>NC_069782.1:90369375-90993125 GCF_027406575.1 Nycticebus coucang | reverse complement strand
GGGCATCCTTGTCTAGTTTCAGGTCTGAGTGGAAATGTTTTCAATTTTGTTCCATTCAATATGATATTGGCTATGGGTTTGCTATAGATGGCCTCTATCAGTTTAAGAAATCACTCATCTAAGCCTATTTTCTTAAGTGTTCTTATCATAAAAGCATGCTGGATATTATCAAAAGCTTTTTCTGCATCAATTGAGAAAATCATATGGTCTTTGTGTTTTTATTTTGTTTATGTGATGTATTATAGTTATAGATTTACATATGTTGAACTAACCTTGTATCCCTGGAATAAAAGCAACTTGGTCATGGTGTATAATTTTTTGATGTGTTGTTGAATTCTGTTTGCTAGGATCTTATTGAATATTTTTGCATCAATATTCATTAATGATATTGATCTATAATTTTCTTTCTTTGTTGGGTCCTTTTCTGGTTTGGGGGGAAATCCTTAACTATTACTACAAAAAACTCTATTCTCAGAAATATGAACATCTAGAGGAAATAGACCAATACCTGGAAGCATGCCACCTTTATAGACTCAGCCAGAAAGAATTAGAAATTTTGACTAGACCTATATCAAGCACTGAAATAGCATCAACTATACAAAATCTGCCAAAAAATAAAAGTCCAGGACCAGATAGCTTCACATCAGAATTCTACCAAACCTTTAAAGAGGAATTAGGACCTATATTACATAATCTTTTCCAAAACATAGAAAAAGAAGAAAAATTTCCCAACACACTCTATGAAGCAAATGTCTAAAAACTTTTCAATGGAAATTTCCAAACTATCAGCAAAGTGGAAATACTTTTACAGTGAACACCATGAGTTCTGCTTTTAATTCCAACCCCAAATTCTTTAAGTCTTAAGAGACAGTTTTACTTCCTTTGAAAATATCGATATGTTTGCTTTTGATTCATATTATTCTATGATGTACTTTTTTGTTTGTTTCACTTAAAAATATCCAGTAGTGTCCTTTTCTCTGTTTTTTGATTTTGTGATACTCCTTTTTTATATATTTTTTTCATTTTTAATTAAATCATAGCTATGTAGAATAATAAATTGTGGTATATGTACACCATGGAATATTATGCAGCCTTTAAAAAGATGGAAACTTTATCTCTTTTATGTCATACTCTTGATATTTAGGAAGGCTTATGCTTCTGCTAAGTGATAGTATCACATATATAATAACTACATACTATACCCTAATCATGTCTTCAGATTTTTTTAATTTTATTTATTTATTTTTTTTGAGACAGAATTTTGCTCTGTTGCCCGGGC
Organism: Nycticebus coucang; assembly: GCF_027406575.1. Taxonomy (NCBI): domain Eukaryota; kingdom Metazoa; phylum Chordata; class Mammalia; order Primates; family Lorisidae; genus Nycticebus; species Nycticebus coucang. The sequence continues at coordinate 90,991,846 of NC_069782.1, read as the reverse complement.
TGGAGTGCCATGGTGCAATCATAGCTCCCCATCACCTTGAACTCTTGGACTCAAACAATCCTTCTACCTTATAAAGCTAAGTAACTGGGATTACAGATACACACCACCAGGGCCAGATAATATTTATTTGTTTGTTTATTTATTTTTGGTAAAGACAGGGTCTCACTATATAGCTTAGGCTGGTATTGAACTCGTGGCCTCAAGTGATCCTCCTGCCTGGGCCTGCCAAAGTGTGGGGATTACAGGTGTTAACACCATGCTCTGTCTCTTGGCCCCTGACAAAGCCTATTAATTCCTAAAATTGTCACCTTTGCATCAACTTGATAAGGCTGTAGTACCCAGTTTTCCAATCAAACACTAGACTAAGTATTGCTGTGAGGTACTTATAGATGTTGTTAACATCTACAGTCAGTTATTTTTGGCAAAGGTGAAGGTCCTGGACAATCTGGGTGGATGTGATTCAATCAGTTGAAACATCTTAAGAGTAGAAGAGAAAGAAAACCTTCCACCTCTGGACCACATCGGTTCCTGCCCAAGAGGTTTTTACCCTGCCCTGTAGATTGTGGACTTTCCTAGCCAGCCCCACAATCACATAAGCCAATTTTCTACAATGAATTGATTTATGCATTTAACCATTGGTTCTCTTTCTCCAGTAGAACCATTTATTGCCCTAAAATGGGCAATAAATAAATTAGTTTATTTTTACTATACTCTCTTCCTTATTTGCTGATTGCATTCTATGTTCTTCATAGTATTATTGAAGTTTGAAGTATATGTGAATGTATACAGAAAAAAAATCTCATTTCTGTAAAATCATCTCCTAAATATAACAGACTTTTGGGGAAAATAGGGTTAAGAACAGACTATTCAAAAAATACATGCTACTTTATTGGAGAAAAAACAATTATAGTCCCAACAAAAATAATTGTCCAGTTAAAAAGATTAAATTTGTAAAAAAAAAAAAAAAAGAGAGAGAAGTAAACAATAATTATATCATTTTAAAAATGAAAATTAAGATAGTTTGAAAGGAGGAGGCATAAGGAAGTCTTACCTATGTTGAGTTCTGGAAATGGGGTAAAATGCACAATGGTCTTTGAAGTTAGCCCACATGGGCAAGGTGAGATAAGAAGAAAAATATGTTGCCTTGGCGTTGTGAACAGTCCTATACTCATCTGTGGCTTACAGCCTTCATCTGCTATTCTCTGGTGGCTTGAAATATCCCATGTTGGGAAATATCACACATGAATCAGCGTGACTTCTAAAGTATACCAGCAACTTCTCTACCAATTAATTTCAAATTGCATATAAGCTTATGCATTATGAAGACTGAACCTTCTGCATGAGCTTTCAATAGTGCCCTTTGTTTTCCAGCCATTAAAGATGAGACCATCAGTATACTTTTCCATTTTCTTTTTCTCTCCATTGCTCAATTTTTTTGGAATAATTTTTGTGTTATTGGAGCATGTATTATTTGCATTCTGTACTCTCAACCAAATTACCACTTTTATTTTACTTTTCATCCTATTTTTATAGTTTATTCTTTGTTATAGACTAGATATTTAGCATCAGTACCACTATTGGACAAAAGGGTGCATGTCTGTGGCCCTTACTTGCTCTGATTGTGCCTGTCAAGGTCAGAATGTTTATGTTTCTGCAAAATTCATATGACTCAGAGCTACCCTTGAATGTAATGGTAGTTGCAACTGGGGCCTTTGGAAGGTACAGATGAAATCATAAGGATGAAGCCCCAATCGTAGGTTTATTGTCTTTTCAGAAGAGGAAGAGAAACTAGAGCTCTTTGTCTCTCCACCATCTGAGGTTACAATAAGAAAGCAGCCAGCAGCAAGACAAGAAGAGTGTCCTCACCAGGAGCTAAATCTGCTGGTACCTTGATCTTGGACTTTCCAAGAACTGCGAGAAATTAATGTTTATTGTTTCAGCCCCTTAGTCTATAGTATTTTTTTATAGCAGCCTGAACTGTCCCTTCTCGTGGGGGCAAAAATCTGCAAGAGATATGAGGAAGTGCCACCACAAGCGCTCACGTTCCCATCTATATTATATTCTAATCACCAAATACCCTAGCAATGTCTGCCTAAATAATTCACTTTTAGGGCTTGAAAGCAGCCAGTATAAAGACACATCACCTTCAAAAGGCACAATAATAGGACAGACAACTTATGTTCATAAAGAAATAATGGCAGTCCACAGACAACAGAATAGCATCCTTAATATTCTGAAAAAAAACAATTGCCACCTTACAATTCTATGCCCAGCAAAAATATCTTTCAAAAATGAAGACAAAAATAAAGCCAATTTCTAGACAATGACTCAGAAAATTTGCTCCTAGTAAACATGGGCTAAATAAATATTAGACAGTATTCTGGGAGAAGGAAAATTATCCTAGACAGGACACATGCAGGATGGTTTGAAGAACACAATGGAAAAGGTAAATAGGTGGGTAACCCAGAGGCATAGTGACTGCACAAAATCACAATGTCAATGTCACAATGAAATAATTAGGTTCCCCAAATGAAATAATTTGATTCCTCAAAAATCAGAAACTACCCAAACTTTAAGAAATAGTAACCTGAATAGTCCTATTCCCTTTAAGGTAGCTGAATTCTTAGTTCCACGCCTTGAAGTAGGAAGAAAAGGAAAAGATGATGAGGACAGGAAAGAAGAAGAGGAGGAAGAAATTTTCTGCCCAGATGATTTCACTGGTGAATTCCACCAACGTTTAGAGAAGATGTGATACCAATCCTATGCAATCAGTACATAGAGCAAAAAGAGCAAAATTTCTTTTGTACACTGTTGGTGGGAGTGTAAATGGGCACAATTACTTGTAAATACCATTTAGCATGATCCATTGAAAAATACATATTCTATAACCCACTCATTCTGATCCCAGATATATTAAATGTATACACACAGCAGAAATATACATGTATGTGGGCAGCATAAGACATGGGCAAAAATGTGCATCAAAGTACCATTTATAATAGCCAAATCTGAAAAACAATCCAAATGTCTATCAATATTAGAGTGGATAAATTGTGATACAGTCAATGAATTATAAAGCAATGAGATTGAACAAGTTAGTGCTACACTCAACAACATGATAGAAACTCACAAGTACGATAGTGAGCAAAAGAAACCAGATATGGAGTACATAATTTGTGATTTCTTTTACACAAATTTCAAAAAGAGCAAAGACTAATCAATGTGACAGTTGTCACAGCAGCTGTCACCTTTGGAGGTGACATAAAGGGTCTTCTGGGGTGATGGTTGTGTTGTACTTCTACAGCTAAGTTGTGCCCATATCTGCTTTGTGGAAAATCCACTGAGCTCTACTCTGTTGTGTTTTCTGTATTGTTCTGCATGTATGTTATATTCCAATGAAAATTTTATTTAAAATTTCTAAAAATAAAGAAATAAGCTAGTGTAGCCCCTGCCTACCTCATATAGTACTTTTATAATAATTAATATGCATTCTTAGAGACAATTTTGGCTTCTAACACTACCATCTAAACAAATAAACACACAGATAAATAGATGATGATGATGAGCAGATTAGATGGATGGATGGATGGATGGATATAAAAATAGAGAAAGAGATAGACAATAGATAGATAACAGGGCTCATTGGAGAATATTCATTGCATGTTTGGGGCAATGAATACCTTAATGTTATCACAAAGAAAGAATATCGTCAGTGGTTCCTAAGAACAGTGATAAAAATAATAATCCTGAAGAGAAAATTGACTGGTTGTCCTGCATTAACAATTGGAGGCTTTATATAATTTTTAAAAAGCTATCATTACAATTATTAGATTTTTTAACATATTGTAAAAGACTGAATGTTTGTATTTCCAGACCCTAAATACATATATTAAAATATTAACTTTTAATATGATGGCATTAGCAAATGGGGCCTTTGAGAGGTGATTGGGTCTCGCAGCCCTGATGAATGAGATTAGTGCCTCTAATCCCTGGACAGTCCAGAGAGGTCTCTCACTGGCTTCTGCTATGTGAGGGTACAACAAAAAGTTGGCTTTCTGCAGCCTGGAATAGGGCCCTCACCAGAACCCAGCCAGGCTGACATTCTGAGATCAGACTTTCAGAATTGGGAGAAACAAATGTTGTCTATTTCAGCCACCTAGTCTATGCTACTGTGTTACTGCAGCCCAAATGGACTAGAAGAAACCTGTGAAGTATTGTTAAGCCTATTAACAATCTTTGATCATCAAAGGGGCCAGATAACTGGTCAAAACACTGATTCATTTCCACAAACCTGTAGGCCATGTATTGGGCTACCTGTTGTGGCTGATATAGGACTTTCAATTAGAATGGGACAGACTGTATACTCAAGACAAAACAAGGTTGAAAAATAATGTTGCTAGGAGGGAAATACAATGAAAACTGCAGACAGAGACATTATGCCCCATTTCACACAAATACATGCTGCAAATTATAGCTTCAGCCCCCACGTGAGGGCATGTTTAAACAAAATATTTCTAAAGAGAAATGGAAACCAAATTCATAGACAAAGAAATATAAAGTCTTAGCTCCTATCAGTTTGGATAAAAAGCAAGGAATGGAAGAGGACTCTGAATGAGCTGACAGATCAAGTTACTGGGGGAACAAACTGGGGCCCCATATCTGAACCCACTGAATTAGAGGCAGCGTCAACAGAACCAGCACATGTACCATGGAGGTTTGTGCATGTAAGTCTCCAGGACAAGATCTACGATTCACTATCTTGCTGTCAAAAGAATAGATCTTGGTATCAAAATTGTATTCCTGTAAATTTACTCTTCTATCTATTGACCTCCCAAGATAACTTTCCAGCGAAAGGAACATAAAGGGTATAAGCTTCATTAGGTGTGGGAGAGAGAGGGAACATTGAGGAAAAGAGAGAACGTCTCAGTGAAAACCAAAGAAATGTCTATTTAGAGCTTTGCAAAGGGATTGCAAGTAAAACCAGAGTGAATATGAGGAGACCTAGGGAGGTCAGCAGCCCTTTCTGGAAAAGATCAGCTAGAATAGTGTCTCTATCTGGAGATGAGCACCAGATCCAGTATGCCTTGGAGCACAGCAGTCCCTTTATTCAGACCCCGTAGCCTTGTTACTCTATCAGCCCTTCCTCGCCTTGGTAACAGGGTCTTCTCCAAATATAAAGTCACCTGGAACTCATCAGGCCTTCAAGAGTCTTACTCACAGAATACCTACTAACTAGGAGAAATTTCAGGTAGGAGGAGACTTATGGTGCCTGAGTTAGGACCAACAGTGATGCAGGACTGGAGTGACCCAACGTGACTATAGGCAGGGCCATGAGGGGTCGTGTCCTTACAGACTCTCTGGATCTGCCACACAGGACCACAGAGCTGGGCCAGCTGCTGGAATATGTCACATGTGTGGCCCTCTAGCTCCAGGTCAAGAGGAGGCCGCAGGCTGACTCAAGTATGCCCTCCACCTACAGTGTAGCCCTTGACTGGGTGATTTCCTCCTTGAAGCATGTTCACCATGACCAGGGCAGGTGTCACTTATGCAAATCCTACCACAAATGCCCCAGAAATTTGTTTCCCTCTTAGCTAGACCTCAGTCATCCTCCATATGTTATTTCCAGAGGAAGATCTCCCTTCCCTTTCCTTTCATTTTCTTCCCTTACCCCCCCCCCCACTCAGTTGGAGAACAGGGCCTCAGATAAAATGAGCCTTCAACCACTCCCAGCCATGGCTGCCTCTTGACATCCCAACGTTTCATTTTTTATTTTTTATTTTTACTTCAAAATCTTAAGGGAGTACAAATGGTTTTGGTTACATGGGTTGCTTTTGTAATGCTTGAGTCATCACCATAAGTGTGCCCATTGCCCAGATGGTGTTCAGCGTACCCATTATGTAGGTTTTCACCCATCTCTTCCTCCTCCCTCCCCCCTGCTTGATCTCTATTGAGTTTTACTTCCCTCTGTGCATGTGTGTTCATCAGTTAGTTCCAATTTAATAGTGAGTACATGTGGTGCTTGTTTTTCTGTTCTTTAGATACTTCACTTATGATAATGATCTCCATTAATTCATTCTTTTTTATGGCTGAATAGTACTCTGTGGTACATACATACCACCCTTTGTTAATCCACTCGTGAATTGATGGGCACTTAGGTTGATTCCACATCTTTGCAGTTGTGTATTGTGCTGCAATAAACATTCAGATGCAGGTGTTCTTTTGATGCAATGACTTTTTTTTTTTTTTTGCCTTTGAGTAGATACCTAGTAGTAGGATTGCAGAGCCAATGATAGGTCTACTTGAAATTCTCCATACTATTTTTCTTAGAGGTTGTACTAGTTCATAGTTCTGCCAACAGTGTATAATTGCTCCTTTGTCTCTGAATGTATGCCAGCATCTATTGTTTCGGGACTTTTTAATAAAAGCCATTCTGATCCGGAGGTACCAGTTGTCTCAGTAGCAGTCTCTGTTACGCTGTGACCTGTAGGTACTGGGAGATCTGTAGGGAGGACACCGGGACATCTCTGAAGCTGGGAAATGAATTTCAGAGAGGCGGAGCAAGATGGCAGCCGAGTAACAGCTTCCTTGCATCTGGGCACCGTGAGTCTGGGGAGATAGGACTCCAGGCATCTCCGGCTGGTGGGAACTGCCTAGCATCACTCCTATGAGGATACAGGGAGTCAGCGAGAGACTTCTGGACCCCAAGAGGAGGACTAAAACAGTGGAAAACCAGCAAGTGGTCGCGTGTGTTCAATCCGTCTAAACCCGCCCACAACTGTAAGTTCAGTAGCAGTGAGACTGCAAACCAGAAAGGCCTTACCTGTGAACTGTTTTGATGTCCTTGGACTTGGCACTGAGTTGAACTGCCCTGGGGAAGGCCTGAGCGGGAGTGCGGAGAACTTTGGCCGTTGTCTAGGGCCCCAGTCTGAGCCGCTGAGCCAGACAGAGCTAATAGTGTTTGGCGGTGGGTCACACGGAACCATTGCCAGTGATCTGCCCCGACAAGCCCTGCCCTCAGGATCGTAGAGCTAGAAATGGGTGGGAGCTTGTAACCCAGCAACCAAGTAGCCTAAGGGTGGGGTCTGAGCCGCCTTGCAGCCCTAACCCTCAGGGGCAGAGTGAGACCGGTATTGGCACACTGGGTAAGTGGATAGCCACTTCAGCAGTGATTCCAGCGAGAAAGCTGGGAAAGCTTCTGCTCAGCAAGTTTACAAGTTCAAAGTGCCTTTTAAGTGGGCTGAAGAGAGATTTAGGGTGTCTACCTGCTGGGGTTTGAGAAATCAGCAGCCTCCAGTCGTATCAGAACTGTGATTAACATCTCATACCCCAGAAGACCACGTGTTGCCCAGACAATATTCAATAACATATACAAACTGCTTTGTTTTGGTTGTGTATTTTTTTCTTTTTTTTTTGTTTGGTTGTTTTTTTGTTTGTTTGTTTGTTTATTGTGATGTTGTTGATGTTCTTTTGTTTTTTAATTTCAATCTTTTCCATACAGATCCCTTTTTCTTTCTCAATTTTTCTAGTTTAATTATAATTTCCCATTGCTGCCTTTTTTAATAACTACAACTTCATTTTTGCTAGTGTTTCTACCCCTATCATTTGGTTTTTCACCCAATTGTATCCCCGTAAAGTTTTCTGTTTGCTTGTTTTGGTTTGATTTATAGCATTTTTGTCTTTCCACTCTACTTGGTGGAGGTGGGGTACTGTGTCTGATCAGGATAGCAAAGAGCTGCTGACCTCAAGGGAACCACCCAACTGGGCACCCCAGAAGGTGGGGTTTTTAAGGTTGTGTCAAAGTACCCTACTGTACACATATATTGCCCTGTCTCCCTCTTTCTGTACCTTTCTTCTTTTTGTCAATATTCCTTATACCCACCCCCTCTACTTTCTCTATCTTTCTTTTTTTTTCTTATCACTCGGACCTCCTTTCTTTCATCCCATTTTTGCTCCTCAACATTCTCACCCTTCTGGTCCAGTAACCCTTAGTCCACAGCCACAAGAACTTAAAGAGCAAGAGGAAGTGAAAGGAAAATTAGGGCAAGGAAACAGATAAAAGAAATCACTCATGAGGAAGAATCAGCAGAAAACTCCAGGCAACATGAAGAACCAGTCCAGAACAACCCTGCCAAGGGACCATGAGGTAGCTACTGCAGAGCTACTATACAGAAATGTTAGGAATGACAGAAAGGGAATTTAGAATACACATGTTGAAAACAATGAAAGAAATGATGGAAACAATGAAGGAAACTGCTAATAAAGTGGAAAATAACCAAAAGGAAATCCAAAAACAGAATCAAATCAGAGATGAACGATATGAAGAATATAAAAAGGCTATAGCAGAGCTGAAGGAAATGAAACAGTCAATCAGGGAACTTAAAGATGCAATGGAAAGTATCAGCAACAGGTTAGACCATGCAGAAGAAAGAATTTCAGAGGTAGAAGACAAAGTTTTTGAGATAACTCAGATAGTAAAAGAGGCAGAAAAGAAGAGAGAGAAAGCAGAACGTTCACTGTCAGAATTATGGGACTTTATGAAGCGTTCCAACATACGAGTTATAGGAATTCCAGAAGGGGAAGAAGAATGCCCCAGAGGAATGGAAGCCATACTAGAGAATATTATAAAAGAAAATTTCCCAAACATCACCAAAGATTCTGACACACTGCTTTCAGAGGGCTATCGGACTCCAGGTTACCTCAACTCTAACCGAGCTTCTCCAAGACACATTGTGATGAACCTGTCCAAAGTCAAGACAAAAGAAAAGATTCTGCAAGCTGCCAGGAGTAAGCGCCAGTTGACCTACAGGGGCAAATCCATCAGAGTGACCGCAGACTTCTCTAATGAAACTTTCCAAGCAAGAAGACAATGGTCATCTACCTTTAATCTACTTAAACAGAACAATTTTCAGCCCAGAATTCTGTACCCTGCTAAGCTAAGCTTCAAAATTGACAGAGAAATCAAATCATTTATGGATATACAAACATTGAGGAAATTCGCCACAACAAGACCAGCTCTACAGGAAATACTTCAACCTGTTCTGCACACTGACCACCACAATGGATCAGCAGCAAAGTAAGAACTCAGAAATCAAAGGACAGAACCTAACCTCCACACTGATGCAAAAGATAAAACTAAGCAATGGACTCTACCAAATAAGACGAATAGAATACTACCACACTTATCAATTATCTCCATAAATGTTAATGGCTTGAATTCCCCACTGAAGAGACATAGATTGGCTGACTGGATTAAAAAACACAAGCCATCCATTTGCTGTCTGCAAGAAACACACCTGGCTTCAAAAGACAAATTAAAGCTCCGAGTCAAGGCTTGGAAGACAATTTTTCAGGCAAATGGAATTCAGAAGAAAAGAGGAGTTGCAATCTTATTTTCAGATACATGTGGATTTAAAGCAACTAAAGTCAAAAAAGACAAAGATGGTCACTTTATATTGGTCAAGGGAAAACTACAACAAGAAGATATTTCAATTCTAAATATTTATGCACCCAATTTAAATGCTCCCAGATTCTTGAAGCAGACCTTACTCAGTCTGAGCAATATGATATCTGATAATACCATCATAACAGGGGACTTTAACACTCCTCTTACAGAGCTGGACAGATCCTCTAAACAGAAATTATACAAAGATGTAAGAGATTTAAATGAGACCCTAGAACAACTATGCTTGATAGACGCATATAGAACACTCCACCCCAAAGACAAAGAATATACATTCTTCTCATCACCCCATGGAACATTCTCCAAAATTGATCATATCCTGGGACACAAAACAAATATCAACAGAATCAAAAGAATTGAAATTTTACCTTGTATCTTTTCAGACCATAAGGCACTAAAGGTGGAACTCAACTCTAACAAAAATGCTCGACCCCACCCAAAGGCATGGAAATTAAACAATCTTCTGTTGAATAACAGATGGGTGCAGGAAGAAATAAAACAGGAAATCATTAACTTCCTTGAGCATAACAACAATGAAGACACAAGCTACCAAAACCTGTGGGATACTGCAAAAGCAGTTTTGAGAGGAAAATTCATCGCTTTAGATGCCTACATTCGAAAAACAGAAAGCGAGCACACCAACAATCTCACAAGAGATCTTATGGAATTGGAAAAAGAAGAACAATCTAAGCCTAAACTCAGTAGAAGAAAAGAAATATCCAAAATCAAATCAGAGATCAATGAAATTGAAAACAAAAGAATCATTCAGAAAATTAATGAAACAAGGAGTTGGTTTTTTGAAAAAATAAATAAAATAGATAAATCATTGGCCAGACTAACTAGAAATAGAAAAGTAAAATCTCTAGTAACCTCAATCAGAAACGATAAAGGGGAAATAACAACTGATCCCACAGAGATACAAGAGATCATCTCTGAATACTACCAGAAACTCTATGCCCAGAAATTTGACAATGTGAAGGAAATGGATCAATATTTGGAATCACATCCTCTCCCTAGACTTAGCCAGGAAGAAATAGAGCTCCTGAACAGACCAATTTCAAGCACTGAGATCAAAGAAACAATAAAAAAGCTTCCAACTAAAAAATGCCCTGGTCCAGATGGCTTCACTCCAGAATTCTATCAAACCTTCAAGGAAGAGCTTATTCCTGTACTGCAGAAATTATTCCAAAAAACTGAGGAAGAAGGAATCTTCCCCAACACATTCTATGAAGCAAACATCACCCTGATACTAAAGCCAGGAAAAGACCCAAACAAAAAGGAGAATTTCAGACCAATCTCACTCATGAATATAGATGCAAAAATTCTCAACAAAATCCTAGCCAATAGATTACAGCTTATCATCAAAAAAGTCATTCATCATGATCAAGTAGGCTTCATCCCAGGGATGCAAGGCTGGTTTAACATACGCAAGTCCATAAACGTTATCCACCATATTAACAGAGGCAAAAATAAAGATCACATGATCCTCTCAATAGATGCAGAAAAAGCATTTGATAAAATCCAGCATCCTTTTCTAATTAGAACACTGAAGATTATAGGCATAGGTGGCACATTTCTAAAACTGATTGAAGCTATCTATGACAAACCCACAGCCAATATTTTACTGAATGGAGTAAAACTGAAAGGTTTTCCTCTTAGAACTGGAACCAGACAAGGTTGTCCTCTGTCACCTTTACTATTCAACATAGTGCTGGAAGTTCTAGCCAATACAATTAGGCAAGACAAGGAAATAAAGGGAATCCAAATGGGAGCAGAGGAGGTCAAACTCTCCTTCTTTGCTGACGACATGATCTTATACTTAGAGAACCCCAAAGACTCAACCACAAGACTCCTAGAAGTCATCAAAAAAGACAGGAATGTTTCAAGATATAAAATCAATGTCCACAAGTCAGTAGCCTTTGTATACACCAATAACAGTCAAGATGAGAAGCTAATTAAGGACACAACTCCCTTCACCATAGTTTCAAAGAAAATGAAATACCTAGGAATATACCTAACGAAGGAGGTGAAGGACGTCTATAAAGAAAACTATGAAATCCTCAGAAAGGAAATAGCAGAGGATATTAACAAATGGAAGAACATACCATGCTCATGGATGGGAAGAATCAACATTGTTAAAATGTCTATACTTCCCAAAGCAATCTACCTATTCAATGCCATTCCTATCAAAGTACCTACATCGTACTTTCAAGATTTGGAAAAAATGATTCTGCGTTTTGTATGGAACCAGAAAAAACCCCGTATACCTAAGGCAGTTCTTAGTAACAAAAATAAAGCTGGGGGCATCAGCATACCAGATTTTAGTCTGTACTACAAAGCCATAGTGGTCAAGACAGCATGGTACTGGCACAAAAACAGAGACATAGACACTTGGAATCGAATTGAACACCAAGAAATGAAACTAACATCTTACAACCACCTAATCTTCGATAAACCAAACAAGAACTTACCTTGGGGGAAAGACTCCCTATTCAATAAATGGTGTTGGGAGAACTGGATGTCTACATGTAAAAGACTGAAACTGGACCCACACCTTTCCCCACTCACAAAAATTGATTCAAAATGGATAAAGGACTTAAATTTAAGGCATGAAACAATAAAAATCCTCAAAGAAAGCATAGGAAAAACACTGGAAGATATTGGCCTGGGGGAAGACTTCATGAAGAAGACTGCCATGGCAATGGCAACAACAACAAAAATAAACAAATGGGACTTCATTAAACTGAAAAGCTTCTGTACAGCTAAGGAGACAATAACCAAAGCAAAGAGACAACCCACACAATGGGAAAGGATATTTGCATATTTTCAATCAGACAAAAGCTTGATAACCAGGATCTATAGAGAACTCAAATTAATCCACATGAAAAAAGCCAACAATCCCTTATATCAATGGGCAAGAGACATGAATAGAACTTTCTCTAAAGACGACAGACGAATGGCTAACAAACACATGAAAAAATGTTCATCATCTCTATATGTTAGAGAAATGCAAATCGAAACATCCCTGAGATATCATCTAACCCCAGTGAGAATGGCCCACATCACAAAATCTCAAAACTGCAGATGCTGGCGTGGATGTGGAGAGAAGGGAACACTTTTACACTGCTGGTGGGACTGCAAACTAGTACAACCCTTCTGGAAGGAAGTATGGAGAAACCTCAAAGCACTCAACCTAGACCTCCCATTCGATCCTGCAATCCCATTACTGGGCATCTACCCAGAAGGAAAAAAATCCTTTTATCATAAGGACACTTGTACTAGACTGTTTATTGCAGCTCAATTTACAATTGCCAAAATGTGGAAACAGCCTAAATGCCCACCAACCCAGGAATGGATTAACAAGCTGTGGTATATGTATACCATGGAATACTATTCAGCCATTAAAAAAAATGGAGACTTTACATCCTTCGTATTAACCTGGATGGAAGTGGAAGACATTATTCTTAGTAAAGCATCACAAGAATGGAGAAGCATGAATCCCATGTACTCAATCTTGATATGAGGACAATTAATGACAATTATGGTTATGGGGGGGGAAGCAGAAAGGGGGATGGAGGGAGGGGGGTGGGGCCTTAGTGTGTGTCACACTTTATGGGGGCAAGACACGATTGCAAGAGGGACTTTACCTAACGATTGTAATCAGTGTAACTGGCTTATTGTACCCTCAATGAATCCCCAACAATAAAAAAAAATAATAATAATAATACAGAAAAAAAAATAAATAAAAGCCATTCTAACAGGGGTAAGATGATAGTTCACTGTGCTTTTAATTTGCATTTCCCTGATGATTGGTGATATTGTCTTGCCTCTTTATCCAGGATTTTTTCTCACATCCTGGGATTCTGGTATCCCTGATAATACTTAGGTGATTTCATGCCAATCAGAACATGAGAAATGACTCTTCACCCCAGCTTTGGGTATGGGAGGTAGTGGGCCAGAGCTGGGAATGTAGTAGAAATTCCTTTATTGGTTCCAAGAGCAGAAATTGCCCTCTCTCCATACCTCAACATAGTCTTATTGTTCACATATTATAAAATGATAGAGTGCAACGTGGTTAAATATATCACTGATTTGCCAATAATAGGTATTGGTGTATAAGTCTAACTGGCGGTGCAGCTGCCTGAGGTATTGATTTTACTGTCTAATGGTTGAGAGAGATGTTATCTTGATTAATTAGAAGTCAAAAACAAATGCATCTTCTATTAGATCTCATGTGGCATTCACCTGAAAAAAATTCTACACGTCTGGAAAATGTTTGAAACTTAAAAGGACAGGGTGAGCAGGGAGCAAACCACCCTTCGCCACCTGTCCCTGGTGAAGATAATGTCTGTGAGTGCTGGGCAAGCTGATGTGAGCTTATCGATGGATAAACCGGCTCCCACATTTTTCTTCCTTTCAACTGTAGCTGTAAATTCAGAAATTAAAAAGCAAAAGCACCACTGAACACAGAACTTTCCCTGGAGTTCAGTACTGCAGACTTTCTGTTCTTGCCTAATGGTAAAGATCCACTCCTGGTGACATCTCAGAGACCGATAAGTGGTCAGATACAGGGTTTCCTCCATGAGAAGTAGTAAAAAGCGTCTAGGAGATGTTTTCCACGATCCAAGAGCAGAGCTCTATTATTCTTAAAAATGAAAGACATATGCATATCATTTCTTTGATGGCTAAATTCTGGTCAAAGAATACTCTCATAGAAAATTCAAAAGAGGGCCGGGTGTGGTGGTTCATGCCTGTAATCCCAGCACTTGGGAGGTTGAGGCGGGTGAATTGCCTGAGCACATGGGTTCGAGACCAGCCTGAGCCAGAGTGAGACCTCGTCTCTAAAAATAGCTGGGCATTGTGGCGGGCGCCTGTAGTCCCAGCTGCTTTGGAGGCTGAGGCAAGGGGATCTCTTGAGTCCAAGAATTTGAGGTTGCTGTGAGCTATGACACCATGGCACACTGCTGAGGATGAGAAAGTGAGACTGTCTCAAAAAAACAAAAACAACAACAAAAAAGAAAATTCAAAAGAGTTTTTATGAAAGAGAAGTATCACTTGAACATTTTAATAAACTCTAACAATAATTATTCACTGACCTTAAAATAGTAACCCACACAACATGATAAGCTATAACATAACAAAATGCTATAATGACAGTTGATTTTCTTTTAATTAGTGGGCTAATTTTTATAAAATAATCTTCACTGGGATGTTGTTTTCTTACATTCTTTTATGATCATTCTAAAACTTTCTCTAGTTCTTCAACTTGAATGTTGCGTATATCAATGAAGCTTCAGGTGAATCTACCTGCCGTGTGAGCATGACAAGATGTGGAGTCATGAGCATACCTGGAAATCATTCTGAGCTACCTGTTCTGAAAATTAACTGCTCTGCCATTTATGAACTATTAATATCTGACATTAGGGAAATTATATGGCATTTCTAAGCTTTAGCATCCTATTCACCGCCTTTAATTCATTCAGCAAATGTTTATCAAAGTGAAGAGAATATAGCCTTAAGCAAAAATATTTGTTTGTTTGTTTTTAAAAAAAATATTGAAGCTTACATCATGGCTAAGCCATTATAAATGGGATAGTTTATGTAAAAGGGCTTTAGAGTCTATGCTACATTTAGTAATCATAAGACACCATCGATATTTTTATTGTAATTACTAGACAACTTCTGCCTTCATCAGGGCTAAGCTTAAGCCATCCTTGTAAAATGTCGATTCAAAAGTCTAAGCTACATATTTAAAATGCAGTTATGCCACGTAAACTTTTTCTTTTTTTAATGAACTATTTCCAGCTAGGAGAGAAGTTTTTACCTGCAGAGTTCAGTCAAGACAACTTTACCAAGGTCAAGGTCATCTTGCGAGGGCTCCAGGAGGCCGGAAGCCTTTGTCCAAAGTTTGACCAAGAGTCTATTTTTCTTACCAAGAATCAGGGTGCTAGTCTTTCTTTAAAGGCTTTCCAATCTTCTTGCCATTCCTCAATTTCTATATTAGCCAGATCAAATAAGACCAGATCTGGGCTTGAAGGTAATTCATCCACCCAACTGACCTTTCCCTAGTTCCCATTTGGCACCAGGTTCTGTGCTGTGAGGCAGAGACACAGCAGAGGG
This sequence comes from Nycticebus coucang, assembly GCF_027406575.1. NCBI lineage: Eukaryota > Metazoa > Chordata > Mammalia > Primates > Lorisidae > Nycticebus > Nycticebus coucang. Next base: position 90,976,266 of record NC_069782.1, on the reverse strand, counting down.
CTTCTCTGCCCTCCTGAGGTTCATGGTTTAGCTGAAGGTCTTCAGGGAAGTCTTAATTTCCTCCTTGTCTGACAATTTTGAGGGAATGAGCTGTTGGACTGAATGGGGGTGGGGTGAGGACATGAGTAATAATCTCCTGATCCACCTTTTTTCAGCGGCTCTACAAGCTTAGTGAAAAGAATGGCCTAAGAAAGCTGCCTTCAGCATACAATTTATAGGCAGAAAGTAGTTTAAAGAAGCCAATTTTTAAAGCTTCATGTTAAATTTATGTGGGCTTTTTCAAAGGAGTTTACCATAAGAAAAAAATACATCTAGAGTAAAATGTCCAGTTTAGCTATTCAATTATCCCCTTCCTTCTAGTGGGAAAGGGACTTCCAAAGGAAAACTCCTTGTCTCCAACCAACTGAAATAATTCACTGAAGAGAAGCAATGAAGATTCCTTCTAAAAAGGCCAGAACATGCATCAGATGTGCTCCAGAGTCTTCATTGGCACCCCAGCATTTATTCAAGTCATCCAGACACCTTAACCCATTCAGTAAATGGGCAGTGACTACAGCAACCACAGTAAACTGGGCTTTTCCTCCAGATCTTGTGGGATATTTGTGTGTGGCCAGGGCTAATGGCAAGTGGATTTTTATTCTTTTCTCTATTTTTTTTTTGCATGTTTAGCAATTTATATTTTAGAAGCATTTCATAAGTCATAAGAATAGGTACACAAATCCACAACAATATATACACAAGTCCATAAGAAAATACACATTAATCTCAATCAGAAATGATAAAGGGGAAATAACAACTGATGCTACAGAGATATAAGAGTTTATCTCTGAATATTACCAGAAACTTTATGCCCAGAAATTTGACAATGTGAAGGAAATGGATTAGAAAAGGATGAAATATTTGGAATGACACCCTCTCCCTAGACATAGCCAGGAAGAAATAGAGCTCCTGAACAGACCAATTTCAACCACTGAGATCAAGGAAACAATTAAAAAACTCCCAACAAAAAAATGCCTGGTCTGGATCACTTTTTTTCTTTCTTTCTTTTTTTTAATTGTTAAATCATATCTGTGTACATTAGTGCAATCAAGGAGTACAATGTGCTGGTTTCATATACAATCTGAAATATTCTCATCAAACTGTTCAACGTTGCCTTCATGGCATTTTCTTAGTTATTGTATGTAGACATTCGTATTCTGCCTTTAGTAAATTTTGCCTATACCCATTCTAAGATGCACCGTAGGTGTGGCCCCACCCATTACCCTCCCTCCACCCTAACCACCCCCCTCCTTTCCCCTTCCTTGGCCCGTTCCTCCTAGTCTTGTGCTATAGTTGGGTTATAGCCTTCAGGTGAAAGCTATAATTTAGCTTCATAGTAGGGCTGGGTACATTGGATACTTTTTCTTCCATTCCTGAGATACTTTGCTAAGAAGAATATGTTCCAGCTCCATCCATGTAAACATGAAAGAGGTAAAGTTTCCATCTTTCTTTAAGGTTGCATAATATTCCATGGTATATATGTACCACTATTTACTATTCCATTTGTGGGTCGATGGGCACTTGGGCTTCTTCCATGACTTAGCAATTGTGAATTGGGCTGCAATAAACATTCTGGTACAGATGTCTTTGTTATATTGTGATTTTTGGTCTTCTGGGTATAAACCTAGTAAAGGAATTATAGGATCGAATGGCAGGTCTATTTTTAGGTCCCTTAAGTATTCTCCAAACATCCTTCCAGAAGGAAGGTATTAGTGGGCATTCCCACCAGCAGTGTAGAAGTGTGCCCCTTTCTCCACATCCACGCCAACATTTCTGGTTTTGGGATTTTGTTATGTGGGCTACTCTTACTGGGGTTAGGTGATATCCCAAAGTAGTATTGATTTGCATTTCTCTGATGATTAAGGATGATTAGCTTTTTTACATGTGTTTGTAGATCGTGCGTCTGTCTTCTTTAGAGAAGTTTCTCTTCAAGTCCCTTGCCCACCTTGAGATGGGATCACGTGTTCTTTTCTTGCTAATACGTTTGAGTTCTCTGTGGATTCTGGTTATTAGACCTTTATCAGACGTAAAACCTGCAAATATTTTCTCCCATTCTGAGGGCTGTCTGCTTGCTTTACTCACTATGTTCTTGGCTGTGCAGAACCTTTTTAGTTTGATCAGGTCCCAGTAGTGTATTTTTGATACTGCTTCAATCGCCTGGGGAGTCCTCCTCATAAAATATTTACCCAGGCCGATTCCTTCAAGAGTTTTCCCTGCACTTTCTTCAAGCATTTTTATAGTTTCATGTCTTAAGTTTAAATCTTTGATCCAGTAAGAGTCTATCTTAGTTAATGGTGAAAGGTGTGAGTCCAGTTTCAATCTTCTACAGGTTGTCAGACAGTTCACCCAGCACCATTTGTTAAATAGGGAATCTTTTCCCCACTGACTGTTTTTAATTGGCTTGTCAAAGATCAAATAACGGTAAGTAGCTGGATTCATCTCTTGGTTCTCTATTCTGTTCCAGACATCTACTTCTCTGCTTTTGTGCCAATACCATGCTGTTTTGATCACAGTCAATTTATAGTACAGTCTCAGGTCTAGTAGCGTGATTCCTCTTGCTTTGTTTTTATTGCTGAGTAATGTTTTGGATATTCGAGGTTTTTTCTGATTCCATATAAAATTAAGTGTTATTTTTTCAAGATCTTTAAAATATGACGATGGAGCTTTAATAGGAATTGCATTAAAATATATATTGCTGTGGGTAGTATAGACATTTTAACAATGTTGATTCTTCCCAGCCATGAGCATGGTATGTTTTTCCATTTGTTAACATCTTCAGCTATTTCTTTTCTTGGAGTTTCATAGTTCTCTTTGTAGAGATCTTTCACGTCATTTGTTAGGCATACTCCCAAATACTTCGTCTTCTTTGGCACTACTATGAAAGGAATAGAGTCCTTGACTGTTTGTTCGGCTTGGTTATTGTTGGTATATAAAAGGCTACAGATTTATGGGTGTTGATTTTGTAGCCTGAGACATTGCTATATTCCTTGATCACTTCTAAAAGTTTTGTAGTAGAATCTCTAGTGTTTTGCAGATATACGATCATATCATCTGTGAAGAGTAAAAGTTTGATCTCTTCTGACCTTATGTAGATATTCTTGATCGCCTTTTCTTCCCTAATTGCAATGGCTAAAACTTCCATAACAATGTTAAAGAGCAATGGAGACAATGGGCAACATTGCCTGGTTACTGATCTAAGTGGAAATGATTTCAATTTAACTCCATTCAATATGATATTGGCTGTGGGTTTGCTGTACATGGCCTCTATTAGTTTAAGAAATGTCCCTTCTATACCAATTTTCTATCTTTTTTTTTTTTTTTGTAGAAACAGAGTTTCACTTTATGGCCCTTGGTAGAGTGCCATGGCATCACACAGCTCACAGCAACCTCTAACTCCTGGGCTTAAGCGATTCTCTTGCCTCAGCATCCCGAGCAGCTGGGACTACAGGCACCTGCCACAACACCCAGCTATTTTTTTGTTGTTGTTGCAGTTCGGCCAGGGCCGGGTTTGAACCCGCCACCCTCGGTATATGGGACCAGCGCCTTACCGACTGAGCCAGAGGCGCCGCCCTATACCAATTTTCTTAAGTGTTCTGATCATGAAGGGATGCTGGATATTATCAAAAGCTTTTTCTGCATCAATTGAAAGAATCATATGGTCCTTATATTTAGTTTGTTTATGTGCTGAATTACATTTATAGATTTACATATATTGAATCAGCCTTGAGACCCTGAAATAAATCCCACTTGGTCGTGGTGTATAATTTTTTTGATATGTTGTTGGATTCTCTTTGTTAGGATCTTATCGAGTATTTTAGCATCAATATTCATTAGTGAAATAGGTCTATAATTTTCTTTACTTATTGGGTCTTTCCCTGGTTTGGAGATCAAGGTGATGTTTGCTTCGTAGAATGTGTTGGATAATATTCCTTCTTTTTCTATATTTTGGAAGAGGTTTAGTAATGTAGGTACTAGTTCTTCTTTAAAGGTTTGGTAGAATTCTGACGTAAAGCCAGCTGGTCCTGGGCTTTTCTTTTTAGGGAGATTTTTGTATAGTTGATGCTATTTCAGAACTTGATATAGGCCTGTTTGACATTTCTACTTCATTCTGGCTCAGTCTTGGTAGGTGGCGTACTTCCAGGTATTGGTTGATTTCTTTCAGATTTTCATATTTCTGAGAGTAGAGTTTCTTGTAGTATCCATTAAGAATTTTTTGAATTTATGAGGGGTCTGTTGTTATTCCATCATTACCATTTCTGATTGATGAAATTAGATATTTTACTCTTTTTTTCCTGGTTAGGTTGGCCAAAGGTTTATCTATTTTGTTGATCTTTTGAAAAAACCAACTTTTGGATTTATTGATCTGTTGTATAATTCTTTTGTTTTCAATTTCATTTAATTCTGCTCTGATTTTGGTTATTTCTTTCCTTCTGCTGGGTTTGGGATTGGTTCTTCCTTCTCCATTTGCTTGAGATGTCCTATTAAGTTATTAACTTCTCTTTCTGTTTTCTTGAAGAAGGGTTGCAGTGCTATAAATTTCCCTCTTAGGACTGCCTTTGCAGTATCCCAGAGGTTCTGGTAATTCGTGTCTTGATTGTTGTGTTGTTGCAAAAATTTAGTGATTTCCTTCTTAATCTCATCTATAACCCATCTATCCTTCAGCATAAGGTTGTTTACCTTCCATGTTCTTGTATGGGTATGCAGGTTCCTGTTGTTATTTAGTTCAACTTTTATTCCGTGGTGGTCTGAGAAGATGCAAGGAAGAGTTTCTATTTTTTAAAATTTGCTGAGGTTAGATTTGTGGCCTAGGATGTGGTCGATTTTGGAGTATGTTCCGTGGGCTGATGAGAAGAATGTGTATTCAGTTTTATTGGGATGAAATGTTCTGTAGATGTCTGTTAAGTCCAGATGTTGAATGGTTGAGTTCAAATCTAAAATTTCTTTGCTTAGCTTCTTTTTGGAGGATCTATCCAGGACTGCTAAAGGGGTGTTAAAATCTCCAACTACTATGGAAGTGCAGGAAATTGAGTTGCTCATGTCTGTTAGAGTTTCTCTTATAAATTGAGGTGTGTTGTGGTTGGGTGCATAAATATTAATAATTGAGATCTCATCATATTGAGTATTACCTTTAACAAATATGAGGTGTCCATCCTTATCCTTAATTATTTTGGTTGGTTTAAAGCCTATTGCATCTGCGAACAGGATTGCAGCACCTGCTTTTTTCTGCTTTCCATTTGCCTGGAATATAGATGACCATCCCTTCACCTTGAGTCTATATCTGTCTTTTAATGTAAGATGCGATTCTTGGATGCTGCGGATATCTGGCTTGAGTTTTTGTATCCAGTCCGCCAACCTATGCCTCTTTAGAGGACAATTTAAACCATTCACTTTAATTGAGAGTATTGATAAGCCTTTCGAGAGACCAGTGGACATTTTTAATCCTTTTGTGACTGTGGAAGTTGGAATTTGAGCAAAAACTTTTTGGGTGGGTTTACTTTTGTGGTGGAAAATTACCCTGGTCTTTAGGGAGGATAGGTCTAAGAATGTCCTGGAGAGCTGGTTTGGTTGTGGCAAATTTGTTCAACATGTGAATGTTGTTGAAGTATTTAATTTCTCCTTCATAAATGAAGCTCAGTTTAGCTGGGTACAGGATCCTGGGTTGAAAGTTATTTTTTTTTAGGAGATTAAGAGTCGATGACCATCCTCTTTTAGCTTGAAAGGTTTCAGCAGAGAGATCTGTAGTTATTCTGATATTCTTCCCCTTGTAGGTAATGGTTTTCTTTCATCTGGCAGCTTTCAGAATTTTCTCCTTCACATTAACTTTAATGAAATTGATTATGATGTGTCTAGGGGATGCCTTATTTAGATTGAGTCATGCTGGAGTTCTGAAACTGTCTACTATCTGAATTTCAGAATCTTTTGGCATGTCTGGAAAGTTCTCCTTCATAATCTCATGGAGAAGAGACTCTATGCCTTGCGAAGCCACTTCGTTGCTTTTGTGGATTCCCTATTAGATGAATATTGGTTTTCTTCGAATTATCCCAGAGCTCTCTGAGAGTGTGATCTGTTTTTGCCCTCCATTTGTCTTCTTCTTTGAGAGTTTGGGAGCGTTCGAAAGCTTTGTCTTCAATGTCAGATATCCTTTCTTCTGCTTGCTCCATTCTGTTACTGAGGGATTCTACTGTGTTTCTCAGATCTTTGAGGACTGCAACTTCTTGTCTCAATGTGTCAAAATCTTTGGTCATTTGGTCATTGAATTCATTGAATTCTTGAGATATCTTTTGGGTTACTGTTTGGAATTCTAATTCGATCTTATTTGCTATCCAGATTCTGAATTCCATTTCTGATATCTCAGCTATTTGTTTGTGCATGGGGTCTTGTGCTGTGTGTACCCCATTTATCCCTGGGGGAGTTGATCTACTCTGATTATTCATATTGCCAGAGTTTTCTGTTGGTTTCACCTCATGATTGTTTTTCACCGTTGCCTCTGGCCATCCTCAGAGTTAGGGAGGTGTCTCTCAAAGATTAGACCCCAGTGGGATCACTCTATTGTTGCTGGATCTCTGTTGGGAGTGACCCTGTGTAGGTCCTCTGGGGCTGCTCCAGGGTTGTGGAAGCAGCTCCAGAGTGTGACACACCCAGATCTAGCAACAGGGCGGGAGGTGGTGCGCATGGTTCTTGGAGTGTCTGGTGCCCAGTGACTTTGGCACAGAGAGCCCAAGGCTCCAGCAGTCTCTGGCCAGGAGAAGGGCTCTGCGTAGAGGCAGGGAGGGCTCTGAAGGGCACACAGCTACTAGAGTACCTGGCCAGACGAGCGGGCCGGTGTGGAGGCAGGAAGGGTACAGGAGGGAGGATGCAGGGTTGCGCGGCACCCACAGTTCCTGGTCAGGGCATGCGTAGGCCCAGTGGGCGTGGGTCGCAGGTTTGGGGTTGTGGAGCAGCTCTTATGGAGGTCTGGGTGGGGCCAAGCCCAGGAGTTTGAGGTTGCTATGAGCTGTGATGCCACAGCACTCTACCCAGGGCAATAGCCCAAGGCTCCAGTGTGCCAAAACCGGTCTCACTTTGCCCCTGAAGGTTAAGGCTGTAAGGCAGCTCAGTTCCTGCCTTAAGGCTGCTCAGTCACTAGGTTACTAGCTCCTGCCTGATCCTTGCTCTGCGACCCTGAGGGCGAAGCTTGCCCAGGCAGTTCTCTCACAATGGCTCCCTACGGCCCACAGCCAAACACTATTAGCTCTGTCCGGCTCAGTGGCTCAGTCTGGGGCCCTAGACAATGCCTAAAGTTCTCTGCACTCTTGCTCAAGCTCTCTCCAAGGCATTTCAACTGACTGCCAAGTCCAAAAACACCGAAACAGTTCACAGGTAAGGCCTTTCTGGTTTGCAGTCTCACTGCTGCTTTACTTATGGCTGCCAATGGGATTAGGTCGATCGAACACATGCAACCACTTGCCAGTTTTCCACTGTTTTTGTCCTCCTTTTGTGGTCCAGACGTCCATTGCTGACTCCCTGTATCCTCAGAGGTATGAGTATAGGCAGATCTCATGAGCCAGAGATGCCTGGAGTCTTATCTCCCCAGACTCACCGTGCCCAGTTGCAGGGAAGATGTTACTCTGCCGCCATCTTGCTCCACCTCTTCCTCTTCTCTCTGTATTTTGATTCTTATGTGTTTAAGTTCTTGGGTGTATTCAATCTTGTTGACATAATTCCATCATATCAATAGGATCATTCAGATGAAACTGATCATTTCATAGAAGAGGAAACTGAGGCCCAGAGATGAAGAGTTTTCTTAATACCCTGAAAGAATAAGAAAGGCTCATGCAAGGCCTATTTCTCATTGTCCATTGAAACCTCGCCTGTTTTTCAAGACCCAGTTCAAGTCCTCTTCTTCTAAGAGGCATTCTCTGAACCTTGTTCTTTCCACCTATGTGGGCAGCTCTTTCACTTAACTTTGTCTGGCTGGCTCCTTCTCATCCTTCAGGAATCATTCTCAGTGACACTTCATCAAAGAACCCCTATCTGATCATTCCATCTAAGTGAGATCTTTCCCACAAATTTTCTCTGAGTATAAGCAATTGTTTTCGGCCACAGTACTCACACGTGTATGTATATATATAATATATGTGTATATACATGGTTTTTTTTCACTTTTGTTTTGTTTCATGTATACTCTCCCAGTAGACTGATAGCACCAGGCAGCTAGGAACCAATGTCTACCTGGATCACCTAATTAAACCCAGCACAGCGCTGGTCACAGAGTGGGTACTCCACTGAATGAATGAATACAAGAAATCTCCTACATATCACCTTTTATCTCCCCGTAGACTCTGGCAACACATATTGTCAGCATCTCTTAACACTTACTACATCACATATTACATTGCATGCATTTCTCATTATAGTTTTATATATTCATGTGTTACCATTTCTGATAATATTATTCATTAATTATTAATAAACATACAGTGTTTGCTATTCATTAAAAGCAATGATGTCTTATATTAAAATTATTTACTCTCAAGAAAACTATTTTAGAGGTGAGGAAACAGACTCAGAAAGACTAAAAGCATCATAGCACTTGGCTGGTTAGCTTTTTATGGTAGGAAAGTTGTTTTATACTTAGAGTAATTAACCATCCCAGTGTGTCTAGGGCTGTCCTAGTGCCTGTAATGAAGGTCCTGTATCCCATGAAATTCCTCCATCTTGGGGAAACTGTAACAGTTGCTTACTCTAATTACACTCCTTTGTAAAATAAGTTCCACTGTGTTAATACACCACATCAGTAACTTGCATTTAGACTTTGAGTGTTTTCCAACCTTTTTAACCTTATGGCACACTCGAACCTATAGTTAAACTTCCGCCACACACTTAAATTATACTGATATCAAAAAAAAGGGGGGGGGAAAGAATATATTTACTGCGCTTTGAACTTCTTTTGAAACTAATTTTATTAATTATCTTTAAAAACTTTTACAGCACATCTAAGATCTTCTTGGCACACTGGTTGAAAATTGCTGGTTTTGAGGGTATCAGTCATCATTATGAAAACACAGTTCATTTTCTAGCTACATGGAGTATTTGGTATGGCAAAAATATCAGATGGTACAAGCTAATTAAGATAATAAAGATAAAGCTAAAATTTCGCAGTTTTTCTTCTTTCACTTGCTTCACTCCAACCAGAAAGTCAGATTTTGTAACACACACCCACATTCGTGTCTGTTTGCACACAGTAGCTGACTCCCTTTCCCACATGCTGAGGTGAAGATTCCTCCACACACAGTCCCTGGGTTACAAACAACATAGGTTCTACAAGTTTTTTCTTAAATTGAATCTGTATGTAAGTTGGAACAGGTATATTTACCTATTATGACCTGTAATAGCCTCCGTTCATAAGTATGAATTGTGTGTAAGTTGGATGTTTGTAACTCGGGGACTGCATGTACTGGAATCTTCCAGAGTTCTTCTTGTACTAGCTGGACAGTGAGTAAGCCTGAGGCACCTGGGGTCAATACTGCCCTCGGGATCTGACTCAGTCAGTATTTGATCAAAAACATGGAATTACTATAATTATATAAAGAAAAGCACACCAGCGCTGGGGCCTGAAGTCCATAGCAGACAGCAAGGACAGACAGACACAGAGCAGGGAGAGTAAGGACAAACCCACACCTCCAAGGTTGAGGCTGAGAGGGAACCCATGTTGGTCTCTCACCTCCTGCAGTCCCCATCTTTGGGGAGAGGCTGGCCTAATTTCTCAGGGCTCCCCTTCCAGGTACAAAAGATCCATCCTAGCAGGGCCTGGGGAAGCCCCAAGCCTGCCCGCTGCCCACAGTCAGGCAGAAGAGCCAGCAGTTAACAACGACCATGCAGGAGCCACCTCCCCTGACCTCCTGAGAAAAGTAACAGAACTGGGTCACCCCTCTTCTGTCCCCTTCCAGATTTCATCCTAACTCCTACAACAATCTGGAACCATTCAGAGAAGGGAACTAATTGTAGGAAATGTAGCTCCAGTTAAGCAAAGCTGATATGATACAAATCCCCGACAGTCCACTTAGCATCCATAAGCATTCCTTGCAATTGTAAACAAAAATAGCAAAATCACATGAAAGGTCCTGGTGTACGAACACTGCCCTAGGGATCCTACATCTCCCAGGCCTTCCAAGAGCTTCCACGATGCACGTTGTATCCTATGACTTTCCTGATCCAAAGCCCCTGTTACACCTTGTTATCATCACCATATTTGGCAGCTGGATGGCAGATTTCTCTATTCAGTGCCTCAATCATTTTTACTAAATTTATTCCTACCAAGGATTGCCTGGGAAGCGGAATGAGGTTGTTAAATTCGTGATACATGTTTGGATTTTGAGAGTCTGTGTCTTGCCCACAGCCCAAGGAGGGGGACTTGCATTCTTAGCCTCTCGACTTTTCTCCCAGCTGAGTAACAAGGCCCAGGTGAGACCATATTTTCTGAGCTCACCTGTGCCTTTATTATTTAAAAAGAGAATTTATTTTGTTGATTTGCTTTGGACAGCACAAAACAGAGCAAAAAGAGAGAAAGAAAACCCATGGCACAGAACAGACCAGGTGGTATTTCCAAAGGAGAGTTGTTTCATTTTGTTAGGCTTTCCATCATTCCTGCATGTGGGCCTGTTTATGTGCACACCTCGTCTTCGAAACTAGCCTGAATGTTCCTTGTTCCTTTCTAACGCAAGAGGATCTATCATATCATGTCTTCTCCCGTGCTCCTCCTAGTGTTCCACATCCGAAGGTGCCCACTGTTCAGAACAATGCTTAGTGGCAAAAGCATCGTGCTCTTCAGACAGTGTACTAAAATCACACACAAGTAAAATCTTAAATCCGTGTACAAAAGCCATTTGCACAATTCATCCATGAGAGAGTTCTTGGATAGAACCATAAAGTGGCCAGAGGAACTCCCCACTTCACCTCCCCTGCCCTGAGCACCCCCCAAAACCCCCAGCAGCAGCTGAACAAAGCACAGCAGGCCTTTCCCCATCACCTGAGTCAGACCGGGTGGACAGTTAAGCAGAGAGTGGCTAATTCAGTCGGCTTGGCTCTCTCTGCTCTGCTCTGACTGACAGGCCTGGGCCCTGCTCACCCCTGAAAACTAGCATCAGGGAATGACATACAGTTTGATAACATAAGATGCTTAAGTTTTTTGGCTCAAGTGAGATGTTCAGAGCTAATAGCCCTGTGAGCTGAGTTTTAGCTGCGATCTGCACCTTGAGATACCCGTTATGTCTGGCTCAGGAAAAAGGGAAAAGAATGAGAGCTTATTTCTAGAAAGGTTTCCGATGAGCTGCATTTGTCATTGAAGGGGAAGATGGGTATAATTAGCTTGTCAGTCTAGTTTGGGCTGAGCAGGCTGTCTCTGCTAAGAAAGATGGACTAACTGCCAGAGCCACTGACAGGCAGTCGATAGCGCAGCAATTAATGTCATAAATAATTCCAGAACCAATTACATCAAAATGGACTCAGAGCTTTAAAAAGGTACAGAATTCTCTTATTCTTCTTGCTAACAGCAAGAAACAGCTTTCATTTTTCTCTGTAATTACTTTTCATTGTATATAGCAATACAGCTGAGCTTTTCTGTCCATATTTAAGCCTCGCCTTTCTCTGAGCCTCTTCCTCCACTGCCGTGCTCCCTCCTTCATCCCACAGGACAGGCTGCTAAAGTGGATCTTCCCTGCCAGAGCAGTGGGGTGAATGGATAATGTTTTAACTTGGCTGTTGCAGGAGAACTCTGGCTACACCTAAATGATGAAGAGCCAAGTTTTCGAAAATGTCACGGACAATGACAGCAGAGTGCCCCCAAACAATGGCATTTGGAAATGAAGACATTTGTGAAATGAATGGATTTGTCTTATTATTTTAAAGGTTGCTGTGACTTTGCTTACACTGAATTTATTGATTTCTCCCCCTCTTCTCTTTCTTTTTCTTCCTCTTCTTCCCCTCATCCTTCTGTACTGTCGCAGGCGTAAAAGCCAGGCCAAACTCTTCCCTTTACAAACTGCAAACGCAATTCAATACCGCCCATGTGTGCTAATGGGAATTTTTTTTTTTTTCTTAAGAAAGAGGATCGGTCTCTTTAACATAGAGTTTTCTTTGAAAGCTATTCTCTTGAGCTGTGTCAACGCTTCAGCTACTTCACTGCACATTATAGCCCATATGTAGATTGCACAAGAGCTATGATACGGGTAGCAGCAACCACACACTGGATGCCACCCGTGCTGATAGTGCTCCCCCTCCCCCTGCCCCCAGACTGGTCAGTTGCCTCTGTGGCTGGTTTAGAGACAGGCGGGGATTGCGGGAGAGCAAATTACTGTAGTATTCATTTACAGCTTTGTTCCAGGCCTGACAAACATTTCCAACTTTTCAACCATGGTGGCATTTGCTCCAGAGGGACCAGAGAAAATGGCTCATGAAGCTCCCACCATTTCGAAACCAAAAACAGCTGCTGGTGTTGCTTGCAGTTTGCTGAGTGTGCTCGGGCTTGGAGCCCCTGTGGTTGATGGCTCTCCCCTCAGCAGTGTAGGTGTCACCACGGTGAGTGGTAATTACAGCGGAAGATTTTAGAGTACACGGGATAATTAGGCCAGCCCTTGCAGACATAAACACTGACATTTACCATATTAAAAACTGGAGATGTCGGCATTTTCCTCCTTTCCAAGACCACAACAATAGCAACCTCACCAACAAAGGCAAGATTTTTGAAAGAACAAAGGGTCTTTGCATCCCTGGGAGTTTGAGTGCCTGGGGCTTGGCAGTTGGTCCCAAATGGGTTCTGCTGACCATTTGGTGGAATGTAAATGTCTTAGCACAATAACTAAGAAAATGCCAGGAAGGCTATGTTAACCAGTGTGATGAAAATGTGTCAAATGGTCTATGAAACCAGTGTATGGTACCCCATGATCACATTAATGTACACAGCTATGATTTAATAAAATAAATAAATAAATAAATAAATAAATAAATAAAAAGAAAAGGATTGGGCTGAGGTTATGCAGCTCACATTCCTTACTACTGATCCTTCCTCTGGGACCCTGAAGCATGGCATAGCCTAGGTTTGTTGCTGCAGGGGTAGGAAGCCTGATAAATTACACCATGCAGAGAGCACCTTTCCCCTTCTGCTCCAGGCTGAACATGAGTAGACACCCAACATCATGCCTTCACCTGGACCAGGGTGATTCCATGGCAGTAAGACCAGGTATATTTCTTGGTTCTTTGGCAAATGACAGACAATAGAAAGGTAGGTGAACCCAAACTCTGGACCTTTAAACCCAAACCTTCCCTCTAGGGGCTGAAGCTCTGACAGAATCCCTAAACTCTCCATCCCAAATAGAAATGGAGTAACTATTTGCAGAATAGTTCAGTAACACCAAGGCTGCCACTGCCACCTCTGTAAGGGAGCCCTTCTAAAGGACATGGGGGCACTCCAGATGCAACACTCTGAAGCCAGAAGGACCTGGGTTTGAAACCCAGCCTGGCCACTCCCTATTAAAGTACCCTGGGCAAAAGAGATTGGTTGCTTTTTATAATGTGAAAACCCCTTTCTCATTGAGTTGTCGTGAAGATAAAGTAAATATGGGCATTTAAAGCACTGAGCACTCAGGAAGAATGTAATGAAATGGCAAACAAAATTCCTTAGGATCACAAAAGTTTATTTGCCTCAAATGGGCAAGTGTGGTTGAGATTGATTCCCCCAAAGAAGAAGGAAGGCTGAAGCCCCACCAGGGCTAAGGGAGAAAATGCTGACTCCTCTCCGAAGGCAGGACCTTGGGAGAAGTTTGTGCCACATAATGAGGAGGTTTGGATCTGTTCTCACCGTTGCTTCCTCACCAGTGCTGTGGATGTAGGGGAGGGCTTTCAACAGTGAAGCCACACTCTGGCCTTTCAGATGGGAACTCCTCAGTCTGGGCTTAAAAAAAATTCTCAAATATGGAAGTCTTCGTGGTTAAGCCAAACATTCTCTACAGTGAGGGCTGAGGACCTGCCTCCCCTGGAGACGATTGTTGGGGATGGGGTCATGCATCTGAGTGGTCTGGGAGAGAAAGCCACAGTAGACCCATGAAAAGAACTGGAATCCTTTCATCCAGGTGGCTGTGTGCTGTCTGACTCTGGGAAAATTACAATCGGAATTTGAATTCCTCACTTGTACATGAAAGAAAATATCTCACCCTCACTGACCAGCACTGAGGGAGGCTTAAATAAGCCAGCCAAGGTAAAACACCTGCCCACACCATGCTAAAAGCCCTGCCCTCCCTTCATAGAGTCTATCTCTCACCTGTAGGATACCTGGCCTTCCTCCCAAGGCTCTATTGACAAATAGTGTATCAATAGGAAGTACTTCTTTGTTGTTATTCATACCCCAAGAGTTCTCTGGATGTAGCCTCTCCAATCCTTAAGATGCCAGGCTGTGAGTGCCTCGTCCTGGTCCTCCTTGTTCTGCTAAGAGCTTTTTCTGCTATACAGGGTCTTGGGAAGCAGAAGCAATTCTCCTGCCTCGCTTTTCCTTAAGCCGACAGGAGTGAGATTGGCACCCACCCTGTAGGAACTATGGATTATTGGATGTGCACATAGACTTTGGAATCAAACAAAGTTGGATTCAAATGTTAGTCTCACCACTTCCTTGATGCACAGCCTTGGGCAAACTAATAGTTCTTTGACTTAGTTTTGCATTTTGTTTCCTTTTTTTTTTCTTCTTGATATAATGGACGTAGTAGTGTCTACTTTATAAGGATTTAAGAGTATTACATAACATCCAACAAGATAGTTATATCATATTGCTAACAGTAGTGAAAGCAATAGTTGTAGATTAACATTAACAATAATACTAGTAGAAGATACTGTGTTTTAAACTCTCACTGAATGCATAGCCAAAAGTAATCTCAGCTGTAATTGCAATGCATTTTCTAACCTTAAAGCCCATGTTGAAAGTACTGTATAATATGCACAGAGCACCTGGCACACAGTGATCTGTAATTATTGTTTTCCTTATTGCTGGGGTTGGATGACAGTCTTTAGTCCTCTGATTGAATTTTGGATTTGTTTGAGACGTCTGGATGCTCTACTGGAGTCTCCTTCCTCCCAGTGCCTTTGCAGGGGAATAGACAGGCTCCCAATACCACAGTCGATTTCAGGCTGTCTCTGGTTGGAGGATTAGGAAGCCGGTTGGGTGGCAATGTTCACTGTGAAATTTCTGCATGGAGGTGAGTAGAAAACCCCAAATGAGAAAGTCTTAAATGCTAGGGAGTATGATTGAAATTTTGCTAAATTCCTGGAAGTGTATGTGTGTGTTTTCTTTGTAACGCAGACATTCCCCAAAGCTCCCTCCCTCCTTCACTTCAACCAGCATCTTTCTCGTTCTTGTCACTTTCCAGGTCTGCCCCGTCTAACTCCCCTGTGAATGGAGGTGAACATATCAAGGCTTCTCTCCACTCAGTTGTAAACCATTGAAGAGTCAGAACGTTTTACCAATTTTTTTCCTGCTGCCGTATTTCTGTCTCGTAGAACTGCAAATGGAACATGGGAGCCACTGAGTAACATTTGTTGAATGTATTAATGAATTTGATTTAACTTAGTGCTCTTTGACATTGCAGATGCTCATAGACCCTCTTTTCTCTGAATGAAGTTTTCCAAGACAAAAACAAAAACAAAACAAAAAAATCCAACTCTAAAATTCTAAAATTTCAGGTTACATTTAATTTTTTCAAATTACCAAACTTTCTTTATCAAATGAAATCCAAATGCCCCTGTCTGTTAGGCCAGCTGGAAGCTCAGACTTCTGGGCTGTTGACTTAGAACTACCTTTTTGGAGGGATAGATGGAAAAAAGAGATAAGGAAAGGAGAGCTTAATATCTTATTTTTATTGTCATTATTCAAGTCCTTATACAAACGTTATCCTTTTCTAACATATAATACTTACACTTACATTAAATACAAATATTGATTACCAACACATGTTTTTTTGTATTTCTTGACTAGGCAAAAATCCAGTTCTGCGGGGTTATTAAAATTTTTTAGGTTATTAATTTCCCCTTCTCACTATCACCATCTATAAATAATCTTATAATGATCAAATAGAAATAATTTTTTTCTCCCCTGACAGAGTCATTTTTCTGAATGGACACCCCAGAGTAACACCTGAGTTTATTTAAAAAAAAAAAAAAAGAGAGAGAGAGAAGAGAGAGAATATTACCAGGAGCAGCACCCAAGAACAGGAACTAGCATGTCATTGAGCCACGCATCTTATGAATGTATCAGTGGTAAAGAAAGAAGATAACCCCCTTCGGGGGCCAGCATTGCTAAATGGAAGGCAGAGTTGACATCTGAATTTTTAATCCATTTGTCTACCAACTTCCTACTAGACTCAACTCTGCCATTGCGCTTGGATTTTAGCCTAAGTTTAACATATATTTTCATGACTTAAGTAGACATCCCACAAACCAAATTTAGAAATTACATATTTCTTATGCTGAACAAACTGTGTCCAGGTTTAAAGACTAAAGGGGAAGCATGTAGGAAATTCTATAAAACAAAGTACAGATCTAGGGTAGAAGGGAATGATTCCTCTAGGCTCGTAATGAGTAGGTTTTTCAGATTCTTATAATGTTATATCAGAGCTTAACCTGCAGTGTCTCAACCCAGTCATATGAGTGGATAAATTGACTTAAGTTGGACCTAATACGATATCAAATTATTCCCTTTTCCATTTAACTTATGCTTCCTACTTCTTTTATCTTGGTTAACTCAAAGGAATATCTCACTCTTTTACATCCTTAGGAAATTTGCAACCTCACTTATTGTTTAGTATAACTCATTTTGTACTTTATGATTTTAGATCTTTTATATACACACTTTTTTTTTTTTGAGACAGAGTCTTATTTTGTTGCCCTTGGTAGAGTGTCATGGTGTCATAGCTCACAGCAACCTCTAACTCTTGGGCTCAGGTGATTATCTTGCCTTAGCCTTCCATGTAGATGGGACTACAGGCGCCCACCACAATGCCTGGCTATTTTTAGAGCTAGGGTCTCACTCCTGCTCAGGCTGGTCTCAAACTCCTAAGCTCAAACAATCCACCCACCTCAACTTCCCAGAGTTCTAGCATTACAGGCATGAGCCACTGCATCTGGCCTTGCATACACTTAATTTTTATCACCAAATTCTAAGTTCAGGGAAAGTATGACAATATACATCTTTGAATTTTCTTACACCCAGCATAATTTCCTTTACACAGTAGGTGTTCAGTTAACAGTGGTAAATGAGGATTAATGGCAAATTCAGAGAAAAGTCCATATGCCCAAGGATTAATGAAATCACCATTCATTAATTCATTCTAATATTCATTAGATATTTACTATATAATTAGTAATGCAATAATGAATAAAATTAGTCTGAAGATACATGTGTTCTTCAGAACTCTCATAAATTCCTGATACGGCTGCCTGGAGAAAGCAGAGGAAGGAGATTTTGGAAGGACCAGTCTTGGGATCATTTTACATCAAATTCAGCTTACCACTTAGCTTTTTGGGGAAAATACAGATGAGAATTCTCTGTGTTTAATATCTGTCATTAAAATGACAGTAATAAAGCCTAAAACCCAAAAAGAGAAAATCAGCTGGATCCTTATAGATTGTCACAGCCAAGAGCAATAAAAACTAAATCAATCACAGATCATGGCAATAGATAATTTAGCTAGTACTGGAAATTAAATGAAAGGACATTTCCAGTACTCATCTCCCACTGTGGGAGAATGAACATGCTCTTGGAATTCAGATGGGCTCATTGAACAGTCTAGGGTGAAGATGGGGGGAAGAAGGGAAAATTATTTAAATGAGATTTAAATTGCTTTGTTTCCTTATTCCTCCAAAGGTTGCCTTTGTTATTACACTGCAGTATTTTACCATCAACATTTTTGACACACCATGGACTTCTTGGTATTTTCACCCTTCTTCAAGAGGAGGGAAGGAGCTCTCCTGTGAGTGGTTCTGTAGTCTGGGCAGCTGGAGCCCAAAAATCAGTTCATCCTTAGAGGCCAGTTTTAGAGTAGGGTTTTCTGGAACAGAAGCAATGTGGAGAGGGCCAAAAAGGACCTCCAGGAGCCTGGAGATCTCTGTTCCAGGCCTGTCTCTGCCACCATCAATCACAGATGAAAAAATCCGGGCTTCAGAATTCTCACTGGGAAAGGAAAAAGATTAGACTCAGTGACTTCTCAGAACCTGCATAGTGTTAAGGCTCTGTGATCCTATTATAAATGATCAGTGTGAAGAACAGAGTCCCAGTATCATGGCCTTGGGCCTGAGGAGTTTGGCTACTAGACTGAGTGAATGCCTTTGAACATAGCACACTTAACATCAAGAATTAATGGATGAATGAATAACCAGTGGGCAGTCTTCCATTCTCTGTAGATTGGATCTAGTTCACTGCAGCATTTGCAGTGAGGAAATATTTTTCTTATTTCAAATACAAATCCTCTTTTGTGCTGATGTGCAGAAAATCTCTGGATCCATTTCCAATGTTTGTTTTCTCTGAAGAAAACTATCTTGTGTCCAGTTCCTGGTAAGAGTACTTTCATTGGATATTAAGCCTCCTTCCCTGACCCTATCCCAGTATGGGTTATTGTCTTAGCATGCATATGGGGAAGAGGGGTCATGTCACTTCTGGAAGAAGTAGATGGGGTTCTAGGGCATTAAAACTCCCTGGGAAGAAGATACCAAAGGCAATGACTAAAGGAACAAATCACCTACTCTCTCCCATTGGTATGAATGAATGAAATAGGCCCAGTTACTTAAATCCAGCTGAATGAATTTAGACACAGCATGGTGTTACCTGTAAGGTAGGATATCCAGCTGGAAGGGTCTGTGCCAACAGCAAGGAAGGGAAATGTGGGATTAGGGAGTAATTGAAAAGACTTGAAGAATGTCACTTGATCGCTGAATTTTAAAACTATGTCCCAGGCAATTCTAAAGGCCAAAAGACTTTTCTTTGGGTTTGAAAGTAAATGATAACTCATGAACTGTTGATAAGGCATGTTCATGGCCTCCTTGGAGAACTTTAGGGAAGGAGCAGAGTGTAGAACAGAAAACAATAAATTGGACTCAGACATTCTGACTTTCATTTCTCTCTCCAGAGTCAGCATATGTTTCTGGGACACAGTAGGGTTTCTGTTCTTTCAGGATCCACTTTTTTTCACCAACAGATGCCATTTTTCCCCACTTGCAGATTGAGTCTCTTCCTAAACATGAAGATTTTCTAGCTGTTCTCAGCAATCTCTTCATTGATTCACAGAACAGTGGTCCACATTTGGTGAATGCACCACTCCCTGTGCTAGGCACATTAAATGTGTTATCACACACAACAGCTTCAAGAGGTTGGTACATTATCCTCATTTTAATGAAAAAACTGAGGCTTTAAGAGATTAAGTCAATTTGTCCAGTGGAGCCATGACTTAAACTCAAGCACCCTACATCTGGGCTTGTGACTTAAATACCAGCTCAGACGATTAAGTTTGCAAACTCATCCTAGAAAAAGTGCTACATTACCTCATTGCTGAATATCACTGCAGTCGTCTTTGAAGTACTCCCCTTGGGAAGCTATGCACTGATGTCACTGCCCCACACCGCCATTCAAACTACTTTTCTAGGATGAGTTCACGAACTTAATTGTCTGACCTCGTACACTACATTGTGACAGTGCTTTACCTGAATGGTTAGAACTGGCCCTTTAGAAAGGAAGTACCCACTCTTTGCTTTTAACATCATAGTAATGCCACATCACTCTCTTCTGTCAACCTGGCTTCAAATGTCTATAAACCAAGACTCATATCTCTTTTTTCTTTGCCATCTCTGTCCTCTGGCATCTCCAGCCTGCACCCACAGCACAATGATACTAGCATGGTAGGTCCCTCCAAGCCCACTTTCGCCTTGGGACCCTGACTAATTGCTCATCCACAATCAGTTTCCTTTGACTTGTCCTTTTGTCTGAGTCCTTGTCTCCACTGAGCTGCAAGAAGCCCAGGGGGCAAGTGAAACGATTCGTCGCTGTGTGTGCACAACCTTTCTGCAGCTGGGCTGCACACCCAGTTTATTATCTTAAGAGGAGGATCTGGTTTAGACTAAGTTTATATCTCATCTGCCTCCCATTCATTAGATGGGCTCCAGGGCTCAGCTTACATTGCATAAACTCGGCTGGTATGTATACAATGCCAGCAATATGGAGCAGGCTAACATGTGTTGAATACATCTACTGCATCTCAGGTCTCTGAAGGTCACTCAGTAAAGTAATATATGGTGCTAGTGTTGGTGGCTGAAGGTCAAGTCATCTTGCTTTTCATAATGCATAAACCTGAAACTCACTCAGGCACCAATCATATGACCTAAACCTTGGAACAAATATTTTACTAAGTAAATCAGTGAGCATGCTGGCATTTCTATTAACCTTCAATGCACTGCTGACAGAAAATGAATAATGATAAATAATAACTCAAGCCTGTAAATCATGCTTAGCATCAGAAGAAAAAAAATGCTTGTGTGTGCTACCATCTGTTAGGAGGAGAGTAGCAGAGATTTGAGGGGTGAGGTGGGAGAAGGGAGGGCAGACTGTCATTGGCTGGGGTAAGCACCTTTTGGATTCAATAAACTGACCAAGAAAGGATAAGCCACTTCTGGACAGGATTGATGGAGTGAGGAAAATCCCTTTTCTTCCTGTCTTCAATTTGATGAGTGTTTGTTTCTGATTTTCAGCTGCCACTTTTGAGTGTTTCCTTTCCCCACATCTTTTGCCCCATTAAATCTGTTTCCACTCTATCCACTGGGTTTCCAGGTCGTTTGAAAAAGGAGTTCTCTAACTAAGCAAGCTCTCTTAGGGGCAATCTTCCCCTCTGCCTCACCTCCCACTTTGAGCATTTGGTTCTCATTGCCCCAGTGGGCAGGGGCAGGAGCTGAATCACTGCCCTGAAGTTGCTACCCTTCCTCAGGAGCAGCTCTGCATAGCAAAGACCCAGGCCTCTAGACTTCTAGCATATTCCAGGATATTGCACTGTGATTCCAAACAATCTTGCAAAACAGAAATGACTCCCAGGTCTATAAGGTCTAAAGGACAGTGATGACTCCAATGGAAGCTTCCCCTTAGAGCAGTATTTTTCAACCTTTTTACCTCATGGCACACTTGAACCTATAGTGAACTTCCATGGCACACTTAAATTACGTTGGTCAAAAAAAGAGTAAAAAAAAAAAAAGTGTATACTTACTGGGCTTTAAATTTCTTTCAAAAATAACTAAATAATTTCATTAATGATCTTTAAAATTTTTCATGGTACACCTAAGATTCTTTCTTGGCACACAAGTGTGCCACGGCACATTGGTTGAAAATCATTGCTTTAGAGGGAAACTCTCAGTCCATTTGAGTGAAGAAAGTTCTAGAAGTTGGTGTTTGACATCTAGGAGTATGTCTTTCTGAGGTTGGGACATACATTTGCTTATTTCTCATCTCTCTTCTCATTCTTTCAATTGAGCTAATATTTGCCAAGTTGGCATTGCCTTCAGATGTGTTCTAGCCAAGAAATAGACACGCATGTTCTGTGGTGAAGTTTCTTGGAATAAAACTCCATCTGCAATGTTTTGCTGATTGTGCGATCACCCCAAGTCCCAAGGCAGCTCTGGCTTTAATTCATTGAGCGGTCTGACTAGAGGTCACATTGACCTTTTCTTTCTTGCACATGACCCAGACAGTCCAGACAATAGGCTGCTTCCGAGGAAGCTGAGACTAGCAACAGGCTCTTCCCCTCAGATACCTGTGTTTACTTCTCTACAAGAAATGGGGACCAGTTTTCTCTGTGAGGGCACCAGCTTACTGAGCTAATGGGAGTATTGCTGATTAGAATGTGTGGCTCCAGGGTCTCTGCCCATGCAGGCTACTTTGATTTGAATTAATCTTCTTCTTGGGAATTACACAACCAAAGAGAGAATACATTCCTTTTATTGTTTATAACATGAGAGTTTCTTGGATGCTGGCAATTGAAAGTCATTCTCCACACCCTGGGATCAGAGTTCTGCTAAGTGATGATAAACCGGACAGTATAAACAGAAAAAAAAAAGTAGTTCTAGCTCCTCAAGGATGTTTAGGCCTTTGCCTTTCCTTTATTTGCTGTTGGCATCTATTTGGATTTGGCGCCTCATCAAAAATTTGGTAGCTAAAGAGCTCCAAGTTTACAGGGGGAAACTTACTACGTGGTAACTACCAAGCTGAGTAACCTTCAGCAAATGGCATCTCCCTCTCAGCCTCTGTTTTTTCTCCCATAAACTTGTCTGACATTGTGAATCTGTGTGGTAGGTTTCCTCCATAGATTCGGCTTTTCCCCTTCTCTTTCTTCTTATTTCTTTACGTTCCCCATTTTTTGTTTAATTAGAGGAGAAAATAGATGAAAGAATAAAATGAAAGGAAAAGCAGAAAATTAGCATTTTCTCTGCTGCACATTTCAGTTATTAATATTGCAATTTGAGGTAATGAAATTCACAAAATGCAAAAGGTTTAAGGTTTGCCTAGCGGGGTGAGCTCAGATGCATGGTATATGGCTTGAATTTCAAGGTGAGGTTCATTATGCAGAATGTACAATGTGGGCAAGCTAAAAATGCCATAAAGCCTTCACTTTTGCATTTCTTGACTTTAATGTTACATTACTGTAGGTTTTGGGTTTTAATATGCTGTATAAATAGAGAATACATATTTGTAAGTATAGGTGCCGTGATTTTTCTATTCTGAATCTCAGCTCTGTTTGCTCTCTGGTTGACTTTGTTAGAAAGCAGGTGGGAGAAAGTGGGACAGGGTGAGTTACCTAGGAACAGTCCTCATTTATGTCCAGATCCATTACGAAAGGCAGAGGCTTGCTTTTTGCCCTCACTGCAGTTTGCAGAGGATTTAGTAATAGAGACCAAAGGCTCCTGGGAGGGGAGGCATCAGGATAAATGGGAGATTTAGCTTGGCTTGTCCCTGGCAGCCGCCCAGGCTGGCCCTGCTCAGGTACATTGCTACAGCCCTTCCCTGCCTCTGCTGATGGTCAGTGTCAGCTCCCTGGATTGTTTTCCTCCAGATTAATGATGTTGCTTGTAGTGAGCAGTGGGTGGAAGTCTTTGGGCAACAGAAAAGATGGGAGTGGCTGTACGGCATCTCTCTAGCAGAGGACTGAGCAAATTCTCTGCATCTCACACAGAAGGTGAGCATCTCACATGGAAGGTGAGTAAACTTCTGGATGCTCTGCTGGAGGTGATGTTGACTCCTCACTGCCAAGGGCTTTCCAGACACCCCCCCCCCCAATCTGACTAGTTTCTCTCTATTGTCAAGGCAGCAAAGGGCTTGCTTTCTCCTCCCTTAGGAGTCATCACACTTGTCAATGTTAGCACACATAGCTGTTTGATGGGAGCCCACTCACAGCTGGCTGGGCTCCTCATAGTCCTTCCATTACACAAAGACTAAAGATGGGATGGGAAAGGGTTTATAGTTCAGGGAGGCGAGTACTGCAGGAGAGGCAGATTTGGGCAGAAAGCTAAACTCCAGCTTCTGGAATTTAAACCAGAGCTCTCTAGTTCATCTGTGGGCCTCTATGCAGGGCTCAGCAACCTGCCCGCCCCCACTCTCTGACTGTCACACCCCCATGGTAAGTGCATCTCTGCATGTTGAAATCACCAGTGCTCAGAGCTGAGACAGGCCCTCAGCATAACAGCCTTCTTCTCTGTTCTTTCTCCTATCAAACTGCCATGAAAACATGTACCTTTCTTAAGGGGCTCAACACCTTCTACCTGGGCTTGGGAGTAGTTGCAGAATCTCTCATCTCCTCTACTTTGCCTGTAGGGAAGTGTCTGTCACATCACATGCAATCTACTCAGCATTACTATATGGACCTTCCATGTCCATATAATAATACATAAGACCATGGTCCCTTCCCTTGAGGACCCCACAGTCGGACAAGGAAGGATATGATGTGAACAAGCAGAGCTCAGCACTGGGACAAGGGCCGTGGGAAACAAATACACACACAAGGAAGGGAGGGTTCTTCCTGCTTCCAGGAGTAGAAGCCTTCATGTATGGAACACTAGTTGCAGTTGAACCCAGGAAGTCAAGAGGATGTTTAGGTTCTTGCCTAGGATTGCAGATTGACATCTGGTGATCCCAGGCTGGACCCAAGGGCCCAAGAGGACCCACTTCTAAGGAAAATCTTTATGAGATCAAACTTGGACCTTCTGACACCTGACTCCATCCTCAGAACATCCAGACTGCAGTTAGAGTTATTTGGGTCTGCATGCTAGGTTTTGAAGAGCATACATAGTCTCTCCCTTTCTCTGATATCTTTTATGAGTTTATTTTAAAACTCAACATCTCTACCACTGGCATTATTCACACCAGTTCTGGCATGGCCTCCTAATAGTGTATATTAAGCTCCCAAAATTTTACTGGTAAGGGCCATGTGTTCCCAGGTTAATTGCCATGAAAACATGAGACGTCCTCAGGACAACCACCACCACCGCAGACCTACCAGATCACACATCAGCCTGTGTCTCCAGGCATCTGGGGCAACTAGAAGATCCACATCCCTTTTGAAGAAGGCAGAAATGCCATTCTATAAGCAAAGAGGGCCATCTGTCCTGGCCTAGACATCCTAGGTTCTCTCAGAGCCCTTATTCCCTGAGTCTGTACTCAGGACCTTCATTAAACCACCCTGGGGAGCGTGTTTGTGTGAGTATATGTGCTAATAGCAAGGAAATTACACTCTCAATGCCAGTATACAGAGGAGTTAGCTGACACATTAGCATCCTGATCTGACATGGCTGTCAGAAAAATTATCCGTGACCCAGAAAGGGCTACACTAAAGGTGATTTATCCTCTTACTTGGCTTAGCCTGAGCTGTCCCCAGAGAAGGCCATGCCAATTAAGCAAAAAATAAGGCAAATTGTATATGTTGTGGTGCCTGGTCTTGACTACTCCCCCAGAGAGACCTACAAATTAATTTTCTGCTCGTAGCCTCGCTCCGCAACCAGTTCCAAAACGGGGTCCTCAGCAGTTTATCTCCTTAATCTCTTATTCCTTTTTTCATTCACTTTTTTTCCCCAAACAAAATTAAATCATTTAACAACCATTTTAATAAGCACTAAAAAGTGTAATGAACCAGATAATGAAGAAGAACTCATATTATTTTCTTTATCTACTTTGTACTTAATTTATTTTGTATGTTTCCTCTGCACGCCTCTTCCCTGAGAGTATTTCCAACGTTAGGATTTTAGATAAATGTTTTACTGAGTTCTATTGAAATCTGGCAAACATCTGATTTGAAAGCTGCTTGGTATCCTTTCCAGACCACTCCTGAAAAGGTTTTAAAGCTCACACCCAGGACATGACACCCCTGGGGTCTTGGTGTTGTCACTCAGGCCCCCATGAATTCCTTTTCAAACCTCAAAGCCATTCCTTTCTGCTGGAGCTAAGGAAGCCGTGCTGGTTTTCACTTCAAGTGTGGGCTGCAGTTGGAATATGAGTGGCCCATGTTGGACTGAAGTCTTCTTGCCTGTGGTTATGACACTTGGGTGACAGGGCCAAAACTGGGATGTGGCAGAAGCAATAGGATCCCAAGTCCAAAGTCCAGGCAGTCATGGCTCCTAAGAGTTCTGCCGTGGGCTTTAACATTACTTGCCCATTCTCTATAAGATGCTTATAACTGTGCCCTGATGCCTGATGCATAGATATTGGGTAAAATAATCTAGCCAGATAGCCCTTCTTAAAGTTCTTCAAAGGCTCCCCCAGCAATGGTCCAGCTGCCAGAATAAGCAGAGCAGACTGAAAACTGAAAGAGAACTGCCCTAATGAACACAGTGTCCACATTCCTTATAACCCATGGACTGAGGTGGAATACAAGGTCAGACAATGTAGTTCGTGAACTCATCCTAAAAAAGGTGCTACATACCTCATTGCTGAATATCACTAGTACTCCCCTTGGTCATCTGGTGATCCTAACAAGCCTGGGGAATTTAGATAGGATGAAGACTAAAGAATACATACAAAAGCCATTTCTTTTTTGAATATTTTCTGCTCCAGTAAAAAGTAAATGCAAATATATAATTTAAACTCAATCCCAGGTTAAACAAATAAAGGTACGCTAAGGGAATAAAGAAGAATAGCAGGAGGGGGGAAGATAATTAACCTGGTTAATTATAGATCAGGACTTTTTTTTTTTTTTCCCCAAAGAAAAGTACATCTGTTAAATAGCGCAAACATGATCCTATTTGCAATATCCTTGAGGTTGGGGTCAAGGGTGAGATTTGGGGAGACTGTTCAGTGTACAGGATGAGAAACGGCCCCTACTTCTCCCCACCCCCCAACCCCCAGGAGCAATCCAGGGTATGCGTGAGAGAGAGGAGAAGCAGAATCTGTGCAGGAGGAGAACTCCAGAGCTCCCTGGCCTTGAGAAGAAGTGTGGACTGTCCTCTCTCCCAGGTCCTCCACGGAAGCCTTGGGAGGAACAGAATGTGTTGGTAGGATGTGGATGGGAATCCTGGATCTGCCCTCAGTGGTATGGCTACTTCTCAGGGCCTCAGTTTCTTCATCTCCACAATAATCATGACAAAAAAATAGTACCTACTACACCGGATTATTATGAGGATTACCTGAAATTAAACCCATAGCCTGAGCTCATAAATGCTGAGAGGTCCTCGGAGCCAACGGGCATGTTGGCTGCTGTCCGTGACTCTGAGCTTTTCTAAGGCTGTCTTCTTCCATTGCAGACTCCTGATGTCCTCAGTTCTGTGCTAACGAGGGGTTTTCTTGAGCAGGGATTGATTAAAATGTAGTGGCATACCCTCATTTTACGTCACCGCGCGTGTGACTAATAGCCATGGAACTCGTGCCACAGATAAATAATTGGTCCTCCAGCCATCCTCCACGTCTTCCAAGACACGCAACCACAATCTATCACAGCTGCAGACATCTCAATGAGCATCATCTCTAGATCATAATAGATCATGTTACATTTGTATATGCTCGGGAACATAATTTACTATTAAATTGGGCCGAGAACCGCACCGAAGAAATGATCCTTCCGTGGTGGTGGACTCTTCAGCTGTATTATAAGGGCGCTGTGGTTTTTAAAATATTAATTATATTGTAAACTAAAGGTTTACTTAGGTATCATAAATCTGGGTGTCTCTGCTTTCTGTGTGCCCAATAAATATACTTCTCATCAACTTTTAATTATGCTGTTTGCATTATTCTGTCCTGAGGATGAGAGTGCATGCTAAATCACGGCCTTCTAATGTGGAGTACAGCATAAGTTTAGTTAATTAAACCATATATTTTATTAGTTCTTGTGCCTCCATCTTGTAAAACCATGCATTATTATGTTCAAGTGGAAGGGGGCATGAAATAACATAGTCAGGGTGTTTTTGTTGCAATTGTTATTATTATTTATTTTGGAGATTCAGATAATTTAGAAAAAGTTAAATTGTTCTATCTCTGGGTGGCTCTACTGCCCACTGACCTCTAGACACCCTCTCTCTTTTCAGGTGGGGGTTGGGAGGGATGTATTGTCAAAGGGCCGGGCCACAGGTTGGAGGCCAGTTCCAGAGCTGGTGATGGAAACTTGCCTCAGCCTAGCAAAGAGCAGCTCCCCCGGCAAAGGACCCACCTAATTATTTTTTTCCTTCACTTTATGTCTTTGGGCAAGTGGCCTCTGGTCTTTAGAACTACTTCTCCGATCTCTAATCCATCCACAAAATAACAAGGATTGTGACATAGAATGATTCTTTCTCCCAATTTTAGAGAGGTTGGACACAGATTCCAGAATGGACATCTAAGCCATCCTCTAAGACAAACAGCCTGGGAAGAGAGGTTCAAGGCCTGCATTGCAGGTCCCATGCTCCTCATAAGCAAAAGCCCACCAGTCAAAGGAAACTGGATTGAAATCTTGCTGTGCCACTTACCAGCCATGTGATTGCAGAACAGATATGCAATGATGCTAGCCTCAGTTTCCCCATCTAAAAATGAGGTGCATGAAACTAACCTTCAAGGCATTGTAAAGATTGAACGAGATATAAGCCAAATGCTGAACCCAGCGCTGTGATCAGTGTGTAGTAACTGTGTGACCTGTCACTGCTGCTCCTGCCATGCCTCTCATTTTTAACATTTCCAGATCTAGCAGGTCTGACCAGTGGACACAGCACTGACATGAGCTGCAAGCCCAGTGGGCCACACCTGCTGGAACAGTCAGTGGCTGTGCCAGCAAACAACTCAACCCAGGATGAAGCAAGCTGGCACAGGTAGTTCAAACTATAGTTTTGGCAAATCCCTTGAGTTCATTCTTGTCCCCATGTTGACCATTGGGTTGTGTTGTCCTACAGGACAGATTCCAACAGCTCCCTCGGCTCAGCCCTTGGCACCATCGGTAGCCATTCCCCTGGCTTTCTTGCTTTCTTTTTTCTTTTATTTTCTTTTTTTTTTTTTTATTAAATCATAGCTATTACATTAATGTGATCATGGGGCACCATACACTGGTTTTATAGACCGTTTGACACATTTTCATCACACTGGTTAACATAGCCTTCCTGGCATTTTCTTTTTTTTTTTTTGTAGAGACAGAGTCTCACTTTATGGCCCTTGGTAGAGTGCCGTGGCCTCACACAGCTCACAGCAATCTCCAACTCCTGGGCTTAAGTGATTCTCTTGTCTCAGCCTCCCGAGTAGCTGGGACTACAGGCGCCCACCACAACTCCTGGCTATTTTTTGGTTGCAGTTTGGCGGAGGCCAGGTTTGAACCCACCACCCTCGGTATATTGGGCCAGCGCCTGGCATTTTCTTAATTATTGTGTTAAGACATTTACATTCTACATTTACTAAGTTTCACATATACCCTTGTAAGATGCACCACAGGTGTGATCCCACCAATCACCCTCCCTCCCTTTCCCTCCTCCCCCTATTCTTAGGTTATAACTGGGTTATAGCTTTCATGTGAAAGCCATAAATTAGTTTCATAGTAGGGCTGAGTACATTGGATACTTTTTTTTCCCATTCTTGAGATACTTTACTAAGAAGAATATGTTCCAGCTCCATCCATGTAAACATGAAAGAGGTAAAGTCTCCATCTTTCTTTAAGGCTGCATAATATTCCATGGTGTAAGTATACCACAATTTATTAATCCATTCGTGGCTCAATGGGCACTTGGGTTTTTTCCATGAATTAGCAATTATGAATTGGGCTGCAATAAACATTCTGGTACAAATATCTTTGTTATGATGCAATTTTTGGCCTTCTGGGTATATGCCTAGTAGAGGAATTATAGGATTGAATGGCAGATCTATTTTCAGATCTCTAAGTGTTCTCCAAACATCTTTCCAAAAGGAATGTATTTTTTTTTTTTTTTTTTTTTTGTAGAGACAGAGTCTCACTGTACCGCCCTCGGGTAGAGTGCCGTGGCGTCACACGGCTCACAGCAACCTCTAACTCTTGGGCTTACGCGATTCTCTTGCCTCAGCCTCCGAGCAGCTGGGACTACGGGTGCCCGCCACAATGCCTGGCTATTTTTTTGTTGCAGTTTGGCCCGGGCTGGGTTTGAACCCACCACCCTCGACATATGGGGCCGGCTCCCTACTCACTGAGCCACAGGCACTGCCCCCAAAAGGAATGTATTAATTTGCATTCCCACCAGCAGTGTAGAAGTGTTCCCTTTTCTCCACATCCACGTCAACATCTCTGGTCTTGGGATTTTGTGATATGGGCTAATCTTACTGGAGTTAGATGATATCTCAAAGTAGTTTTGATTTGCATTTCTCTGATGATTAAAGATGATGAGCATTTTTTCATATGTCTGTAGGCCATGTGCCTGTCTTCTTCAGAGAAGTTTCTCTTCAAGTCCCTTGCCCAGCCTGCGATGGGATCACTTGTCCTTTTCTTGCTTATACGTTTGAGTTCTCTGTGGATTCTGGTTATTAAACCTTTGTCGGAGACATAACCTGCAAATATCTTCTCCCATTCTGAGGGCTGTTTGCTTGCTTTACTTACTGTGTTCTTGGCTGTGCAGAAGCTTTTACCAGACCTCAGACTGTACTATAAATTGATAGTGATCAAAACAGCATGGTACTGGCACAAAAACAGAGAAGTAGATGTCTGGAACAGAATAAAGAACCAAGAGATGAATTCAGCTACTTACCGGTATCTGATCTTTGACAAGCCAATTAAAAACATTCAGTGGGGGGCGGCACCTGTGGCTCAGTTGGTAGGGCGCCGGCCCCATATGCTGAGGGTGGTGGGTTCAAGCCCGGCCTCAGCCAAACTGCAACCAAAAAAAAAAAAAATAGCCGGGCGTTGTGGCGGGCGCCTGTAGTCCCAGCTACTCGGGAGGCTGAGGCAAGAGAATCGCTTAAGCCCAGGAGTTGGAGGTTGCTGTGAGCTGTGTGAGGCCACGGCACTGTACCAAGGGCCATAAAGTGAGACTCTGTCTCTACAAAAAAAAAAAAAAAAAAAAAAACATTCAGTGGGGAAAAGATTCCCTATTTAACAAATGGTGCTGGGTGAACTGGCTGGCAACCTGTAGATTGAAACTAGACCCACACCTTTCACCATTAACTAAGATAGACTCTCACTGGATTAAAGATTTAAACTTAAGCCATGAAACTATAAAAATATTAGCAGAGAGTGTAGGGAAAACCCTTGAAGAAATCGGTCTGGGTGAGTATTTTATGAGGAAGACCCCCCGGGCAATCGGAGCAGCTTCAAAAATACACTACTGGGAACTGATCCCCTGGCTTTCTCATCTGAGCACACATCCCTGGGTACCCACTGCCTAGGACTCAGGATACGTCACTGCGCAGGCCAGCGGAAGCCTTGCAGACAGATGCAGGTGATGGCCACCCCTTTTCCACAGAGAGAATGCTTCCAAGGCAGCACAGAACCTTTTCTCTGTGCCAGCTCCTTTATAAACAACGCCCAAGGAATGTGCTGGCTTTATCAGAAACTTCATTCTCCTCCCCTGCCCCCCACCAAAAAATAAATAAAGACCAGAGGCAAGATCTGTTTTGTTTCAACTTTTAAAAGCCTTTGAAGGCACAGCTATTTGAGAACAATGGAAAAAAAACTCACTTTGGTTCTCTTAAGGGCTGCTCAGGTGGTGGAGGCCCTTCCCACAGGGAGGCGAGGAGGGGCGGCTGTGTTTCATGGAGGCTCAGGCCCTCCTGCAGCCCCCCAGGAGAGCCCTCCAGTATGCTGCCCTCCAGGACAGAGGCCACTGCAGAGCTTGTAACAAACAGAGGCAATGAGTCACAGCAACATGACCAGAGGTGACTGGAAGAGCCTGTCCTTGCTGCCCCACTCCCCTGCTGGAGTGTGGCTAGGGACCAGGGGAAGGAACCCCCAGAGGAAAACTTCTGGTCTGTAATGGATCCCATATGCCAAGGGCTGAGTTCTGATATTCTCCAGCCCCTAAGCACCTAAGCTTTGATTTTTATTTCATTTTGGATGGGTGGTGGGATAGAACCAGTATGTTAGGGCCTTAGATCCTCAAGCTGATGGTGCAGCATGAATAAAGCCTTAAACACGAACATTAATTCCCCCCCAACCCCCAGTGCCTGCGTGTGGTCTCACCTCCCCCTTCTGCCCTCTGGCTTTCAATTCCCTTTCCTTAAGATTTTTTTTATCGACCAGTTTTAAAAGTTACAAAGAAGCTTATACTCGCAACTATGAAAATGCCACACACACCCCCAATCTGAGGCGGCTGAAGGGAGGCGGCTCCTTTCCATAATTTTTCTCCCTATAGTTGGAGTGGAGTGAAGAGGTAGGGGAAGGAATGGTAGGGATTTCGGCACCAAAGCCAAGCGTCAACATCTCTTGGCTGATCCAGTAGTCGGCGGCATGAACATCTAATTGGAGTTTTTCTGTGCATCAAGTTCAACTTCGTACAGGCTTCTCCCCTTTCTGTTGCTATTTTGAAAAAAGAAAAGAAAGTTTCATCAAGATTCTATCCCAGCTCCTAGGGCCAAGCAAGGGCTCCCTCCCACACCCCCGGCTTTATTTTTACAATCTGATGTCAAACTCACACTCCTTCATGAGTCGGAGGAATTTCCGTCATCAGTGGCTGAAGGCTGAAAACTTCTGAAGAGAAGACAAGCTTGAGCCATCATACAATGCAAATCCAGTCTGGGTGACAATCCCCGGGGACCCCAATGGAACACAGGCCTGCAGCGTTTCCCATTTGATCTGATGGACTCTGCATTTCCGTCAAGACAAAGGGGCTTTGCAGGAAAGCAGAGGCCAAACTGTATTCCAGATGGAAAGGAAATCCTGGTGTCACCCCGGGATGCTGATGATCTGGTTAAGTCATTTAACAATGCTTCAGCTAACAGAAAGCTTCCATCCGAGCCGTTAGGAATTTACTAGTTTTGTCTCTCAATTCCTACTGCAGGAGACCCCTGAACCTTTCTTTTCCTTCTGAAGCTGTCCTGGGTTTTCTTCTTTAACATTGCCCCTGATTTATGGTATGTCCACATTTCCCTGGATAGTACCATCTTTTGAGTTATACATCATCAGAGTGACTCATTCTGATGATGTATGGCCCCAATACATCATCAAAGCTCCTTGCTCTGCCGTTGCACTAATGATATGTTAGTGTAATACATCACCAGGCTGAGCTGCAGCTGTGATGGATGGAGCTGGGGGTGAGGGGAGTCCGGGGAGCTGAGGCTGAGAAGCGGGTTCCGGGTAGG
Source organism: Nycticebus coucang (assembly GCF_027406575.1). NCBI lineage: Eukaryota > Metazoa > Chordata > Mammalia > Primates > Lorisidae > Nycticebus > Nycticebus coucang. The sequence continues at coordinate 90,943,490 of NC_069782.1, read as the reverse complement.
CACAGGAGGAAAATCCGTCAATCCCAAGTCAACCTCCCTTCCTGGTACCCATGCCCATGCTGAATTAGCACTGAAGCGGGCTCCTTACAGAAACAGACATTATCCCCCAAAGCAGCGTGAACCTGAGGCTCCAGTATCAGCATGTTGGAGGTTACCTATCACTATAATCAGGAGGTAGGTGGCAGCTGTTGGGTTGAACTGGTGCAGTGAGGAGCAGGAGAGAAGGAGAGCTCTGGAACCAGGGCTTCCGAGCAGGAAGGAAGTGATGCTCACAGGAAAATATGGGAATCAGAAACCCAGGGCCAATACTCATAACTCCCCAGCAGAGTTTAAATGGAAGTACTCTAGGGTTTTCTCAGCTGGTTTTTCTCAGACCACCTTCCCATCAGTGCTTAGGTCTGCCCCGGGCTTTTGACTAGCTGTGACCATTCACTCCAACTGTAAAGTCTGAGTATTTGCTGAATGGATTTGAGTACTAGACCGGACCCCTATCTACATAGGTAGGTAGCTGGGACTCTAGTAATATAATATCATAGCCTACTTCATAGCATTGCTGTGAGTATTAAGGATGTTAACAGCTATTAAGTGTTCCAGTGTGAAGCAAACAATGTTAGCCATTAATTACTACAGCAACTCCTATCTCTACTTCTATGACTGCTATTAACACTGCCACCTCCACTGCTAGTGCTGACACATCAGTCCACATGCTGGGGCACTCTCTGAGGTCACGTTCCAACACCTGTCCCCCACCAAAGTTCTGGTATATTTTATCTCTTGCTTGGAAGTTGGCAATGTGCATTAGCATGTTAAACCATCGGCGGGATCCTGCAGTTAAAAAAAAAAATACTCCTAATACAAGCACACTATGAACTGGGTACTCTGACAAATCTCCTTGCTAAAATACACAAAGAATTAGGAAAAATACTGCAGATAATTTTTTTTTTTTTTTTGTAGAGACAGAGTCTCACTGTACCGCCCTCGGGAGAGTGCCGTGGCCTCACACGGCTCACAGCAACCTCTAACTCTTGGGCTTACGCGATTCTCTTGCCTCAGCCTCCCGAGCAGATAATTTTTTAATTGAGACGTCATATGAAAATTAACCATGATATAGTGTACAATTGGTGGCATTTGGTATGTTCCCAATGCTCTGCAACCGCCGTATTGATCTAGTTCCAAATATTTATCTCCCTGAATGAAAACCCTGTACTCATTAAGCTGTCACTCCCCATTCTCCACTCACCACACCACTGGCAACCACCAATCTGCTTTATGTTCCTATGCACTTAACTATCTCTGATATTTCATATACATGGAATCATACAGTATGAGATCTTTAGTGTCTGGCCTCATTCACTTAGCAATAATGTTTTCAAGTCCATCTGCAATGTTGTATGCATCAGTATTTCATTCAGTTTTATGGCTGAGTAATATTCTATGTTGCGGATCTTTACCACATTTTGCTTACTCAATAGACCGTGGATAGACAATTTGGGCTGTTTCTACATTGGCTACTGTGAATAGTGTTGCTATGCCTATTCAAGTACAAGCGTGTTTAGTGCCTGTTTTCAATTTTTTAGAGTACATACCTAATGAATAGAACTGCTAGATCTCATGGTAATTCTGTGTTTAACATTTTAAGAGATGCCTTAGTGTTTCCCACACCAGCTGAAACATTTTACATTCCCACCAGCAATTTATAAGGGTTCCAGTTTCTCCACAGCATCACTGGCATTGATATTTTCTTTTTTATTTTAGTAAGAGCCATCCTAGTGGAGGTGAAGTAGTATCTCTGTGGTTTTGATTGTTTTTTGTTTTTGAGATGCAAAAACAGTCTACCTGCATCAGCCTTCCAGAGTGCTAGTGTGATTTTGATTTATGTTTCCCACTAGCCTCCCAGAGTGCTAGTGTGATTTTTGATTTATATTTCCCAAGATGTTGATCACTTGCTCATGTCTTTGTTGGCCATTTGTATACCTTCTTTGGAGATTTTTCTACTCAAATCCTTTGTCCATTCTTTAATTGAATTCTTCATATTTTTGTTGTTAAGTTATAGGAAGACTCTGTATTCTACATAATACATCTTTATCAGACTTACGATTGGCAAATACTTTCTCACATTCTGTAGGTTGTCTTTTCACTTTTTGGATGATGTTCTTTTTTGCAAAAACAGTTGTAATTTTAATAAAGTCCAATTTACCTTTTTATTTCATCCCTTGCAAAATACATTTATTCTATCTCAAGAACTCCAAAAGCATTAATTAATTTCAATATCAATTACTAAGTCTAAAGTCCAAAGTCTCACCTAAATATTATGTAAATCAGATCTGGGTAAGACTTAGGATATGATTTATCATGAGGCAAAATTCCTTCCATCTGTGAATGTGTGAAATCAGGTGAGTTATGTGCTTCCAAAATATAATGGTTGGACAGGCATAGAATAAATACTACTTTTTCCACATAGAGAAACAGGAAAAAAGGAAGAGGATCAAGGTCCCAAGGAAGTTTACAACCTAGAAAGACAAATACCTTTGGATTTTAAGTCTGAGAATAATTCTCTTTGGCTTGATATCCCACCTTCAAGGCCCACTGGTGTGGCAGTGTAACCCCCACAGCCCTGTGGGGGTGGCCCTGCTCCTTTGACTCAGCCAAGTGTCACCCTAACTGTTCTCTGCAAGTGCCCAGCTCATGGGGCTTTCTCTGAGGGCACTCCACCCTGGAGATGTGGGATGGGGACATCCTAGCAAGCAGAAACCAGTGATGCAATTCAACTGTTTGAAATGGAGGAGAAACCAGTGGCAACCCTGATGATCTCCAGTTCACACTCAGTGTGGTTCTCCCCTTTCTTGGGGAGTAACATGCTTTCATAGCCAAATAGCCTATGGTCCCAACTAGTAGAATGCAAGGAGTCCAAGAGAATCCCTCCATTTCCTTCCACTTTAGTTCAGAGCAAGCAGAAAGCAAACCCCAAGATGTCCATATCAATGCTGTATTGGGTTTTCAGCAAGGTGGAAACTGAATCTAAGGCATCTTTATTAAGTCAGAGACCTAACTGGTAGTCTCTCAGCATCTGGAAGAAGCAATCACAAATCCTCACAGAAAAAAAGTATATATCTCATTTATTACTTGGATTCCTTCATATTAAATACAAGAAAATGTGAATTCACAATTTAAACCCACCAAACATGGGGAAAAATAGGAAACAAGCGACTAACAGAAAAAATAAACACTCACAAAATTGATTTAGATCATGAAGGATAAAACATATAGAAACTTTCAGTTATAAAATATAAAATTGTGACATAAGATGTTTAAATAATTGAAAGAAGTTTTAAAATGAAAGAACTAGAGACTATCAAATGTGATTGTGCAGAAGAAATGACTAAAAGTAATTTAAAGATAAAAAATAGCTATTGAAATGAGAAAAAGTTAATCAAGGAATTGATTACAGAGCATATTAAACATAGCAAATGAAAGAATTAGTGACCTTGGAGTTAGATCTGAGGAAATTATGCAGACTACAAAACAGAAAAACCAAGACAGGGAAAGTATATTCAGAAAAGGGATTATGAAGCATAAAGAATAAAATAATAAGGACTAGACCAAGAAAGAACAAGTAGAATGAAAAGGAAAAAGAAAAAAAATTAAAGATATATTGACTGTAAAATTTCAAAACCTTGTGAAAATAATAATTGTACAGATATAGAAAAATATATATATGTTATTCAATGGTAGGAAGTTCACACAATTGCAGCAATAATATCTAATATAATAATATAATAATAATATTGCATCACATCAATGACAAAAGATCTTAAAAGCAGCAAGAAAGAAAATCAGACATTTAAAAATTATCATGAGATAAAAGCAAAGCAATAATTGCAGGCAAAAGATTATTAATATATACATAATGCTAGCTGTATATGCAGCAAAACCACCTTTCTAGAATAATAATGAGAGATTACCAACAATTTTCACCAGCAAATATTCATTCAAATACCTTCTAAAATGTGTAGACATGTTTGTACATCAATTAGTAAATATACATATTTATATTTCTAAGAAAACAACATCTCTATAAAATAGTCATTAATAATGTTAAGGGCAAATTCATAGGTTTAGAAAAGCAGAAAAAAATAAAATGGTGAAAAATCATAGCATGTAAATTGTAGAAGGAATCATGAGGGTAAATATAGTCTACATTGCATGTAGTCTTTGGAAAGAGGGTTAAGATATTAATTAATTTATTTTAAATTTAAGTCAAAATTAAAGGGTTACCATTATAATTATATTGAAATTATATAAAAATGAAATAAGAATAAAAGAATAATTGTAAAACTAAGAAAGAATATTGAATAAATATAGAAAAAGCAAGGTACATAGAAAGCACAAACTATGAAATTGAAGAATTCCAGGTATATCATTATTCCAATAAATACAGTTTAAACTCAGCACGTAAAAGAAAAGATTAAACTAACATTTAAAAATAGACAAGTATGGCTATATATTATTAAAAGGAAATGATCATGAAATACACCTGAAAGACCTAGAAGAATTAAAGGTAAAAAAGTTGAAAAATATTTCAAAATTTGCAAAATGGTGATAATTTTTAAAACTGAGTAATATGCTTATGGCAACTAATTATAATATTTTATGTACTTTGATGTATGATAAATTTTCCATTATGAAAATGCTTTCAAAAAGATACTTAGAATGCCATGAAAACATTATTCAAAAAACGTGGCTAGTTATGTTAATATCATACAAAACTAATTTTCATGTAAAAGACTTTAGGGATAAAGAAAGTTTCTACATAATTTTAAAGTATCATTTGCCAGAAAAATATAAAAACTGTGAAATATGAAGCCTTAAAATCGCATATAAACAAAATATTGATAGGACTATAGGGTAAAATATACTAATTCACTATCACAATAGAAATTTTAAATACATGCTTTGTAATTTCTGATAGAAACAGCAAATACAAAAATTTAGTAAAAATAAAGAACTGAATAGCACTATCAACAAGTTGTTTTAAGGACACAGGCACAACCCTACCTACATTCCACAATCAGAAAATACTCAAATCATCTTAAGCTTATAGAGAACAATTAGAAAAACTAATGACATATTATGCCATACATTTTTAAGAATAATAATATGTATAAACTCTTTTCTGAAGGTAATACAATTATAGTAGAAATCAAAACCAAAAATTTTTAATCTTCGTATTTCTGGAAATTAAAAGTATTTGTCTAAATAATGCAAGGGGCAAAGAAGAAATTATAATGGAAATTTAAAAATACTTAGAATTAAATATTCCCTCAAAATTTGAGGGATATAACAGAAATACAATTTTAAGGAAAATTACAGCCCTAAATGCCTATATTCAAAAAGAAGAAAATGTAATTGATGATTCTGTTTAGAATTTAGAAAATTTGGAGTTGCAATCATTCAACTTGAGAAGATAGAAAAAATAAGTCGAAAGATAACAGATGTAAGAATGATAAAGATAAAAATAAGAGTTAATGAAATAGGAAAAAGGGATGTGATATAAGATGTATAGAGCCAAAACTGGTGCTTTGTAATAAAACAATCAAAATTCTGATGAGAAGAACAAAAAGGATACATAACCGTATATATATATATATATATATATACACAGCATATGACAAATATTTAAGACTACTATGAACGAATATATTTCAATCTGAAAAATTAGATGAAGCAAAGATACTATTTTAAAATATAATGTACCAAAATTGACTCAAAGACAATACTCCTATAACCATTAACATATTCAATCACCAGCCAAAAGAAAACAAGATGTAAATGGGGATTCCTATTAATGAATTTTCAAAACACCTTCTTGAGAATAGATGTCAATATAAACTTGGAGTAAAACCACAAAAAGATAATACAAAAAACAATATATAAACAATGTGTAGGCAATTTTCAAAAATCCTAAACAACATATTCTAATTTGAAGTTGGCCATTTTTTTTAAGGTACACATTATAAAATAGAGGTTATGGAAAGGTGAAAATAAAATAGAAGCATGAGTTTAAAATCAAAGAACTTATAAATGTACGCAAAGTAATAAAGAAGATTAAATATACAGATATTAAAAGGAAAAATAATTAACACAAGACTTCCAAAACAATGATTTGATAAATTTGAACAACTATGATAAAAAGGAAACAAAAACATGATGAAATAAACAAACAAAAGTATCTTAGTAATAAAAGTGTCTTTTCTCAACTTTACCAAAAGTATTTAACAGTTAACTGTAGCAAATATCAGGCTAAATAATGAAGTTAGAATTATCCTCTAAGAAGTCAGGGCAAGGAAAGGAGTTCCAATATCACTTTTATTAAACATTGTAATAGGGATTCTAGACAGTGCAGTAGGAAAAGAGTAAAAAATAAAACATGTAAATATGGAAAGGAAAAAATACATTAGACACAGATGATATGATTAACTACACTGAAAACTCAACAGAATTTAAACATAAACTGTGAAAATTAATAAGAATTTCCCAAGGTTGCTAGATATAAGATCAGAGTACAAAAATCAATTACATCTCATTGTATTAATAATAAACCTTCAGAAGGTGTAACTTAGATAAAAGGATACCTCTTAAAATAACAAGAAAAAAAATACTTGGGAATAATTTAACAAATAATTTGAAGTGTCTTGATGGAGAATAGTTAAAAACAGGCATTAAAGATTGTAAAGAGGGTGGTGCCTTTGGCTCAGTGAGCAGGGCTCCAGCCCCATATACCGAGGGTGGTGGGTTCAAACCTGGCCCCAGACAAACTGCAACAAAAAAATAGCCAGGCGTTGTGGTGGGTGCCTGTAGTCCCATCTACTCGGGAGGCTGAGGCAAGAGAATTGCCTAAGCCCAGGAGATGGAGGTTGCTGTGAGCTGTGATGCCACAGCACTCTACCAAGAGTGACAAAGTGAGACTCTATCCCTTAAAAAAAAAAAAAAAAGACTTTAAAGAGACTTAAATAAATGGAGAGTATTCCTTCTTGATAATAAATTGAAAGAAAAGACTAGAAATCCTAATGACTTCAGTGTTCCTGAAACTGAATGCAGATTCAATGGAATTCTAATAAAATTTTCAGTTGAGTTTTTAATGAAATTTGATAAACTGATTCTAAAATATATATAGAAAGAACAAATGACACCAATTAGCCAAGACATTCTTAAATAAAATGAATACAATAAAGGTACATTCTCTGCCAGGTTATTAGGACTTATTTTAAAGCCAAATAATGAAGGAATGTCACTATTGTGCAGAAAACGTTATGGAAATATATGGAAGGATATATAGAAAATATTGATAAACGAGCTAGAAAATATCTTAAACAAACTCAAATTGCCAATAAAAACAGCTAAGTTAAAGCACATTAAGTATTTTTGTTACATGAACAATGTAAAAAGAATGAAAGATAAGCCATATGGTGTGAGAAGTATTTGTGTTGCATGTAACCAATAAAGAATTATCAGTTAAAAAATTGTAATAAAGTTCTCCAAATCAAAAAATACATAAATTAAGAAAAATAATTTTAGGGAAACCCCTAAAGATCACACACACACACACACACACACACACAGACACACACACCCCTTTTATGAAACTTTACTGAGTTGTTTGTACGGTGCTCTGGACGTAAGCATATGGTGGGAAGTTCTCTAACTTAATTGTCTACAGCAGTGGTTCTCAACCTTCCTAATGCCATGACTCTTTAATATAGTTCCTCATGTTCTGGCTACCCCCAACCATAAAATTATTTCTGTTGCTACTTCATAACTGTAATTTTGCTACTGTTATGAATCATAATGTAAATATATGATATGCAGGATGTATTTAGGTGACCCCTGTGAAAGGGTCATTGGACCCCCAAAGGGGTCGCGACCCACAGGTTGAGAAGCACTGGTCTACAGTGACAGCTCTGATGATCAAATTGGGCTATGCAAATTATTGCCACAATAAGATATGATTTCAAACTTAGTAAGGTGCAAAATCAAGTATGATGGTACTATATAGTGATAGGATTGTGTAATATTGAGAACTATTACACATGACCACTGCTAGAATGTGTGGGCTTCTCAGCAAATATATTTTTCAGGGACTCTTTTCATATAAACAATTAGAGTCACACGAAGTCAGCTTGTTAGCACTATTCTGGCAGCCCCAAAGCATGAAATCCTGCAAAAGAAATAATGCCTCGGCCAGAAGTAGCAATGTGCTAGCCAGGCCAACCCCTGAAATAGGGACCCCACCCTTGGGCTCCAGAACAACTGCTTCAGTAGGAACACATGATTATACTGAATCATGTGTGTGGTTTGAGAGGATAAGGGAGTTAGGAGGGGATTAGAGGATCAGAGAGCCTGCAAAAGAAGAGAAATAAGGCCTAGAATGTCCTACCTACAAGATAACACTGACCCTAGACAGTCTTAGGCAACAGAGGGAGACTTCAAACATTTCAGAGAAGGCAGTCCAAGGTGTATGTACAACTTCCTGAGGTCATGCCTGGGCAGAGAATTCTTGCCTCGGTCTAAAGGCAGTACTGTGCTTATGTTCTGCTGGTAGAGGATATTATCAATATAACAACTTTGTAAAATAATTTGCCTTTTTCTTGTAGATTCAAATATGCATATCACTTATGACCCAGCATTTCTACACCTAAAAATGTACATGTTAGATAATCTCTTGCATATTGTCATAGGAGTCATTATAAGACTACTCATTCCAGCTTTAGTCACAACAGCTAAAAATGGGAAATGATTAAATGTCCATCTACCATAGTACAGATAAATAAGTTGTAGGATATTCATATTGTAGAACACTAACAGTTCTGTGATGTACAGTTATGCACAACAATATGGATGAATCTTAAGACATGAGATGAATGAAAAATACAAGTCACTGAAAACTATGTATAGCATGATTTGATTACTATAAAATTACAAGAAAGCAAAATTAAATAATTCCACTAATACATACATATACCCATACATAAATACATGTTGTATTAGTATCTGTGTGTATGTGTGTAAATATATATATGTATGTGTGTGTATTGGGGCAATTGAGGGAAGTAGGGAAGAATTTATGAGTAGACTCAAATTATTTGCAATATTCTCTTTTTTAGTTGATTAGAGATCATGGATATTTATTTTACATTAAGCTTCAAAATTCATATGCCATATATTCTTTCTCCATATCAAATACATATTTTAATATAATTTTTAAAGAGAAAACAAATACTTTTTTTTTTTTTGAGACAAGCTGTCACCCTTGCATGGTGTCACTGCAACCTCAAACTCTTGGGCTCAAACGATCCTCTTGCCTCAGCCTCCCAAGTAGCTGGGACTATAGGCACCCACCACAATGCCCAGCTATTTTTTTGTTGTTGTTGCAGTTGTCATTGTTGTTTTAGCTGGCCTGAGCCGGGTTCACACATGCCAGCCTCGGGGAATATGGCCAGCACCCTACATACTGAGCTATGGATGCTGCTTATTTAATGGAGAAATTCCCAAACATGGTTGAGGACAAGACCTTTATAAACATGTAGATCCAGTGCCCCTTGGAAGGCTTTATGTGCCTGATTTGGGAGTAAGCTGAGCTTTATTAATGCAGTTTGCCAAGACTGCAGGCCAGGATGATGTGTGGCCCTCTGTCTTTTCATTTTAACAGCAATGCCACCAAGGAAGGGACCATATTCAACTATTTTTCTCTCCAAACATGAAAGAGAAGAATATTGAGACTACGATAAATAAGATGGCAAGCCTCATTGTCTTCAAAGGTTGATTCCTTTGCTTTACCTTCCTAGTGAGTATACATTATTTTCTATTCAGAGAAACATTAGTTCTCTCTGAAACAGTAAGAACTGTTAGTGGCTGTCTGCCTGCATGCAATCCATTATTTCCTTGACCATAGCCTATCTTTTTTCTCAAAGCCTAACTGTGAGTGAGAAATTATGTGTAAATTCCCCCACCATGCCTTCATGGTGAACAGTGCAAGTATTTGAAGACCTAGTGAATGTCAACCTAGTGCCGGATAAAGAGCTGTTTGGACTCTTTGATCAAAAATGAAACTTAAGAAACTCCTTATGCACAATCACACTTTGCCCTCATATGAAGGAAGGCGACCTCTTCCTTGTGGCTCTCTTGGCTGAACGGACTGTGAAATTTGGTTCTTGGCAGTATAACCAATGCTTACTCATTCCCAATTCAAGTCAAAAAATATTTATTGAGATTTATTGAGTGCTGGTTACAATTTTTGGACTGTGTGGCCAAAGACAAAAAAGACAAATGTAAAATCATGTCCTATCCTCAAGGAAGTTGAAAGAGACAATGTTGACAAGGAAAGCAGCCCAGGTTCCCAGGTCAGCTCTGTGGTGGGACTTGCTGGGTGGGCCTGTGCAAACCACTTATCTGCTGGGAGCTCTGTTTTGCTCTTTCATAAATTAAAGTATTGGGGATGGATAGTTTTAGAAGTTCCTTCCAAAGTTAAAAACTGATGTTGATGTGAATCTGTATGAGCAGATAAAACTCATGAGAGAATTTTATGCTCATAAGCCATCCAGTGATCCAGTTTCCTAAGTCTGGAAACATGGAAACCCAGACCCAGAAAGATGATTCAACTTGCTCAAGGTCATACAAATATAATACAAGAGAGTAATAGAATTGGTGGGAGGTGGGTGGGTAACTGGGTGTTTTAGATACAATGAAGTCTTCTGTTAGGTTGAAATGTAGACTACTGGCTATTTTGTAAGGTGAGGTCAGTGGACAATAAGTAATTGACCTAACCCTTCTTCCCTTAAGTATTTCTAAGAAAGGGAGGGAAAATTTACTCCATAGGTCAAGGAGAGATGTAATGATTGTGTGCAAGGGATTATGTTGCCAGTGAGAGAGTTTGTTTTTACTATGACGAAAGATCCTAAGGAGAATTAAAACATGGAATAGATAGACATCAAAGCATTTACTCCCCCATTAGCCATAGCCAATGTTCCTGCCCCTCTTCTTGGCCTTAGGAACTCACTAGCACTAATGTTCTATTATCATCTCACTTTCATTCTGCTAATGTCCTCTCCTCTTATTAACCTGAGTTAATAGAAGGCTTTATGTCTCATGAATCCTGTCTACAGTAAAAACAGTAGTCTCTAGACATGGGGCAAAGTGTGTCAGGTGAGATCACCACAAGACACTGACAGAATAGTCCTAAAGGAAGGATTTACGCTGTTATTCCCAAGATTTATACATAGGGGACCAGCATTGTGAAAAGTTATCTAAGATTGGACTTTAGTTGCATGTCTGCATGGATAGAAGTATCAGATTCCAAGGAAATTTCCAGAGATTTTAGAGCAGGCCAGAAATCTCTCCTTAAGAATTGGGAAGTTAGAAGAGTTAGCTATTGCTGTGTAACAAATTATCATAAATTCAGCTTGAAAAAATAATTGTTTATTATTACAGTTTATATATACGTAGATCAGCTGGATATTCCTGATTGAAACTAGGTTTGGCCCATCTCAGTTGAGCTTTTTCTTGTTGTCTGGGATGTGTGAGGTCCACTCTGAGATGGGCCTAGCTGGAGTATCTTTGTTGCAACAGTTCAAGATTCTCTCATACTTTTTTTTGGCTCAGCAGTTTAGCCCAAGAACATCTTTATGGTGATGGAAGAAGCTAAAGAGAACAGGCAGAAACACATAATGTCTCATGAGGCCTGCTCTTGAAGCTGACATACTAAATCTCTTCCTTGTTCAGTTGGTAAAAGTTACAAGGCCTATCCTAAATTCAAGGAGTTGGGATGTAGACTCTGCATCTTTGGTTGCACAAACTACAGAACCACACGATGAAAGTGTAAATAAAAGGAAAGGTAAAAAAAAATAATAATAAAATAAAAATAAACTGAGCCATTAATGAAATCTACCATTGGATTAGAAAGAGCAATGTTTCTTAAACATTTAAAAAATAATCAACACAAGTGCCCATCAACTCATGAATGGATTAACAAACTGTGGTATATGTATACCATGAAGTACTATTCAGCCATAAGAAAAGAGGGAGACTTTACATCTTTTGAGTTTACCTGGATGGAGTTGAAACACATTCTTCTTAGCAAAGTATCTCAAGAAGGGAGAAAAAAAGTATCCAATGTACTCAATACTAATAGGAACAACTACATGCCCATACAGAACGAAAAACACAAGTATACCGTGGCAAAGGCAAGGGGGTAGGAGAGAATGGAAAGTGTTGAGAAGGGAGAGTGACTGGTAGAATCCCCCCTAATGTGCACAATGTGAGAGTGTTTAACATGCCCCCTGGGTGAAGGACTCAACTACAACTCGAACTGTACCTTACAAATGAAAACAACGTAACCTACACATTTGTACCCTCATACTAATATGAAATAAAAAATAAATAAATAATCAACAGACCATTTTCAGAGTTCAATAAAAAAAGACTATCAGCTTTCCCAAGACAAATCCATGACATGAAAATGGTCGTATTATGTCTCTTAATCCTTTGACGTTTACCCATGGACCTCAAATTAAAAATCCTGGCCAAGAAGGTCAAGTTGTCTGACTAAGGGATGATGTTGTATCTCCATATAGAGAAACCTGCCTGCCAGTGATCCCAGGAAATCTTCCAGCTAGGAGATGTTCTAATATAATATTGAGATCAGGGATTTTTCTATCATAGGGTTAAAAGTAGCGAGACAGAAAAGTGTAAGACCCAGTGCCAAAGTATGTGCAGAAGGAAGAGCTTTATGTGGGTGGGTATTTTAGAATGAACCACACTTAAATCCTTTCTTGGCAGTATTTTGATTAAATACAATACTTTATGAATTCTAACTTTATTGCTTCATTAGCATAGTGACAGGAGGTTATATTTCATTTTTCAAAATAAGATTATTTGTCTCTCTTCAATGACCTACTGCTTCCAAAGAGGACATAGCAGTGTGACGCAGTTGAGACTGAAGAAAAGGTGGCAAAAAAATGCTTCTTCACAAACTGGACTCCTATTGGCAGAAGTCACCCACTTCCCATACCACCCTACCCCAGCCAGTCCAGGGAAAGTGGACAGGTCCAGTCCAGGGAAAGTGGGCAGGTCCAGGCTAGGGAAAGTGGGCAGGTCCAGTGACCTACTATGTGCAATTGACAAAGAAAAGTTGAGCAAGTACAGTGAACCTGTACAGATACCTAATGAATGAACAAATCTGCATAAACACTTTAGTTCATCTTTTTTCAGGAAATTGGCCCGAAGTAATATCCATTTGATTTATTCATCACTTTTAGTTAATTAATTAAATCAAAGCCAATGGATTGTTTATGAAGATATTTTTAAAAACTATCTCAATAAACTGACTTAGCAAAATAAAATGGGGAAAATTAAGTGAACTTAAGTTAATTTTCCCTTGATATGGGCATTGCCTTATCTTCAAAACCAGAACTCAAGGTAGGAACATTTGCTTCTGCAGTGCTCATTGTGTTTACAATTCTTCTTTATGTCCATAGATTGTGGACCATGGAACATTGAAACTAAGGCAGATTTTATTTTATTTTCTGTTGTATTTCTAGCACCTAGCCAGTACACTGCACACAGTGGGTACACACTAAATTTGTCAGACAAACATACAAACAAAAAAAAAATCTTCCAAAGCATTTGAGACAGCCCTTTCTGCATACCAGGAGTGTTATTGTATATTAGACATTTCGAACACTAATGAACCAATATTTATAACTAAGATCATTTTCCCTAGGTTTTGCTGTATTTTCAGGATTCCTTGGGGAAGAATAAGAATTTAAAAATGGTAGTATTATAATAGTATAATTGTGAGTTAAAAAATTTATAATGAAACTGAATCCAACCAAAGATTTTAAATGTGAAATTTGAAAGCTGTTTTCCCAGAGAGGCTTCATACAGTAAAAATATTTTTAAGGAACTTTTTTCTTCTTTTGACTTACTGTTTAAACCAGGAAATTTTAACACGTTCTACTTTACATAAAAATTTGAGCTTATTATTAACAATAGGAATATTAATTGATAGTCACAATGAACTATAATACTGTCTAGCCTTTGGGATGTACAATTAATTATCATCACTTTTTGTTTTTATTTTAATTAAGCACTTATGCAGCACTTTACATATTTGATGTATTTTATAATCATTAATTACAGAATTAATGCACAAACATAAATTATACATGTTCAAAAAAAAGAGTCATCTTTAAATTATGAATAAAGAAGCTGTTGAGATTATGTAGCTTTTCTCTTTGGGTTGAAAGTTTTGCCCATATATAATAGGAGGTTAGAAAATATTTTTCTATTGAGAATGGCAGGACTAGTAAATAAATTTTAACTCATAGTTTATATGAAGGACTTGTGGCAGATACTAAAAATTTGGTATATATGATTTTTTTGAAAATATGTACTGTTTTAAGGAACATATGATTTCAAGAGCTAAGTGGTTCATAAGCAAACCCACTTCCCCAGTGCAGCTGAATTGCTAAAGGGGTAATATTTTTGCTTTTTGTCTCCTTCATGGAGGATTTAAGGAAGGAGAATGGAAACATTTTTTTAGATAAGATGCCCTATGTCCCTAGAAGCCCATGAAAAATTGGGTGTGGGATTAGAAAAGGATTTTGGAAGAGTTTTGAGTATGCAACACAGAGAGGCAGGCTCAAGTTGCTGAGCTGGGGAGTATGTCCCAAGCCTAGGCAGGAAGGAAAGGTGCGATCTCAGAAGGGATCGCACTGAAAAATGAACCAGCCTTGGTGGCTGACAGCAGCCCTTATTTGCTCAAGAACTATCATTCCTGAGTAAATAAAAACCATGTGATTCCAAAAACCAATTGATCCATTTCCTCCACATTGTGAAATTTCTGAGCACCCTGTGATCTCACCTAACCTCAGTAAGATTAGCCCACATCACAAAGTCCCAAAGTTGCAGATGCTGGCACGGAAGTGGAGAGAGTGGAACACTCTTATGTTGTTGGTGGGAATGCAAACTAATACAGCCTCTTTGGAAAGAAGTATGGAGAATCCTCAAAGATCTCAAATTAGACCTCCCATTTGACCCCACAATCCCACTACTAGCCATCTACCCAGAAGAAAAATAATCACTTTATCATATGGACTAGATTGTTTATTGCAGCTCAATTTATAATTGCCAGGATATTGAGAATCTTTTTTTGTTGTTGTTGTTGTTATTGTTGCAGTTTGGCGGGGGCCGGGTTTGAACCCACCACCCTTGGTATATGGGGCTGGTAGCCTACTCACTGAGCCACAGGCACCGCCCCAATTGCCAGGATACTGAAACAACCTAAATGCCCATCAACTCAGGAATAGATTAACAAATTGTGGTACATGCACACCATGGAATACTATTCAGCTATAAAAGATGATTGCCTCACATCTTTTATAATATCCTGGGTGGAGTTGAAACACACTTTTCTTAGTAAAGTATCACAAGAATGGAAAAACACTTATCCAGTATACTCCTATGAAGCCAGTAGATTATCTAATGCATGCCCATATAGGAGAAAACTTATTTCAATTCAAGTTGAGGGTCTAATGAGAGAGGTGGAGGGGAGAGCAGGGTGCTCCCACTCCTGGAAATTGGAAACGATTGCATCAGAGGCCCCGGTCATTAGGGTGCTTCCTTGAGGAGGGGTGGATGGCCCTGCCCTACCTAGCAAGGAATCAGGGGGCAGGTACTGAGTTGGTCTGCTGGTCATTATCACGGCTGCTGAGAAGACCAAGTGTAGGCGGAAGAAGCGACTCAGAAAAGGGAAAGCAATGGAAATTGTCCTTAATGAAGAGCTTCAAAGGAACTGGGAACATTTTGATCAAAGTAAGACAGACATCACAGGTTTATCTTGGCTGCCTCCAGACATTGGAAGGAAATGGGGTTGTCACATGAGCACAGGCAGCTGATGCGTCAGGCTGCTGCACACAGAATCACACAGTGAAGCACTCAAGATGGAACACCCAGAAGATTTTTATTGAAGGGAAAATATAAGCGTTTGGGTGAGAAAGAACTTTATCACAGTCTGGACCATAGAAAGAGAGTGAATTCTGTCACTGAGGTGGGCCAAAACATAGTACAGGAGAGAAGAGTGAGTAAGATTTGGACTATTAGGAATCAGGCAGACCTGGGTTAAAATATGGCTTGTCCACTTAAAACCTATGTGACCTTGGCAAATTTTTCTATCCCTTCTTAGCTATACCTTCATTATCTATAAAATGTTTATATTAGCAGTACCAATCTCATAAGGTGGTTGTAAAAATCAAGTGAGATCATGCCTAGACCCTAAGAGTCAACAAATGACAGCTCTAAGGCCAGTAAGAGTAGTTGCTGTCCCCACCAAGCTGAGTGAATACAGGTCAATGATATTAGAGATGGGCTGTGGGCCTTACATAGGAGAAGGGACTAAACAGCTTGCCAGTTTCCTTTCAGATTTTAGTTCTGTGCTTCTCTTCACAGGAACTCTATACTCTTTGGAAGATGCTTTTTAGAGTAGTGTGGGTCTGTATATTAAACAGAGAGGGGGAATCTTTCTGTGAATACTGAGGAATACAGCCATCGGCCAGGAAAAAGAATGTCAATGGCAGGTGCACCTGAAGAATTCCATCTGACACCTCGGTTTTATGGGCACAGTACTTTAACTCCCAAGCTAACCAGCCACAGACATAGCCACAAGGGACTAGAGATAAAAAGATGTGAGCTAAGCATAAGTTTCTCTGCCATCGTGAGTGTACCTAGAAAGCTGTGAGTCACTCTGATTACTGTCATTCCCCATGATCTATTTCCAGCACAGGTTCAATTACAAACTCTGTCATTCTCTTATTGATTTGCTACCTCAGATCTCCATGTTGCCAGGCTCCAAGCTGAAGCTTCTAATACTGGGAGGAATCCCCTCACAAGAGTTCCCACATGTTCCAGGTCACCCCAGAGGGCAGAGTGCATTCAGCATGTCAGGGTACAGTGAGGTTGTGTAGGAAAGAACTTTCTCATAGTCACATCTGGGCCACCATGTTGCATAACTCCAGAAAGTGCCATTGAAATTGTGGCTATGTGATGTAGCATCCCTGTGCCCAGCAAAGATGCCTCCAAAGTAATGACATGCCTTGTTACCAGAGATGGGCCCGTGGAGATTGAGAGACCAGGTCTTATTAATCATCACAATTTATGATCATTAAATGGAATGCTGGCTGTCTTCAATCCTGAACTTTTGGATGCTATAACATTTTAAGACATAGTTCTTCTCTTCTTTCTGGGAACTAAAGTTCTCTTTAGAGAAAGGATTCAGTTGAGATACAGCCTTGTTATAACTGAATGCCATCACAGCCGTACAGGGAGTGCATTATTTATTATATCTCATATGACCTAAAAGATTATTTTCCTGATCTGGCCAAGTCAGAACAAGGAGGCGGAGGTGGGAAAATTGTTTGAGGCTAGGACTTCAAAACCAGACTGAGCAACATAGCAAGACCCCATCGCTAAAAAAGGCAAAAAAATTCTAGCACATTGGGTGAATGCTAAGAAGAAAGGCAAGATGAATTTGTTCACTTTGGCATGTTTCACCCTGGAAAGGCAGATTTGGGAGCAGAGCTCCAATATTCAATTGGAGAATGGCTTCTAACACAGTGAAGTTTACTTTGTGGACCCTTTGAGGATCTTGGTAAACTATGGATTCTTCTCCCCAGAATAAAAGGCCTGTATGTAAGTAGGTTTCCATGTAAGTAAATATCTCACAGAAACACATACACATGTACATACAAGTACTATGACGTGTAGAATCCTGTCTGTAGGCCCCAGGATTCCCAGGATTCCAGGGATTTCACATAAAGAACTCACGTGCAGATTATCTTTCATTGCTTGGAAATCATTCTCCTGCTGTGTCTTGGCTGAAGATTTTACATCTGTAACTTGTTTGGAAGCGCCCCAAGAATAGGAACCTCATTTTCCTTTCTAGCACATGGGTACCTACTGCAATGCCAAATGTGGGGTAAGTGTTTAATAACTTTAAGTCAAATGAATACATACTGAAAGGCTGATTCCCTAGTTAGATCCAGACAGAACTAGCATTTTTTCCCAACCATCTCATGCCTAAAGAAAAATGATATTTTGATATGCTTTTCTCTTCTCATAGAAGGTACTCAGTGGATGGGCAAGACCCTTCACCAGTTCTGCTTGAGGAAGGAACAGAAATGTCTTCACTCTAAAAACAAACTAAACCTGGCTCCAAAAAGGAATTTTCAAACCGAGAGAAATAGTTCCAAACATGCAAACAATATCACAAAACATACAGATAGATGATTTTAAGGGGTACAAATGCCAAGAATGCTAAGGAACCGTAGTCACTTTAGGAAGGCCTTTAAAGAAGGTCTCCCACCGAGTTCCCACAGTGCCCTGGTCACAAGGCTGCACTTGGGAAATGTGTCTGCCTCCTTGCTCTTGTCCAACCATCCCTTCAGCCAAAACTAATTGGGACACAAGGAATGTGTTCCAAGGGAGTGTGAATGTTATAACTGGCCCCTTTATGAGGCTGCCTGGAAGCCTGGTGATGTTCCAGCTCCATGGCTGGGACAAGCCTTTGACATGAACCTGTGGGCTCTTCTAGGCCATGGTTCAGGCCCAGGAAAGTGGAAAATGCCATTGAGACAGACGGGAGCAGTTTAGAGAAGACAGGGCGGGAATGGTGCTATGTGCCAGGCCCCTTCTGAGGAAGGACAAAATGGGGTCACAGATTTGGCATGAAATAAGAGAAAAGACGCCTACTGACTGGCTTGACTAAACAAAAATGGGCCTCTTGCAATGGAGGGAAATGTGGGGAATTCATTTTTCCAGCTGCCCAGATCTGCTCTTTTGAGTCTGGGCCGGGTAGGACTTAGCCACCCGGGGCTGAGATGCTGACTTACTCGTCTGCGTTTCTGCCAATACCAGGCTCTCATTCAACCTCTTGTAAGGCATGTTTGTGATTATTGACTTCTCACAGTCTGAAAGACCTGGGCTTTGGGGCTCATATGAGGTGTGAAGACTTGAGCAAAGAATCTACTTTAGTAATACGGCTTATTCCCCATTTGTGAATGCAATCATTGTGCATTGAAAAATGGCTTTGGGCAAAAATTAACAAAACTGAGTTCTTTCTTTTTAGGTACGTACAGTCTGGAGGGGGGATATGGATTAGATCTAAGCAATTACAATGGAAGGGGGGATGGGGATATGGATTAGACCTAAGCAATTACAATGGTGGGGCATGATGATGTTCCACAGGTGGAACAGAAGACAATGTTCCAGAAGACAATGGGAGGACACTGAGGAAAGGCAAATCTCAGTTATAAAAATCAAAAGCTTCATGGAGAAGGAGGAGTTAGAACTAAAATTGAAATTAAAAAATGATAGGATAGGAGAAAATGGGTAGCACGTGGTCCACCCAACCTTTCAAGGCTCTGAGAATGAATGTGATTGTATAGTTTCCATGCTGAGACCTACTTGGAAGAAAAAGTTTGTAGAGTTAAGACACTGGTTTTGATATTCATTGAATGTGATGGCAACATAACTGGTCACTGTGTTTGTCTGATGTATCTCCACAATCGTGTGTTGGCTACTTTCAAGAAGCCAACTGGGGCCTTTCCAAACACCATACTGTTCCCTAGAAGGGAAGATATGGAGGTAAGTGCTAAAGGTGGTGACACCATCTTTTAGACAGAAAGCTTCCATAGTTTGTTATGCAATGATTATGTTCAATGTTCCGAGGGTGGCAGAGGCTGACCTGAGTCTGAATCCCCATCTGTCTGATTCTAACCCTGGGACCCAGGGCTGCCTCCTTAGATTTTCTTAATCTGAATTTCCTCAAGTGGGAAATGGTAGCAGTTTTTATTTATTTATTTATTTTGTAGAGACAGAGTCTCACTGTACCGCCCTCGGGTAGAGTGCCGTCGCGTCACACAGCTCACAGCAACCTCTAACTCTTGGGCTTACGCGATTCTCTTGCCTCAGCCTCCCGAGCAGCTGGGACTACAGGTGCCCGCCACAACGCCCGGATATTTTTGTTGTTGTTGTTGTGCAGTTTAGCTGGGGCTGGGTTTGAACCTGCCACCCTTGGCATATGGGGCCTGCGCCCTACTCACTGAGCCACAGGCGCTGCCTGGAAATGGTAGCAGTTTTACTCACAACCCAGGGTTGCTGGGAAGAATAAAAGCAGTGATGTCCATAAAGCCCCAGGCCCTATCAGGTCCTTAGAGCAGGCTGTGCACAATAATGCTGCCCTGGAATGATGACCACTGAGAGGCCCAATCCAAGGTACTCTTCGTCATCCCCAATCTATAGAGCTAGTTTCTTACATCTCACTCAGACTTCCATGTGTACAAACCACACATTGTGGACTTGGCTGAGTTTCACATAGGCCTTAGCTTTATAGCTAATTGAGCTATACATGGCAACATGGAGGTTGTAGCCACTGGGAGCATGAAACCACCCCTCTTCCTCTCCCTGGCCGATTTCCCACTGGAGTATGTCCCAGATACTCTCTCCTCAAAGCCTCTCATTTAGTCAATATAACAGATTTTTATCACCCCTAATCACAAGAATGTTGGGTTAAGGAGAGCCAGTGGTAAGCAAAGCTTTTGGTTTTTATAGGCCTAGATCAAACTGTGGAAAAGATCAGAATTGTTTGGGATTGTGAGAGGGAGTTGATCCTATCATTCCTGCATTTACCTGCCTCCCCTTGTCAAAAAGTTGCCTAGAGCAGACGCTGCTGCCAAGGGACAGCCAAGGGACAGGAACCTGCTGGAGATGACCTGACAGGGGGCATCTGTGGTCCCCGAGGAGTGAGCCAGGAGCAGCTTTTTATCAAGAACAAAGAATCCCTGGTACTATTTGTCGAAAAGCAGATTTGAGGGGGGTGGCTCAGTATAGGTCTATTAGATAGGGCAGGCAATTGGCATGCTCGGTGTACTCTCCAGGTGACTCTGACCACCTCTGTGCTCTGGTATTTCCCATCCAAATGGGTACTAGGAGCCTCCCATCAGCATCGAGTGGCAGCCATCAGCTCTGCTCGTTCCTATGGAGTGAAGTGATGTTTAGAAGAACTGAGGTTGGCTACAGGAGCAGGTGGGGTCCTGGGTAAGGAGGAGACAGAGAGGTTAGCAGTCCAGATTGTATCTCTGGGCTGGAAAGGTAAGACATATAGAGCAAAGGAAGCAACACAGGGTCATTTCCAGAGTTGTCATAGACCCCTCCGAGATTCTTAGAGGTGGCAAGCCCAGCTGCTAGAGGAAAGGAAAGCAAGATAGCAGAGGCCTAGTCGGAGAGAGGTAAGACCAGCCTTGGTACCTGACCACAAGATTCTCTAAGCAGTCCTGAATCCCAGTGCCCAGCTTTGTCTGTCACTTTGCTCTGATGGTGGGATATTAAACGCCCACCTCCCCCCCATCACCAGGACATGAGGAGCAGAGCCTACATCAGACAGAGTGTCTTGCACATTTTGGATATTAATCTTGACGGAAAAATCTTTAGTATCGTATGGATTAGTCAATGTAAATTCATTAACTACTTGTCATGACTATAATATAATCTGCCCTGACCGTAAAGACTCAACAGCAGGGTGTTAATCAAATCTACGTGGAAAACAACACATTTCTGTTTAGACTCAACGAAGGCTTCTCTTACTAGATCAGAGACTGGGCCTTTAATGGGGGAAAAAATGTGCTCCTTTGAGCATCCCTGGAAGGGGCCCTCCTGTCCACAGAAGAGCATCCCAAGTCTCCAGCAGCGACAATTTGAAGGTACCTTCTATTTCTGGCAAATTACACACCCTCCACATAATGGAAGCCTGTCAATCTCTAGTCCCCATCAGCGAGGAGTTCACAGATAATAAAGCAGAATGTATTCTGCACAATGGAACATTTTCTCCCAGGATGAGTAATTACCAGGTTTTAATCATGCTCATTAGCCAGCCATTAGAGTCCTGTCCAGCCTCTCCCGCCAGAGACGAGACAGGAGAATGATTGTGGTCAGAGGCTGCACCCGACCTGGTGAAATACTCAACCATCTGTTCCAAGTTGTAACCCCCTGTATGAAGCACCTTGGTTTATGGTGACAGCGGCCTTAGATCCCCAGCACTGAATCTACTTATTTATCCAGGCTGAGCCAGACCGGAACCCATCAGAATTTGGAACTGTGAGAATTTAGCATTCACTAAAATCAGAGGTAAGCCAGCAGCAACTTAGCAATCATGAGGTCTTCATTTCGGTGCATTTTAATTTCCATAGCTTAGTACATTAAGGAGTCAGTAAAACTGTGGCTTTGACACCAATGAGTAAAATGCAAATTACTATGAATTTGTTTCTTTTCTGTTTGCAAAGCAGTTGGATAAAGCAACACGAGCCTTACAAACACAGAAAGAGTGAACGTTTAAGATTTTAGGGTATTACCATTTGTTTACCATTCTCTGTCTCTTCCAAAGAGAAGAATCTCATCCCCTGCCTCAACCTCTGGAAGCCACTGGGATTACAGACACATGCAGAGGCACCCAGCTGGGTTTTCCATTTTTTTTTTATTTATTTTATTTTTTTTTTATTGTTGGGGATTCATTGAGGGTACAATAAGCCAGGTTACACTGATTGCAATTAGTAGGTAAAGTCCCTCTTGCAATCATTGCAAGAGGGTTTTCCATTTTTTAAGGAGTTGGGGTCTCACTCTTGCTCAGGCAAGTGTGGAACTCCTGAGCTCAAGTAATTCTCCCTCCTGAGAATAATCCCACAGTGCTGGGATTATTAATGCCTCAAACATTCTGTCTATAAGTAACTTTTACCTTATCTCGGCCTTTTCATTTACAACCTGCTCATTTAGAATTTTGCTGTGCTATAGAAGAGCAAAAAATGAGATACTTTAAAAAATAAGGTTTTTGCTTTTCTTTTTTGTTGCAGTAGCTACAATACCTCTCTTCCCATTTTTGTCTCCTCCTTAGACCCGGATTCTGATTCACTGTAATGTCAATGGCAACTTTTCCTACCCCTCCTCCTCACTTCTTAGTTGAAGAATCTTCTGTAGTGCTGAGCCCAGTAAGATGGGACAGCTGGATAAGCCCTTGGCCTCTAACTCAATCCCTCCCCTTCCAGGATAGGAAGTCTAGGTACATGGTGACACAGAGCCTTCCAAAGAGCATAGTGTCAGCACCAGAGGTGTTCCTGAGAAGTTTGTACGTCCCCACAGGTGACAGGTAGAGGGTATTAATGGGAGGTAAAAGTAGAGGCAAAGGAGTTGAAATAATGAACCAGGTAAGTAGAACAACCTGAATGGAGAGCAGCCACAAGAACCAGCATTCTACATTTAAGGCTGGGGGCCTAGCTAGGATATAGCCACTGATAGGGACTGAATTGTGTTGCTCAAAATTAGCATGTTGAAGTCCTAAGCCCCCAAGGTGACCGTATGTAGAACTAATTAAGGTTAAATGAGGTTATAAGTATGGGACTTTCATGAACCAGCAAAGGGAAGGAGAAATAAGGTGAGACCTGAGTGGGAATGGTGGGAAATGAGAAAGATAAACACAGAGACGAAAGATGGGGTCAGCAAAACTGGAGCAGCTGAGGACTGCAGCCAGCCCTGGACTGCGGAAACAGTTTCATTTATATAGCATCTTTAACAAGGTAAATCTTAACACCCGGGGTAAAGATTAACTTTAAGGAGGAAAAGCTGCGTGCTTGTAGGTAATAAGGAAAGTATGCATGGGCTCTATGACTTCTGGCAGAGGAGAAAAGAATGTTTGTTGTTAAAGGAGGAGAAGCAGCTGGACGTTTCCCCAGGCTGTGGGGGCCCTGCTGCCTCACAGCCCATTTTCCACATGGGACCCTAATCCAATAGTATTGATGGTCCTAAAAGAATAGAAAAAGAGTGAGATCCCAGGCCAGGCAGGGTGGCTCACTCCTGTAACCCTAGCACTCTGGGAGGCCGAGGCGGGTGGATTGCCTGAGCTCATGGGTTGAAGACCAGCCTGAGCCAGAGCGAGACCCCATCTCCAAAAATAGCCGGGCGTTGATGGGTGCCTGGAGTCCCAGCTACTCAGGAGGCTGAGGCAAGAGAATCGCCTAAGCCCAAGAGTTGGAGGTTGCTGTGAGCTGTGACACCCCAACACTCTACTGAGGGGGACAAAGTGAGACTCTGCCTCAAAAAAAAGAAAGAGGGAGATCCCTTGCTCTTCAAGCATGCACTGAGAAAAGGCCATGTGAGGACACAGCAGGAAGATGGCTGTCTGCAAGCTGGGAAGAGAACCCTTCACCACAATTGACCATGCTGGCGCTTGGACTTCTGGCCTCCAGAACTGTGAGAAAATAAATTTCTGTTGTTTAAGCTCACTTTATGGGATTTTGTTATGGCAGCCCGAGTAGGCTAATACAGCTTTGCCACAATTCCAAAAGGACATGGTTTTAAGGACCCAGTCACTGGAACTGGGCATACAGCCTCAGGAGAGAGGTAACTGGAACCAACAGCCACAGTGAGAGCCAGGGTGTTCTGTTCGCATCAAATGTGAGCTTCTTAGTTGCTTCCTGACCTAGGATAGGAGTGGGCTGAGAACTCAAGTAGGTGGTGGACAAGTACCTGAACAGTGGGTAGAATCTGGCTGTGAGGACAAGACTGGTTGGGATGGCCCTTGCCAATCCTATCCCAATACTTGATTTACAAGGAATTCAACTGAGAAAGGTTGAGAGACTTACCAACTGTGCCCTGTAAGTGTGGGGGCTGGTGGGACCTGGTCTGACAAATCCCCAGAGAATCTTGTTAGAGTTAAGGTTAGAAATTAGATTATAAATAGTACTAGATTATGAGAGAGGAGCAATAATATGTTATAAATCAACATTTAACACCTATCCATCAAGCAAGTGCCAATTATGAAGGACATTAAATGTAGATTTACTAGAAAACAAATGTTGTGGGTCCCCTTTGATTTATGTATTTCTCACTGAGTCCTTCACTGCTAATAGACAGGACAGAAGAAAGATGATAGGAACTTCTAGGAGGACCACCCTGCTCTACACATATCATATTGATGTAAGAAATAGGATTATTCTGCCCCTCTCGCCCCACCCCACCCCTACTTCTGACTGTCAGCCAGAACACCAAAGAAGATGGCTTCCTCTAGATGGGGCTGGAAAGGTTCCATCAAGAAGGCCCAGGGTGGGCTGGGTCCTTGGCATTTCTCAGCCCCCTCAGGCCTGCCAGCTAGTGCCTCCTGTTTGTCTCCATACTTGATCTTAATGTTCAATGTAGACCACAGGAAAGGTCCTAAAAAGACTTCGTCTGTGCCAGCCAGTGTGCCAGATATTTTATGCCGTGCTCCCACATTTAATTTCTCCATAACTCTCATGATGTGCTATTAGGGCCATTTTAGAGATGAGGAAACTGAGGCTCAGAGATGTTACATAAGTTGTCTGATGTTTTATAATTGATAAGTGGACTGACTGGTGTTTGAACCTAGCCTTCTGGGGTTACAGAATGAATTTCTTTTCTTTTAAAACAAGCTGTATTCTGGAAACAATATACCAAGACATATACATATAAAATATAAATATAAAATTCTGAAAGCAGCCAGACAAAAGAAAACCATCACCTACAAGGGGAAGAATATTAGAATAACTGCAGATCTCTCTGCTGAAACCTTTCAAGCTAGAAGAGGATGGTCATTGACTTTTAATCTCCTAAAACAAAATAACTTTCAACCCAGGATCCTGTATCCAGCTAAACTGAGTTTCTTCATTTATGATGGAGAAATTAAATACTTTAATGACATTCACATGTTGAAGAAATTTGCCATAACTATTTACATTTTATATAAATGTATTTATATAAATATAAATTTATATAAATATAAATGTAATATAAATATAAAT
The DNA here is from genome assembly GCF_027406575.1 of Nycticebus coucang. Lineage (NCBI taxonomy): Eukaryota > Metazoa > Chordata > Mammalia > Primates > Lorisidae > Nycticebus > Nycticebus coucang. Next base: position 90,917,583 of record NC_069782.1, on the reverse strand, counting down.
TTATAAATATATAAAATTGTATAAATATAAATTTACATAAGAAAATACATAAATATAAATACCACCCCCATATTGACATGATTTCTGTGAATTCAGCAGGGGCACTTATTATTGGCACAGAAGTTCTCTCATTCTCATTCTGGGCCAAGATTCGTCCCTCTAATAATTCAAACATGTTCTTACAAAGAGCAAAGTTCTTCCATATCTACATTTTCCTAATACCTAAGGACTGGTGAACTGCTGTGATAGGCACAAAGTTTTGCTTTGCTTTTAAGATAGTTAATTTCCTGAAAAACTTTTGAGTTCTCCATAGAAAAAAGGGCAGAGAATAATTTTGGAATGAGAGAAGGGATAGTCAGACCCCTCATCCCTACAACTTTTACTCACCCCTTGCCTCAGCATCCCAACAGGACTAAGAGAGGCAAGAGGTTGGGCAGGGCTGTCGAAGCCACCAAGACATAGGGGCTGTGAGAGTTAGTTTTAGATGTCAGTTTGACTAGATTAAGGATTACCTAGAGAATGAGCACACAGTTATTTCTGCATGTGTCTGTGAGGCTGTTTCCAGAGGAGAATTGTGTGTGAGCCAGTGAATTGAGTGGAGGAAGACGTACCATCCTTGTGGATGGGCACCATCAATTGGCTGGGGTCCCCGATAGAGCACAACAGGCAGAGGAAAGGTGATTTTCCCCACTCCCTCTCTCCTGGAGGTGGGGCACTCTCCTTCTGCCTTTGGACATCAGAACTTCAAGTTCAGCCTTTGGACTCTAGTACTTAGACAAGTGGACGACTGAATTCTGAGGCCTTTGGCCTTGAACTGAGAGTTACACTGTCTGCTTTCTCTGTTCTGAGGTCTTCAGACTTGGACTGAAGCATCCCAGCATCCCAGTATCTCCACTGAAGATGAGCCGTTATGAGACAATTCCCCTAACAAATACTCTGTCCTCTATCTATCAACTATCCAGCTAGCTTTTTAGTTAGGTAGCTATATCCTAGAAGTTCTGTTTCTTTGGCGAGACCTGACAAATACAATGGACAAAAAAATGTAATGAGAGATAGGGTGTTTGGGAAATTCAAAGTGGCACCTCTACAGAGTATGGTTTGGGAAGCTCTTGAGTCAGGCTGTGATGGGTTGGGAAAGTTCTTCCTCTGTTTTAGACCTCAGTTTTCTTCTGTGTAAAGTGGGGATAATCACAGAAGTGTTTATCTTTGTGAGGATTAATAAACTGATGACTATAATGCATTTAGCACAAAATCAGAATATAATTAGGTGTCAATCATTGTTATCATTATGATTATTATTACTGTGGTTCCTATATTAAAATCATTTACTTGATTATTTAGTGGGAGGTGGAGAAATTGCATGATGAAAGCGATGAGCTCTTTTGGTATTTCTAAGAGTTTCAGCAGAGTCTTAGAAGTTGTTGAGGGACGCAGGGAAAAGCTGGGGAATCCTCAAATTTAGGTGTTGAATTCTATACGTGATAATGTATACATCTTGTGTTTATTTGCTGATGTTTCATTCTCATTGATGACAGAATCACAGCATTATTGCATGTAAGCCCCTCTCTTTTGCTCTTAAGGAAACCAAGGCAGAAAGAGGGAAAGTGCCTTCTTAGGATTAGATAGAAAATGAGAGACAGAACTGAGACTAGAAAGCAGGTCTGCTGTGAGAGCCCTTTCCCAAACTGTTTTGTGTGATATGAAGGCCTCTGAAGGAGTCCCTGGGTGGCACATCTCTGAAGGACCCAATGAGCTCTTGGCCCCCAAAAATGTTAAATAAAAACTTGTTGATTGATCAAGTGTCTGATTGGGTCTTCTACAATGATGCTTTCCCCACTTCTTCCTATTCCCAGCCCAACCCAGGCGATTCAAGACGCCTCCCCACCTCAGCTATGTGACTTGCATTAGAGCAAAATCCTCATTGCTGTTGCGGACCTTCTCTCCCTTCCGGTAGTGATGGCTTTCCCATAAGCTTGGCATCTCTTCTTCACTTGTGTCTGGTGGGTGACAATACTAAGTGTTGGCTCAGTGCTTGGACTTCAGAACCCAGGCCATCTGGATTCAGATCCCATGCCCTACCTCAGAGACCTCAGGCAACTTAGCAAACTGTTCTGTCTTGGCTTCTTCACCAGTGAAATGGGGGTAATCACAAGTCTGTGCTCATGGGGTGGCAGGCATTGAATTAGATGAAGTGTTAAGTTCAACTAGATTTGCCGAAGTATGAAAAGTACATGAATCATAATAAGTGCTCAAAATCTAACAGTTGTTAATTGTAGCCTGCATCCCTGTTAGAGGCAGAGATGGTAGCTGACAGGATTCAGTGCCAAAGAGCAGTATTTTAAGATGTCTCACTCTTTTTCCAATCATATTTCCTGTATCTAGTATTCCACATTTTCAATTTTCACAAATACTTTGAACTCAGAGATGAAAATTCAGTAATATCCTTTTTTAAATTCACATTTATTGAGCACCTATAGTATATATCAAGCTGACAGAATATGGACACCTGCCTCCAGTCCCATGTCCTTAGCTAAGCTGGGTTTGCTGGAATGAGGGAATTTCACTGTTTCTATGACCTGAGGGTTCAAGGAGTGAGATATGACATTTGTCAGTTGCATGGGAGATATACCTCTAAGGAGAACCTATGTCTAAAGGCCTGCCCCTCCAAATCACCTTAGGATCCCTTTTGCTATCTCTGGAGGGAACCTCAGTCCCAACATTTCTATACTTGCTTAGTTATAGAGACCCTGTGCTCATAGCAGGAGTGACAGGGAAGGGATTTTTCTGTGGCCAAAAGAGAAATGTCCTTTAGTTGCCGCCCCTGTGTTGCCATGGCAACACCTGTGCCCCCAAGGGTCATCTATGGCTTAACCACTTGAGAGGCACTCCGATTCAATAGTTATGTTGTGAGGCTGAGGCTTCCGTTTGTTGAGAAGCCCAGGTGTCATGGCAGCACTCACTGAAACAGTTAAGGACTATCAGTTGGAGGAAATCAACCCATTCCAAATGATAGCCACTGTGGTACCTGCTGTAAATTTGCATTTCCATTAGAAAAATGTGAGCTCCGCGAGAACAGGGATAACCCTTGCCTTGCAATGCATTTAAAGTAGGCATTCAGCAAATATCTATTCAGTGAGTGCCTCCATTGTCTAGAGCGATTTTGCAACCGGTGTCCCTCAGGAGGGTCTTAGGTATGGTGCAAAAATTTTTTAAAATTATCAATTAAATTATTTTTGAAAGTAGTTCAAAGCACAATAAGTATGTTCTTTCTCTTACTCTTTTTTTTTTTTTTTTTTTTTTTTGTGGAGACAGAGTCTCACTGTACCGCCCTCGGGTAGAGTGCCGTGGCATCACACGGCTCACAGCAACCTCCAACTCCTGGGCTTAAGCGATTCTCTTGCCTCAGCCTCCCGAGTAGCTGGGACTACAGGCGCCCGCAACAACGCCCGGCTATTTTTCTGTTGCAGTTTGGCCGGGGCTGGGTCCGAACCCGCCACCCTCGGCATATGGGGCCGGCGCCCTACTCACTGAGCCACAGGCGCCGCCCTCTCTTACTCTTTTTTTTTTTTTTTTATGGACATAATTTAAGTGGGCCGCAGAAGTTTAACTATGGGTTCAAGTGTGCCATGAGATAAAAGGGTTGAAAAACATTGGTCTAGAGCAGAGGTTCTCAACCTGTGGGTCACAACCCCTTTGAACTATATTAAAGGTTTGTGGCATTAGGAAGGTTGAGAACCACTGGTCTAGAGAGAATCTTCCAAAAATAAAGGGCTAATTACTGCTAAGTACTGCTTCGCACACCTTGAATAAGTTTACCCCTCCATGCCTCAGCTTCCTAGTCCATAAAAGGGACACAATGTGAGGAAAAGCACTGTCACCGTTACAGGTTAAGACATTTGTTCAAATTCACATAGCTAACAAATGATGAAGCCACGGTTTGATCTTAGGCAGTCTGGATCTGGAGTCTAGGGTCTCAGCTGATAAGGCTGCAGAGACATCTTAATGAGCAGAAGGTCTGGGCCAACTGCTCTCTTGGTGTGCATGTCTCCCAACTGCCACGCAATGTGTTCAGATAAAATAACATTCAAATGCCTATTTCTGGTAATTCGATGGAGAAAAATGCACACTAAATTGCAAGCTTGGGAGTGCTAGCCTCTGCCATGTGGCAGTCCTATGGAAAGCTGGATCTGAAGTACTCCTGGGCTCTGTCCTTTTCTCCCAAGCATACCTATCTCCAATAGCCCCTTCACAGATAGAAAGTCTCCAGCTGGACTGTGAGCTCCATGAGGACAGGGAAAAGTTTGCCCCATTCATTCTGTGGCTTCCTTGCCTGACAATAGCAGGTGCTAAAAACAAATACACAGAATGAATGAGTAACGAGATTACTGTGTGATGGGCGGAGATATTTTTAAAAGAAAGAGCATTGAGTATAACTGCATAGGGTTCAGGGAGAAAAAGCCAGCAGACATAGTTTTCTTTTTTTGGGATTCAATTTTTGAATTAAATCCCAGGGCACAGATTCCAGAACAGACGACAAGAATGATTATCTTCAAAATTCACGTTGTCTGGTGTGACTTTTCTTTGGAAATTTTCAGTACATTATTTTGAAGATGCCAGTTGGGAGGGGAGAATTTTTTCCCCCTAATAAAACACTACAGACCGCTTCAATTATCCTTGGGAAAAGGGACATTTGTTCTTTCCTCCTTCAGGCTTTCCCTGAACTCTGATTGCCTCATGAGGAACTGTGAGAAAGAACAAGATGTGTCTACTGCTTTCCTTTCTCTAATAAAGTTTGTCATTTGCTAAAAACTAAAAGGCAATCTCCTCCCCCGCATTATTAAAGTCCAGCCAGTCTCTGCAAGCTTTGAACCACTGAGCCACCAGTGGAATGGAGCCACCACTGCCCTCCTGCGGTCTCCCGTGCATGGCTCATGTGCAACAAGACATACTCAATGTACAAGCATGCAAGTGTGCACACAAGATCACACTCGCACACACCTGTCCCATGCTTGTGTTGGCCTGGACTAGTGTACATAGCTGAGGAGGAAGGAAGGGTCTTTACTCCTTTGCCTCTTACAGGGGGTTAGATGTGGTTTTCTTGTTTTTACCCATAGCCTGTGGAGAAATATGGCCTGCCTTGAGGTCCACAAAGAGATGGCTGTTCAATCTTCTTGCTGAAGCCGGGCAGCACCCCAGGCTCGCTGTGAGCACACGGGCCCCCCAAGGGCGGCATCCCTGCCTGTTTGCTCACTGATTTGCCCTTAGTCCCCACAAGTGTGCCTGGTACATAGTAGGTGCTCAACATATGCACCTTTGAACGAATGAATAACTCTGGATAGTTTTTAGAAAAATACGTCATTTTTCCATGTATCCATCTACTGCCTGGAATATCCCTCCTTCTCTCACCCCTTCCCAAGGCAGAAGTCCCATTCATATCTTAAGAGCCAGCACATGGCCAACCTCCTTTTTTGGTGCTATTTTGAAAATTGATACATGATTTTTGTGCATATTTTTGGTGTGCTTGTGATATTTTGAGACCTATACACACTGTGTAATGAGAAAATCAGAGTCACTGAGATATCCATCACCTCAGACGTTTATCTTTTCTTTGTGTTGGGAATGTTACAATTCTTCTCTTGTAGCTACTTTGAAATATACAGGGATAGGTGTTCATTCCCAGGCCTGAGCCCTCGCCGTGTGTTATGTGCTCTGCTTTTCTTAGAGAAATGGAAATTCTGGACTACAATTACTTGGTTACATATTAATCTCTTGTGGTAGGAAAAGGTTTTTCTAAGGCATAAGCCCATTTATTCCTTTCTGTGACCCTCACATCTACTAACCTGGATAGAATGAAGCTACCCCCAGTCTTTACAGCCCAGTGCCTTCAGGCTGCCTGTAGAGCTGGATTGCGATGATTTGAATCCTGACTCTGCTATCTGCTAGCCACGAAGACATGTGGTTGATATGTGTAACTTACACATCCTTAGTTTCCTTTTCTGTAAAACAGCAGTATTAAAAGTACCTAGCTTATAGTAGGTGGGATGGGTGTAATATATTAATACATGTAAAGTACATACAGTTCTGCTTTGTAGCAATTAAACACTCAGTAGATACTCACTTTTACTTATAATGGGTGCTTTAAGTTGACATTTGTTGCTAATTTCTTTTTTAAAATTTTTGGTTTATGGTTTTCTCCCCTTAGCTGTATAGCAGTCAAGCAATCCTTTACTAACAGCAACTCCTGGTGGTGTGTGGAGGCTCACACCTGTAATCCTAGCACTCTAGGAGGCTAGAGTTCAGGAGTTTGAGACCAGCCTGAGCAAGAGTGAGACCTGGTCTCTACTAAAAATAGAAAAAAAAAATCCAGGTGTGTGGTGGATGCCTGTAGTCCCAGCTACTTGGGAGGCTGAGGCAAGCAGATCGCATGAGCAGAGCAACAGAGTGAGATTCTGTCTCAAAAAAAGAAAAGAAAGAAAAAAAAGAAAAGAAAAAAAGAAATAGCAACCCCTGGGGTTTTTGAGCCCACTTCACTAAATCTCACTCTCTGTGGTTTCTTTAGAGCCACATAAGCCCCCAGCTCCCATTTCCAGAGGGCTTATGAATTAGGTCTGGCCAACAAGCAGTGTGAATTCCCCTGATCTGGTGATTGGGTCAGAGACCTCATCATGGCCAGGAAAGTAGTATGAAGATTTCCTTGGGATTCTCAGGGTGGAGGAACAAGCTCTTTCTTTCCTCACTGTACTGGGTCTGTCTCACCTCCAGAGGGCTGGAGCTCATGTGGGAAGACAGTCACCAGAATGTTTATTACAGCCCAATTCACAATAGCCAAGTCGTGGAAGCAGCCTAAATGCCCATTACCCATGAATGTACACCATGGAATACTATGCAGCCATAAAAGAAGAAGACTTTACATCTTTTATGTTTACCTGGATGGAGCTGGATCATATCCTTCTTAGTAAAGTATGTCAAGAATGGGTAAAAAAGTACACAATGTATTCAATGATATTATAAAACCAATATCTAGACACTTATACATTCATACAGTTGATAAAATACAAAGATAGTCCAGAAAGAAAGAGGGGAGAGGAAGGAGAGGGGAAGGGAGGAGGGAAGGGAGGGGAGAAGGCAAGTTGGGGGAGAGTATTTGGCAAGATCTTACCTAACGTACATAATGCAAGGGTACATTTCAAAACAACTAATTATATTATAAATGCCGTACCATAAAATAAGTAAGTGAGGTGATGGTTATGTTAATTAGTTTGATTTAAGCATTCCACATTGTATATCAAATCATCACATTGTACCTTAAATGTATACATTTATGATTTAATAACAATTAAAAAAAGAGAGTCAGCTAGGACAGCCACACCAAGGGACAAGGGCAGGACTTGATCTGTGCTGGCATTGTCTGAGCCCCTGATCTATCTACGCCAGGAGCCAGAAACACTTCCATAGTCTTCCTGTTTTAAGTTATATTTCAGTGACAATGGCTGCATAGCAATTACTCCTAAACTTAGTGGTTTAAAGCAGCAGCAGGAACTGAAGTGTCTGTGGGGACACTTGTCCCTTTTCTGGAGGGCACCTTGCTCCTCCTCCACTAGGTGTCCACGTGGTTGGTGCTGGGGGTCAGCTGAAGCCTCCACTTTTTGTGGACCCCTTCATAGTGAAATAGATGATATAATTGTTACCTTTCTGCCTCATGTAAGCTTACAGAGTTTCGTATTTTTCTTCTTCAATCACATCATTACTTATATGTGTATCATTTTTGTTCACTCTGTATTTGTTCAGGAAAAAAAATCTCACATGGAAGGGGAACCTAAAAAATGGTGGCATGCCCTAGAGAGGATCATTTGGCTAATTAGTCTTACCAATCAGGGCAGGCTCACTTCTGTGAACAGTCAGCAGCATGGGACCTAAATTTGTATTTGTACAAACATGCTAAGCTTCTCAAAACACTCTCCTACCCAAGAAAATTCTTATCTCATTCAATCAGTGGGGGCAGGGATTTTAACTTTGAATCCTCTGACTCCATTTAAAGATGAACAGACTTGATTGATATCTAGAGAAGAAATGATTACTATTATCATTTACTAGACTGTAATGAGTTTAAATGAAGTTCCACATAAAATACATTGAAAGTTGAAATAAACTGAAATGAAACAAAGTTTGTGTGTGTGTGTTTGCGTGCACACACGTGTGTGTGTTTTAATTCTAGGATTTTCAAAGTTCTGAACATGTCATTTTCCAACATAGACTATAGAGCACAGATCATTCTCAGCTGTTCCTGATCTACCATTTTTCTTCTCTTGTTCAGTTCCGAAGTTCCAAGGAATGAAGTTTGAGAAATAATGACATTCCTAAGACAGACCTTGCAGGCAACTATAAACCTTTATTGCTTTTTTTTCACACTTGCCTTTAAAAATTTTTTTTTTTTTGTTTATCATCTTCTCTGGCCCATTAAGTTAAGTTTCATCGTTTTCATGTAAACACCCCACAAATGGTATCCATATGAGTCTGACCACCTCGGATTCATTGGGGGAAATAACTGGTATTTTCCTGGGTGGGATAATGTCTTTCATCTGCAGACTCTATGATGTGTGATCACATTGACATGCCAGGGAGTAAGATAAGTTCCTGCCACCAAGAGAAGCATCTTCTCCTAGTTCAGAGGGCCTCTAATTCTTTTTGACAGTCTCATGGGGGCTCTGTATCTGGCATATATTTCCTAGCTCTGCAAATGGGATCTCAGACCAGGACTGCCTTTTAAAGACAACCTCATGGGCCAAAAACGAAATGGTGGATATTCACTTTTCTTTGGTAACAGTGTTTCTTTGTTAATATTCATTTGTTTTGTATCCTGACTTATGGTTTTCTTGAATCTTGGCCATTATTGTGATTGATTATTCCAAGCAGAAAGGGAAGGGAGGCAGAAATACTGGCTTTCTCTCAGCTTCCTTTATTTCCCAATTAAGTTGTCCTGGGACTTGCTTCCTTAAGCGTTCTTGTCAAAAAGCTCCTCTATGGTTTCACATGAGATCTGGCACCTGTTGTTGAGGAATATTTATTACCTTCCAGCACTTAATATGTTACACAGAGCAGACCCTCACTGGACTGAACATCTGCCTACCAACTTAGAATTCTTTTTGTTGTGGGATTTTTCTGATGCAGAGAATATGACAAACAGCAAGAGGAAATCTTGCTCACCAGAGGGATGACACAGAGGGTCATGCTCTTCCAATATCTCAATTTAAAAAAAAAAAGTATCCCATTAATACAGAGGCCATTGTGAAAAAGAGACCGAAGATCTTCTTTAGATTGGGGAGGGTATGGGGAGAGAAAAGGGCTAGGAGGTAAAGAGCGGGAACAGAGAGTGTTGATATTTGAGGTCCAGCAATGAAACAAATAACATAAATTCTGCAAGAAAAGGTGTTTGTTTTGGCAAATGAATTTAGAAAATCTGTGGTTGAGAACTTTTTTTATCGTAGGATTCATCAGAGACTTTAATATGTGTTTTGTGCTGACACAATGGTTTTGCAGCATGCCTACTATAGAGAATCTCTGATGGAAAGACTTTCATGCCACTTCATATAACTTTGTTGTTCTTGACTCTTTCTAAAATGACATCAGCTTCTCCTATTTGCATTATATACTTACACATGCAATGAATGGTATGATGGAAGGGCTTGGGGACATGTGTGGTGGCTCCTCCTTGACCTTGTCATGCACACGTTAGAAGAGAAGAAAGATCGAAATCAAGAACCAAAGCATCTGCCTTAGGAAATCATAAAAAAAAAAAGAGTAAACTAAATCCAAAGTAAGCAAAGAAGAAAAATTAGAGCAGAAATCAATGAAATTGAAAACAGAACATCTGTAGGGAAAATCAGTAAAACAAATGATAGTTCTTTGGGGGAAAAATAAGTAAAATTGATAGTTCTGTAGCCAGGCATACTAAGGAAAAAAAAAAAAAAGAGAGGGAAGGAGAGAAAGAGACAATCCAAATTACTAATATCAGAAATGAAAGAGGTGTCATAATTACTGATCCTATGAACCTTAAGAGGTTTACAAAAGAATATTACTAACAACTCTATGCTTGCAATGTTTGATAACTTAGATTCAATGGACCAATACCTTGAATGACACAAATTTACCGAAATTCACACTAGGAGAAATAGATATCACAAATAGGCCTATCCCTATTAAAGAAATAAAATCAATAATGAATAACCTTCTTAAGCAGAGGCACCTGGCCCAGATGGTTTTACTGATGAATTATACCAAACATGTAGGAAGAAATTATGTCAAATTCCCATAATCTTTTTCAGAAAACAGAAGTAGACACAACTGTTTCTACTATATTGTATGAAGTTATCATCACTCTAATACCAGACTCAAAACCAAACAAGGACATTACAAGGAAGGAAAACTATAAACCAATATCGCTCATGAGCATCGATGTAAAAATGTTCAATAAAAGATTAGCAGACTAAATACAGCAGTGGGTAAAAAGAATTATACATTATGATCAAGTGAGATTTATCCCAGGTATCCAAGGATATTTTAGCATTGGAAAATCAAGTAATGAAATCCATCACATTTGGCCAGGCATTGTGGCAGGGACCTGTACTCCAGCTACTTGGGAGGCTGAAGTAAGAGAATTGCTTATGCCCAAGAGTTGGAGGTTGCTATGAGCTGTAACGCCATGGCACTCTACCCAGGGTGACAGCTTGAGACTTTGTCTCAAAAAAAAAAAGAAAAAAAAAAGAAAAGAAAACAAATCCATCACATCAACAGGCCAAAGAAAATTGATGTGATCACATCAGTGGATGCAGGAAAAGCATTTGGCAAAATCTAATAGTTATTCATGATAGTTCAAAATATTTTAAAATTGCTATTGAGATTTCTCCTTCAACTCATGTGTTATTTAGAAATTCTTTATCTAATCTTTAAACATTTGGGGATTTTCCAGCCATCTTTTTGTTATTGTTAATTCCATTGCAGTCTGAGAACAAATATTGTATAATTTCTATTCTTCGAACCATGCTAAAGCAGGTTTTATTGCCCTAAGTTTAGTTTATCTTAGTGAATGTTACATGTGAGCTTCAGAAGAATATATTATATATTCTACTATCATTGAATTAAGTATCATATAAATGTCAGCTAGATTCAGTGGATGGATGGTGCTGCTCTGTTTAACTTTTAATATATATCCTTAAACAGTTTACTACTGGGTCTACTGCTGTAAGTATTGAAATCTCCAATTTGTCTATTTTTCCTTGATATGTTTTTGCCTCACCTGTTCTGAGGCTCTGCTGTTAGCACATACACATTAAGCATCGTTATGTGTTTTTCTTGGAGAATTACTTTGTCTGAAATTAGTTTAGTTGCTCTAGCTTTGATGTGATCAGTGTTAGCATCTGGATTTCTATCTACTAAGGATACCTTTCTATATCCTTTTACTTCTAGTTTATGTCTCTCTATTTAAAGTGGGTTTATTGTAAACAACAGGTAGTTGGGTCTCATTTTTTTCAATACACACTAGCAATCTCTGTTTTTGATTAGTGTATTCAAATCATTGGCTCTTAAAGTGATTATTGATATAATGGTCTAATATCTCCATTATTTGTGACTAATTTCTATTCATGGCTCTGTTTTTTTTTTCTTTTTCTGTCCTTTTTATGTTTTCTCTGTTTTTAAGTGGACATTTTGTATACTTCCATTTTCTTTCTTTTTTTAGCATATCAATTAAACTTCTTAAAAAAATGTTACTGGATTCAGAGTTTGCAATATGCAGTTACAATTAATCTAAGTCTACTCTAATTTCAAATAACACTATATATATAAAGTTACTTTATAAAATAGTGTTCCTAATTCCTCCTTGTCAGTCCTACTAATATTGTTTCATTTATTTCACTTATCCACAAATGATAATCACTGAATGCATTGTTTCTATAATTATTTTGAACAAACCTCTATGTGTTAGATCAAATAACCAAAAGAAAAAAAATTTACTTTATTTTGCTCTCATTTATTCTTTCTCTAATTCTTTTCTTTATATAGATTTGAGCTTCTGATCTATATCATTTTACTTTTCTATAAAGAACTTTTAAAAACATTATGAAGCGAATGTATGATGCCCCATGATCATATCAATGTATACAGTTATGATTTAATAAAAAAAAAAAAACATTTCTTTTGAGGCAGTTCTACTTAAGAGAAGTTCCCTCAATTTTTATTTATTTGAAGAAGGCTTTATTTCTACTTTATTTTTGAAGGATAATTATTCAGCATAAAAAAATTATAGATTAGTGGGATTATTTTTTCTTTTCAATACTTTACATATTTCAATCTAGTCTTTTCTTGCTTGTGTGGCTTCTGAAGAAAAGTGCCATGTCATTTTTTTTCCTTCTTGAAACAAAGTCTCAGTATGTCACCCTCTGTAGAGTGCTGTAGCATCACAGCTCAGAGCAACCTCAAACTCTTGGGCTTAACTGATTCTCTTGCCTCAGCCTCTCAAGTAACTGGGACTACAGGCAACCACCACAATGCCCAGCTATTTTTGTTGTTGTTGTTGTTATAGTTGTCAGTGTTGTTTAGCAGGCCCAGGCCGAGTTCAAACTCGCTAGCTCTGGTATATGTAGCCGGCGCCCTAACCACTGACCTACAGGCACCATGCCTGCCATGTAATTCTTAACTTTGTTTCTCCCCAAACCCTAGCTTCTCTTAAGATGTTCCCTTTGTCATTTATGTAGTTTGAACACGTTATGCCCAGATATAAATTAATTGGTATTTATTTGTTTTTTCCTAAACTTTCTAGATCTAAGGATTGTTGTTGGTCATTAATTTTGGAAATGTCTCAGTCCTTATTACTTAAAATAATTCTTTCTATTTCACTTATTATTCAAATACTCCCATTGTGGGCATATTTACACCATTTGTAATAGTTCTTGGATATTCTTTTCCATTTTATTTTAATTCCTCTTTTCTCTTTGCTTTTTAGTTCGGGAAAACATTTTGGACATATTTTTGAGTTCCCTAATCCTTTCCATTTCCAGTCTATTGATTTCAGAGTCCCAGGATGAAGTTAACTGTACCCAAACCACTTGTATTTTGTGTAGGGGAAGAAATATTGCTTCAAAGAAAACTGAGAAGCTACTACCTAAAAAAGAAATGGGTACAAGGCAGACAATAAGGAGAGAAATCAACTGCAGATGCCTTAGAACACCGTACCAAGTCCAGCATATGACATAGATCCAGGAAACAATAGCTAGAGTTCAGTGGAAGCAATTTAAAGATGACTTGGTGGAGCACGGCAGAAGAGCAGTATGCAGGAGAGTGTGAGGTCCCCGAGCGAGAAGCTCAACACTAGTACTTTGAGAACACAGTGGCCTTCCGTGCACCTGGTTCTTACTGTGGTTTCTTATATACACTCTTGGTCATAGTAGTCACTAGCTTCATGTGACTATTTTACATTTAAATTAGTTTAAATTAAATAAAAATTACAGAATCAGTTCCTCAGGTGCACTAGCCACGTTTTAAGCGCTCAATAACCACATGTGACTGTCAGCTACTATATTATACAGTAGAGTATAGCATAAAATACTTTATTCACTGCAGACATTCTATTAGGTAGCACTGCTTTAAACTATCATTTCAATCATTTCAGTTATTTTCCCCAAGAAATATTCATGTTCAGACATCACACTTTTCTTTGGCTGGACAATTTAAAATAATGAGAAAAAGAGAATAGAGTTATTCTGCTAATGATAGATCCAATAAACAATTTCCAATGAAAGGCTTAAGCTCAAACTTGAAATCCAATTAAAAATGTTGATTATTTAGTCATTGCTACACCTTTCTCCCTGTGTGCTCTCTTTTTCTCTTCCTCTGAGCATGTTCTGTCAAATTGGAAAATACATTGTGCTTATTGGAAGCCGTTCAGGTTGGTTAACGTGCACCAATTATGTATCTACTGAAAGAGGAGAACACGGTGGTCACGATGATAGTTCACTCCTGCTGTGGGCTGCATGGCCCCCAGTTGGGATGGTATAGCCCCTGGCAGGGATTTGGGACACTGTTCTCCTGTTGGTCGGTTAGCCACTTACTGGGTACCCTGGATGGTCCTGACAGCATCAAGGGAAGCTTGAAATTTCAGGACTGCATTTCCTTGTAATTGGTAAAAAATATTTACAACTGCCACATCCCCAGATTGAAACAGATGTTTTTTGTGTTAAGGGAAGTGTCATGTTACACAGAAGACATCCTTTGGGTCTTATAATGTAGCAAAGATGAATCTGCAGTGTGTTTGGGCATCAGTTGTTGGAAAAAAAAAGAGCAGAATGTTCACACAACAATGAAATCACATAAAGACACATTTTTCAGAAAGTATCCCTGTAGGTAAGCAACATGTGACAGTATTTTAAAAATAATTTCAGGTTGGCTGAATGTGGTGGCTCACACATGTAATCCTAGCATGCTGGGAGGCTGAGACAGGTAGATTGTTTGAGCTCATGAGCTGGAGACCAGCCTGAGCAAGAGCAAGACCCTGTTTCTACTAAAAATGAAACACTGAAGCAAGAGAATCATTTGAGCCCAAGAGTTTGAGGTTGCTGTGAGCTATGATGCTACAGCACTCTACCCAGGGTGACAGAGTGAAACTCTGTCTCAAAAATAATGATAATAATAATAATTTCAGATTTACCCAAAAGGTGCAAAACCAAAAAATGAACAAGGATTTTTCTATATCCTTCACTCAGAGTCCCCAGCAGGTAATTCTTAGCTGGATTGATCCAATACTATTGACAGGCAACTACTGTCTAATCTCTAGACCTTATTCAAATTTCACAATTGTTCTACCAATGCTCCATTTCTGGTCCAGGATTCCCATGTGATGACATGATTCTGCATTAGTTATTCTGCATTTAGTCCAGTGTCTTCTTCAGTCTGGGGCAGTTCCTCAGTCTGTCTTTGTTTTTCATAGCTGTAGCACTTTTGAAGAGCATCAGACATTTATTTTGTAAACTGACCCTCAATTTCAGTTGATCTAATATTTCCACATTATTGAACTATGACTTAAGTTTTGGGGAAAATGCTGAAAAATTGATGTTGTGTCCCTCTCAATGTATGCTGATGTGTGCCATTATTGATGATATTGATGTTACTTGATTCAGGTGATATAGACTAGGTTGTCTTCATTGTAGTTATTGTTTTTCCAGTTTTGAAAAGAAATATTATATGTAGAGATATTTTGAAACCATGTAATACCTTATTTCTCATCATACTTCCAACTATTAATTTTAGCATCCTCTGATGATTGTCGCCTAAAGTAATTGTTACTGTGATGTTTATTAAATGGTGATTTTGTGTTTCTACTATTCCTTCTATATGCCTTAGTTGAATTATGCTGTAAGAACAAGCTGTCTCATTTATTCACTCACTCATCCATTCATTTAGTTGATTATATCAGTATAGAGCCATAGTTTCTTGTTCTAATCTATGGGCTATAATTGCTTGTTATTTTCATTAATTTTGTTTCTCAAAAATGTCCAGACTTGGTCAAATGGGAGCCCCTCATGTTGGCTTCTGGGCCTTCTTAGCAATGTTTCATTTTATTTCTTGCTCAGGGTAACTAGCTCCATGTGTGATATATTTTGTTTCTTTTCAAAAACAGAATTTTAAATGTCGATTAAGTCTCAGAGCTCTAAGTTGTTCTGTTCTATGCATCCCCTTCCCCAACCTGTTGCCACTCATTTTTCTCCCTGTACTTTAGTTGGGTAGTTGCATTTGGTCTATCTTTCAATTCACTAATTTTTTTCCTTAGCTGTGTTGATTCCACTGATCAGCCCATTGATTGTTACCATGTAGTTTTATTTCTACTATTTCCATATGGATCTTTTCTACAGTTTCATTTTTCAAAAAATTCCCCATTTGTTCATTGTACATGGATGTTGCCCACTGTTTCCACTGAAGCTTTCAACATATTAATCATAGTTATTTTTAATGCGCTGTCTGATGATTTCAACATCTGGATCATCTCTGAATCTGGTTCTGCCAATGGTTTTGTCTCTTGACAGTGGATAGTATTTTCTTGCTTTTCTGTATCTTGTCATTTTAGACGGAATGCCGGACATTCTCTGTAAACCAGTAGCAGCTGAGGAAAGTAGTCCTTTATGCCTTCAAATAGGCCCACATCTTCTGCTGTATCATTAGTGTGGGTCATTATTCAATCTAGATAGGTCATGAGCTGGGATTAGGTTTTACTGTTTCTGTAGTTACCCAGAATGTACTCTGTGTTCCGTAGCATTCCCTTGTGTTTAGACTGGAGCCTCTGATGTGAGAAAAGGCTTCTCAATGCTGCTGTTGCACTCTCCACTTTCAGCCTCCCCAGGTATCTGCGCCACAGAGTGCTCTGTCTCCAAGCTCTTTCATTTTCTACCTCGGTCATGTCTTTATTTTAGTCTTTGTTATTTTATTTCTGTGCTTTCTTTCCATTTATTTTCTTGCATCTTGTTTAGATTTTTGTTGAGCTGGAAAGTCAATTTCCTTACTTTTATTCTTTCATTTTTATTTGTAAGTATATTTATGGCTATTCTAGGTTTTCTAATCATTGATTTAAATGTATCCATAGATTGTGTTATGCAATGTTTTTTTATAATCATTAATTTTTACAAATCCTATAGTTAAAATTCATATTTTCTCTATAGATGAGGTTGTTTACTAATTTCAGTGAAAAGACTTTAAAAATTTTCTTGATTATATTTAAGTATCTGTTTTTGGATAGTGATCGGAGATTTTTGTTTATAATGATCCTAATACAGAATCAATTTTGTGAAGGTCAACATGAGTGATTTAGAGGAAGATAACCTCTGTTATCAGGGTATATCATGCTTTGTGTTGTTTATGTGTATAAATATTACTTTGTGAGTAAAACTGAATATGTTTTCCAAACTGACATGTGTGGTCTCCTTATCATCATACTATTTTTTTTTTCTTTTTTTTTTTATTGTTGGGGATTCATTGAGGGTACAATAAGCCAGTTACACTGATTGCAATTGTTAGGTAAAGTCCCTCTTGCAATCATATCTTGCCCCCATAAAGTGTGACACACACTAAGGCCCCACACCACTCCCTCCCTCTCTCTTTCTGCTTCCCCCCCCCGTAACCTTAATTGTCATTAATTGTCCTCATATCAAGATTGAGTACATAGGATTCATGCTTCTCCATTCTTGTGATGCTTTACTAAGAATAATGTCTTCCACTTCCATCCAGGTTAATACGAAGGATGTAAAGTCTCCATTTTTTTTAATGGCTGAATAGTATTCCATGGTATACATATACCACAGCTTGTTAATCCATTCCTGGGTTGGTGGGCATTTAGGCTGTTTCCACATTTTGGCGATTGTAAATTGAGCTGCAATAAACAGTCTAGTACAAGTGTCCTTATGATAAAAGGATTTTTTTCCTTCTGGGTAGATGCCCAATCCCAGTAATGGGATTGCAGGATCGAATGGGAGGTCATCATACTATTTTATAATTATGTGTATTATATTATATAACCCATGTTAATTTTCTTATCTGATGTATATTCTTTTATTAATTATTTTTATTTATTTATTTATTTATTTTTAAGACAGAGTATCACTCTGTTGCCCAGGCTAGAATACCATGGCATCAGCCTAGCTCACAGCAACCTCAAACTCCTGGGCACAAGTGGTCTTCTGGCTTCAGCTTCCCAAGTAGCTAAGATTATAGATGGATGCCACCATGCCTGGCTAGGTTTTCTCTTTTATGTAGAGAAGGGGTCTCACTCTTTCTCAGGCTGGACTTGAACTCCTGAGCTCAAGGGATCTTCCCACCTCTGCCTCCAATCCTCAGTACTAGGATTACAGGTGTGAGCTACCATGCCCAGCCTGATTTTTTTTTTTTAATATGTTTTGGTATTTAGAGAGATTTATAGTTTTCATCTGTGGTTATTTTTCCACCTATACATTTTAATACTCTTGATCCCTAGTTTTATCATTTAATATTTTAGCTACCCTGTTTATCAGTGTAGTATCCCTTAGCATTCACCTCCAGTCTATGCAAAATTTGAATTCTATTCTACTTTCTTTTTACCCTCTCACTTTTTATCCCTTTGTAAATTGTATTAGTTTTTACTTTTTCACAATAGATAATATTTGTACATTTCTTTTCTTTTTTTTTTTTTTTTGTAGAGACAGAGTCTCACTTTATGGCCCTCGGTAGAGTGCCGTGGCATCACACAGCTCACAGCAACCTCCAACTCCTGGGCTTAGGTGATTCTCCTGCCTCAGCCTCCCGAGTAGCTGGGACTACAGGCGCCTGCCACACGCCTGGCTATTTTTTTGTTGTTGCAGTTTGGCCGGGGCCGGGTTTGAACCCGCCACCCTCCGCATATGGGGCCGGTGCCCTGCTCACTGAGCCACAGGCACCGCCCTTTACATTTATTTTCTATCCTCATCCCTTGGCTCCTCTGCTGCCGTCTTCTTCTTCCTCTTCTTCATCTCCTCCTCCTCTTCTTCTTCTTCCCTCCTCCTCCTCTTCTCCTTCCTTCCTTCCTTCCTTCCTTCTCCTCCTCCTCCTCCTCCTCTTCTTCTTCTTCTTTTCTCTCTCTTTCTGTCTCTCTCGTAGTCACCATTAGTCTCTTATTGTAACTTTCCCATTCTTGTCCTGGTCAAATGAAGATTTCACTCTAGTAGATTTCTAATAGATCAGAGTGCTAATGTTTACATAAATTAACAAATTCTGGCATGTTTAAAATTGTTTTCCTAGAGTTACTTACTTAAAGAATACGTAATTAGAAATAAAATCTTGATTCATACTTTTATTGATTTTTTAAATGCTTATTCATTGTTGCATTGCTTCATATGTTGTTTTGAGAATTCTGATGCCAGTTAATAGTTTGGTCTTTGTAAGGTATTTCAGGTTTTTGTTTTTTTTTTACTTGGAATCCTCAAAGATTTTTCTTTTATTTTTGAAGTCTAATAGTTTGCAAGATACATTTCAGTGTTAATCATCTCAAGAGGCTGATTGGCCCTTTCAATATAATAATTTAGGTTTTCTTTAATTTCTTGAAAAATAAAATTATACACTCTTGAAATATTAAACTTGTCCTATTATTTTAGTTTCTTTGGTGAGGTCTCCAATTATATATATGCTCTTTCTTCTTTGCCTGTCTTCCATTACCAACACTTTTTCTCTAACTTTTTTCTTCTGCCTTTATCTCATTTTCATTCTCTTTGTTATTTCCTGCCTTTATTAAATGTCCAGAGTGCACTTTCTCCTAAACAGCTTATATTTTATTCTTCATTTCTGAAATAATTATGATTTTTAATTTTTTTCCCCTTTTTTCACTATTTCAATACACTCCCTTTTTCAGTCTGCTTTTTGTCTATTTCTGTTTTTGCTTTATGAATTTCTGATTTTTTTATATTCCCAAATGCTGTAATTAATGCTGTAATGTTGTCTTTAGTTTTTTCTGTTTCATAATGATTTTTTGAGATGGAATTGTCATCATCTAAAATGTTTGACTCTCATTTTCTGTTTTTTTTATAATAACTTTGAATATACTTTTTAGTTGTCTTCACTCATTTTTTAAAGATTTGCTGGTATGTGGAGTATTTCTGATTCAATGCTGCCCTCTTCTGCCAGTGTAGCAAAGTCCAGTTTCTTAGGTGGATTCTAAGTGTGGTGTACATGCTCACACATGCACATGCATGATGTAGAGGAGATGTTCTGTGTCCTCAATTTTGGGAGTTTTTGTTTGTTGTCTTGTAATATCATAAACATTTCTTTTTATCATCTTTTTTCCTTTTACAAACCAATTGTCAAAAGGGCCCTCTCTTCCTGAAGCCATGCCTTTCAAAGATTGACCTTGAACCTTTCTTGCCATCAGTTATAAGATCTATCAATTGATATTTTTATTAGTTTGGCTTTACAGGTAGACTTCCTCTTTCTTGATAGATCCAGGGGTGTCCAACCTGAGGCCCATGGGCCACATGCTGATTTTTGTGAGGACATTTTTTGCTTATCTGTAGAATATCATGAAAAATAGGCATGAACCTTTTCTTTTCTTTCTTTCTTTTCTTTTTCTTTTTTTTTTTTTTTTGCTAATAAGCTTTCCTTAGTGTTTGTGTATTTTACGTGCAACCCCAAGATGACTCTTATTCTTCCAAGGTATAGCGGGGGGGAGGGGGAGGATTGGACGCCTCTGTTAGACAAACCAGTGTACTCCTTTAGCTCTCATCCTCTTTTTTTCTTATAGTTCTCCCCAAATTGCCCTTGTTCATTCTAAGACGCTTTCTAAGACCATGAATGACAGCTCACTGGCATTTGGCAATTTTTCTTTCTACTGACAGTTATTTTGATAATTCTCTGTCTTCTAATTGTATTAAGAGTGCGGGTTGCATGTACTTTAATTTTTCTTGTTGTTCTCCATTGTTTTTAGAGCATATTTTGGAAGATATAAATGTATCTGCTGCCATTATTTTTAGCAGAAGTCCACCATGTATTATTGTAGAACAACTCTCCCATTTTAAAATTAACGGATAGAAACTTTGAGACTAGATGAACCGTATACTCTAAATCAGGCATTAATCAGTGACTGATGCTAAAGAATAATATGACTAAGATCTCAGTAGTATAAGAGAAATCTGTTTTCAAACATTCTTTCTAACTGTGATCATGAATGACTTCACTACTCTAAGTCCTCATTATCTTCATCGAACAGTAGGGAGTATAGTAGTTATCTCATGGTTCTTTTGTGAAAATTAAATGATGTAAATGAAGAAAAGCCTGTAGTAAATTATTTAATATAATACGTCTCAATAAAAGGGAGCCTATCTTAACCCCCAAAATGTCTCCTTAAAACTTTTTGCTATAGTTTTTTTCCACAGTATCCTGCTGCCCATATAGCTAAGAGATTTGACCATCTCAATCTTGCCTTTACTATAAGGGAGAGTACATGTCATCTTAGCATGTGAATATTATACATGGCCCTAACTTTTTCAAAACATCAAAAGTCTCAAGGTCAGAAGAAAACCTGAGTCTAATAGCCCATTGGATACTTAAACCATTCTACAAGTTTCCCAGAAATTGATCCTTCATCTTATTTAGCAAGTCTCTCATGAAAATAGACAAAAAAAAATCACTATTTCCCAGGAAGCCTACCTTTTGCTTTGGTGTCTATGGCTGTACAAGTGCCTTTCCTTACGTAGACCTGGCATCTCTTCTACCTCCATTCCCCGTATCCAGTCCTACCAACTACAAGTAACTGAAATAACTCTAAGTCCTGGTGCTCTGATGGCCTCACTGTAGTTATTTAAAACCAAATGCTCTATTAGGACTTCCTTTGCAGATCCTGGGGCCTTCATTATTTTGAAGGTTGTTTCTGTTCTATTTGTAGAAATAACTAGAATTTTGCCTGATTGTCCATAAGATAAAGGACTTATAAAATAAAAGAATCTCTTTCCCTAATTGCTAAGTCTACCAGACCCTTCTCAGTAATGCCCCGTTTGAGATCTGCTCTAGAATTCAGCCCTTCTAAATAGTAGAGCATCTGTGACAGTGGTTCCTTTCTCTGGATGTTAAAGTACATATGCCTAGCATGGCTCAGGACCAGTAATGAGTTATTATTTCTGATTTTTTGTAGTGTTTTGTCTTTTTTTTTAAACGGAGTCTCACTCTGTCTCTCTGGATATAGTACCATGGCATCATAGCTCATAGCAACCTCAAACACTTGGGTTTGAGCAATCTTTTTGCCTCAGCCTCTCAAGTAGCGAGTGCCACTACACCTGGCTAGTTTTTTTATTTTAGTAGAGATGCGGGGGGGGTGGGGGGGGTGTCTCACTATTGCTCGGGCTAGTCTTAACTCCTGAGTTCAAGCAATCCATTTGCCTTGAGTTTCTAGAGTGCTAGGATTACAGGCATGAGCCACCATGCCCTGCCTCGTGTTTTGTCTTATTCAGACTTTTTTGGAATAGGTTCTCTCAATCTGACTATCCTCTCCCCCATTCCTGCCAGCATTTTGTTGTATTTGACTGAGTAGGTCAGTAATATAAACTGATGAGCTGCATAAAAATATGATGTAGATATGAAGACATTCATCAAACAAGTTTAGAATGGCCCCAAGTTTAAAAAATAATTATAAATAGACTTGTCATGGAACTCCACTCTGCAGCAAACATGACAAAAAAATAGTCAGAACATTGTCTTACAGACTTGGGTTGCCTGTACAGCTACCATGCCCATCACATTTGCTATAATGTCTCAGATTTTAAATATAACATTTTTATGCACTTTACACTATATGTCATAGTTTTTCATTTATTCAACACAATTGCCAAATTATTGAAGCAATGATATTCCTATTTCTCCAAACCAATAATTATTATCCACATAATTGTGGTACTGTTAATAGCAGTAGTAATAACAAGAGACGATTTTTGTTGGGTACTTTAATGTCTACCCTGGCTAAATGCTTTATTTACATTATTTAATTTCCTTGTCACAATAAGCCTATAAGTTTTACCTAAATTTATCATACAATATCTCTTTCTCTTCACCAAACTCTTGGAACAGTTTCTATTTTATATCCTTCTATTGTAGCCCATTGGAATTTGGCTCCTGCAGCAACAATTTATTGATAACCATCTTACTGACCAATGCAAAAGCTTCTCTTTATTTCTCATTTTGTTAGATCTTTTCTCCAACCTTTGGCATGGTTGGCTATTCTGTTCTTCATGAACTTTTCTAATAATAATAATAATTATGATCATCATTTTATAGAGGAAGAAGTTGAAGCTTCCAGAGGTTGAATAATTTGCTCAAAGTTATACAGCTTGTCAGAAAAAGTCTCAGGTTTAACAAATCTAGTGTTTAAGCTCTTTACCCCACTGAGCAATCCCATATCTGAAGACTCAAACTTTGTAATTCCTCAAGCAGCTCTACTCCAAAAGTATTCACCTCTGTATCACCTGGGCAAGTCATCCCTGTGGCTTTGCTATGTGGACTTGATATTCCAAGATTATAAACTAAAAGTGTGACTTACTAATCATCATATTCCACTACAATAATTTATCCTTTTTATTACTTATTATTTTTACTGTATATATGTATAATATTTAAGATGTACAACATGACATTTTGATATTCATGTGAAATGATTGCTACACTCAAGCAAATGAACTTATCCATTATCTTACATACTTATCATCTTTAGATGCTAAGAGCATATGAAAATCTACTTTCTTATCAAATTTCCGGTACATAATACAGTATTGTTCACAATATTCCTCATACTGTACATTAGATCTCTAGATTTATTTATCCTACTTAACTACTAATTCGTACCCTTAGACCTACATCTCCCTGCCCTACCCCTGGCAACTGTTATTTTACTCTCTGTTCCTATGTATTTTTCTCTTTTTAGATTCTACATATAAGTGAGATAATGCATTATTTTTTCTCTGTGTATCTGTCTTATTTCACTTACCATAATATTGTCCAAGTTATCCATGTTGTCATAAATGGCAGGATTTCCTTCTTGTTTAAGGATGAATGGTATTGCATTGTGTGTATGTGTGTGTATGCATATACCACTATTTCTTTACTTATTCATCTTTTGAAAAACACCTATGTTGTTTCATATCTTGTCTATTTTAAAGAATGGTACAACAAATATGGGAGCGCAGATATCTCTATGAGGTGCTGATTTCATTTTCTTTCAATATATGCCCAGAAGAGGGAATGCTGGATTATATGGTGGTTTCATTTTTAATTTTTTAAGCAACCTCCATATGGTTTTCCATAATAGCTATATGAATTTACCTTCCTACCATGCCTCCTTTTAAAATGATTTCAGTACCACTTTCTCTCATTCCTTCAATTCTCTTCTTGTGGGTCAAGATGCTCCATTTGCCCTGTCAGCCCCAGCACCAGGTTTACGCAACTACTCTTTCTAAATCTTGTCACCAACATCCTTAGTTTTCCTGTTCATTCCCTTTGCCTTTTTCCCTAAGCCTAACACTCTAGCTCCTTCATTCTCAACAAGTAGTGGACTCTTTAATATAATAGAGGCCAGGGAAGCATGAAACCACCATATTTTCCTTTCTTGTTCTTCCAAACTTACTTTCACTCATCCTTAGCTTCCCACATCTGTATCTCAAACTTGGCCACACATTAGAATCCCATCAGGAAATGGTAAGATTCCCAGCAGACGGACAGAATCCCAAGTCAATTAAATCAGCATCTCTTACGGGTGGAATATAGGCACTGATTTTTTTTAAAGTTCTTCCATTGATTTCAATGGGCCGTCAAGTTTGTGGACTACTATTCTAATCTCAAAGATTCCAAAAGCGATCTTTTAAACCAGCCTAAATATAAGCATTACCTTGGATGCTTATTAAACATTCATATCCCCAGTCTGCTCTGATGAAAACATTAATTTAGAAGGTCTGGTTTGGGACCCAGGAAGATAGTTAGCAAGTACCTACAGGTAATTCTTGTTTACAGGCTAATTTAGGAAACAATTTCCTAGATTTTTCTATATCTCATTGACACTGTCTTCACACTCTAGTGGCTTTTTTTCTGACTTCAAATATCTCTAAATATTTCTCATTTTCTAAATCACCTTGCTTCTACTGTAAATTGTCCTAAAGTTACCACAGTAGCTCTCTTTTATTTTTGTTTTTAAGAGTCTTGACAATGACAATTCCATTTCAACACAAAATAATTGGAGTTTGCCACCATTACTCTAAGGACTTTCCTGTTGCCATATATTTTCTGAATTCATTTCCCTGTAGCATGTGACCCTAACCATCTGCTGTCTCCCTTGATTTTCTCCCACCTCTCTGACCAGTCTCATCCTGCTCTCTCTTAGTGAGTCAGTTCTCTTCACCTTCTCCCCAGGTATATTTCACAGGATTTTAGCTTTCTCCTGATTATCCTCACATTCTCACAATTATAGCTAAGCTACATCATTACATTCAGTAAGCCAGCTGTTAGCATGTAGTCTCTTCCACGTCATCACCCCCAACAGTAAACTCATTGCTCTGCCCCCATCATCTTCTGTCTTAGCTATTAAGGTTATTAAGTATGAAATGTCCAATTTCTTTAAGTACTAAGTTTGACAGTTGATATTTCTGACACTTCACTTTGACATTTCTTGTTTTATTTTTATTGTGAGGAACATCTTTATTCTTTCAAATGCACAAATTGGCTCATGATTACCTTTCAAATTTATTTCGGTGCAAGTTTTGTAAAACTGCGGATAAGTCACAAATTCATGTCATGGGACCAATGCAGCACTGACAGCTTGTAATATCAACGAAGTGTTAGGGAAGGATGTGGCACAGTACATCAATGGTTTAAGAAGTTCTCCTTTTGGGGATTTGAATCTTGAAAATGAGCCATGTAGGGGACCTGGACCAAGGTGGATAATGATGAGCTAAAAGTGAATCCATCCTCAACCCACATGTGAATTAGCAGCAAGGTTTGATGTTATTATTCCAACAGTATTGGACTATTTGAAACAAATTGCAAGGTATGGAGGCTGGATAGATGGGTTCTGCATGAATTAAGCAAGTGTCAGAAGAGAAATCATCTGAATTCTTTGGCCTGTCACACAAATCCCTTCAGTTTGCCCTAATGTACCTTTCTAGCCTTTTCTCCCAACACTTCATTCCCCAAAGTTTTCTTCCCTATTTTTTTCATCTCTCATTTCACCTGTCTTGCCTGTTTTTTTTTTCTCTCTGACTCTCTTCTCACCCCCCATCTCTGTCTCTCTCATATACACACTAAACTCTGATTGCACTGACTCTAGCACTATACCCACCTTATATACCTAGACATTCTTAAATGTAAGGCCCCAAAGTCTCCTTGTTTCTGTCACTTTTTCTGACCTCTTTCATTTGTGTTCTTTTAACTGCAGCAGCTAATGAGTTTTGTTATTCAATAGTCATGCACTTCCCTATCACTGTGCAAGTTCTTCAAATGCAGGACTATGTCTGTTGTCTGTTCCATCTTTTTTTTTTTTTAATCAAATTTAGTCATATGCCAGAAAACACTCTGTAACTGTTAAACAGTTGAATGGAACCTCTATGTTCTTTTTGGCCAGGGGTCTACAAACTGTTGTGCCAAATCTGTTCCATCCCCTACTTTTGTAAATGATGATTTTGGGGGGAATACAACCACTTCCATCATTTGCATTTTGTCTATGGCCTTTTTCATGCTACACTGGAAGAGTTAAGTAGTTGTAACAGACATGATACAGTTCTCAAAGCCTAAATTATTTATTTTCTGGGCTTTTACAGAAAGATTTTGGTCACTGGAATATTATCAGTAAATGATAAATATAACTTTATATGTAAAAGTAAAACTTTCACCTTGATATCATTGTTCCAAGTTTGTTCTAATAGAAAAAGACAGGCTAGGTACCCTGACTTTAATTGCATCAAAGGTAGAAAGTTCCCTCAAATGAGAAAAAAAAATCATAATTTCCATCCAAGAATCTCTCAAACTGCTCATTTTCTTCTCCAGGAGTTCTGTTCTTCTGCCATGAAGTACCTCATTTATTTCTTTTCTTTTTTCGTTTCTTTCTTTTTTTTTTTTTTTTTTTCCTGAACCATTGGATGATTTGGAAATTGCTATGGAACCATGGGCTTCAAAGATTTTTTTTTTAAAAGCAAAATATTTCCCAAGGAAATATATTTTAACTCTGCGTATTTGTGATGTTCATCAGCCCAGATTCATAAGTCTAAAATGATCAGCATGTGCCACTGGGAGGAGGAGGCATATTCAGCGAATGCCTTGTATTCTTACACCGTGCTTTGGCAGGGTGTTAATGGGATTACCCACGCTTCATTTGGAGAAGGCTTGGCCCAGAATATATATCTGGATCATACCTGAATACCCAAGGAGAGCTTCCTACATCATAAACATCCTGAGCCCTTGCATAGATGTGAAAACCTCGGGTGCCTTTGTTGTGGACCTTAATTCCGTTAATCGCCCTAGGTAAAGATTAGCTGCTCTTGTCAATTTAATTCAGCTTCAAACAAAGCAACAAGGTCACTATTTTTCCCGTAGTCTCTCCCCCTCTCTCCCTTTCTCTCTCTCTTTTTGCCAGCAAGCAGGATTGAGTTGTCATGTCGCTCTAATAGGCAGCGCGGGGAATCGTTAGTCCACCTCAACGCCCTGACTGATGGGCACTTCACTTCAATCATCTACCTGAGCAGTGGTGGCCCAGTACTATTGACACTGTGTCAGCTGCGAGAGAAGATGCCTTAATCGGCCGCGACACCCTCTGCATTGATTTGACAAGTTGCTGTAATGACCTTCTTGTTTTTCTGAAGGATTACTGTTTACTCGGGAGGTGCTGTGGACTAAATGTACCGCATTGTCATGGAAACGCTGCCTCCCCACCAGGCCGGGGTGGAGGGTGACATGGGGAGACTCTGAATATTTCAATAAACCGGTCTGTCCCAGGAGTACTAATTCCAGCCCATTAATCAGACCTACTCTGAAGAGCCAACCAGAATTAGAGACCAGCCTTGTCATTCCCCCTGTAAAAGACAGTTTGCTACAAAGCTTATTATTTTTCCCCAGTCTATGTTTGGGTTTTCCTTGTAGTAAGAAAGTGCGATTCATGTTGTCACCTCCTGTGTGTACCTAGAACCTAGGGCTGAATATCTATGATTGAAAGAGGCGACTTTTCCTGCAGAGACACCGCTGGCATTAGTAGAAGGAGCAGGTACGGGAAGGACCCAGCACTCTGGGTACCACAGCACCTGCGAGTCACTGGCAGTGAGTTAGGCACTATTACAAATATGAGTAAGAATCTCTAACCACCACCACCATCGCCCCCGCCCGGGTGAAGGGCTCACAGATACAAACAGTATAACCTGATGATATGTACCTTTATATTAATCTGAAATCAAAATAATAATAATAATCTATAAATGTTAACAATTACCACTAGCATATCTCATTGAATCTAAGATAAATGACTTTTCTATCCTAACATTTCTGAAATTGAGTACATCTTATGAATCAATCCCAGTTTGCATTTGTTGTCGGCCGGGTGGCAATTGTGACATAGCTGAGAGGAAACCTTCCATTGACACCTTCTGGTAAGAACAAAAAACAACAGCGCCAACTCCTTTCAATCCTCAGAAAACCTTACCCAGTTACACACTGCAATTTTTCTCAAATAACTAGAAGTCCGGAATCAAGAGGTTGCTGACAGTTTCAACAGCTTAAGGGTGTCAGAGCCAAAGTTTCAACGATGTTCTTTGTCTTTTCCTCATGAGCCCAAGAGAGCTGCTAAAGCTGAAGATATTACATCCTAATTATAGGCAGAGAAATAAAGGCCAAAAAGTATGACTTTCAACATCAGGCCCCTTTAAAAGAATTTTTGGCTCTTAACAATTTTATTTATATTTTATTAGCCAGCCCTATCTGCAAGGAAGGCTGAGGCTCTTTAAAATTGTGGCCTATTACCAAGTAGAGCAAAATGGATATTGAGTTGGCATTTCCAGTCTCCGTATTACCCCCAGGGCAAGTTATTACTACATACCCATTGTGCAGATCATAGAATTGAAGCTTAAAGAGGTTAGTGATTGATGCTTACAACTGTTCCACCAAATAAATATTCTCATCTTCCTGCTACAGATAAAAGCTAAGCCAAGCTTACAGAGACTTGATGACTTGATGGTATTCAAGTACTCTGTTCTATGCCACAAGTCATTTTAGGAAAGGATTATGCTCAGTGGCTATATATGAGATAAATAGGGGCTGAAAGCAGAAACTGGACTAGGAAACACTATTAGGATGTATTTCTCTTTTTCTTCTAGGGATCCAGCCAGTGGTCATGAAGAGAACCCATCTTTGTGGAGGTCTGTTATTTGTTTGATGTTTACTAAGCCTGTGCAGAATGTCAGGATCCTTTTTCCAGACTCTTTGGTAGAGACCATATGCTCATCTTTTACTGCTAATTTTGAGGCTTATTGATCATCCAAGTATTTTATCTCTTCAGCTCTTGACTCAGACCTCCCCAGAAAAGTCGTAAGCTACTTGAGCTATGATTCAGAAGGTGCTTAGAAAAAACAATAGTTAAGACGTGGATGGCCCAGTAAAGATGGAAGGGCATCAAGTGAAATAAAATAAGAAGAGATGATTATCTGAATCAACGCACCTGGATAGGCAAGGGGTCAAGCGGTTTCTATTTCTAGTCCTCCTTTTCCCTGGGGCTTCTCTCCCCATCCAGCTCCTCAATGCACAAGCCATTCCATGTGTCTTAGTCATGGAACCCCATTTAATCCCTTGACCCTAAACTGGGCTCAGGTCACCTTGGCAGACCCAGTGTAAAGAGGTCCAGTGATGAGTCTGTGGTGGATGGGTGTGGCCCAAGTAGGGCCAGTCAGAAACATCCCCTGAACATGCACCCTAAGAGAAGGAGTGTTCTCTTCCTTCTCGATCATGAACCATAAGGATGAAGGTATGGGGATACAAACGCCATCCTCCCCACCCTGCAGAGAGAGCTTATCAGAGAATGACACGATCATACAGAGGAAAGGGGAACCCCTAGATAGCAAGGCAGCCGGATTCCTGACAGCATCCCTTGAGTACTGGATCCAGCAGTGCCTAAAGCTGTATATCCAATCATCCTTTTCAAGCCAGTTAAATAAACCAACAACCACAAAACAAAGATCTGCTGTCTGATAAACCAGAAAGTCTCTATCACTCTCAATAAAAAAGACTTGAATACTCTAGGAATGAATCATGGTTGCTAAATAAAGCCAACACCAAGGCAACTAAAAAGTATGAAGGAACATGAAGAGAGCTGCTATCTAAGATTGTTTGAAGGACAAGTATGAAATGTGTTGAGAAGAATGGTTCAAAACTAAGGTTAAGAACATAGAGACTGAGAGGTACTTTTTCTTCACATCATATATATACAAACATGTAGCAAAATTGATGATACTGGATACTCACACACACACAATGTTTATCTCACGTGTGTATGTGTAGATTATATACTTATTATTCAAAACTATGAAGTTCTATTGTGATTGAATTAGTAGTTGCCTTTGGACTCATTTGAATTTTGTCAAGGGGACTTCTTGTCATCATCTCCATCAACAAACTGAAAACAGCAACTGACCATCAGCCCACAATCAAAAAATGTTTTGTAGTATTTTTGCCATGGTCTAGGGGCCAACTGAACACTCTCCCTATCTCTTTCTCTTAGAAAGAGCCTCAGAAACACAAAAGCCGATGCACCATCCCTATTTCTTAAAGCCACTTCTTCTGATGTAGCTCATCCTTTAATGAGTTTAAGAATGCCGTAACTGTGCACCATGGAGTAGGATCAATTGTGTCATCCTTGTCTAATTTATTTTTACGATTAACATCACTTATTTATAAATATTTTCATGGGAGGATACATGCACGTTTCATATGCTGTGCTGGCTGTGTACACAGATGTCAGGCAGCAAAATGCAAGCATGCAGGCAATGTTGAATTAGACCATATGAGACTCAGTTAAATAAATACTAAGATGACAGACTCTAACAGTGATTCACTGTAAAACTGCTAATAGACCGTACATTGCTTGTTATCCCCATATTCTGTTGCTATTGAGTCAAATTAAAGGATGAGAAAAGTTAGATGTTTGTGTCACTTGAAATTGAAACATGCTTCAATGTGCTACTTGAGCATAATGGAAGAATACCTATATACCCTCATATGTTGGCATGGTGATGTATGAAGCCAGGACAAATGGGGCAGTCAGCTGAAGCAGGGACTAATGATAACCAAATCAGCAATTAACAAGCTGGGGGCCTGACATATGGCAGGTTTTGAGAAGAGGGGAAAAAACATTAACAGTCCTCTATCAACATCTCATGAGGGTAAGATCAAGTGCCCTGAGTCTTGCTAACCCAAATCTTAAAAGAAGAGTCCCTTTTTTACACTGGCAGTGGTTGCAGTGGTCAGGAACTCTTTATCCCTATCCCTCCTCCTGCCCCACTCCCCCTAGGCCATTTCAGGTTCATCATCAGAAACCTTAAAGTTCTCAAGGAAGCATACCTTTGGCAGAAGAAAAGTCAAACTGTTATTCATGTTTTAGAGCTTAAAAATAATATTTTATTAATACTTAGTAGACTTGTTTTGGTATTGTTTTGTTTAGTTTCTCTCTTAAGAAAAGATTTGTGCTATGGCACCATTCCAGCACAGAACACTGGCCAATTTAGAGAGCTGATTAGGAATATCCCACCTCTGTTGAGTCCTTGACCAAGCTTGCCAAGCCGTGGGAATCCAACCCTCTCCTTCCCCAACAGAATCCTACCCCAGGAGCCTTGTGAGAGGGAGTCTTCCATTTGGTGCCCCAGTCCTGCCCCATCTACTCTGTTCTATAGCCCTCTCTTACCTATTTCACTTTGAGATGACTCCATCCCTCTCTTTTTCCTCATTCTGTAATTTTACTTACTCCTACTGATCACTCATTTACACACCACTTTCACATCCCACCCCTAAGATGTCATTCCTAGAAATGTGTTGTCCATTTGTAATTGGGAACATAAAACAATTCTAGAGAGAATGTATATATTTATCTATGTGAATCCCCAGGCAATTACCACATAGATGGAAATGAACCAGAAGATGGATCTCAAGTTGGATGTGTACATAGGTGATTCTGGACACAGGTGTGTATGCACATCTGCAGAGTTTAGTGAGACAGACCCTCTATCTCTCCAATCCCAGCCTGGGCCGTGGATAGCAACTAGATAATCTGATAAAATCCTAAAACTACATTCATGAGGATCATGGAAGTAATAAATTACTTATCCTGTGTACACATTTGCGTGTTAATGGCAGTCCTGCGGTGATCCAATAGTTTAATGCAAATGAATGTTATCAATGGTGGAAACTGGAATCTCTTGGGCAGACAGTGGAGCCTACCACTTCCTTTCCAAACCCTCTGCAGAGACAGCCACGTATGTGGTCTCCATTAAGAGCCACACCATGTTTCTTGGTCCTATGAAGCAGCAGAAAGATGAGATCAGTGTAGCTTAGAGCTGATTCTCCCAGAGAAGATGGGGGAAGGACAGATAAATGATTAGAAATCTGACTTGACTTTCATACCCAAAGACGACCTTGTGTAATACCTCAATGAGCTTTTGAAAGGGGAGTGACCCTCTCTGGGGTGAGGTGAGAGGTTTGTTAAATATATTTGCCACTGAGCTACCTCTGTGGCAGCCATCACCTTTCACTCACTAGCTTTCAGTTTGATTTTCTAGCCTCTCCAACTTCCAGCCTTACTTCTATTTCCCAAAGTGCCCATCTGCCTGCACCTCCTGGTCTACAGACAGTCTCTCCACCTGCCCTCTTACCTAGAAACCTACCAATCATATTCTAGGCTCACATTCTGTTCTTTCTGCTGAGAACAGGTATCACTAACCCAGTGATTCTCAAAGTGTCATCCCCAGACAAGCAGCATTGACATTACATGGCAGCTGGTTAGAAATGCAAATTCTTCTACCCTTGTCTGGCTCACCCTTTTCAGGGCATGGAGATAAATAAGCATGCAATTATCCTTGCCTGGGAGGGTTCCCCCAGCAGGACAGCTGTCTTTCTGAGCAGGCAATATACCTATTCTTGCTTGTATCCTTAGTACCCACATGATGTTACTGGAGGAAAGTCCAATCTTGACTGACATGTAATAGGAGGTCAAAAAATATGTATTGGATGAATGAATGATTCCAAAGGGCAATGAATGAGAGGCAGAATCATACGGTGGCCAGACATCCAGGCTCTGAGGCAGACTGGCTGGGATCAAATCCCCGCTCCTCCACTCCTGGTTGTGTGGCCCTGGACAGTTAGTTATTCAGCCTCTGTGCTTCCTGGTAAAACTGACATGACAATGGCCCCAGTGACATGGGCTTGGTGTGTGGATTTGATGCATTAATACTGGTAAAGTACTTTGAACAAAGCACATGATCTAGTAAGCACCCAATATTAGTAGTATAGAAAAAGGACTTTAATTCTGATGTCAAATTAGAGGGAGTTCATTGACTTTCCATCAATGACACTTGGAATCAGAATCTGAAAAATGTATTTTTAACACATAACAATTCTATTTTTGACACTGGTCAACACAGTGTCTAAAGAAAAGCTTCTGTCGGTGACGTTGTTTTCCATCAAATTAACAGTATTTGTAAACCGGAAGGTGCGGTGCTGAAAGCAGGGCTTCGCGGTTCGTCTCTTCCTCCTCTGCTTCTTCCGTTTCCTTTCTCCCAGTCCCCTCCTTTTCCCTCTCTCTCTCCTCCTATTTTCTGTTTTCCTATTTTCCCCCTTGTTCTCCCTCTCATCCTCAGTCCATCTCCCCTCTCTCTATTTACCATTATATACCAAACCTCCCCCCGTAATGACCTCTTCCTTTCTTTTCCTTTCTCTCCCCCAAGTATCTCTGGAGCCATTACAACTGGTTTCTGCCAAAACTTTTAAATGCCACAAAGAGCCTGAATGATTCAAGAGTCATAAATCACTCTCAGCGGCCCACGGTTTTGTAGCCCAAATGAACGTGCTTGAAAAATGTCAAGCAAAATGGAAAATGAGTGCAAATAAAGCCCTCAAAGGTTTTTGTTCACCAAACCTAAAACTGAGTTTCCTTGCTGGTATTTCAGCTGAGGTGTCTTATAACAGTGCTGTCCACAGAGTAAAGGCAGGGGAGTTCATGACACCCGGCCCTGCTGGCCTGCCTCCCAGGGCAGCCAGGGAAGGCAGACTGCAGTCACCCAGGCTCCTGACTCTGACTCACATCCTTCCACCACCCACAGCACATGGAGCGGTCTCTAGGAGAAAGAGCTATTTCTGAAGGCGATGATCACCCTGGGCAAGGAGGCTGCTCAGCCTCCTCACGTGCAGAAGAAATGATTCTGATGTTTGGTGCAAGGTTGGAAAACCTCAAACATTCCTTCAAAGTGGATTTATTGTAATTACGTTACTACTTGATTCCAAACTCTTGTTAGAAGGACTGTTCTGTGCTTTAGGAGAGCAACTCCCTTACTGCCCCCCAACCCCTAAGGGTCCATGGAGGCCTTTCTTAATGGTCAGCACCCTTTCAGCCATCTGACAAACAAAAAAGGCTCCTTTGCCTTCTCCCTTAGCCTTGGACTCTTTCTAAAGTATAAACAAAAAGTAAATACCTCTCTCTGAAGTGGCCAAGGAGATGGGGGGCATTATCCCCTCAGCCACCTGACGCTAAATCATAGTCCTAGATGGGGCAGGGGTACTCTACAGAGAAATTATGGTGATAGTGATGAATTGTGCCCTTCTGTATCCATCTTTTCAACAAAAGACCCAACTCCGCCACTTCTGGGAAAGTATCCTCCTCCCTTAAAAGCCAACCCAAACTTATCCCCTCATCCCCCTGGGGGCCAAACAGGTGACTCCTGCCAGAGCAGGAAGAGAAAAAGGGTGTTAGCTGCTGCTACCTCTGGCTCCCCTTCATTTCACTGAGCTCACGCTTTCCCTCTTCATGTCACTGAAAATGTTATTTATCGATCCTGCTGACAGCAGCAGTAAATAGAGCCCAGGCTATTTTACATCACTGATGAGAAGGCAGGCTCCATAACTCATCAGGCCCAATCTAACTCCACATCAGTCCTCTTCCTCTTTTTCTCTCCTGTATCTCATTACAGAAACAGGAATTAATACACATGGACAGAAGAGAAATGAGTGCGGCTGCTCCTGGGCCTTTTGTGAGAAGCAGACATCCTCTGTGGTTCCTTAAGGATGTCTGCTGGCACGCCCTCACCCAGGCCTGTGACTGCACCCTGAGGATAATAGACTGCGGTGGAGGGTTATCACACACCCGGGCTTGAGTCAAGATTTGGGGGTTACCACAGAGAAAAAGCTCCCCTCTAATCCTTCTTCCTAATCTGGGTCTGCATGGCTGGGGGTCACGGATATCTTGGACTATAGGACGAACATAGTACATTTTCTTGGAATGTCTATTTTACTTCCAGATTTAAGGGTCAATGTGTCCCAAAATAAATACATATATACCTTGAAGTTGGATGTAAATGCATGTGAATGTTGACGGGAAACTACAAAGAAATTTCACTCTTGGGATGAGCCTCTTGGGACTAGCTATGCTGCACCCCCTCACTGACAGGCAATCCCTGGATTCCTGGTTTTGAACCATGAAATACTCAGCAACTAGCCAATCTATGCTTCCAAAACACCATGCTTGAATAGTGACGCTGCTTTGTGGAGTTCCACTTGAAACAATGGGTGATGAGCCTACCCTGAGGTTGTTTCCTAGCACCAGCCCTTTGCCACTGGACTTCAGGCCTGTCACTCCATTTACTCACTCTCCTCTTCTATTAAATGAGGGTGGTGGTACCCACTGGGTCTTAGTGAGTATCAACTAAACCAAATGGGATTTTTTTTTTTTTTTTTTTTTTGCAATATTGAAGCATAGATCAGCACTGGTGTCTGATAGGTCTGTCATCACATCAGTAGGGACATGTGAAAAGACTGCACATTACAAATGGTTCCACCGTGTAAAGCACGATTTTTACCATTGTTGAGCACCCACTAGTTGAGTTAGGGCCTGGTGCTGAGGAATGCTTAATAGGACCAAAAGATGACCCTGAACTAAAGAACCCGACATCTACAGAGATGTTCGCCAAACATCCCTTCGTGCAACAACTAGAAAGCAATAGTGAGAATATCCAGGTGGGCTGTGTGTTCAGATTTTATCATTTAAAAAACAGGATAATCATAGCACACTTCTATGGAGTTCTAGCATATGGCAGGCACTGTTCTAAGACAGCCTGTAGTTATTTCCTCTAAACCTCACTACAAATGTACATGACTTAACTTCATTTTATAATCTGGAGAAGTAAAAATACAAAGAAATTACCTTTATAATTAAGAAGTAAGCCTTGAGAATTGAGGCTTAATGAGAAGAAGATAAAGATGTTTGCTCCCGTCCTGGAGTGATTGTTGGAACCAGATTTGTCTGACATCAAAGCCTCTGGCTAGGAGGTTTTCTCCAGAGACCTGTGGCCATGCTGGGTGGGATGGTGTGGGGAGAGAGAGAGGTGATCATGAAAGTTTACCTAGGGCGCACTAGCAATCCCTTGCTGTGTCTCAGTTTCTTCTTTTGCAAAATAAAGGAATTGATGTACACAATCTCAATTCTGGAATTCTAGGTACCCTTGTGAAAAGGGAAAAGGGGCAGAATTCAACCTCAAGTCTACTAAAGCTTCTGATAGGTTTTAAAGTCTATTCTAACCAGAATGAAGGCGGGTGCCATGCAACTCTAAACGAGGCCAAATTTACCTCTGAGGAGATGATGCCTTTTAGGTAAAAAATAAATCGGGGTAGGGAGAAAAACTTCACAACTCATCTGGTGCTTTGAAATACATTTTGAGAATATGTATTTCATGTATATAGTACATATAGTGTATGCATTCGTGGCATAGATGAGCATATGTACAGCGTGCTGAAGTGCATCATCATTGTCATTAGTAGTATTCTTAACCTGTTTGAGTTTTAGGCT
This sequence comes from Nycticebus coucang, assembly GCF_027406575.1. Classification (NCBI taxonomy): domain Eukaryota; kingdom Metazoa; phylum Chordata; class Mammalia; order Primates; family Lorisidae; genus Nycticebus; species Nycticebus coucang. The sequence continues at coordinate 90,881,000 of NC_069782.1, read as the reverse complement.
GACTCTTCCTCTTCTATACTCACAGATTAAAAAATCCCACTTCTTCCTCCTTTCTTCTCCATCTTTAGAAGTTTGTGCTGCTGTTTCCCAGTTATTTCATCGTTCCTAACTTTGCTTAAAAGCATTTCTAATTCCTCACATTGAAAAGTGGATTGCAAATGAAGTTGAATATGGAAGTTTTATACCAAGAAAGCTAATGTCCCCTTTTTCCCCCCTAATGAATGCCAAAATCATCACAGACTCAAGGCTCATGAATAATGTATATCGTCCAATTAAGTGCAAATGCTGTTCAGTTCTTGCAACTGGAACGTAATGCCAGTTCTGGCCTTAGAATGGGCACTGAGGCTGGGGGTAGGAAGAGGGAGGGGGAGGGTTGTGTGATTGTGTGTGTGTGTCTGACAGCTAAGCCCTGGCAACCTGTAGCATACTCGTTACATCCTGGGAGTTAAACTTCCCAAGCTTGGGACCACAGAGAAATATAAGAGATTTTTCAACCAGAAATAGAACTCATCTTAAATGTCTAAATCTCCAAACCTGCTCCTTAGCAGCCTCCAAACTCTTTCTTGTCAGGCTGCCTTCTCCTTGCCAAACCGTCCATCTAATTGGTCAGCAGGCACCTCCCTCTCCGCGAAGCTGGATTGCTTCAGAAGTGCAGCCTCCAGAGGCCTCCTCTCTAAAGAAGCTCCAGTGGTGACTCCCTGGGTAGCTCAGGTGGCAATTTGGGTTTCAGAAAAGATGCCCTTCTTCCCCAACAGATCCTAGCAAGCCTTTTAAGGCTGCTGAATTGGGTGTGTTTTTGATCTTCCACTTCAAAACCACAGAGCCAGGAAGAGGTGCTATCAAGTCACCCAGAGAGAGAATGATCATTTCAGATATCCGAGCTTCAGTGTCCTCATCAGAAAGGCAAGATGATTAACAACTGTGGGACCCAGAGTGGCCATAGACTCAAAGCAGCATCTTTTGTGCATGGGGAAGCCCTGTGCAAAGGTTCGTAATCCCCCTCTTTGCTCTGAGTGTATAGACATCCTCACTTACCAGATTCCTGACTGGTATGACGAATCTCCAGGGCTTGGGCTGGTCTGAGCCTGATTAATGGTGTTCATAAAAATATTCATCCATCAGGTTTTCCATTTGTAGCATTTAGTTATGCCAAATAACAGAGCCAGCCAGTGGTTTCTTAGAATTATGTCGTCTAATAATGAATGCTGGAGACAGAAATTTTTTTTTCTTTTTAGCCTGAAATCTCTTCTTATAACTCAGAGCTGATGAGTGCTGCCCTACATTTCTCGATGGATCCAATTTAACACCAGACGAAGCAGTGACTCAGACTAACTTAAATATCTCAAGACAAGTTTCACCTTTTCCTCTGAGGCCGTATCAGTTCAATTGCATAAGTGCAAATTTATTGAAAGTGGTTTGGTGCTTAGCTTTTTCTCTATTGGCAGTAATGGAGTTTAAATTTATAGCAGGCTGATGAATTTCAGATAAGAGAACCATTACCTTACAACAACATTAAGGAAAAATATATAACTCCGATTGCTGAACCTCGAATGCGTATTGTTTGAATGAGGGGAGATGGATGAGGTAGGCTGACATTTGCAAATGCAATTCCTTTCCATCCTCATGGTGCAAGCCCAGGAGTCTGAAAGCATGGCATATTCTAGAAAGGGTTTGGGGTAGCTATGCATTACAAGTGCATTATAACAAAATAGCAGGAGCGGGCTGTGATCTAAAGAAGAGGATTTTTCTTTCTCATTAGTAATATCATTGGAGGTGTCTTTTGGCAATGTACCAAGGCCTTTATAGGACTCTGGTCATTCATTTGGCATTTGTCACGTGCTTCTTGCATAAAGTTATTTTCCATTTACTCCAAGGCTTTGTCTTCCCACAGGGTGAGAATCTGGCAAGAATTGTGCAAGGTCATAGGTGGAAAGAGGCCTGGGCTTCTTTATTCTCTCAAGGCTCTTGGTATATGGGTAAAAAAGAGAGGAGAAATATTAAAACAGAATTATAAAAATTGTGTTATGTTTTTAAGTGGTTACGTTGAAAGTATTCACTCTTTCAGTAAAAAAAAAAGGCAGTATCATTGTGCTGTGCACAAGATAATCACAAAATTGCTGAATTACTAATTACAGACAGCATTTTTCCATAAAGAAACCTAAATTTCTGGTTGTGTGATGAACTTTATTTTTTCCCCAATTCTATCACGCATCTCGGCAATTGTGTGAATAACCTCATTTGAAGATAAAGTTAAAGTCCAAATGTGAAGTCCTTTGTGGGTATGTGTGTCAAATACCATTTCTGTTTTCCCATTTTCACCTCATTCCCCTGTAGGCCATGGCCATCTCGGTAAGATTTATTTTAAGTCTAAAAACGATAAGTATCTATCATTAATGTATGTAAGTGTAAGGTGACGTATGTTAATTAGCTTGATTTAATGATTCCATAATGTATACATAGATCAAAAATCACACTATAGCCCATTCATACCTGCAATTATTTGTTCGTTAAGAATAGAATTTTTTTAAAAAAAGAATAAGAATTCAAAAAACAGGTTTGTTCTGGGGCGAGTTGCTTCTTTTTGCTTGATGACGTGCTCTCTGTCTATAAGGGACACACGTGTCCTCAGAGCTGTGGTGGTTCAAGGTGAGACCTCAGACCCACAGGCCATGGAGTCTGTTTCCTTGGCACAAGAGACATCATTTTTGCTGCTTTCAAAGTGGACGGCGGCTGCACCGGCCTCCGGGAGCCTGTGCTGGGGTGGTCTTTCTGGGGTCTTTTCTCAGTCCCAGGCCCCCTCGCTCGCAGTCTGTGCTGTGCAGGGTGAAATAGCCACAACTTGCCCTGACAACTAATGGGAAGAGAGGACATGTCATTTCTATTCATCTCCCTGAGCTTCCTGAGAAGGGTGTGGCTGAAGGGATGAACCCCTGAAGTTCTCTCTGTGGTTTTAGACACCAGAACCCTGACATTTTTTGGAGCACAGCACTCAGGGCTCAGAAGAACAAAATGAGTCCTCTGGGTGTTGACACTACACGTGTGGGGGAGTCTCTGCAGGGCTCGCACCCTCAGCTCTGGAGGCCCAGAGGAAGCCCAGCACTTGAAATGCACTTGGCTTTAAGAGAGAAACTTCAGTTTTCTGTAAATAATTCAGAGAGGGTTTTGTGTTGAATGAGACATTCATTTTGTGGTTATACACAAAGCAAACGTGAAAGGAAAGCGGCTAAATTCGGCTGGCTAGTTATTTATTTTGAAGAGAACTGGCTATTAACTAAACTCAGCAAAGTGTGAGTTGATTTAAATAGTCAAACAACTGGATGTCTTGCCAGCAGTTTTCTTTGCCAACAAATGGCTCTTGGTGTGGCCCAGTCTTGGAGTGGTTGATACTGTCATTCTGGGCTAAAGCCATTGACTTTGGTTCTTTGTTGTCACGTACAATAGAAGAGACACAGACTGATGTGGCCTTTAGTGGACAATAACATTTCAAAGGCAAGTTGCAGAACAGACCAGGATCGGACACTAAGGATGTCAATTATGATTTTTATTTGGAGTCTTTGAGGCTCTATCAGTAACCACAAGTTTTTGTTTGTTTGTTTGGTTGGTTGGTTTGGTTTTTAGTATGGACAATGGACACACATCAAATTACTACTAATAAAATTAAAAGTAACATTTTTATCTTTTTATGCCCTGGACTAACAATTTGAAAGATGAAAGAAATATGAGAGATTATTTAGTTCAATGATCACTTAGGTTTCTTTATTTTATAGATGAAGACACTGAGGCCTGCAGAAATGACCCTTCTGTCTTTCCTGGGCTATAAATTCCAGCCTCCTCTCCTCTTTTTAGTGACTTAGCTTACAGAAATTGACATCACAAAGCTTCTGAATTAGGAAGGACAGATTACTTTCTATGGTCCCACTTTAATTTTTCTCAAAACTCATATGATTAGAACGCTTTTTAATTTTTTCTGAAAAGCAGGAAATCGTAAGATTGATAAATAGTTTAATGTGAACCTGATGGCTTGATTAATTAATCACCAAGCTGAGGAACCACTACAATTCATGTGTCAATTCAGACTATTTTCGGGAAATGATTTGAATCAATTGCTAATGAAATTGAGAAATTTAGGAGCCGCTTTCTGACTTCCAAATGACAGGACTCATATTTAACTCAAGAGATGTGACAGTTAATGACAACATAAAAATGCTATGAATTATTTTCCAGATCATGGGAAAATTACAGTATCTCCCCCATTGAAACAGCTCTTAGCTCATCAGCATGAAAATAAACAGCCTTAATCGCATGCTAAGAAGTCAATGATGCTGTTTAAAACCTAGGATCTTTTTGAAATAAACAAAGATCCCCAATCCTCAGGAATTATGGTGACATTTCCTAACCCCTTCCATAACACAGAGTGATAGAAGAACTTTATGTGACTGATATTACAACTCAAATACTATGGGAAAAAATGGGAATGGTTATCTAATTACTTCAAACCCTTAAAATAGAGTTTAATTTTTCTTTTCTGCTATAATGCATAGGCCGAGTTTTCCAGCCCTTCTTATGTTTAAAAGGGCTTGCTTTGTATATATTTATGTAACTTTTCATTCCCAGCTAGACTTTTTAATTAATTTAAAGTTACATCTACATCTAACAAGACAGTTATTGTATGTTAATGAAATATCAATGGAAAGTGCACTGATCAATATTTAATCTAATTAAGGTGTTTACAAGGCAATATTACTATGTAATTAACTCAAACTAGCATAAGTAATCCATGCATGTTTAAATTTTTATTAATATGTTTGTTAAGAATTTTTAGGTCATGCTGTTTTACGGGCTTACTTAAGAGATATGAAATTAAAATGTTTGTCAAGATGCTACTGGAATTACTATTAAATGTGGCTCTTAATCATCTTAACAGTCCTTAAGGTTCCTGCACAGTTGTAATAGTCTCAGTAAGGATGAAAGATGATTTTGCCACAAACAAGAGTCCACATGTAAAACCTTTCTAGAATGGTCTTTTTAATTTGTTTTAAGTTCCTATATGGCTTTGCAAGGATACTATAGGATACATACAAGAACATTTTAAATATTTTCATTATTTTTAAGAACATTCTTTAAAGAGCCACATGTTTCTGTAGAAAAAGTTATTTTTATTTTTTGGAGTAAGTATCCTTGGATTACTTTGACACATATATCCTAGGATTTTAATACCATACCTTTACAAATTCCCTTGCAATTACGGTTTGGGGAGTAAATTTGGGTGGGACAGCTCTTACCGTAAACAAGAATAAGAATCAATTGTCATGATTTCTGGAACCCCAAATACACAAACTTACCATATGGGGAAACTTTTCAATGAGAGTCCTAAATGCAAACTCAAGAACAGGCCATTGTGCAAGGACAGGAACTCAGACGGTGCCACACAACATGCAGTAAAGCATCACAAGAATTGAGAAGCATCCTAGTTATTTTGTCAAGACATTTACAAAGTAACCAGGATAATACCAGGAGGGCTATGTCAACTAATGAGATGAAAATGTGTCAAATATTCTATGAAACAAGTGTATGGTGCCCCATGATCATATTGATGTACACAGCTATGAATTAATAAAAAAAAAAAAATTGAGAAGCATGAATCCTATGTACTCAATTTTGATATGAGGACAATTAATGACAATTATGGTTATGGGGGGGAAGCAGAAAGAGGGAAGGAGAGAGGGGGGTGAGGCCTTGGTGTGTGTCACACTTTATGGGGTCAAGACATGATTGCAAGAGGGATTTACCTAACAATTGCAATCAGTGTAACCTGGCTTATTGTACCCTCAATGAATCCCCAACAATAAAAAAAAAAAAAAAAAACATGAATGATTGGCCCAGGTTACAACGTGGAAGCTCTATTTTAGAGTTATTGATCAGAAAGTTTGCAGTGTCTCCCATTTCCCTAAATCCCTCAAGCAGATTCAGCTTCTGAACCAGAGAACTATTACTTGAATCTGTCCATTTTGTGTGCAAGGAGATGTGTTTGGAAAGTCTTTCAATTGCTCCCTGTAGTTGTCGGAACACCCAATACACTAGGGGACTTTATTATACAAGTAAATATGAAGATTGATTTTGGTGGTGATTTCACTCCAAACCCTTCTGTTGCTTCTCTTAATTCTACCATTTTATGGTAGAAAGAATATAGGAGTCACTGGGACAGTTTATTGTCCCCTGCCATTCATAGTATGTATATCTTGCCTAAGTGTTTGGGACGGCATTTCTATGTTTTTATCTCTGTGAATGAGGAGAAGAGGCATAACTCATACCTTGTGATTCCCTACCATGCCTGTGAGTGATGAAAGCAACAGAGTTCAGCCATTGTATACTATGAACACAACAGAATGTCTGTTTCTCCCTCTCTTTTGAGAAGGGCTGCAAATGCTCTATTGCTAGACAGTTTTGAAGAATAGGCAGCTGCTAAGGCAAGTAAGGGAAAGATTCACAAAGGCTTTTGTTCCACAGGCTCAACTCCAAACTCAGGGTGGAGGGTTCTGCAATGAGACCTGGAGCCCGCAGGTAGCCGGCACCTGTGTATGTCGGATGTGAGAAGGATCTCACAGGTGGACCACAAAATCCCGTCTTCCTGTCTCCTCATAGAAATGGGGAAAAGAAAATCTTGGGATTTGTTTACTCATTTCATAGCAAAACTGAAATTTTAAAAGTCCTTGGCCAATGAAGGAAAAATAAATGTTTAACTTCAAGAAAAAGAAACCAGGGGTGGAAATGAGAAAAAGCTTTGATCTGGAATAAATAACACAGCTAGCCTATTTAGGAGAGTCTCCTAGGTGAGTCACTTTCGATTGCAGTATAATAAACTTATTTTAATTGATCTGTTATATTACCCACAATTTTTCCTTCTAAGCCTTTCTTTTTCAGTATCTGCTATATCGAGAAGTTAATTTTACATACAAAAAATAAGTTTTCAATGTACAATTGTGTGAGTTTGGCAAACGCATGTGTGTGTATTCCTATGAAAACAAAAATCTAGATTAGTACAATTTAATTACCTCCAAAAGTCTACTCTGGCTCTTTTGCAATCAAACTCCTTTCCCCCAATCCCAGCTATAAGTAACCACTGAATTATTTGCTGTTATCATGGTTCTGCCTTTTCTGGAATTTATTCCAAAGGCAACATATACAATGTAATCTTTTATACTTGGCATAATGCTTTCAAGATTCATCACGTCATTGATTATTTCAATAGTTTGTACTTTCATGCTATTGAATAATATCTCTTGAACTAATATGCTACAATACGTTTATCATATATCAATTGATATATCCTTGGTTTTTCCAGTTTTCAGCTATTATAATAAAGTGTATGTGAACATGTAGGCACAAGTCTTTTGACAGACACATTTTTCTTTCCCTTGAATAAATACTCCAGAGGGAATGCTAGCTCAATGATAAATGTATACTTAATTTATTAGAAACTATGATATGTTTCTTTTTTTTAACTGGTTAAGATGGTAAATTTTGTTATAAGTTTTTACAACAATAAGAAGAACAAAAAGAAATTATGTGTTTCTTCTTACATAACTTTGATTGTATAACTTTGCATTTATACCAACAATGTATAGACATCTGGCTACTTCACAACTTCACCAGTACTTAGATTTCTTGACCTTTTCTTCAGATTTCCTATGGGATATGTAACAGTATTCTACGCTGGTTTTGATTTCCATTTCCATTTTATAGAAATGTTTAGCATTTTTTGTGTTCTTAAATAGCTGTGTACACTCTTTGGTAAGTATCCGTTTGAATTATTGGCCATTTTTTTAAAAGCATTTTTACTCAATATTCATTGTAAGACTCTTTTACTTATTCTGAATACTAATCTTTTATCTGATATGCTTTGCAAATTTCCTCCCAGTATATGATTTGCCTTTTCATTTTCAAAACACTACCGCATTTCTTTTCTTTTCTTTTTTTGGAGTCAGAGTCTCACTCTGTCACCCTGGCTGGAGTGCTATGGTGTCGTAGCTCACAGCAACCTCTGACTCTTGAGCTCAAGTGATCCTATTGCCTCAGCCTTCCAACTAGCTGGGACTATAGGCATCTTCCACAATGCCTGGCCTGGGTCGTTTTTCTATTTTTAATGGACATGAGATCTCACTATTGCTCAGGTTGAGCTCAAACAATGCATCCACTTTAGCCTCCCACAGTGCTAGGATTACAGACCTGAGACACTGAGCCCAGTTTTGCATTTCCTAATTTTGATGAAGTTCACTTAACAGTTTTTGTTTTTGCTTTTAATTTTATGATTCATACTATTTTGTGTGCTGTCATGAAGGCTTTACCTTACTCAAAGTCACAGATCAAAAATGTTTTCTTCATTAAGTTTTTCTATAAATTGTATTCTTTTAGCTCTTAATTTTATTTCTACGACCCAGGATGATTAATTTATTATATGTGGTGTGAGATAAGGGTTAAGGGTCATTTTTTCCATATGGAGGTCCAGTTGTTTTAGCATTCTTAGTTGAAAATAAATTTTTCCCCTATTGAATTACTTTGTCACATTTGTTGAATATCAATTAACCATACAGGTGTGAGATAATTTCTGGACATCCATTCTATTACATTAAACTATATGTCTAGCATGTTGTTTTAATTACTATGGCTTTATAATAAGTCTTGCTAACAGCTTATGTACTCAAATGATTATCATTTTCAAAATAGTCTTGACCATTCTGACCTTCGCATTTCTATAAAATTTAGAATCAATTTGTCAATATCTTTAAACATCCTGCTGAGACTTTGATTGAGATTAAGATTGCATTAGATCTATAGATGAATTTTGGAAAACTTGACATTATAACATTATACAGTCTTCAGAGGCATGAATACTATACAAGTCTATCGTATTTTATAGTTTTCAATATACACTCTTATACAGACTATCATATACTTACCTACAAATATTTCATATTGTGATATTGCAAATGATATCATTTTTAATGATAATATCCAACTGTTCATTGTTAGTGTATAGAAATGTTCTCTTTAAATCCATGTACTTTTTTCTCTTGCTTTATGGTATCAGTTAAGACCTCCTATACAATATTAAATGAAAATAGTTACAGCAAACGTGTGTTTGTTTCTGACCCAAAGAATAAAGCAGTCTTTCACCATTTTTGTTTTTGTTTTTATCATATTCATAAATTTTTCTTCCTATAGCTGAGAGACATTTAAAGAGAAGTAAATAAAGCAAATAAAATAAAGTAAATAAAATAATACTCTCCTCATAGATCTGAAGCCTTAGTATTATTTAGATGTCAATTCTCCCCAGATTGAATTATAGATTCAATGCAATGGCAATCAAATTTCAAAGACTTCTTGGTAGAATTTGAAAAGCTGTTTCTAAAATTCATATGAAAATGCAAAGAGCTCAAGACATGATTGCAAGAGGGACTTTACCTAACAATTGCAATCAGTGTAACCTGGCTTACTGTACCCTCAATGAATCCTCAACAATAAAAAATAAAAAAAAAAAGAAAATGCAAAGAGCTTAGAACTTGAAAGAGCAGAGTTGGAGAAGGAATCCTACCTGATTTCCAGATTTATTATAAAGCTACAAAAACAAAAAATATTTGATGTTAGAGTCAATATAGATGAACAAGAAACAACATAGATAAAGTAGAAATGGACTCCCACATAAATAATTAGTTGACTTTCAAAAAAGTAGAAAAACTCTTTAGTGGAGAATAAGTAGGCATTTCAACAAACTAGGAAAAAGTTGATATCAATATGCAAAAAATAAATTTTGATTCATATCATTAAATATTTATAAAAATTAACTCAAAGTAAATTATAGACCTAGTTAGAACAATTCAACTATGTAATTTCCAGAAGAAAATGTAGTAGAAAGGTCTTCTTAGCTATGATAATAAAAGGAGAAACCACTTTAAATTTTTCATACTAGACTTCATCACAACTAAGAACTTCTGCTTTTTGAATAATGCTCTTGAAAGAATAAAGAGATAAGCCACAGACGGGGAGAATATTTTTGCAAATTACATATATAGTAAATTACTCGTATCCAGACTATACACATATCCATATATACTTACACATACACATATAAAAAGAAATAATGTAAAATATTCCATAATAAAAAATATCAATTTTAAATATATGCAAACTATATAAGTGTAGAATGGAAGTATCAACATATATGTAACAGAATTTTGAAAAGAAAAAATACAGGGAATGAAAGAGCAATATTCAAAAAAATAACTAGTAAGTTCTAAGTACTGCAGAAAGACAAGGGATGGCAGAGCAGGGCTAAAATGCACATAACAGTGACACCACTAGTCCTATATTAGCATAGATATACCATAGAGTATTAACAGGAAAGAGAAAATTGTAGTACCTATCAAGAGGGAGATCTTTACCAACTGTAGCGAGTGCTATCAATTCTCTGTCCTGCCTTGTAGTTTTAAATGCAATGATTAGAAAACAAGAATTGATGTCTACCTAGAAGCAACCTTAAACCAACAGATCACAAATGGTAGGAGCATAAACACTGCAGGTTCCTCACCTTCAGAGTGGGATCTATTGAGGGAAACTAAGCCCAGTTGCCCACAGTGGTGACGACCTTGATCGTTCACACTTTCTTGGGTTTCCTTCCCTTCTCTTTCTCACTTTCTTACCAGTGTTTCCTGAGATCATCTCCCCAATAAACTATTTATTCTTACATCTTTGCCTCAGAAACTGTTCCAAGAATTTAGGTATACTAGGTTAGTCATCAGAAATATTGGACATAGGAGGTGATGAGTAATGTCTCAAAAGTGCTGAAGACAATACTTTGATTCCAGAATTCTGTGCCCACGCGTTTTGTCATTTAAGGGAGATTTGGTCTAGAAGTTCTAAAAATTATAGACTGCGTCTGAAAACAACTACTTACCAGAGGGAAAACTACATCAGGAAAGAAAATGAACCCAGAAATAGGCAGTAATATGTGTGAAGAAATAATTAGCAAAGAGTGAGAACCACTTGTTGTTAGGTCTAAATAAGTATTTATTCTGAAGAGAAAAGAATTTTAACAATGATATGAACTAAAATCTCAGGCAGTGGTCCCCTGGGCATTGGTGGAGGCTAGGGGCAAAGCCGAGAAAAATGAGTGTGCTGTGAGTTTTACTTTGCTCTGGAGGAAACATAGTTACTAATTAACCGATTCCAAACTTTCAAAGAAATCAAAACTAGAACTAATTACAGAATTACCTCACATAGGGATTGCTTAGTTAATGATGTTTTGCCATAATAGCTCGTGCAAAAATACACCATGTTCTGGACACAGCTTCTTTTCTTTCTTGGTATAATGATTTTTTCACTAAGTAAATGCATTCTAAAACATGGCATTTCAATATTGCAGTTTCAAGCAAAGACACATTTGCCTATTTGCTAGACACACTTTCAGTCAATCAGTATCACAGGGAACAAACTTAAACTACAAGTTATAGTTCAATGAACCTAACCAAGAGATGGACAAAGAGAAGTTGCATCTTCACATCTTCGCCCTGTTGAGTATGTATACTTTTTTGATGGGTTTCGATGTGCTTTTGGAGTTAACCTTATTTCTCCTAAGTGAATGTTTTTCTGTTATTTTGTTTTATTATAAATAAAGTCTTATAAAGACTTTAAGTGAAAGATACAGCCTGAACTCAAAATGTTTATAAAGAAAGAGATGCAGAATGGTGAATGATCCTCTCAAGAGTCACTCCCTTCCATCTCTCTTCCACCAATTCCACTCTTCCTCCTTGGGCAAATACAATAAACCTATGTTATATTATATATTTGTTGGTTCTTAAATTATTGCTTACATCTTACCTAAATTTGTTCAATTGTTCAATTTATATACCTTCCTATTTCTGCAAAATGTTTGAGTTTCTAGGGTTGAAATGGAGCACCTATAAATTTTCCCATTAAAATTGGTAGCTATTTCGCTCTGATAAGGTAAGAAACTTGAAAATCATTATTCCCATCATTACAACAAAAACGTGGCCAACTGAAAATCAAAACTGAGGTCACAGGGTAAACTGCCACTTAATATCTGAGAGACAGGTGCATTCAGAGAGATACCACACCAGGGATTTGCTCACCTAGAAAAGAAGTAAATGGAAACCAGAAGTTGTAGAATCACTTATGGTTCTAATAATTTTGAGATACTGCTAACTAGGTTGATTGTGACAAATTCCTAGGGGCTGCAACCAAAGGAGAATCCCCACATTTTCTTGAGATTTCCATGAGGAATCCCACCAGGTTCTCACAGTGAGGATCCCAGGAAAATCTCTTGTGTCTCTTACAAGGGGAAGAAAAGAACCCAGGAAGCGTAAGTCTCAAATTTCCTTCTTTGTCGAAAGGCTTATTCTCTAAGGAGAAATATTTCACCATAAAGTAATATGTAAACCTTACTGAAAACAAGGAAGGGAATTTTCTTCCCTTTGCCATCTCTTTTAGCTTTGTATGTTACCGAAGGGAACAAACAACAAACAACAAAACAAAATTAACAGGAGACAGAGTTTTACAGAAATACATTGAGAACTTGGTAGTCAGGGAAGGTGGCTCCTATACCCCTGAAGGAAGGAGAAAAACATTTGTAAAGACAGAGGTCCACCAAAAGACTGATTCTCCTTTCTTTTCCCATACTCACTGTCAGGCCAACAAACCTTCAGCATAATAAAAGGATTTCAGCTGCAAATCTGTGAGATACAAACTCACTTGGAGGAGTAAAACTAAGAGAAGGCTCAATGCCAGCAGAAGAAATAGGAAAGAAATGATACCAGAAAAATTTGAACTCTAAGGTACTGAAGCTACAACATCAAATACAGCTGAACTCATAGCCAGATTTACAAAAATCCTCCCTCCAAAGATGTTTACCTCAGTAGCTACTACTGATACCATGTATTGACTTCCAACCAAAAATTAAGTCTTACCAAAAATCAAGGAAAAAACTACCTGAAGAAATGAGGCATCATCAGATGTACATTCCAACATGACACAGAATTAGAATTCATAGATAAGGAATTTAAAATGATTATGACTAATACGCTAAGGGCCCTACTGAAAAAAATATACATGAATAAATGAGTAAAGCAAAGAGGTGGACATTTTTAATCAAAAGGAAATATTAGCAATCAAATGCACAGTGACAAACATAAAGGATATTTTCAACCGACTCATTACTACACTCAACACAGTCAAGGAAAAAAAATCAGTGAACTTGAATATAAGAACATAGCAACTTTCCAACCTAAAAGCAAACAGAAAAAATGAACAAAACCAGAATGTAATATTCATGAACTGTGTGAAGACGTGCATAGCTCAAACACCAGAGAGAAGAGAGAACAGGGCAGAAGAGGAAATACTTGCAGTAATAATGGCTTAAATTTTATAAAAATTAATGACAGATATAAAACTACATGACCAAGAAGCTAAGAGAGCACCAAGCAAGATAAATACCAGAAACACTTTCCAGCATAGTGTATCCAACCATAGGAAAGGAAAGATAGGGAGGAAACCTGTAAACAAATCAGATAAAAATCTTCCCTATATAGAAACAAGGGTAAGAACGGGATAGTCTTCTTCATCAGAATCTGTGCATACAAAAAGAGTGCAATGAAATATTTAAAGTGTTAAAAAAAGTGGCTGTCAACACAGACTTCTATATTCAGTATAATTATTCTTCAGAATAAAAGAAGGTCAGAAATTTGGATCTACATAAAGAAAGGAAGAGTATCAGAGAAGGATTAAATGAAGGTGAACTGTACGTAATATTTAAAAAAGAAATGATATCATTTCTTCACAATTTCTTCAATGAAATAAAAGAAGGAGTACTTCCCAACTCATTTTGTTAGGCCAGAACAACCCTAACATGAAAACCAGGTAAAGACATTATAAGAAAGGAAATTATGGATTGATATACCTGATAAACATAGACAAAAATATTTTTACCAAAGATCTAGTTGATTGACTCCAGACATATAAAAAGGATGATACATTGCTACAAACTGGGATTTATTTAGGAAGTTGGTTCAAAATCACAAATCAATCAATGTCGTTCACTATAAAAACAGACTGAATAAGAAAAAATGTTGTCATATTACTAGATGTGGAAATATACATATTTGATGAAATTCAACATTCACTTATGATTTACCAAAAAAAAAAAAAAAGCCTAGAATAAAAGAAACTTCCTTAACCTAGTAAAAAGTATATTAAGAACACTGGAGCAAATGTATGGAAAAAATGAATGTTTTCTTCCTCAGTTTTAGAACTGAGCAAGGATGTCATTTCTCACCACGTCTTTTCAACAATATATTGGTAATCCTAGGTGGTGAAATAAGACAAGAAAAATAAAGTTATACAGATTGGAAAAGAAGAAACAAAACTGCTGTTTTTTACAGATGACATGATATCTATGTAGAAAACCCTAAAGATTCAACATAAAACAGGCAAACAAATGAAACAAATTGAAACTGGTTAGTGAGTACAGCAAGGTCACAGGATACAAGTTCTGTGTATAAAACATCAATTGCTTTTCTATATATCAGCAAATAAAAAGTTGGAATTTAAAAATTTTTAAATACTATTTACAGTGTCATGAAAAAATGAAATACTTAGATATAAACCTGCAAAGTATGCCCAGGGTCTGTATGTAGAATACTACAAACACTGATAAAAGAACATTTTTAAAGGTTAAGTAAATGAAACTTACAGTCATGCCTGGGAAAACTCATATTTGTTAAGATGTCAGTTTTTCACACCTTGATCCATAGAGTAAACTCAATCCAAATCCAAATCCCAGGAAGCTTACTCCAAAATTTATATGGAAAAGCAATAAGACCTAAAATAGCAGGCAGCACCTGTGGCTCAGTGGGTAGGGCACCAGCCCCATATACCCAGGGTGGTGGGTTCAAACCCGGCCCCGGCCAAACTGCAACAAAGAATAGCCGGGCGTTGTGGTGGGCGCCTGTAGTCCCAGCTACTCGGGAGGCTGAGGCAAGAGAATCGCCTAAGCCCAAGAGCTGGAGGTTGCTGTGAGCTGTGATGTCACAGCACTCTACCAAGGGTGAGATAATGAGACTCTGTTTATAAAAAAAAAACCTAACATAACCACATAATAATGAAAATATAGAAAAACAAACTTGGAGGGCTGACAGCCTCCCAATTTAGAGGCATACTCTACTTTCC
This sequence comes from Nycticebus coucang, assembly GCF_027406575.1. Lineage (NCBI taxonomy): Eukaryota > Metazoa > Chordata > Mammalia > Primates > Lorisidae > Nycticebus > Nycticebus coucang. Next base: position 90,865,763 of record NC_069782.1, on the reverse strand, counting down.
ACTTTCATTCAAGTTAGCATGGTATTTGGGAAAGAATTGACACATAAGTCAATGGCAGGAAATAAAATACAATATAAATATATTCAACTGATTTTTTTTTTTTTTGCAGTTTTGGTTGGGGCCAGGGTCGAACCCACCACCCCTGGTACATGGGGTCGGTGCCCCACTCCTTGAGCCACAGGCGCCTCCCTATTCAACTGCTTTTTGACAAAGGATGCAAAGGCAGTTCAGTAGAGAAAATATGGTCTTTTTAACAAATGATGCTGAAACAACTGGGCATCCATATGCAGTGTGTGTGTGTGTGTGTACACAAAACTCACAACCTACACAAAAATTAATTCCAAACAAATATAGACATTAATATAAAATGCAAAACTTAAAATTCTATAAGAAAATAGGTTCAGTGATTATCATTTAGATACAAAACCAAAAATGCAGTGCATGAAAGAAAAATTAGACAAGTTGGATATCACTAAAATTAAAAACTTTCTCCTGTAAAGTACATTGTTAATAGAATTAAAAGAAAATCCACATACTTGAAAGAAATATTTGTGGGCGGTGCCTGTGGCTCAGTGAGTAGGACGCTGGCCACATATACCAAGGGTGGTGGGTTCGAACCCGGCCCCAGACAAACCACAACAAAAAAATAGCCAGGCATTGTGGTGGGTGCCTGTAGTCCCAGCTACTCAGGAAGCTCAGGCAAGAGAAGCCCTAAGAGCTGGAGGTTGCTGTGAGCTGTAACAGCACAGCACTCTACCGAAGGTGACAAACTGAGACTCTGTCTCTAAAAAGAAAGAAAAAAGAAATATTTGTGAATCACATACTGTATCTGATAAAGGACTTGATCCAGAATGTACAAAGAACTCTTAAAACTGTGAGAAGAAAAGAAACAATCCAATCAAAACATGAGCCAAATATCTACTTAACACCCTTGGGTCTATACATATAAGGATATGAAATGATGCTCGACATCAAATGTCATTGGGTAAATGCAAATTGAAACAATGAGATAGTAACTTCACTGCACAGCTATTGGCATAGCTAAAGCTACAACAAACTGACAACATGAAATGCAGGCTAGGGTGCAGAGCAGTAGGAACACTTATTCCTGGCTGCGGGGAATGAAAACAGATTCAGCCATGTGGGGGAACAATGTGGCAGTGTTTTTGTTTGCATTTTTTTAGACAAGATTTTTTTTTTAATTCTGGTGGAATATACACATGTATAAATAAAATTGACCATGTTAACCATTTTAAACTGTGCAGGTTAGGAACGTTAAGTATTTCCACATTGTTGTATAACCATCACCATTGTCCATCTCCAGAGCATTTTTTATCTTTCCAACCTAAAATTCTTTGCCCATTGAACAGTAACTCCCATTCTTTCTTCCTCTGTTCCCTGGAAGCCACCATTCTATTTTCTGTTTCTATGAATCTGACTCCTGTAGGTAATTCCCATAAGTGGAATCATCATATAGTATTTATACTTTGGTGACTGGCTTGTTTCACTTAGCATAGTATCTCCAAGTTTCATCCGTGTTGTAGCATGTGTCAGAATTTCCTTCATAAATATATATATATTTATTTTATTTTATTTTATTTATTTATTTATTGGAGACAGAGCCTCACTCCATTATTCCATTGCCCTGAGTAGAGTGCCATGGCATCATAGCTCACAGCAACTTCAAACTCCTGGGCTCAAGCTATCCTCTTGCCTCAGCTTCCCAAGAAGTTGGGACTATAGGCACCTGCCACAGTGCCTGGATAGTTTTTCTATTTTAGTAGAGATGGGGTCTCACTCTTGCTCTCAAACTCCGAAGCTCAAGTGACATGTGACCCACCTGCCTTAGCCTCCTAGAGTGCTAGGATTATAGTTGTTAGCCATGGTGCCTGGCCTTTCCTTTTTAAAGCTAGATAATGTTCTGCTAACTGTATATATGTGTAACACATTTTGTTTATCTAGTCATACATTGATGGGTTGGGTTGTTACTACTTTTTGGCTATTATGAATAATACTTCTATGAACAAGTTATTGTTAAGGCCCCTCCTTTTTAATTCTTTCAGCTTACCTCCTTTTTTAAACAAAGCTAAACTTAGAATACTGTACAATCCAACAATTGTTCTCCTAGATATTTAGCCAACTGATCTGAAAATTTATGTCCACACAAAAAGAAGCAAACATTTACAGCAACTTTATTTATAATTACTGAACACTGGAGCAACTGCGATGCCCCTGAAAAAGTAAATTTATAAACAAAATATATCTATTTAATGGCATGTTATTCAATGATAAAATAGAACCCCTGTCAACCTAAGAAACTACATGGGTGAATATTAAATACATATCACATGTTGCTTTCACCAATAACAGACTTAAACACCATATACTTTATGATTCCATTTACGTTATATTGTGTAAAAGACAAAAATACAGAGACAGAAAACAGATCCGTGGTTGTTAGAGTCCTGCCAGGGAGGGAGGAAAGGATGGAATATGTGAAGCACACGTTTTACTGAAGGGGTCAAACTATTCTCTGTGATACTATAGTGATGGATACATCGCACTAGGCATGTCAAGACTCATGAATCATTACAGTACAAAAAATGAACACGAACGTATGCATAATACATGTACATTAAAAAAATCCATTTGGAACTTTGGGGATCCAGGATTGAATGCAAAGTGTGTCAGGTGAATCTCTGTGTTACAAATATATGACATAATCTTACTGAAGGGGGAAGGGGAAAGAAGTACTGACCCAAGTAACTGTGAAAATGAATGGAGATTGCATGGTCAAAGGCAAGAGAGACTGCTTGTGAGCACTGTACTCTAGCTGGTAAAGTCATTGCTCACTGGAGTACAGGTTAACAATTAAAAACACTAAGCACGTATGATGAAATGGAATAAATAAGTAAATGAATGACAATGGGAGGAGGTTTCTCACTGTTGGAGTTGAAGTTACAGATTAGCAAGGGGAGAAGGCCTGGATGAGTCATAAGATACTGAATTGGAACTGAAAATATCAACTTAAACTTACATTTAGCTTAATACAGACACAGATGTATAAATGTCAAAATAATTAGAGAGATGTGTGTATTGCAGGCACGCATATTTCCAACCTCATCTTGTGACAGTGACTAGAATCAATGAGCAAAGAGCACACCCAGGACCCAAATTTTGGTTTCAAATACCATTCTCCAAAAAAAGAAACCAGGGCTCCTGGGAGAAAGAGCAGATTATAAGGCTGGGGCCAGGAATATATGAGATGATCCTGGAGCAATAAGGAAGAAAGTAAGGAAGTGCCAAAAAACAAAACAAAACAAAGCAATGGGGTTATGTCGGGGCACACTGGAGCCAACTGAAAGAGTTCCCAGTGGTTAAAGTTGGAATATTTTGGGCAACAAAATAAATAACAGGCATTAGAATACAACCCAAAGTATAAAATAAGTATCTATGAGTCCATACTAATATAAACAAATGATTGATTAAATAAATAAGTGGGAATAGACAATCCTCCCATACACAATTTCAATAGTTTACATATTTACTTCCCTTTTAAGAAGGTGGAATGTATCTTGCCAATTGTGAATTGAGCTGCTATAAACATTCTAATGCAAATGTCCTTATGGTAAACAATTTTTTTTTCTTCTGGGTAGATTCTTGAAACTGGTAGATGAAAAACAACATGCCCACACCAAAGAAAAACACAATTAAATGCAAGAAAGGAGGAGGGAGAGGAGGGATGGCGTTTCATAATCTCTCACGTCAGGGGTACAGCGTAGAGGTGTACAGCACACCTTCTGGGCAAAGGGCTCAACTGCAATTTGGGCTTTGCCTAACAAATGTAAACAATGTAACTTAATTGTATGTACCCTTATATTAATCTGAAATTAAAAAAAGAAGGTGGAGTGTAACTTTCCACTCCCTTAAATGTGGGTTGCCCATAATGACTTCCTCCCAAATAATATAGTATAGAAATTGGGCAGGGGAATGGAGAGAGGAAGGACAACATTACAGGGGGAAACCTGACAAACACTACCTCAACCATTTGATGAAGTTTAACACCAACAGTGATAATTCATATTGATAGCACATATACTTGACACGTTGGGATAAAAATGGCAATTTACAAACTCCGCAGTCTTCTAAGAATGCCCAATTACATTCTTATCACAAGAATAAACACCAAACCAACCCAAATTAAGAAACCTATTACCCAATATCTGACCAGTACTCTTCTAATGGGCCAAGGCTGTCAAAATAAGGGATATCTGAGAAACTGTCAGTCAAGAGGGCTCCAAGGAGCCGTGATAACCAAATGTAACCTTCTGTTCTAGATGGACTCCTAGAACAGAAATAGGACATTTGGCAAAAACTGAGTAAATCTGAATAAAGTTTGGACTTTAGTTAGCAATAATGAGTTATTATTGATTAACTAGTCTGGGCAAATATATATACCATACCAATTTTAAATGACCCTGTTTGTTCTAGAACTAAATTATTCATTAAGGTCTGTGAAATCTTATTAACATTAAGCATTTATTTTTAATCCCTCTGATGTTTAATAAATATAGTAAACTATCAGAGAAAAATATGACTTCTTGCTTCCTTCGGAGTCCCATCTTTCATTTCATTCATTTCCTTGTGGTCCAGTCCTCACAGCCAGGAACATACAAGAATATCCCAAACCCATGGTCATTGGCTTTGTAATCCAATTAAACAGAAGAAAAGATTCTCAGACAAGTTGCAGATCTTTGTGAGAGTTTGAGCAACAGGTTTTGTAATATGGCTGTGATTCTTCACCATATTATTTCCTCTCTGATAGAAACATGGTATGACCATGGACAAGTCATTCAGCCTCTCCATGGTTTGGTCTCCACATCTTGTCCAGGAATCTTGCTCAGCGAAGGAGATTCAGTGTCCATCTCAAAAGTCAGAGAGGGAAAATGACTCTAAGAAAAATATCACTGAGGTTTCTTAAGGGAAAACTCCTTAAAGAAGGGAAAGAAATCTCATGCCCAAGAGGAAATTTTTATCAAATTAAGGAATCATAGATGATTGGAGTTAAAAAAATCCATGAGCAAGATTCCTGGATAAGATGTGGAAACCAAACCCGGGAGAGATTAAATGACTTGCCTATGGTCATAGTGTGTAAGTATCAGAAAGGAAATAATACATCTTTCTAAAATAGCCTGCTTCTCACATTTTTAGTCTTTTACCTCCTTAGCAAATTTAACCTTTTCCATACAGCTGTTGAGATAACCTCCTGATCGTACAAGCTAAATCAACACAAGGGACATATCTCAGAAAATGTTCCCAAACTGCCTCCCTTCTCATTATTGAAAACCATGAGATGAAAGTCTTTAATAACTCACTGCACAAGAGGACCATTACTGTCAGCATATACCACTCAGCCATATATTATAGCTTTTTACTTCTCCACACAAAATTGCTTTGAAATTTACATTTGCTATAAAGGATTCAAGTCCATCACTATTAATTTTCTTCTACAAATTATGTTTAATTATCACCTCTTTGCACCTAGGAAAAAAACCCTCTTGTATGCCTGTCTCCATCTAGCTCTGAAGAAGAGTTTCCTCAGCATGAATCTGGAATGGTGATTTCATATCCCTTCCTTGCCCTTCCTCATCAATCTCCCGCAGTCTGAGAGACATGGAAATGAAGGGTTTGCTTGGTTCCATATTCCCCATATACATAAGAAATATGGCCTCCCTAAGCAAGGGAAAAAGGCAACATTTTCCAGCTTTCACCTATAGACTAATAGGCTAGAAACATTCCAATTATAGATTCAAAGTAGCTTTGAAAGTCCACCCCTGATTGATTATTTAACAGCTCATGCTACACGTAGTAAAGAAACTTCTTGGAGATTATAAACTATCTGATGTTTCAAGAATCACCTTTGTTTTCTCTCTCAGTTTTGGAACCCTAGAGGAAACTCATTTAAAAGAAATAGAGAAATCCAAAAATTATATATTATTATTTTCAAGTTTACTTTCTATTAATATGTTCCTGACTACATGGGATAATATGTACGTATAAATAGTGTGGTCTTTGGAGTCAGACACATCAGGGGACAAATCATAACACTACTGAAAATTTATGCAACTTCAAGCAAGTCACTTCTCTCTGAGCCCTAGATCTCTCAACCTTAAACATAACGCTATTTTAAGTTTAATCGAGACTGGCATGTATTATGGTTGGCAACTTTAAGGATTTCAAATGTTAATTGTCTTCCCCTTCCAAATTCAATGAGGCAATATTTTTGTCTTTAATCTTTGGTTTGCAACTGAACAAAACTCAACTCAAGCTAGCTGAAGCAAAGAGTTTGTTAATTCACGTAACTATCAAGTCCAGACATGTGTTTGCCTTTAGGATGGCCAGATTAAAGTTTTCAGGCAATGTTACCATGGCTCTTGATTCTGTTTATCTCAAGCACTGACCAAACGTCTAGAAAACCAGTCAAGATAAGCTATAGATTTTTAGCCTTACTACATACTCCATGTACATATTTAACAGCATCACCATCCACTAAATTCAATCAAGCTACAAAACTAGAAGCTATTCTGGATTTCTCTATTTTCTTTGTATTCCACTTCATCCATACCTTATTAAGTCCCCTTAACTCTATCTTCAAACTATCTCCTGAAAGACTCCTCTTCATCTTTCAGTTCCCTCCCTAGAGCAGGCCACCATCATTTTTTGCCTGGACTGATGCGATAGTTTCTATTATCCCTATTTCTGTGCCTCCTCATTATACTCCACAATCCCCTCCATAGCCAAGAAAGATCCTTTAAAAAACTAATCAGGTTATATTGTTCCCCCAACGTAAAACCCTCCAATGGCTTGGCATTTTGCTTAGAATGAAGTGCAGCCCCTTGCAGTTGGACAACAGTTACTAAGTCAATTGGCCCCTGCCCATCTCTCAATCTCAACCAGATTCACCCAACTCTTTATAAAAGTCCAGATATGAAAGGCTTCTTTGGTTCCAAGAATATATTATGCTTATTCTTACTTCAGGTTTTCCCCTCCCTCTCTCTGCCTGGAACTTTCAGGCTCTATCCCATGTGGCTGGCTGCTTTTGCCTCATAATTAAGGAATCAAGTCAAAGGTCACTTTTTCATTGGACCACTCACCACCAACATGCACTCTCTCTCTCACACATCACCCTGCTTTACTTCTTTTATTGACCCTATTGTTCCCCCACATTTCTTTTTTATGTGTCTTGTTCTTCACTATATCCCTGGTACCTAGAAGAGTAAGAAAGAACATATAAATACTTGCTGAATAAATAATTGCAAAACATATTTTCCCATAATTTTATAGAATATATGATATTGTGGTATTAAAAATGACATTCTATTTTCTGACTACCACATGCATTATGTGATTTATATTATGTGTAAATACAAAGGGATTGACATCATGACTTTATGATTATCATTTTACTTATTAATAGCCTGATTTCTCAACATGACGCAGGTAGTGACTAGAGTGATATGAACAAAATTATGTATGCTAGGAGAATGACTCTTTTAAATGAGATTGCAGCAATACAATATTCATATCTTTCTTATTTTCCCAGACTTTGACTAATTGTTTCAGAATTAGCTCCAGCTCATCTACTTCCTTTAATTCCTGGAGATTTCTTTGATCTTGAGCTTTTATTGTTCTTGACTAAAGTAGATCTGACATTGATAAGTGTTAGGAGAAAAGAAACTCAACATACTCTGTTGAACTAACCCAACAAAGCTGTACATTTTGACCCTGGTGCTGTTCACTTCAGGTAACCCAGAAAAAAATATCGTCATCGTCATCATCATCATTGAAACATCAAGTTTCATGAGCTGTCAAAAGATTGTGAGGAAGGAAACATTTTGCGATTTTCTGTTGCAGGGCATGCTAAGTTTTAACTGACCCTTGAATATGACCTTGATACATTGAGGTGTTAACACTACTTAATATAAGCTTTTAATTCACCATGACTAATCTTTGCTAGGTCAGAGTTATTCTGAAAATGCATAAGTAAAAATGTTCATGCAGGCTGAAACTAATATGTTAATCAACACCTTCTAGTACAATGCTTTATCCAGGTACTACCCACCTTACTGAGTAAGAGAGTATCCCTACTCTATACTCGTCCACAGAGGTATTTTGAAAACTTGATCAAATGCTATAGAAAAATATAGCTACAATATCTACATATTCTTAGTCTACAAACAATACCAAAAATAGTAAATGAGATTTGTCTGTCATGATTTTTTCTTAATGATCCTATCCATCTTGGGTCCTGGTGGGAGCTTCTTTTTCACCCCAGTACTCACAAAACAGCTCAAATTATTCCACACTGTTACACTGATCCAAAACCAACCAAAGCAAACAAACAAAAACTCAGACATCTAGCTTCTTTTTCCCCCCCAGTACTCACAAAACAGCTCAAATTATTCCACACTGTTACACTGATCCAAAACCAACCAAAGCAAACAAACAAAAACTCAGACATCTAGATGTTTTGGAAAAAACAAATGGTTATCTTTCTCTATTATCATGTGATACTTTCCCTAATTTTAGGGATTTTATTTGGCAGCTATATAGGGATATCAGTCCAGCCATTAAGGATTTATACACTCAGATAGAGCCACAATTCACTCTCTCCCAATCTTGCCAAACATCTAGGGTCTCAATTGTTGCCACACACTTAGTGCCATGGATTTTAGCACCGCCCCCCCGCCAAAGAAAATTACCTTTGACAGAAAAAAAAACAAAGGAAATGAGTTTATTCTGTACATTATATGCATTGTTATGATAAAAAAAAAAAAAGAGCGAGAGAAAGAGCTCCAGGTATTCAAAAAAATTCTTGCCTTGTCACTCTTGGAATTTGTAGCATTTTTCCTCACTGTGGAGTCTCACCAGGTGGTTGTTAGTCTTGACATGAGCTGAGATCAACATGTCTGCCTCTTACTGATTGACTGCAGTCCTGGCTTTAATCAGATGCTTCTCTAGAGTTTGAGTCATCTGTGTGTGTTCTTTAGAAACATGTGACTTATTTGGGCAGAGGAGAGAAGCAACCCTCAATAGATATTGAAAATGGTTTCCATAAAGGGATCAAAACCAAAATTGATAAATCCTTAACATTTTTCCACCTCCTCTCTACTTCTCCCTTGACTGAGAACTAAGGGCAGATATATCAATATAATTTTACCCCTTCTTCCTGGAAATGTTGCACATTAAAATAAGGCTATAATCAGTGTAACCTGGCTTATTGTACCCTCAATGAATCCCCAACAATTAAAAAAAAAAATAAGGCTATAAACTAATAGCTTCACTGGCAGCTTCAGAAAATTTCTGAAAACTAATTTAAATGAATAATTAATTTGTTCATCTGGATGAACAGATCCTTTGTCAAAACAATAGATTGATCGTGTACGCATATCCAACTACTCAGAAATCCAACTACTTTTATTCACTAAGAATTGCTTAAAGATCCCTTTATTATTATCTTATTTATTATCATCACCTATTTTAAACCATCACAAGCTTTGGTCATATCCAGTAAAATCCTCATACAGAAATGCCTGCTTTAAACCTGTTCAGCCCAGATCTCCAAACCTTAAAGATTTCTACCAAGACATGATTAAGACTGATAAATTGATCCACGAATGGATTAATAAATTGTGGTATATGTACACCATGGAATACTATGCAGCCTTAAAGAAAGATGGAGACTTTACCTCTTTCATGTTTACATGGATGGAGCTGGAACATATTCTTCTTAGTAAAGTATCTCAAGAATGGAAGAAAAAGTACCCAATGTACTCAGCCCTACTATGAAACTAATTTGGGGCTCTCACATGAAAGCTATAACCCAGTTACAACCTAACAATAGGGGGAAGTGGGAAAGGGGGTGGGGGGTGGGTAGAGGGAGGGGGATCGGTGGGATCACACCTGTGGTGCATCTTACAGGGGTATTTGCGAAACTTGGTAAATGTAGAATGTAAATGTTTTGGCACAGTAACTGAGATAATGCCGGAAAGGCTATGTTAACCATTGTGATAAAAATGTGTCAAATGGTCTATGAAGCGAGTGTATGATGCCCCATGATCATATCAATGTATACAGTTATGATTCAATAAAAAAAAATAAAAAAATTTAAAAAAAAGACTGATAAATTGGTACTCTCCATTACTGCAGTAGGTTGGGATTTGTGGTTTTGTTTTATTTGTTTGTTTCAAGACAGGGTCTTGCTCTGTTGCTCAGGCTGGAGTGCTGGTTTGATCATAGCTCATTGCAACCTCAAACTCCTAGGCTTAAGTTATCTTCCCACCTCAGCCTCTCAAGTAGCTGGGATTACAGGTGAGCACCACCACTCTCTGCTAATTTATCTTTTTTATTTATTTATTTATTTTGTACAGATGTGCTCTCACTCTTTCTCTAGCTGGTCTTAAATTTCTGGTCTCAAGCAATCCTTCCACTTTGGCTTCTCAAAGTACTAGGATTACAGACCTGAGCCACCATGCCTGACCCTTCAGTAAGTTTAATGAGTTTAGCTTTGCTTAAGTGACTGTTTATTCTAGTGGCCTATATGAAAGTCAAAGACATCCGGAAAACATGTTTGCACTTCCTTTCCCACACCTTACTGGACACTGGGCAGTGATGACTAAAAGCTGACACAGTCTATGTAATCCTCTGAGGGAGAGATGTATTCATGAAATAATTACAAACATACAAATTCTTGTTGTGATTATTGTTACAAGGACAATTTAGAAGGTGTTATGAGAGCAAATATACAGATAATGCAACTCTTTTGGAGAAAATAGGAAGGCTACCTTGAGTGACTAATGTTTGATCTGAGATTTCTTTTGTTTTTTATTAGATCATAACTGTGTACATTACTGCATTTATGGGGTACAAGGTGCTGATTTTATATACAATTTGGAATGTTTACATCAAACTGCTTAACATAGCCTTCACGTCCCTTATTTAATTGTTGTGTTTAGACATTGATCCTCTACTATTAATGAACTGAGATTTCAAAGATGAATAAGCCTTAATTAGGTGGCCTGAAGGAGACAACAGGGAGGAGGCTAAAGAGAAAGAAGAGGAAGAACAGAGAGGAGAAGAGAGGTAAACAGGCAAGAAAGGAAGGAAAACAGAAAAGGAGAAAGAGGGCAGCGCCTGTGGCTCAAGGAGTAGGGCGCCGGTCCCATATGCCGGAGATGGCGGGTTCAAACCTAGCCCCGGCCAAAAACCAAAAATAAAAAAAAAAAAAAGAAAGAAAAGGAGAAAGAGAGAGGGGTGAAGGGAGGTAAAAGAAGGCAATGAAAAGGAGGAAGATGAGTCAGAGAAAGGGAAGGGGAGTGTGAGAGCTTTCTAGGTATACGGAACATCCATGTGACACCAACAAAAAAAAATATGTTCCTACCCCAGAACGGAGAGCAAAGGAGAAAGCAATTTGAGATAAGACTACAGAAATCAGTAAGAGCAGCATGACATATGGGCCAGAAAAGTTGTACAATTTAACCTTCATCTGAAGTGTAGGGGAGTGTCTGTTTTATCATATCATTGCTAACATTAAGGATTATCATATTTTCATTGTTGCTAATTTGAGATAAAACCTGGCATCCCTATTACCTTAATTTTTAATCCTTTGTTTACCCATGAACTTACAAAGAAAAGGTAATTTAACATTTTTATTTCCTCTATTATAACTTATCTCTTCTTATCCTTGGCTTCAATTTATCCACTGAAGCTCCTGTTTTCCTTATCTATTTGAACGAGGTTTTATATATTAAGTTGCATTAACCCTTCAGCATGACTGTTGCAAATACTCCTTCGAGGTTGTTGTGGGCTTTTAATCTTTGTATTGCTTTGTAGATATATTTATGCATAAAAATGAATGAGTATTTTTATTCGTTAATTTCTTTATTTGCTTTTCTGTTGAGAGAATCTTCCTAATTCAAAGGCTTAAATAATCACCTAAGCGTAATGAAGACTTTTATGACTTGGATTTCTACACTGATCTTGAAATATTTGGTATTATTTTGGAACATTTTGCCATCTGTTAAGAATCTAAGTATCTAAGTTTCTGCCTTGATAACTATCCAATTTTTCTACAGCTGTTTGTTGATTAATCTTTTCCATCTTCTCTTCACAAGTTTTTGACACCTCCTTTATCAATTTTGTTTCTTTCAAACGCTATAGTTTGCTCCAAAGCCACCTATTCTATTTCATTTGCCTGCTTGTTTACCCCTGGGGCCACATTGATTTAATTATGGGAGCTTTACACTAAGTTTTAATATCTAGCCGCAGCCTGTCCCAGTTCTCACCTGGTTGTTCTTCTAAAACCCTTTAGAATAATTCTATCAAGTTCTGAAGAAACAAATCCTTTTTGAAGTGGTAATTTGCAATGTAACAGATTCACCTTTTACTATTAGAATGCCACTCCAGACAATTCGTAGAGCACGTATATTAACTGGCTTGCTAATTCAGTCTTCCAGAACTGGAATTGGAAATACTAAAATCCAAAGACCTGTGTTTGAGGGCAGGTTTCATCCCTTTCATGTTCTATCTGAGGTTGTCATTTAATTTCTACTTTCTCATATATGAAATGGCAGTCCCTGTCCCTCTCATTGAACAATAATGAAGATAAGCTAATTTGCCGTGAAGCTTTTTGTGGGCTAGGAAGTACCAGTTGAATGCAAGAGGTCCCAATTTGTTCAGCATCTACAGCTAGGCTGGGTCTTCCTACTGGTGGCCATCAATGGGCCATGGTCACAGGAGCGCCTCCAATGTTGCCTTCCTCGCTCTCTACACCTTACCTGGCCTCTTCAGCCCACAAGCTCATGACTCTCAGGATCAGGTTTTGTAATTACTATTATAAAAGCAAACATTTTTATCCTGAAGGACACAACAGTTTAATCCTGCTATAAAATGAAGAATCTTAATAACCTTCCTCAACTCGGAAGAAGTTGGATTTGAGGACATTGAACATTCTTCAAGAGCAGCAAGGGGAAAGAAGAAGGATGTGTGTTCATCCGATGTGGAGAAAGGAAGAAGGGAAAGGAAACAGGTCTGAAAAACAGCTCAGAGAAAAGAGGAACAGAGGAGTGGACCCTTTAAAATTCACTGGCCCCATCACTTGGTAGGGGGTGTTCAATGCGGAAAAATTCCTCTCATCTTCTGCCATGAGATCTCTATTCCTGCAGCCAGTGTGCTGTTTTCCCAGATCCAGTCTTATAGCAAAGACAGATCCCAGGGAGACTTCCATGAAGCCACAGCTGCCTGCCTCTCCTCTGAGGCTGGCCCCAAGTTGTCACACACCCCAGCAAACCCGAACAAGTTAATTTGTAATCTTAGGGGGAAAATGACGGTCGCGCTGTGTCTGTCACTGAGCGCTCTCCTTGCCAGTTTAAACAGCTGATTAGTTAGCACCCCTGGAATCGATCCGCATCAGTTCCACCTGCATGCACTCACCAGGAACCACTTTATTGTAAATCAATCATTCTGAAAACATCTCACAAAGGGGCCAGGCTTTACTAACAAGCTGTCAATTCCTGCTGCCTCTTGGCAGCACCCAGCAAATGAGGAGTGCAACCAGCATTTATTCAAAAATTAGCTCTTCAGGTTCTTTTGAGCCTAGGCCGGTGATGGAGATGAGACGCAGGATGAATTCAGCTGCCTAAGGCATGCACATATCTACACGCATGGTCCTGCCACTCCCTGGAGATAGAACCAAGGCTTGACCAGGCCCTCATTAAAAAAATATATATATATATGGGGGTTGGCAAAAGATCTGAGTAGACAGTTCACAAAAGAAGGATGACCATAAGCCCATGAAAAAGGGTCCAAATTCAGGTACCTGGCAAATCAGCAAGGTACCCCTCAATGTCTAAAATTAAAGACTGCCGACAGCCAACAACAATGACTGTCTACAGCAAACAAATTTCAAACATTGTTGCTGAGAGTGTAAAGTATTTTTACTACTTTGACAAATGGGACTAGCAATTTCTTATAAACAAAACCTGCACTGACAATATCTCCAATAATTTTGCTCTGGTATGTAGAAATGAGGGAAATGAAAGTATGTACACACAGAGACTTGTACACAAATATCCATGGCAGCCTTCTTCACGAATACCCCAAATCTGGAAAGAGCCCAGGCATTCATCAATAAGTGGTAGGTAAACAAATTGTGGTATGTCCATACAAGGAGATACTACTCAGTAGTAAAAGGGATAAGTTACCATTACTAACAATGACATGGACAAATCACAACATCATTACACTGAGGGAAGAAACCTGCCACAAGAGCTCCCCCTCTAAGATTCCATATATGATGCTCTAGAATAAACGAAATTAATCTGTGGATGGGAAATGGAATAGTGTCTGGCTCTGGGAGGTGTGGCAGAGCTGTGGTCCCCAACCCCTAGGCTCTAGACTGGTACCAGTCCATAGCCTGGTAGGATCCGGGCTGCACAGCAGGAGGTGGGCAGTGGCTGAGCCAGTGAAGCGGCATGTGTATTTACAGTCACTCCCCATCGCTGGCATCACTGCCTGAGCTCTGACTCCTGAGCAGCAGTGGCATTGGATTCTTAGAGAATCTTGAACCCTACTGTTAACTGCACATGCAAGAGATCCAGGTTGGGCCCTCCTTGTGAGAATGTAATGCCTGATGATCTGAGGTGGTGCCGAGTTGGTGATGCTAGCACTGGGACCGTGTAGTTGCAAGCTCGGGGTTCCCACTGATTCTGCATTATGGTGAGTTGTATAATATTTCATTTTATATTACAGTGTAATAGTAATAGAAGCAACGTGCACAATAAATGCAATGAGCTTGAAAAATACTCAAACCATCTCCCCCACACACCGCCATCCATGGAAAAATCATCTTCCATGAAATTGGTCCCTGCTGTGAAGAAGATTGGGGTCTCCTGGGGGAGAGGATTGATTGGGATACAGCATGAAGGAATTTTTCTTGGTTTATGTTCATGTTCTGTATCTTGAGAGGGGTTTGAATTATGCAGATGTATGCATATGTCAAAACCCAGTGACATTATATTCTATGTATGCAAATTTCACCTCAAATTAAAAAAGTGAGAGAGAGGTACAAGCAAATTTAAATTTAATTAATAATGTGTGTTTGGAGGGAAGTTGTATCAAATTCTGCAACTTATTTTAACATGCTTTCATAATTGGATAGAGGAATGGACAGATGTATAGGTATGACATAAAGCAAGTAGAACCAATCTAAGTGGAAAGGGAGTAGAATATGGATATTCACAATAAAATCCTTTTGACTTTTTTGCATGTTGGAATTTTTTCATAACAAAATGTAAGGGGGAAATTTTTCTTAATGCAATGGGATGGATCTTCTTCCTTTCCTACTCAGCATTACTAGGACACAGGGGCTTTATGTTCTAAGTGCCCCGTGGGTCTCTATGGTAATTGTTTCCCTCGTCCATTGACCGCATAAAATGAATAATTTTGGCTCTCCAGAAGACCAACTTGCCAGATAACACTAGGAAGACACTCCTCGGTGCAAAGATGAGCACAGAATATTACAAGTGGTTTCCAAGAGCCATCAACAACATCAACTCATTTTAGCTGAAGAATTAGGACAAAGGCGTTTCCATCTTGAGAAATTTTGCCCCTTTCTTTGCGGCTTCTGTCTGATTCTCAGTATGGGTTCAGGAAAGCCAGAGAAAACTGTGCTCCTGTTCCAGGTAATGGAGAGCTCTGTTGTTCTCCTTTGGTTAGAAGGCATAACAACAACCTGATTCTGCCAAGTGTGGTCCAGACAGCCCCATGCGAGAGCCACTAAGGTCATTTGCTCACAGATGATTGCATTGTCAGCATGGCATGGTTGTGGGTAATTGTGCAATTATCACTCCCTTGCAAATCTGCACGAGAAGGCAAAACTCTGGGAATGGTTTGAGCAGTGGGGAAGAGTAAAATTTGGACTGCAAGTAAGGGCAGCTGAGTGCCGTTGGCCCATCAACTTCAGTGGGGGTTTGTGGAGGCACAGATGGGAGGAACAGCTTAAAGCCACTTGGGAGACAGTTATGGTAATGAAATATCACAAGGTAATGATGGTTACAACATAACGTGGCTAGAAGAAACCCTGGATTTATTGGGACTTGGCAACTAAGGAGAAACAGAATTTAGGAGGCAATAGATGTGTTGAAGCTACTAATACTGGTGTAAGAGTTAAGCCCTCAGTTACTAAATCTACATTTGTCTGGGTTCAAGACCTGACTGGCTACTTACTAACTGTGACCATGGGCAAATTACTTCAACCCTCCAGGCCTCCATTTTACCTTGTCTATAAAATGATTTAAATAATTACAGACCTTCTATGGGTGCTGTGAGGATTGGCTAAGCAAAGTAAAAAGCTGAAAATAATGCTGGGCATGTGCTCAGCATTACAGAAATGTTCATTATGACTTTAGGAAAACTACCCTTCCTCTGGAGCTTGGATGGTCTCAAGCTGTAGTAATGCAGTAGCAGGCTTCAAGTAGTACTTTCCACTGCCTGGCTACTGTCTGCCCACCATCCACATTGGATGTTCTTGTTCTGAGCATGGGCCAAAACTCCTCAGGACAAATGCAGGATAGAAGAAGTCTCTTTTAAGCTGAGCAAGTATTTCTTAAGGAATCTTTCAAAAAATTAAGGCATAGGGTACCTCCATTTCTGGGTGATTATCTAATATCTAATACCATTCTTCTGGGAATGGTAATAATAATGCCAGTTCCACAGGTTTTTGTAAGGATAAAAATAACTTTGTAAAACGCTGGTCATCAGACCTGGCATATAGCAGTTGCTCAATAAATGAATGTGCTATCATGTACAGGCTGGCCATAAAATTCGTGGGCAATTTTAAATTGCACACAGACTTTATGGCCACCCTATATATGTGTGTATGTGTAGAGTACACACATATGCAAATAGTTGTAGTAATAATGCTCACATATATAGTTATCCCGTATATAGAAATAACATTATAATTCCGAAAGTGACAAGTAGATAAATAAGGGTGGTAAATGAATATTTATTTCAACATATAAATACTCTTTTTAAAATCCTGTGCAACTTAGACAGCCAGAATTCAGCAAATGATCCATTCACCAGTGTTTTCTATCTGATTCTACAGTCAGTCACTACAAGACAACATTTCAGTCAATGATGGTCTGCATACACAATAGTGTCCCCTCCCCGCAGGATTATGGTGAAGCTGAAAATCCCTACTGCCTGTTGTTGTAGCCATTATAATGTAACAGTGCAACACATTACTCACATGTTGGTGCTGATACAGGTGCTACCAATCTTATAAAAGCACAGCACATACAATGATATATATATTACATAATGCATTTTAATGATAATATATAACTATATTCTGTTAACATATTTACCATGCTAAACTTTTTATCATTGTTTTAGAACATACTTCTACTTGTTTAAAGAAAAAGGTTAACTCAGGCAGGTCCTTCAGAAGGTATTCTATGAGAAGGCATTGTTATCATAGGACATGACAGTTCTATGCCTGTTATCACCCCTAACAACCTTCCAGTGGGACAAGATATGGGAGCAGAGGACAGTGATGTTGATGTCATGGTCCTATGTAGGATAATGTGTGTGTTCACATCTTAGTTTTTAATAAATACGTTTTAAAAGTAAAAAGCAAACCAAAGCTTTGTGATTTAGAGAACAGTTTCGTGCAGGATTAACTAATAATGCAATGATGACATTGTCTTTCGTTGAAATTGGCGTTCCAGGATTGCTCACTAGTTGGAATGCTGATAAAGATTGAAGTCTGAATGTTGTGAGTTAGCAAACAGTCTTGATGGTATTCAGAGTACTCTGAAAGGCTTACCATGCATACAGACTTCCTCTGAATTAATACTTTAAAAGTCAAAATACAGAAACAATTCACAGTAGAAGTAGATGTAAGGTTAAATCTCTATATAATTAATGGAAACTTCTACAATGTAGTTTCCACAAAAACAATATTTTCCATCACATTGAATAAACATTGCAATTTTCAATGTTAATTTCAAATTATCTTGAAGTAATTTTAATTTTCAAATTATTTTGCTTTATAGCTGAGTAATTTTCAAATTGTTTTTATAGTCAAGTAAGAGCTATACGTATAAAGATTTCATTCCTACTTTGTGTTCATACATTTATAGAAATTTTTATTTAACATTTATGGAACATCTGTTACGTGCCAGTGACCTGTTTTAAATGCTTTGCAAATTTTTACTCATTTAATTTTCCTAACAATATTATGGAAATCGGCATTGTTATTATCCCCATTTTTTAGATGAAGAGACTGAGGCAAAGAGAAGTTTAATGACTTGATCGAAGTCACATAAATAGTAAGTGGCAGATCTGAGATTCAAACCTAGGCAATGTGGCTCCTCGGTCTACGCTCTTAAATAAAATCGATAATTTAAACTAACATGGGGAAGATCAGTGAAATGCTTTTCCTTCGAGTATATTACTCAAGGTTGAGAAACACTGTCACGGTCCATTTGATTCTGGAGCAGAGCTTAGAGAAGATTCTGTCTAACGTTTTTCTTTTTATCCAGGAGGAAAAATATACCTAAAGGGAAAGAAGTTAGTAGTTTGGGGAATTGTCCGTTTGTTGCTTTGTAATGTTCCAGTTATATCAACCATGTTTGATCTTCCTATCTGGATTGTAGAGAGATACGTTGAGTACTTTTTCTATTTTCCAGGTACCCTAAGAAAGCACAGTATACAAAGTAAAGACTTATAAAATTCACTAAGGCTCAAAAAGGCTTAAATGAGATTTAGAGCAGTTAGGGGCCTAATTGTCTAGGGATGACTGGGACAAATTTCTTTCCTCCCAAGTATCACCAGAGATCCTTGCTATAAAATAGCAGTTGCCTGCATAGGCCACTGAGTTAATCTTAAATATCTACCCTTTTTATATCCTCAATTTTCCCCTAGAAAACACCTCCTAAGACTGCAAGACCCAGAACAAATATTATCTCCCTCTCAATACTGTCTGTAACCCTGTCAGGCTGACTCCTTGTTGAATTCACTTCTGTCCCCTCAAGATATTCAGTATCTGTCTCTATAACTATATTTCTTTTTTTTTTAATTGAATCATAGCTGTGTACATTAATGCAATCATGGGGTACAATGTGCTAGTTTTATATACAATTTGAAATATTTTCATCACACTGGTTAACATAGCTTCGTGGCATTTTCTTAGTTATTGTGTTAAGACATTTATATGTCTATACTTCCCAAAGCAATCTACCTATTCAATGCCATTCCTATCAAAATTGTACTTTCAAGATTTGGAAAAAATGATTCTGCGTTTTGTATGGAACCGGAAAAAACCCCGTATAGCTAAGGCAGTTCTCTGTAACAAAAATAAAGCTGGGGGCATCAGCATACCAGATTTTAGTCTGTACTACAAAGCCATAGTGCTCAAGACAGCATGGTACTGGCACCAAAACAGAGACATAGACACTTGGAATCGAATTGAAAACCAAGAAATGAAACTAACATCTTACAACCACCTAATCTTTGATAAACCAAACAAGAACATACCTTGGGGGAAAGACTCCCTATTCAATAAATGGTGTTGGGAGAACTGGATGTCTACATGTAAAAGACTGAAACTGGACCCACACCTTTCCCCACTCACAAAAATTGATTCAAGATGGATAAAGGACTTAAATTTAAGGCATGAAACAATAAAAATCCTCCAAGAAAGCATAGGAAAAACACTGGAAGATATTGGCCTGGGGAAAGACTTCATGAAGAAGACTGCCATGGCAATTGCAACAACAACAAAAATAAACAAATGGGACTTCATTAAACTGAAAAGCTTCTGTACAGCTAAGGAGACAACAACCAAAGCAAAGAGACAACCTACACAATGGGAAAGGATATTTGCATATTTTCAATCAGACAAAAGCTTAATAACTAAGATCTATAGAGAACTCAAATTAATCCACATGAAAAAAGCCTACAATCCTATATATCAATGGGCAAGAGACATGAATAGAACTTTCTCTAAAGACGACAGACGAATGGCTAACAAACACATGAAAAAATGTTCATCGTCTCTATATATTAGAGAAATGCAAATCAAAACAACCCTGAGATATCATCTAACCCCAGTGAGAATGGCCCACATCACAAAATCTCAAAACTGCAGATGCTGGCATGGATGTGGAGAGAAGGGAACACTTTTACACTGCTGGTGGGACTGCAAACTAGTACAACCTTTCTGGAAGGAAGTATGGAGAAACCTCAAAGCACTCAAGCTAGACCTCCCATTTGATCCTGCAATCCCATTACTGGGCATCTACCCAGAAGGAAAGAAATCCTTTTATCATAAGGACACTTGTACTAGACTGTTTATTGCAGCTCAATTTACAATCGCCAAAATGTGGAAACAGCCTAAATGCCCACCAACCCAGGAATGGATTAACGAGCTGTGGTATATGGAATACTATTCAGCCATTAAAAAAAATGGAGACTTTACATCCTTCGTATTAACCTGGATGGAAGTGGAAGACATTATTCTTAGTAAAGCATCACAAGAATGGAGAAGCATGAAACCTATGTACTCAATTTTGATATGAGGACAATTAATGACAATTATGGTTATGGGGGGGGAACAGAAAGAGGGAAGGAGGGAGGGGGGTGGGGCCTTGGTGTGTGTCACACTTTATGGGGGCAAGACATGATTGCAAGAGGGACTTTACCTAACAATTGCAATCAGTGTAACCTGGCTTATTGTACCCTCAATGAATCCCCAACAATAAAAAAAAAATTAAAAAAAAATAAAAAAGAAAAAAAGAAAAAAAAAAAAGAAAATTTCACAAGTACCCTTGTAAGATGCACCATAGGTGTAGTCCCACCAATTACCCTCCTTCCACCCATCTTTTCTCAGCCCCTCCCTCTCCCCTTTCCCCATATTCTTAGGTTATACTAGGGTTATAGCCTTCATATGAAAGCTATAAATTGGTTTCATAATAGGGCTGAATACATTGGATACTTTTTCTTCCATTCTTGAGATACTTTTCTAAGAAGAATATGTTCCAGCTCCATCCATTTAAACATGAAAGAGGTAAAGTCTCCATCTTTCTTTAAGGCTGCATAATATTCCATGGTGTACATATACCACAATTTATTAATCCATTCATGGGTCAATGGGCACTTGGGCTTCTTCCATGACTTAGCAATTATGAATTGGGCTGCAATAAACATTCTGGTACAAATATCTTTTTTATAATGTGATTTTTGGTCTTCTGGATATATACCTAATAGAGGAATTGTAGGATCAAATGGCAGGTCTATTTTTAGATCTCTAAGTGTTCCCCAAACATCTTTCCAAAAGGAACGTATTAGTTTGCATTCTCTGAAGAAGACAGGCACATGGTCTACAGACATATGAAAAAATACTCATCATCCTTAATCATCGGAGAAATGCAAATCAAAACTACTTTGAGATATCATCTAACTCCAGTAAGATTAGCCCACATCACAAAATCCCAAAATCAGAGATGTTGGCGTGGATGTGGAGAAAAGGGTATGACTATATTTCTTATACTGTGGCATCATTAACTTTATTTCTGTTTCAATGACTGGATCCTTGGGAAGCAGAAACATGCCCTATTTAATTTGTAGCCCTAGCACCTAATGTTTTAGACCAAATTGTGTCCACTTCAAATTCATATGTTGAAGTCCCAACTCCCAACACCTTGAAATGTAACCATATTTGGAAATAAGATCTTCAAAGAGGTGAGTCAATTGCAATAAGGCCATTATGATAAGAAGAGATTTCTAGGATGTGGAAAAGGGCCACAGAGAAACGGCCACATAAGGACACAGGGAGAAGGAGGCCATTCGAAAACCAAGGAGAGAAACCTCAGAAGAAATCAAAGCCAAGGATACTTTGATCTCGTACTTCCAGCCTTCAGAACTGTGAGAAGATAAATATTTGTTGCTTACGCCACTGAGTCTGTGCTATTTTGTCATGGATTCCCTAGCAAACTAATACACCATGGTACACCTGGTGCAAACCTTTCACATAGAGTTGGTGCTAATGTTATAGAAACCAATTGGTATGTTTTTGTCCATACACCCATTTTTGAATAAAAGTGACTAGGCCACAGAGAAAACTGGTGAAAGACCGTAATTGGACAAAGAGCCCTCTGCTTATTAAGACCTCAATGCTGCTCTCCAGCCCAAATTTCTGCAATTCAATCTTCAGCATATAGGAAAACCCTCCAAGAAGTATAATGTGAAGAATACAACGAATACACACACGTGTGTGTGGTTGTGCATACACACAATCAGGTGGATCTTTTTGGAACTCATTCAGACTTTGAGTATTTCCCCCAACCCCAGGCCTGCACTTCAAGCAGCAGCTGTAGAAAAGAGGTGGACGCTATAGAGACAGTGTAAGGGAGAGAGGAGCAGCACAGACAGACATCCAGGTGCTGGCTGGGGACTAGGGCTGGAACAACCAAATGCCTGGGACGGGACTCGAGGCAGGCACGGAGAGACTGCGCCAAGGGACTGCGGAGCCAGCTGAGCTCCCTTAGATGTCCTCCTTCTAAACACCCATGCAGAATTACCATACTGCCCTTTCTCAGACTTCAAATGCTTTCTGATTCCTACTATGCAAACAGTCAAGCCTCCATAAGTATATGCTGAATGGATGAATAAATCAAAGGAGCTGATTTAACTGGGAACATACTACAATGTTGACCATAGAAAAGGGAGGTGGGTTCCCATACTAGCTCTCAGCAGAGAAAGCAATTCAATTACCAACACTCACAGACAATAAACTCAGGCTAAAACATGGCAATTTTATGAGACACTTGGCTGTGGCAACCTTGCCTTTCTTGTTCTGGTCTCTGCTTCCCCTTCTCACCCCCTATTGACTATTTGTAAGCACCACAGCGTGGTATCCGGGCTTTGCATTTTGTCTTGTATCTCCTCGTCACCATGTGGGCGATGGGAAGCCTAAGTTGGCTGCTTAGTCATTTGTATGTCTTGTTTTCTTCCCATACAGTTGAATAACGCATATGGTCTAAAGGCTGAGGAATTTGGCATGTGCAAACACCGCAGACACAATGAATGGGAAGCTTATTTGTTTCGAACTGGGAAATAGAGTTGAGAGAGGTTTACAGCACTGAAAGAAAGGGCCAGAATTTTGTTCTGACTCCCTGGTGGTTGAGTAGGTCAGGGAATAAATGTAACCTTGAAATGTCTGGGTCCCTGCAAACAGGGAAAGGTATTCAGACCAGGGGATTAGCTAGTCTGTTAGTTAACACACGAAAACACTCTCACAATTTTCCTGGCAGGAGGTTGCAGAAGGAGATAGGAAAGAGGGATTAGTAGGGAGGAAAAAGAACCAGGAGGAAAGATGGATGATGGTTTTTGGAAGCAAAGAGAGAGGACAAAGTCAAATGCACACTGGAATCTGCTTCTTGCATGACTGAGTGGAGGATAGGGCTTTGATCTGTATTTAGTCCCCAAAGCTCAGAGCCTGCACAGCAACCTTTGTTGATGCCGGTGACACTCATGTTGGACACCAGAACAAGGGCAAGAAAGGACGGTGGGAGAGGAGAATGACAGAAGAGGAATAAGGGTACATAGGACAGGTGCAGGGGGGGAGGGGAGCGCTCTCTTCCCCTCCTTTGTGAATATCCAGACAAGTCCATCAACCCCGTGGCAGGCTGCAGTGATGAGAAAGATACATAATATGATAAAGCTTGGTAGCAGGCATGTGTGATTGAACAGACCAATGAAGAGATAACATTTGAAAGCTTTACTGCTTGGAAAGCTGTTAGCAAGCTGGTGTCCCCTTCATCATGTTTAATTTTACTTTTACTACCCTTCATTTGCTTTGACGGGTTGATGTTGCCATGGTGCAGTTGGAATTCTCATAAAAGTGCTGTTACCCTTTCAAGATGGCCATTTTTTTCTAGGGTTTATACCACATTTTATAGTTATGTCAGAAGGTTTACTTGGTTTATGAATTCTCCAAGCTTTAAGATTGCTCTCAAAAAACCCCGGTTTGCCTTCAGTTCTTGCCATTTAATTTGTGATCTTTAACAGCAGTCACATCACTGGTGCTGTCCTGACATAATTAGAAATGCATTTTTTGGTTCACGTAAGTAAACAAAGGGCACACAGAGAAAGCAAGCTGACTTTTCCTGGGTTTGAATCCCTTAAATATTTGTGACTGTCTATATGCTGCTGAAGATTGTACCTTATGCATATAATGATAATAAACAAAATAACTATGACCAAATATGAATCTAATAATTAATATGTATCGGATGTAATCGGATGACTATGTTGTTTCCTCTATAGCAATTCAAGGCTGGTAAACAGTATAACAGCCTTGCTATACTGTTATACTTGTTAACAAGGATTTAATAAAGAATATTAAATCCCTCTTGAGAATATCTAGGCTACAGGTAATAAGAATTTAAGTCTTCAGTTTCATCAATTACTACAATCTAGTCATTCAGCAGACATTTAACTCATCACCGTATCTATGTTTAAGACTTTTTAAGAAGCGAAGGCTCTCAAGATTTTATTTACCTCCACATGTGACAGGTAAAACTTACCCCTACAGAGACAGCCAAGGCAAAATATAGTTGCAAGATAATGTGGTAAAATCCATTATATCGTATAATTTCAATGAACTGGAATGTACTTTTGTATTAAGATTTGAGGAGAGACAGCTGAAGTTTATCCCAAAGTCTATGTGTTTTCAGGTTCTTGTGATTAATCAACATTGGATTCATTTTTCCACATTGTCTTATAGTATTCTAGAATGTGGAAGCCACTTGGGGGGTGGGGAGCTGCCCACCAGCATTTGTTTCCTCTCAGTGTTCAAATTACCACAAACTTAGTGGCTTAATGCAAATTTACTATTTTGCTGTTCTGAGGGCTAGAAGTGCGATATGGATCTCCCTGGGCTAAAATGAGTAGGGTTGGATCCCCCGGAGGCTTTGGGGGAGAATCTGTTTCCTGACCCTGCCTGGTTTCCACCGTTTGCGTGCGCTTCATCTTCTGTCTTCAATCCAGCCATGTCCCGTGTCTCTGATGGTTCTTCCATGTCACATTTCCCTCTGAACTTCTTTCCTTTTTCACTTTTAAGGACCTGTGTCATCACACTGGTCTCACCCACGTATTCCACGAAAATCTCCCAATTTAAAGGCCAGCTGATTAGCAACCTTAATCCCATTTGCAAATTTAATTCATCTTTGGCATGCAAAATGACATATTTACTGCTTAGGACTAGGATGTCCTTGGGATCCATTATTCTGCCTATCACACCCCCTATTGGAGGTAGCAGGTATGCTGGAAAACTGTCGCATTAAATTAAAATTGCACCAAATAACCAGAGGTCCTCTTTCCAGCTTAGAGGTTATGATGCTTTAACAAACAGGGAACTGAACGTCTCTGGTTTCAGGTTTGTCACTGGGTATGGTAACATTTTATGACCAAACCAGGAAGAGTTTTAAAAGATGCAGAATATTTAATCACATGTAATACAGTGTTTATTTAACCTTTCTCCAAGTATTTTACATTTTATTTGCTTTTAATTTTGCTATTGAAAATAACACTGCACACTCAGTGCCCATAGCATAGTAGTTACGGCGCAGGTTTGAACCCGGCCAGCTAAACAATGACAACTGCAACAACAACAACAAAATAGCTGGGCATTGTGGCAGGCACCTGTAGCCCCAGCTAGAGGGGAGGCTGAGGCAAGAAAATTGCTTAAGCCCAAGAGTTGGAGGTTGCTGTGAGCTGTGACACCACGTCACTCTACCCAGGGTGACAAGATGAGACTCTGTCTAAAAAAAAAAAAACTGCAGTATACACCCCTATGCATCTCTGATTATTTTCCTGTAATAATCTTGACTTGTGGTCATACTATGTCCAATAGTATCTATGTCTTTAGGGGTCTTTATACTTTGCAAAATGGTAGCATATGTCCTGGAGGAAGTACAAGATGGAGGGCATATGAGTGTGTTCTACATCTTCTCTTACTGGTTCCCGAGACCCATGGTAAAATGCTTAATAGTGTACACATTTATTACAAAGGAAATGCATTTTATGGTGCTTAACCAAAATACTTTCTGAAAGAACCCTGTTGGAGCTGTTTTGTAGAAAAATGATCCAAAATGTCAGGATTCAGTGTGTTTTACAAAATATGTCATGATGTTTCTGGTGTGGTCATTTTTTATTTATTTTTTATTTTATTTTATTTTTATTAAATCATAGCTGTGTACATTAATGTAATCATGGGCACCATACACTGGTTTTATATACCATTTGACACATTTTCATCACACTGGTTAACATAGCCTTCCTGACATTTTCTTAGTTATTTTGTTAGGATATTTATATTCTATAGTTACTTTCACATGCACCCTTATAAGATGTACCATAGGTGTGGTCACACCAATCACCCTCTTTTCACCCATCCTCCCCCCGCCCCTCCCCTCCCTTTCCCCTTTCCCCATATTCTTAGGTTATAATTGGGTTATAGTTTTCATATGAAAGCTATAAATTGGTTTCATAGTGGGCTGAGTACATTGCATACTTTTTCTTCCATTCTTGAGATACTTTACTAAGAAGAATATGTTCCAGTTCTATCCATGTAAACATGAAAGAGGTGAAGTCTCCATCCTTCTTTAAGGCTGCACAATATTCCATGGTGTACATATGCCACAATTTATTAATCCATTCATGGATTGATGGGCACTTCGGCTTCTTCCATGACTTAGCAATTATGAATTGGGCTGCAATAAACATTCTAGTACAAATATCTTTGTTATAATGTGATTTTTGCTCTTTAAGCAGACACCCCTCAGAATGGGAGAAGATATTTGCAGGTTATGTCTCTGACAAAGGTTTAATAACCAGAATCCACAGAGAACTCAAATGTATAAGCAAGAACAGAACAAGTGATCCCATCTCAGGGTGGGCAAGGGACTTGAAGAGAAACTTCTCTGAAGAAGACAGACACATGGCCTGCAGACATATGAAAAAATGCTCATCATCCTTAATCATCAGAGAAATGCAAATCAAAACTACCTTGAGATATCAGCTAACTCCAGTAAGATTAGCCCACATCACAAAATCCCAAGACCAGAGATGTTGGCGTGGATGTGGAGAAAAGGGAACACTTCTACACTGCTGGTGGGAATGCAAATTAATACATTCCTTTTGGAAAGATGTTTGAAGAACACTTAGAGATCTAAAAATAGATCTGTCATTCAATCCTATAATTCCTCTACTAGTTATATACCCAGAAGACCAGAAATCACATTATAACAAAGATATTGGTGTGGTAATTTTTATGATACAGATTGACTTTAGAACCGAATCCGACGTACATTTGTGGCAGCAGTGTGTATTCAATGTAGTTATTCAACCAATATTTATTGAGGGTCAGCTACATCCCAGGCCCTCTTCTAGGCACTTGTGATGTAGCAGTCAACCAAAACTTCCTGCCCTCGTGGTGGTTACGCTCCAGTCAAATAGATGTGACTACAGTTAAACACTACTGATTCGTGAAAGCATTCTTAGAACAAAGCTAACTTAGCAAAACTTAATACATCTTCCATATCCTAACTTAATACATCTTCCATATCCTAACTTTATCCCATAAATAAAGATAGAGAAGCCCAGTGTGTATAACGTATTCCTAAAATATCTCCCCCAACTGGCCATGGTTCCAGTCATTCTTTTGGCTGAAAGTTATGGTGTCAATGGTTTTAACCTACTTGGCTTCAGTTCTTTCAAGGAAAGGTTTCTCCCTGACCAATATGATTCTGGTGGATCCAGCAATCTTGAGACTTTCCCCTTGACTACAGGCATAGGATGATAATCCTCCAAGGGAAGCTAATCAGAATCTCTCTCCTGTGAGTTTAAATGCCAGTTTAATCAGAGGAGGCATACATGAATGTAAGATATATACTGTTTACCTTAGAATGTAGGGGCTTGAAAGTGATGGCTTCACTGCTGCAAAACCCTGAAAGCATTGTGCTTCCTTTTCTTCCAGTCACCTCGTTTTTCTGATCTTTTTATTTTTTTTTAACCTGAGAGCCCCATTATTTTCCAGCAAATTGGTCCTCCCACAAAGCACCATTTTGATCTGGAGCTGGTCAGCATTTGTTCTGTTGCTTGGAACAGAGAACCCTAACAGACTGATACTGGATACAAGCAATTGGCTGGTCATATCAACCACAAGAAATCCAGCCAGATTTTCAATAGTATTTCTTCAGATGGATCCAAAATAAAACCATACAATGGCAAAGCTGAAAGGGACCTTACTCACTGCCTAATTCTTGGCCTTTAAGTAAGAAAATTCAGGTCCAAAATAGGGAAGTGACTTGCCCATGATGCCAGAAGGGTTTATTGGTAGATTCAGAACAATTTTACATGTTTACTTCACATCAGTATCAACAGCAAATAAACTATAAGGGTTTCCATTGGAAATTGTGGAATAAATTATGCATGAGTGTAATTTTAGCTATGATAATATGAAAAGATTGTATCTGTATATTTCAAGTCAGCTCTGACAAGCAAACATGTAGGCAGAAGTAGGGGCAGGAAGAGCACCTGCAACTAATGATTGTATCCTGCCTAGTGTGATAATTTTGCTGTAAAAATTGGGAAGGAGGCTAATCTAATTGATTAGACCTCCCCCAATTATCATTTGTGGGTGGTCAGATCTTGGAACTCTATTTGTTCTGGGTAGATAACTTCTGGGATGAACAGAATGAACCTCACTTTCTGGTATCCACATCCTATGTCATCTTAGGTGTGAATGGACTAAACTAGGTATGTAGGTCTAATGAAGAGAATATTGTAAGGAAGGTGATGTCAATTCTATGGTTAGAAAAGACTGCAAGCAGGCTCAGGTCTCAGTGGCCTTGATGAAAAAAGCTACCATGTTAAAAAAGCCACATGGCAAAGAACTAAAGGTGGTCTCCCTTAAGCCTCTGTAGACAACCACTGAGTGAGCTAGGAAGCAAATCCTACTTTCATTGAAACTTGATATCAGGCTTGTGAGAGACCTTCAAATCAAAGGCCAGGCTGAGGCATGCCTACGTTCCTGAGATAATAATTCCACATTTTCTTAAAGCTGCTAAGTTTGGTAGTACTTTGTTATATAGCAGTAGATTGCTAATATAGTTCTTGATGGAGGATAGTATTTTGCATCTTCTTGAAAGACCAAGGTTTTCTTATCATGGTTACAGAAAAAGGTAAGATGGCCTGCGGATTTCAAACACTCTCAGGCTAACAGCACTTGTGCAAAGCAGTGGGAAGAGTATTATGTCCTTCCAAGTCAACCAGCTGGGAAGCAACTGGGGGGTGGTGGTGAAGTGGGCAGTCAGGATATACAGTCTCTCCATTGTCCTCATGCAGAGCTTCCTACACCACAGTGGAAACTTCTCCTGCAAGAAAGAAAACAATCAAATGGCACTAGTAGGAAAGAGCTTTTTGAAATATAGTTGATCCCACTGGTGTCCCTTAATTGCACATTTTTATTTACCTCTAGCCAACTGGCAGTTGCACACCATTTTAATTAAGTTAGAACTAGAGAAAGAAGAGTATTTAGTTTGAGTTTCTTGTTCCAAGTTCCTTTCTTAATTGCCTTTTCATTCAAGGCAAAGACTTATGGTGGCGGCCATAGCACCATTGAAAAACAATTCATCGTATCAGTGACTGGGCCTCATAACAGAGCACCTTAATAAGACCAAGTTCTGTACTTCTTGACTCCCTGAGATGGATTATGTTCATAGTCCATTATTTGAAAGAGGGTATCTGACTTATGGCAAATATATCTGAAACAGCATTGTAGAACTGTATTTTATCTTTAAGAACTGTATTTTTATAAAAGTGAGATATTTACTTCTGTTGCAGGAAGGAATTTAAGCAGAAAAATTTCTCTCTAATGTTTGTTGAATCATACGAGAATGATGAGGAGGAACAAGGTGATACATCAACCAACTAACTTAAAAAACTCAGTTGTATTTTTATTTCAGGAAGAAAGGCTGAGCTAAAGGTGCCCTATGGTATTGAATGAAATACTTTTCTTCTTTTTCCAAGTCATGCATATCATCCAGGTATTCACAAGGGTAGCATCAGTGAGTTCTATTACTTAAATTTGCACAAGCATGTAATCAATTTTTGCTTTCTTTTCCTTCCTTTTTTAGGGCTTGTAAAAGAGGTTGAAATTTACAGTCTTCACAGATGGCAACCCTCATATGGAATCACAGAGGGTAACAATCAGAAGGGACCTCTGAGATTACCTGGTCCGACCCTCTCATTTTATAAGCAAGGGAGCCAAGGCCCTTTAATGGAAGATCTTATCGGTGATGGATGCTGTTAATGACACTTGGAATTCCAGGCCTGAAGAGGCCAGACTCAGGATTCACAAAGAGCAAGGAAATCATATACTTGGAGTAGGAATTTTTGCTCCATTGTAGTTCATTTTTTTCCTTCTTGTTTGAATGAAGTTCGATAAAGAGTAGAAGGCCAAAGATACACTGACCATGGTGGCAGAACCCCAGGTCCTCAGCCTGGTTCACTCACTCCCTGACTCTGTGATTTGGAAAAGTGACTTGATCTCTTAATTTCTACATCTACAAACATGAGGAAATAAACAATAGGACCAAACTCTTGGGTTGGGACGAGGATGACATGAAAGTCCGTTTGTGAAGCTCTCAGCACAGGGCCTGACCCTGAGCAAGTGCTCATGAAATGTTTGTGATCTTCATGATTAGCACCTCCTGGTGGGAAGCCTTCCCAACTGTGACCCTTAACAACAGCAAATCATTGTACTTTTTGAGCTTCTGTTGGGTCATACACAAAAGTGAAGGACTTTCAGCGTCAGGACTATTTTGACCTTGGGTCCTGCTCCCCTGCCAACCCAGATTTGGCAGCTCTCTCCTCAGCCTCACATGGCCTCCTAAGTCAACTCCCATCTCAGCTGTCTCTGGACTGACCACAGGTGTGGAAATTTGAGTATGAGGCTCACAGCTGACCCTTCCTGCTTTGCCGTAGGAGCTAGTACGGGGTCTTTGACTAATAAGTCCCCGTATGAAATCAACATCTTCCAATTAAATTTCTATTGCTCCTAGAGACAAGACAAGCTTGATGGGTTCAGGAAGTAGAAAAGAAGATCGTAGCCAAATAACAACTGAGGATAATGTACCAAAATACTCTCTAGAGAGCACATGATAAATGCCAACAGCTCAGGGGACAGCCGGCTATCAGTATACACAAAGCTCAGGGAAAGTTGGCAGGAGGAATTCGCAACAAGAATTAGACAAAGACATCAATTTAAGAGTGAAGGGTGAATAGGGAGATCAATTTTAATGGAAGGAGAGTCTACCGTGGGAGGTTAGGCTAGGTCTAGCAGTGGACAGAGATTCACAAATATTTATGAGCTATTTTTAGTCACTTATCCCTAAGGCAAAAAGAAAAAATGGAGGCTCAGTTGATTTTTAAAAAATATTTGAATTACAGTTTTAAGCATGAAACTCTCCAGCTACCAAGCCTAGCACGCTCTGGGGAGTGACACTTGTATTATTTTTCACCCTTCTTTTTTGCCTTCCACGCGGCTTCCATGACAGGCAACGGCTTTGGAGAAAACAAAGTGCAGTGCTTTGCTCATTCAAATGGACTGTCCCCTGTTGTCAGGGCTTAACTTTTAA
This sequence comes from Nycticebus coucang, assembly GCF_027406575.1. NCBI lineage: Eukaryota > Metazoa > Chordata > Mammalia > Primates > Lorisidae > Nycticebus > Nycticebus coucang. The sequence continues at coordinate 90,833,994 of NC_069782.1, read as the reverse complement.
ATCATTCTGGCCATCCAATGTGGAACCCAGCAAAGAACCTTTGTCATGGAAAGGTCATAGACAGTTATTAACACAGAGTGACAACTGTACTTCAGAAAACAATTACCATCTCCCGTCATCCCTGCCACCTTCACAGAAGTCTTTGCTGACAACCTCTTCATTTCTATTCAGTGTCAGCAAGATATTTTAACAGTACCTCACTGTCCATCTCAGCTCTCTCAGAAATGGGGGCTGTGCAGACTGCAGGGTAACTTGGGCACAATCAAGGAGAGAAAGAACATTTAATCTCTGGCCAGCTTGATTCAATGCCACTCCAGCAAGTATTTAACTTCTTTGCGGCTGGCCAGACCAAGGAAGCTGTGAGTCACAACCATGGAGTTTTAGAGCTAGAAAAAAATGTCACCCATCCTCCAGGAACCCCAAAGAATCCTGGGATTCTTTGGCGCTGTGGCTAACATTGTGCTCTACGTGGGATCGTCCTCCATCACTTGATCTGCCTGGGGACTCTATCGCTAGAGACAGCTCTTGGTTTCTGGCGATCCCAAGCCAGGTCAACCCATATGCTGCTAAGTGTGACTTCTCCACACTCTGTGTAGTGGCATTGCTCCACATTCTTCACCGTCACGAAGTAAAATTGCACCTGATCAGGATGAATCAATGAATGCATGTTTTCTGGCCTTGTAGGGCTGGGACAAAATGGGCAAAGCTGGGAGGGAGGAGGTTTTGTTTTACAAATGATGGAAAAGTGACACAGTGAACCCTATCTGAGCAATCCGAGAGTAGGATAAAGGCAGTAACACAACATCTTGCAGCCTTCTAAGAGTTCTGTGTCTTGATCTAGCTAAGCAGGAATTTCAAAAGCAGAGTGCAAACAATATTGGCAATCCCTTCTAAATGTGCATTCAAGCACGTGTGTGAGTGTGCATGCACACATGTACAGGGACACCCTCATGCTTCTAGATGACATGTGGGCTGTCAGCGTCAGTATTATTTTCCCTGAATACTCAAGGTAGAATACTCAAGGCCATGAATTACTAATCACTGGTCTAGGTGCTGGTGAGAGTCAAAGTTCCTGTGCTCAAGCAGGGGAAGGCCTACATATCTGTTTCCTAAATGTGTTGCTATTGTGGGCTCCTGTGCCAGCTCAGCCCCAGCCTAGGTAGATTTTACTAGAGCGCTCTTTCCTCAGAATGAAGCTGTGACATGTGATGAAATGATGGGCTCCCCAGGGAAATCTCCACAGCTCGGCGCTGGCTCTGTGATTAGTCTTATCCTCATTGGGGGATGCGCATTGCCTTTTTCTAGCTTCTTGGAAGGAATAATATATGATTTGGATATTACTCTGCTATTGACATGCTGGCTTTTCTGCTTTAATGATTTTTAAAGAAACAAGTGGGAGTTTACAGTGGGGGGTACTTAATAATCCTGGAAGACAGCTGAGGCTGGTTGCATGAATTCATATTGTGTTTACCCCTGGTCTTCCTTAGGTCATTGGACATACCCAAGTACCCCAAGTGAAGGAATATGCACCCTATTTGTGCTCAGAAAATAATTGCTGAAGACATGAATTTCCAATTAATGGGGTTAAAATGTTAAAAATCTTAAAAGCCCTCCTGATTTCCTCCTAAAGATGAGAACTTTTAAAATTTCTCTAGTGTTATATATAGTGGTTCAATATCAGGCATAATAATTTGACCTGAGTTTTCTCTGGATCTGTGCAATAATAAATCTAGCAAAAAGTGGGCTCACCTCTGATTTATCCATTTGTGTTTAGACACAAACACCACAGAAAAGCCAATCGTTTTAAAACCACTTTTAGAGATGGCTTTGGTTGTCACCTCTGATAAGGTGCTGTGTCTCTAAATGTGACCACTTCCAGTCACATGACATGAATTAGACTTTTTAAAAAATTTCCAATAAAGGGGGAATGGTCAATGGAATAAACCACCAAATTGAGGCAGAATAGAAAAGTTTACAGCATTTTTGATATTATAGGGTCATTTTTAATTTGACCTCTTTTAAAAAATAATCTTGTCCATGTTTTTAAAGTTTAGATTCTTATTTCCTGCACACTAATGATTATTCATTTATCTTCTTCTTTTTTTTTTTGGAGACATACACACACAAATACACAAATCTTACAAGAAGACTCACATAAGATCAAAAACATTGGAGTAAACCAGCGTATGATCCACTGTACACTTGGCAGAGTTGTTTTGTGGGGCTCAGTTTCCAGTGCTGTAAGTTGATGTTTCAAGGGAAGAAAAAAAGGTTCTCAAATTCCTAAGGGTTATCCACTGATGGAACACAGATTTTTGGGGTGGCATGAGTGGGGAAAGAAATGGGATGCTCACAGGGGATGCCTATGTGTATGTGACAGAAGTTCTAGGAGAAAAAGGAAGGAGAAGCTTGAGCTGGTGATTTGCATGAAGACTGGAACCCTGTGCAGCAGAGGAAAAGATTAGAAGATATAAAAATATTCTCTGCACATACACAGAGTCATGGGCTGAACTGTGCACCTTTCCAAATTTCTAAGTTAAAATCCTAGTCCCCAGTATGTCGGAATGTGACTGTATTTGGAGATAGAGCCTTTAAGTTAGAGCAGTTAAGGTTAAATGAGGTCATTATGGTGGGCCTTAATCCAATTGTTTCTTCATTCCTTTCTCTAGTTTCTTCATAAGAAAAAGAGATTAGAACACAGATTCACACAGAGAAAGGACCAAATGAGGACATAGGGACACGATGGCTATCTACAAGCCAAGAAGAGAGGCCTTAGCAGAAACAACCATGCCAGTGCCTGGATCTCAGACTTCCAGCTCAGAGCTATAAGAAAATAAATTTATGTTGTTTAAACTACCCAGACCATGGGATTTCTTATGGCAGTCCTAGCAAAGTGAAACACACACACACACACACACACACACACATTTTTAAAAGTTTAAACAAAACTGAATCAGAGTATAAAATTTTGCCATTACATTTTGTTTATATTTTTATTGTTTTGAAAGTTTCAAAAATTCAGAAAAGTAGAAAGAATAAGATAATGAGCACTTACATACTTATTATCAATATTTAACAAATTTTAATTTTATTTTTTGCTTTAAACCTTTTTTAAAAGAATAAAACGTTACAGGTACCATTGAAACCCCTTTGGTATCCAACCCAAATTCTAGTCTCAACCCAAATTCCCTTGCTGAAATTACAACTATCAGGATGTCTTGTATATCTGTCTCCTGTATATTATTAAAATTTTAATGCATATATAGTATTCATAATATATATACAATTTTATGCGTTTTGAAATTTCATGTTAATGGCATTGCACTGCATAGATAATTCTTTAACTTGTTTTTTAACTAAACACAAGCTTTGCTAATTTGCCCATATTAACACATTTGGCTGTACCTGACTCATTTCATCTGCTATATAATGTTCTACTGCATAGATATACCAAGTTCATTTTTATTTACCTACTGACTTACTGATAGACATCAAGGATATCCTTAATTTTTCTTAAAAACAATCTTCATTGATTATTTTTTAACATCTCCAGGTGTGTGTGTGTGTGTGTGTGTCTGTATGTGAGTTTATCTCATGTGTATGCCAGCCAGATGGAATTGCTAAAATATTATTCAAGGTCATTAAACTATTTTGACTCCCATTATCAGTATGTATTGCTATTTATTTACTTCTCATCAATATTTTATTTTCAAAATTCTAATTCAATGTGAAATATCTAATTTTTAAAATGTACATTTTCCCAACTATTAATAAGGCTGCCTATCTTTTAATGTCTATTGTCACTTTGTTTCTTCCTCTTTGAGTTATTTATTATTGCCTCAAGACTTCAGATTGACAGCTTTTTCTTTTTTTTTTTTATTGGTGAGGATTCATTGAGGGTACAAAGAACCAGGTTACACTGATTGCATTATTAGGTAAAGTCCCTCAAGTTTTTTCTTTTAAGATCTATTGAGGTATAACTGGCAAATGAACGTTGTATACAATTCAAAGTACACAACACAATATTTTGATATATGTATCATATATTTTGATATATGTATATTTTGTGAAATGGTTACCACAATTACTAATTAAGATGTCTATCACCTCCCATGGTCATCTTTTGTGTGTTTGTGTCCAATCGATAACGAAAATGTGATGTATATATATGCAATGGAATATTATTCAGCCTTTAAAAAGAAGGAAATCCTGCCTTTTGTGACAATATGAAATAAGCCAGACACTGAAGAAACAAATACTGCATGAGCTCACTTACATGTGGAATCTAAAAACAGGCCAACACATAGAAATAGTTGAAAGGCGGTTGCTAGGAGTGGGGCAGGAGAATGGGGGAACTTTCTCAAAGAGTAGAAACGTGTAGTTATAAGATGAGTAGGTTCTGGATATCTAATGTACAGCACAGTGACAATAGTTACTAGTAAGTAATGTGTTAAATACTTGAAGTTTTCTAAGAGAGTAGATCTCAAGCTTTTTGTTTTTGATGTGTATGAGTCTTTATATATTTAGAATTCTAAAACTTTGTCAGTTACATTTGTTGTAATCATCTTTTTCCTATTTATGGCTCTCTTTTTACATTTTTTTATGGAGACTTTGGTTAAACATAAGATTTTAATGTGTTCAAGTATATCAATCTTTTTCTTTATGATTCATGCTTTCTGTGTCTTATGTAGGTTATCTTCCCAACCACAAGCCCATAAAGATATTCTGTTATATTCCTCGATGCTTTTACCCAAATGTTTTGATTTTCATTTTTTTAATCTGAAAAATTACAAAGTCTGAGGTAAGGACCTGATCTCATTGTTTCCATGTGGCTAACCACTTACCTCCACTTCGCTTACTTAGCAGCAAGTTTTCTTCCCATGGTGATTTGTATTGGTACCCTTATGTATACCTAGCTCCTATGTTATTTGTGGGTCTATTTCTGAACTACTCTGATCTACTGGTCAGGATTTCTATCTATATGCACCAACACTATGATGTCATAACAGTTATCACTTTTAATAAGACTTGCCATTTATGAAGATAACCTTTTCCTGGATTTCAATTCCTTAAATGTATATTCTTTCTGATCTTTGAGTATATATTTTTCATAACTGCTTCAAAATTTCTGTATGTCAAATATAACATCTGAGCTAACTTGGATTTGTTTCTATTGACTACTTTTTCCCCTTGATTAGGAATTACATTTTTCTTACTTTTTTCCATTTCTACTGGGTTTTTATTCTCTACTGGATATTTTGATACATTATAGAGACTCTATGTTTTATTATATTCCTCTGAAGATAGTTTATTTTTGTGCAAGTGAACATTCAATTATGGACTGATCAACTTGAATTTGTGTAGGCTTGGTTTTACATTTTGTTGGGCCAAACCTGTGAAACCCATAAACTTTTTCCTAAGCTGTTTTTTCAACTTGGAAAGACTTACCTTCTAATCTCTCATCTTGCTGTGAATTTTGTCAGTTAGTAGTTTTAGACTTCATTAGGGAGGTTCTAGAATAGACTTTCTAGATCAGGTGCTTATTTGCAAGGTTAGACTTTCTAGTATCTCATCTGAATCCTTAGGATGGCAACAAGCCATTTATTTATTATTTGAACTAATAAATAAATACAGCAAAGTCTCAGCTTACAAAATCAATGTGCATAAATCAGTAGCATTTTTTTTTTATTAAACCATAGCTGTGTACATTAATGTGATCATGGGGCACCATACACTGGTTTTATAGACCATTTGACACATTTTCATCACACTGGTTAAGAAGGCCTTCCTGGCATTTTCTTAGTTATTGTGTTAAGACATTTACATTCTACATTTACTAAGTTTCACATATACCCTTAAGATGCACCGCAGGTGTAATCCCACCAATCGTCCTCCCTCTGCCCACCTCCACCCTCCGTCCCCTCCCTTTCCCCCTTCCCCTTATTCTTAGGTTATAACTGGGTTATAGCTTTCATGTGAAAGCCATAAATTAGTTTCATAGTAGGGCTGAGTACATTGGATACTTTTTCTTCCATTCTTGAGACACTTTACTAAGAAGATGTTCCAGCTCCATCCATGTAAACATGAGAGAGATAAAGTCTCCATCTTTCTCCTAGGGGAGGGCGGGGGGAGGTGGGCGGAGGGAGGGCGATTGGTAGGATTATACCTGCGGTGCATCTTACAAGGGTATATGTGAAACTTAGTAAATGTAGAATGTAAATGTCTTAATACAATAATTAAGAAAATGCCAGGAAGGTCATGTTAACCAGTGTGATGAAAATGTGTCAAACAGTCTATAAAATCAGTGTATGGTGCCCTATGATCACATTAATGTACACAGCTATGATTCAATTAAAAAAAAAAAGAGCACCTGTGGCTCGAAGCATTTTTGTTTATGAATAACACTCAAGGTGAGAGTCAGATCAAGGACTCAATACCATTTACAATAACTACAAATAAAATAAAATACCTAAGAATTGATGACACTGATGAAAGAAATTGTAAATGAAATAATCTAATGGAAGAACACCTCTTGCTCATAGAGTGGTAGAATCAACATTGCCAAAATGTCCATACCTCCAAAAGAGATGCAGAGATTCAACAAAAACCCCATCAAAATACTAACATTGTATTTCAAAGATCCAGATAAATAATTCTAAGCTTCATTTGGAACCAAAAATGAGCCCGTATAACCAATGGTAAACATCACACGACCTGACTTCAAACTATACTAAAAGACTCCTGCAACCCAACAGTACGGTACTTGTATAAAGTAGAAACATAGACCAATTGGCCAGAATAGAGAACCCAGAAATAACCTCATCTACCTACAATCAACTGATCTTCAACAAAGCAGGCAACAATGTACACTGGGGAGAGGAAGCCCTATTCAATAAATGGTTCTGGAAAAATTGGATAGTCATGTGCAGAAGAATGAAACAAGACTTCTATCTCTTTCTGTATTCTAAGAGGATTAAAGTCTTAAATGTAAAGCATGAATCCATAAAATTTCTAGAAAAGTAAAATACGAAAAATTCATCTAGAATTCAGCCTAGACAAATAATTTATAATTAAGACCCCAAAGGCAAATACAGGCCATCCTTGGGTTACAAATAAGAAAGGTTCTGTAGGATTGTTCTTAAGTTGAATTTGTATGTAGTTTGCAGCAGGTACATTTACCTATTACCTGCAATAGCCTCTGTAAGTGCAAACTGTCTATCAGCCAGATGTTTGTAACTCAGGGACTTCCTGCATAGCAAAAACAAAAGTAAATTAATTAAATTTAAAAGCTTCAGTATGGCAAATAAATAGAGAACCTGCGGAATGGAAGAAAATATTCTCAACTATACATCTAACAAAGGGCTACTTTCAAGAATTCAAAAAGAACTGAAACAAATCAGCAATTAAAAAAATGAACCCCACAAAAGAAAAGTAGACAAAAGACTTGAACAGAAATATTTCAAAAGAAGATAGACAAATGGTCAAAAAAACACCTGTGGTGCATCTTACAAGGGTACATGTGAAACTTAGTAAATGTAGAATATAAATGTTTTAACACAATAACTAAGAAAATGCCAGGCGGGCTATGTTAACCAGTGTGATAAAAATGTGTCAAACGGTCTATAAAACCAGTGTATGGTGCCCCATGATCGCATTAATGTACACAGCTATGATTTAATAAAAATATGTATATATGAAAAAATGTTCAACATCACTCATCTTCAGAGAAATGCAAATTACAACTATAATGAGGTACCACCTTACCCCTGTCAGAATGGCCATTATTAAAAAGTCAAATAACAATAGATGTTGGTATGGGTGCTTATATAAATTATTTTATTAGATTTTTTAAAAAACATCCACTGTTGACTATTTTATGTTCTCAGTGTGACTGAAGTATTTCAAGATTCATGAAGGCAAACTCAATTAATTGGTTTGAAAATTTCCATTTTAGCATGTCAAACTCACTGGGAAATTTTATACCTGTGCTATTATGGTAAGTTGAATATGGCCCTACAAATATGTTCACATTTTAATCACAGGGATTTTTTAATTGTCACCTTACATGATAAAAGGGTCCTTGGCAATGTAATTAAGTTGCAGATCTTAAGAAAGGGAGATTATCCGGAATGATCTGGGCAGCCACAGTGTAATCACTAGGGTCCTCATAAGAAGGAGGCTAGAGGATTGGAGTCAGGAATAAGAAGTGTAACAACAGAATCAAGAGGTCAGGGTGATATGTGGAAAGGGCCATGAGCCACGGAATGCAGGCAGCCTTTAGAAACTGAAAAAGGCAAAGAAACAGATTATTCCCTGGAGCCACCAGAACCAGCACTTGTCAATACCTTCACGTTAGCCTAGTGAGGCTGATTACAGACCTCTGATCTCCAGAACTGTTTTAATAATACATTTATATTGTTTCAAGCTAGAACTTGTGAGAATTTGTTAATCACAGCAATATGAAATTAACAGAGGCAGTGTGATGTCCCAGGCAAAATTTCAATTTTTTTTATCTAGTAAGCCTGGCACAAAACACCCTTAGATAATCCGGTTATCTGAATAGTTGGATTAACGGCACATAAAGCTTCTAACTATCAGACAGACTATAGTCTGTATAGGTCTGAAATATTTAGGAGGGCTCCCAAATTCTAAGTTATATCCCCCATGGTGGTGCAGACACGCTGCACAATGATTGAGCGTCCCATTTATGTCATACGTGGTTGCAAATCCTGGCTCTCTCATTTGTATGAGCTAAGTGACTTTAGAGAAGTTACTCTATTTCTATTATTTTATCTATGAAAAGTGGTAACATCTGCCTTTCCAGATCTGTCTGAGGACTAAATGAAATTATTTAAATTATTTAGATCAGTACCTGCCATGTAGCAAGTGATTGAGAAAGTAATGTCATTAAGAAATTAATAGTTAAATAATTGATGAGAAAACTAATGACATGTAGGTTCATGGGGAAGTAGATTTATAAATGTTTATTGAGCAAATATTCAGTATCAGGACAATCTTAGGTGTTGTGGTGGATTGAAAATATATTTTCCCTTGAGGAGATTATAGGAGAGCTAGCTGCCTTACAGCACCCAGGGATAAGTACTGGGCTGGTCAGTTCCAGCCCAGTCTGGTGGGATGTCTCTTTGATTTCAGAAGATAAATTGTCCAGATGGAAGGTAGTTAGCTTTAAAATGTCAGTTTCCCTGCCTGGTAAAAATAAGTGCTTGCAGCATATAAAACATATTTAGTGGTGCTATTGATGGATAAATCATGAAAGATGCGCACTGGAAAGGTTAATATTGACATCCTGTAAGACATAACTTTATATTCAGCACAAGTATTGATCAAACCATGGTGATAGGCGAGACGGTGCTAGTGTGGGTCATTTACAGGAGGGGCAGAGCAAGTGCTCGGGTACTGCAGGAAAAATGAGACTCTCTTCGAGCATATTTTGGAATTTCCAAACCAGCCCATGCGCTGATACTAGTTTGTCTTTCACAGCAACAACAACAGCACCATGTATCAAAGAAGAAACATTTCCTGACTGTATACATTTGGTTAATTACGAACCTTCCATTTACCCCGATAAAAGAGTTAATATCCTAACTCTGAGGTCCCTAACTAAAGCTGTTGAAAGGAAGTAGTGTTTGCCTTGTTCAACTCGCAGAAAAACTAAGTGAAGTTTTTTGGTGCTATCTTGAGCCTTTATTTATTTTTTTTTTTAAACTGGGTAATGGACAACAAATTACTTTACCATTAAAAGAAGATTTTCCAGTTAAGACAGTTGTTTATTTCACTATTAAATTGGGGACAGGGAAGTCAATGAATGGCCAATAAATATTCTGGATGGAGAGTAAAAGGAATATATTCAGCTTGGGAAGGTGAGTGTGCGAACAATAGCTTTCACTGCTTTTTCCTAACTACTGCACATTAAGAGCACACTGAAGAAATGTATCATTGCATATTATTTAGGTTCTTTATTTTCTTATCTATCCATTATTGAAAGTGAGATATTGAACTCTCAATAATTGTAGAAATGTATTTCTCTATTCAATTATATAATTTTTTGCTTTGTATATTTTGATGATCTGTCATTAGGCAAATAAAAGCTTATAATTGTTAAAAGAGAGAGAAAGAAAGAGAGAGAACACTGAGAGAACAAATGGTGGTATGTGGCAATTTCTTTCATGGTTATATAGAGAAAAAGAAAAATAATGCTATGTGTTGCTGCACACAGAAGAGAAATTAGATTATTAGATTTGTTTCTTTAAACTTTTCATTTTGAGGTAATTTCAAACATATAAAAGTGTTGCAGAGAATTCCTGTATTAATTTCATCCAGATTCCAGTGACATTGACAATACAATTGTCAAAATCGGGAAATTAATACTGATAACAACCGTATTATCTAAACCATAGATGTCATGAAAATTTTATCCAATGATCACCTAATGTCCATTTCCCAGACCAGAGTCCAATCCGGAGTCCAATCCAGTAGAAAAAAACATGTAATTGTTTTTCTTGTTAATAATCATTAATCTGAAATAATTCTTCAGTCTTTGTCTTTCATTATTTGACAAGTTTAAAGAGTAATGGCCAGCTATGTTATAGAATGTCCCTCAATTTGGGTTGCCTGATATTTATGATTAAATCAAAGTTACATGTATTTGACAGGAATTCAACAATATGATGTTTTGTTCTCCTCAGGGCAAATTCAGAAGTTTGACCTCTTCTTAACCAGTTCTTTTGGTCAATTTGCCCCATGACTGATAATGTGAATTTTGGTCACTTTGCTAAGGGTAACATCAGTTATCTTTACTTTTTCTTTTCCTTTGCACTTTTTCTTTCCTAGTAGGATAAGTTACATGAGGACTACATGAAAATCCTGTCTCTCATCACACTTGTGGTCTCCCTCCCAGTTTTAACATTTATTGATGCTACTCCCTGAAATAAGAAGACTGTGGTGGTTTTCTATTTCTCTCATTCTTTCTATGTTTATTTTCTCAGAATTCAACTGTAGGGCAGAGAGTTCTCTTCTATCCCCATTTTTAAGTTCATTCAATTAATCACTTATAATAATATGAATAAATGAATTCTTATTTTATTCTAGTATTTTTAATTTAAGATTAATGTGAGAGCACAAATGATTAGGTTACACCGTTTGCATTTATTAGGCAAGGTCCCTGTTGTTCTTTCTTTGTTTTTTTAAGTTATAAACTAGTTTCTGGTTTATCCTTCTGGAGTGTCTTATGCCTAACATGTACCTCTTGTTATTTTCTCTAATTTCTTTTCTTTCTTTTTTTTTTTTTTGTAGAGACAGAGTCTCACTTTACTGCCCTCGGTAGAATGCCGTGGCGTTACACGGCTCACAGCAACCTCCAGCTCTTGGGTGATTATGTGATTCTCTTGCCTCAGTATTTTCTCTAATTTCTTATGCAAAATGTAGCATAGTGTAAAAATGGTTGGGAGTCAAATCTTTGACACAGATAAACTTTTGGGAATTTATTCTTGTGTATGGTATGAGGTAAAAATCTAAGTTGTTCTGTCGTAAATTGACTACTCAGTTGTATGATCACCATTTAATAAAAAGGCCATCGTTATTTGAAATAAGCCCCCTTGATTTGAGATATCTTTATCAGAAACTAAGTGTCTATATGTTCTTGGGTCTATTTTTAGATTTTCTATTCTAGTTCATTGGTCTATTCAACTATTTATGAACCTGCATGACACTTTTTAAATTATAAAAGTTTTACAGTATGTTTTAATGTCTGGTAGGGCTAGTTACCACCTCTACCCACCCCCCTCCCCCATATATTTTTCTTTATTCTTGTTTTCTAGAGTATTCCATCATGTCTGATTTTCCATTTACGGTTTAGGATGAAGTAGAAAATAGATGAAGCTATTTTAATTGGAATTGTACTAAATGTATAAATTAGTTTAGGGCTATTGACATTTGTATAAAGTTGAACCTTTCTATCCAAGAACAGGAATGTCTTTCCATTTATTTGTTCAAGTTTAAATTTACTTTGTGTCTTTCAGAAGTTTTTGGGTTTTTTTTTAAGTTTTTCTCACAGAAATGTTGTGTGTTTCTTTTTAAGCTTGTTCTTAATTATTTAATTTTCTTCGTTACTATTGTAAATAATGTTTTACTGCCATTTTATCTTCTAGCTGGTTATTGTGTACATAAGGGCAAATGATTTCTACATATTGATTTTGTGTTCTGTTACCTTACTGAATCATTTTATTTATTATGTTAGTTGCATTATTGATTCTTCCAGAGCTTTTACCTCTTCTTTATAATTATTATGAATTGATAATTTGATTTCTTCATTTGATTTCTCTTGTCTTACTGCACTGGCTAATACTTTTAATATAATATCAGATAGGTAGAGATAGACAGATTGCTTGTCCTGTTTCTGGTATTATTATACCGTCTGCAAACAGGGAAAGTTTTCCTGCTTCTTTACCATTATTATGCTTCCAATTGATTGACATTATTGAAAATACCTCTAACTGTTTCTAGGTAAGAAAAATGCTGGCTTTATGATGGGATTTATATATTTGTTCATGATAAGAAAGAATCAATTGGTTTCTGTATTCTTGAATTATTTAATCAAGAATGTGTGATAAATTTTGTCAGGTAATTTTTCAGCATCTGTGGAGATATCATTTTTTTCTCACTTATTCATATAGTGTTAAATTAATGAATTTTGTTCTATTGAGCCTACTTTGCATTCCTTAAATAAATGTCACTTGGTTAAATTGTTTTATTTTTTAATGTAGTAAAATGTTGTATTTTATTTGCTAACATTCAATTTAATTCTTTTGCATCAATATTTATAATTGGTATTGTTCTATAGTTCACTTGTGCTGTCTTTACCGTATTTAGATATATTACATTTGCATCATAAAATAATTAAAAAGTCTCCCTTCATTTTCAATGCTCTGAAACAGTATGTGGGATATCGGAACTATCAGGTCATTGGAAGTTTGAGAGAATTTGTATGTGATATCATCCATGATACCATTTAGTTCTTCTTTTGTGGGCTAGTTTCTTAATCACCTTTTTAAACTCCTTCCACATAAATTGGTAATGGTGTCAATTTTCCTAATTCTATTTCTCTAGGAAATCTATGTTTTCTAATTTATTTGTTTAGAGAACTTTCTTCCTCTTTTTCTTGATTAAGTTGACTAGTAGTTTGTCTATTTCATTAATTTTTATCAACAAAAGCACTTTATATATTAATTATATCCATGATATTTTCATTTTCTCATTTTATCTTTAATAGTTCCTTCCTTATAAATTTATTATGGCTTACTTTGGGTTTTTTTCTAGGTTTTTTTATCTTGGAAATTATTCATTTCCATTCCTGTTTTATTTAATTTCTCTTTCAATCAAGAGTTTTTTATAATAGAAGGTTTGTTCTTTCTATCTTCTACTAGTCTCTCTTTTCTTTTTGTTGGTGTTTTATTAGTACATTTTTCTTTTCTTGGTACTTTATTAATACTTTCTCATTTAAATGTATTTTGGTAAAGATTGTTATATATAATACTATTATTTCATGGAAATTATTGATACCTTCTTTGTGTGTGTCTGTGTACTTGTGTATGAATGGTCCATGAGCCTTTGAAAAAATGTAGTCTCTTTTAACAGAATGTGTATTCATTTTCGAGTGCTGCTATACAAAGTACCACAAACTGGGTGGCTTAAAACTCCATAAATTTATTGCGTTATGCTTCCAGAAGCTAGAAGTCAGAGATCAAGGTGTTGGCAGGACCATACTCCCTCTGAATCCTATGGGAAACCATCTTCTAGATTTTGGTATTTGCTGACCATCCTTGGTATTTTTGAGGTGGCAGGTGCATTGCTCTAATCTCTGCCTTCATCATCACATGACCTACTCTCTCTGTACAACTCTGTTCTCTGTGCCTCTTGTTTTCTTCTTCTGAGAACACTAGTCATAATGGATTAAGTCCTTAGCCTACTGCACCTCATTGGAACTAATTACATGAGCAACAATCCTATTTACAAATAGATCACATTCTGAGGTATTGGGTGTTAGAATTTTAGCATATCTTTTTAGGAGATACAAGTCAACCCATAATGCGCTAAACAAATTTAATACATATCCCTAAGATCTACCATCTTTATAATGTATTTTTAGTTCTTTTTATGCTTATGTATTTTTTTGTCCACTTATTAGTTCTTGTGCAGAGACTACTGTGTTAAATTCCCTTATTACTAAAGTGTATCCTTGCAGCTTCTGAACATCTTGATACTTCACATTCAGTGCTATATTACTTCGTGCACATATATCAACAATATATGTTTATTGTGAATTATGGATTTAAAATATCCTTTATTTAATGTTTTTTGGTCTGAATTCCATTTTTTTATATGGATGTTTTCCTTTCACCTCCTTTATCTTTAATTTTAGTTACCTAAATTGCTTTGTATCCTTTTTCTACCCATGTCTTTAAAAATGTTTTTTTCAGAGAGAGATTAAAGATGGCGGCCAAGTAACAGCTTCCCTGCAACTGGGAACAGCGAGTCTGGGGAGACAAGACTCCAAGCATCTCTGGCCAGTGGGATCTGCCTATAATCATCCCTATGAGGATACAGGGAGCCAGCAAGGGACTTCTGGACCCCAAGAGGAGGACAAAAACAGTGGAAAACTGGCAAGTGGTTGCGTGTGTTCGATCGACCTAATCACGCCGGCAACCGTAAGTACAAATAGCAGTGAGACTGCAAACCGGAAAGGCCTTACCTGTGAACCATTTCAGTGTTCTTGGACTTGGCACTCAGTTGAACTGCCTTGAGGAGAGCTTGAGCAGGAGTGTGGAGAACTTTGGGCATTGTCTGGGGCCCCAGACTGAGCCACTGAGCTGGGCGCAGGAAGCCATTGCGAAAGAACTGCCCCGGCAAGCTCCATCCTTAGGGTCTCAGAGCAAGGATTGGGCGGGTCAAAGTAACCTACTGACTGAGCAGCCTAAAGGCAGGGACTGAGCTGCCTTACAGCCTTAATCCTTAGGGGCAGAGTGAGACGGTTTTGGCACACTAGAGCCTTGGGCTGTTGCCCTGGGTAGAGTGCTGTGACGTCACAGCTCATAGCAACCTCAAACTCCTGGGCTTGGCACCGCCCAGACCTCCATAAGAGCTCTGCAGCAACCCCCGACCGGTGACCCGCACCCACTGGGCCTCCACATTCCCTAACCAGGAACTGCGGGAGCCACGCAACCCTGCATCCTCCCTCCTGTGTCCTCCCAGCTTCCACACTAGCCCGTTCATCTGGACAGGGACTCTGGTAGCTGCGTGCCCTTTGGAGCCCTCCCTGCCTCTGTGCAGAGCTCTTCTCCTGGCCAGAGACTGCTGGAGCCTTGGGCTCTCTGTGCCAAAGTCACTGGGTGCCTGACACTACCAGAACCGTGCGCACCACCCCCAGCCCTGTTGCTGGATCTGGGTGTGTCATAAACCGGAGCTGCTTCCACAACCAGAACTCCCTAGCTAGAGCAGCCGCAGAGGAACTGCAAAGGGTCACTCCCTATAAAGATCCAGCAACAATAGAGTGATCCCGCTGGGGTCTAATCTTGGAGAGACACCTCCCCAACTCTGAGGACGGCCAGAGGCAATGGTGAAAAACAATCATGAGGCGAAATCAACAGAAAAACTCTGGCAATATGAATAACCAGAGTAGATCAACTCCCCCAAGGATCAATGGGGCAGAAACAGCACAAGACCCCATGCACAAAAAAATAGTTGAGATGTCAGAAATTGAATTCAGGATCTGGATAGCAAATAAGATCGAATTAGAATTCCAAAAGTTATCTCAAGAATTCAACGGATTCAAAGACCAAATGACCAAAGATTTTGACACATTGAGATAAGACGTTGCATCCCTCAAAGATCTGAGAAACACAGTGGAATCCCTCAGTAACAGAATGGAGCAAGCAGAAGAAAGGATTTCTGACATTGAAGACAAAGCTTTTGAATGCTCCCAAACCCTCAAAGAAGAAGAGAAATGGAGAGCAAAAACAGACCACTCTCTCAGAGAGCTCTCGGATAATTTGAAGAATACCAATATTCATCATATAGGGATCCCCAAAGGTGACGAAGTGGCTTCACAAGGCACACAGTCTCTTCTCCATGAGATTATGAAGGAGAACTTTCCAGACATGCCAAGAGATTCCGAAATTCAGATAGCAGACAGTTTCAGAACTCCAGCACGACTCAACCCAACTAAGACATCCCCCAGACACATCATAATCAATTTCACTAAAGTTAATATGAAGGAGAAAATTCTGAAAGCTGCCAGACGAAAGAAAACCATTACCTACAAGGGGAAGAATATCAGAATAACTGCAGATCTCTCTGCTGAAACCTTTCAAGCTAGAAGAGGATGGTCATTGACTTTTAATCTCCTAAAACAAAATAACTTTCAACCCAGGATCCTGTACCCAGCTAAACTGAGCTTCATTTATGAAGGAGAAATTAAATACTTCAACAACATTCACCTGTTGAAGAAATTTGCCATAACTAAACCAGCTCTCCAGGACATTCTTAGACCTATCCTCCATACAGACCAGCGTAATTCTCCACCACAAAAGTAAACCCACCCAAAAAATTTTTGATCAAATTCCAACTTCCACAGTCGCAAAAGGATTAAAAATGTCCACCGGTCTCTCGAAAGGCTTATCAATACTCTCAATTAAAGTGAATGGTTTAAATTGTCCTCTAAAAAGGCAGAGGTTGGCGGACTGGATACAAAAACTCAAGCCAGATATCTGCTGCATCCAAGAATCGCATGTTACATTAAAAGACAGATATAGACTCAAGGTGAGGGATGGTCATCTATACTCCAGGCAAATGGAAAACAGAAAGAAGCAGGCGTTGCAATCCTGTTAGCAGATGCAACAGGCTTTAAACCAACCAAAATAATTAAGGATAAGGATGGACACTTCATATTTGTTAAAGGTAATAATATGATGAGATCTCAATTATTAATATTTATGCACCCAACCACAATGCACCTCAATTTATAAGAGAAACTCTAACACACATGAGCAACTCAATTTCCTCCACTTCCATAGTAGTTGGAGATTTTAATACCCCTTTAGCAGTGCTGGATAGATCCTCCAAAAAGAAGCTAAGCAAAGAAATTTTAGATTTAAACTCAACCATCCAACATCTGGACTTAACAGACATCTACAGAACATTTCATCCCAAAAAAACTGAATACGCATTCTTCTCATCAGCCCACGGAACATAGTCAAAAATTGACCACATCCTAGGCCACAAATCTAACCTCAGCAAATTTAAAAAAATAGAAATTATTCCTTGCATCTTCTCAGACCATCATGGAATAAAAGTTGAACTAAATAACAACAGGAACCTGCATACCCATACAAGAACATGGAAGCTAAACAACCTTATGCTGAAGGATACATGGATTATAGATGAGATTAAGAAGGAAATCACCATATTTTTGGAACAAAACAACAATCAAGACACAAATTACCAGAACCTCTGGGATACTGCAAAGGCAGTCCTAAGAGGGAAATTTATAGCACTGTAAGCCTTCCTCAAGAAAACGGAAAGAGAGGAAGTCAATAACTTAATGGAACATCTCAAGCAACTGGAGAAAGAAGAACACTTCAACCCCAAACGCAGCAGAAGAAAAGAAATAACCAAAATCAGAGCAGAATTAAATGAAATTGAAAACAAAAGAATTATACAACAGATCAATAAATCCAAAAGCTGTTTTTTTTTTAAAGATCAATAAAATGGATAAACCTTTGGCCAACCTAACCAGGAAAAAAAGAGTAAAATCTCTAATTTCATCAATCAGAAATGGTAATGGTGAAATAACAATAGACCCCTCAGAAATTAAAAAAATCCTTAACGAATACTACAAGAAACTCTACTCTCACGAATATGCAAATCTGAAAGAAATCGACCAATACCTGGAAGCACACCACCTACCAAGACTTAGCCAGAACAAAGTGGAAATGTTGAACAGGCCTACATCAAGTTCTGAAATAGCATCAACTATACAAAATCTCCCTAAAAAGAAAAGCCCAGGACCAGATGGCTTTACATCAGAATTCTTCCAAACATTTAAAGAAGAACTAGTGCCTATACTACTAAACCTCTTCCAAAATATAGAAAAAGAAGGAATATTACCCAGCACATTCTACGAAGCAAACACCACCTTGATCCCCAAACCAGGGAAAGACCCAACAAGAAAAGAAAATTATAGACCAATATCACTAATGAATATAGATGCTAAAATACTCAATAAGATCCTAACAAACAGAATCTAACAACACATCAAAAAAATTATACACCATGACCAAGTCGGATTTATTCCAGGGTCGCAAGGCTGGTTCAATATTCGTAAATCTATAAATGTAATTCAACACATAAACAAACTTAAAAATAAAGACCATATGATTCTTTCAATTGATGCAGAAAAAGGTTTTGATAATATCCAGCATCCCTTCATGATCAGAACACTTAAGAAAATTGGTATAGAAGGGACATTTCTTAAACTAATAGAGGCCAACTACAGCAAACCCACAGCCAATATCGTATTGAATGGAGTTAAATTGAAATCATTTCCACTTAGATCAGGAACCAGGCAAGGCTGCCCATTGTCTCCATTGCTCTTTAACATTGTAATGGAAGTTTTAGCCATTGCAATTAGGGAAGAAAAGGCAATCAAGGGTATCCACATAGGGTCAGAAGAGATCAAACTTTCACTCTTCGCAGATGATATGATCGTATATCTGGAAAACACTAGGGATTCTACCATAAAACTTTTAGAAGTGATCAAGGAATATAGCAATGTCTCAGGCCACAAAATCAACACCCATAAATCTGTAGCCTTTATATATACCAACAGTAACCAAGCCGAACAAACCAAGGACTCTATTCCTTTCACAGTAGTGCCAAAGAAGATGAAATATTTGGGAGTATACCTAACAAAGGACGTGAAAGATCTCTACAAAGAAAACTATGAAACTCTAAGAAAAGAAATAGCCGAAGATGTTAACAGATGGAAAAACATACCATGCTCATGGCTGGGAAGAATCAACATTGTTAAAATGTCCATACTGCCCAAAGCAATATATAATTTTAATGCAATTCCTATTAAAGCTCCATTGTCATACTTTAAAGATCTTGAAAAAAATAATACTTCATTTTATGTGGAATCAGAAAAAAACCTCAAATAGCCAAAACATTACTGAGCAATAAAAACAAAGCAGGAGGAATCACGCTACCAGACCTGAGACTGTACTATAAATCCATAGTGATCAAAACAGCATGGTACTGGCACAAAAGCAGAGAAGTAGATGTCTGGAACAGAATAGAGAACCAAGAGATGGATCCAGCTACTTACCGTTATTTGATCTTTGACAAGCCAATTAAAAACATTCAGCGGGGAAAAGATTCCCTATTTAACAAATGGTGCTGGGTAAACTGGCTGGCAACCTGTAGAAGATTGAAACTGGACCCACACTTTTCACCATTAACTAAGATAGACTCTCACTGGATAAAAGATTTAAACTTAAGACATGAAACTATAAAAATACTTGAAGAAAGTGCAGGGAAAACTCTTGAAGGAATCGGCCTGGGTGAATATTTTATGAGGAGGACTCCCCAGGCAATTGAAGCAGTATCAAAACTACATTACTGGGACCTGATCAAACTAAAAAGCTTCTGCACAGCCAAGAACATAGTGAGTAAAGCAAGCAGACAGCTCTCAGAATGGGAGAAAATATTTGCAGATTATACCTCCAATAAAGGTCTAATAACCAGAATCCCCAGAGAACTCAAACGTATTAACAAGAAAAGAACACGTGACCCCATCTCAGGGTGGGCAAGGAACTTGAAGAGAAACTTCTCTAAAGAAGACCAATGCAAGATCCACAAACACATGTAAAAAAGCTCATCATCCTTAATCATCAGAGAAATGCAAATCAAAACTATTCTGAGATATCACCTAACCCCAGTAAGAGTAGCCCACATAACAAAATCCCAAAACCAGAAATGTTGGCGTGGATGTGGAGGAAAGGGTGCACTTCTACACTGCTGGTGGGAATGCCCACTAATACGTTCCTTCTGGAAGGATGTTTGGAGAATACTTAGAGACCTAAAAATAGACCTGCCATTCGATCCTATAATTCCTTTACTAGGTCTATACCCAGAAGACCAAAAGTCACAATATAACAAAGACATCTGTACCAGAATGTTTATTGCAGCCCAATTCATAATTGCTACGTCATGGAAGAAGCCCAAGTGCCCATCGACCCACGAATGGACTAGCAAATTGTGGTACATGTATACCATGGAATACTATGCAGCCTTAAAGAAAGATGGAGACTTTACCTCTTTCATGTTTACATGGATGGAGCTGGAACATATTCTTCTTAGCAAAGTATCTCAGGAATGGAAGAAAAAGTATCCAATGTACTCAGCCCTGCTATGAAGCTAAATTATAGCTTTCACATGAAGACTATAACCCAACTATAGCACAAGACTATGGGGAAAGGGCCAAGGAAGGGGAAGGGAGGGGGGAGGTTTGGGTGAAGGGAGGGTAATGGGTGGGGCCACATCTATGGTGCATCTTAGAATGGGTACAGGTGATTGCACTAATGTACACAGCTATGATTTAACAATAAAAAAAACTGGAAAAAAATAAAATAAAAATGTTTTTTTCAAATTATTTTAATTAGGTCTATCTCTTGTATACAACATATACTTGGGTTTTACTTTGTGTAAATTTTAAATTTGTTT
Organism: Nycticebus coucang; assembly: GCF_027406575.1. NCBI lineage: Eukaryota > Metazoa > Chordata > Mammalia > Primates > Lorisidae > Nycticebus > Nycticebus coucang. The sequence goes on along the minus strand of NC_069782.1, from coordinate 90,813,198 downwards.
CTTTTATTAAGGGGTAAGACCCACTTAATTTGTTATTATAACTACATGCTTAGTTTCAACTCTGGCATACTATCTTATGATGTTTATATTATATTTGCTATATTTCTTTACCTGATGTGTATTTTTAAATTTTTTATTTTCTATTTTTTCTTTCATTTCTTAATATTAATATTTAGAAAGTTTTATATTATTATTCTGTTGGTTACCTTTGTACTTATACCTTTTTAAGTGCCCTTAGTCCCATGGTTTTATATTTAATCTTCTACCATGTGACTTGGTTTTTCATAGTACCCTTTAACATCTAACAATTGCTTATCCAAGGAAGTTATTCTTTCCCTGAGATTTTTTTGGCTTGCTTCTGCTGACCTCAAAGAGTTATAGTGGGAGTATGAACGATTCCTCACTGGAATTTGATATTTTCTCTTTTTAAAATTATAATTTCATTGAAATTTGCATGTTCTCTGCATTCTATTCATTCTGAGGGTGTGATATTTGAATATACATGTATATAAATATAGACAGATATCGGGAAAAAGAAATGCGTTTTCACTGTATTCTAGCTCTGGCTTGCCCTTGACTGTGGACTATTTTGTGGACTATTTTCTAATGGCTCTGTGCATCGCACATCTAGAAAAACTTTACAAGTTTTCTGACCTCTTCAAAACTTCAGTACAACTAATGAAGCCTCCTACTTTCCCATAATCCTTTAGTTCTGTCTTTATACTCTCCTTTCATGCAGGTAAGAGTCCATCATCTATTACTATAATTCAATGCTTGTAATCTCAAGTTTACAGGGCCAGGCAGGAAACATAAATGAGTAAAACAGGCAAAAGAGAACACAGCAAGAACTTGTACAGATGGCATGAACCAAATTGTGCTACATCTAAGGGTATTCCAATTATTCCTTCCTCAGAGATGATAATTTCAAACTTTCTTCCTTCCATATAAATTCTTACCAGAATGCTTTTAGCTGCAGTAATAGAATTCCCAGCTAAAATGACTTCTATTTATAAGAAATTCACTTTCTAACCTCAGTTACTCATTATCCTGTTTATTTCTTTCATAGCAATCATTACAAACAACAATCATCCTGTGTTTTGCTTACTGTTTTATTCCTTTTATTTCCCTCAGCCAGACATAAACTCCATGAGATCAAAGACCACATGTCTCTTATTTGCCAGGTAACTTGTGGGTCTAGATTTATGGCTGCCATATATTAAGAACACAATAAGCACTTGTTAAATGATGGAATTAATCAGGACAAAGATGTTTGAAGTTCTAAGAAATCATGGATAAAGGGTTGTTACAGGTAATGTCTAGAACAGGGCTTGGCAAACTTTTTCGGTAAAGGGACAAACAATAAACATTTTCAGCTTCGCAAGCTTTGTGGACTCTAACTATTTAACTCTGCTACTTTCTGCTTTAGCATGAAAGTAGTCTCAGATAACACACAGTGAGTGAAATAACTAGATTTGGACCACAGTTGTAGTTTGTAGACATCCAGTGTAATCAGCAGATTCTTTGCTAAAAAACAAAACTCTGGGCTCATGCTGCCACTGGTGGATGCTTGAGAAATTATGTATAGAAATCACATATTCACATATATATTTACACCTATACTACCTACTACACTCCAAATATATCTGCTTCCTGATGTAAGGGACACGCAGAGTATTGACTCTAGAGCTCTATTACTCAGTTCAAATCCTGGCCTATCACTTAAGTGCTTTGTGACCCCAGGCAAGTTACTGCCCTCTCTGCACTTCAGTTTCTTCATCCCTAATACAGAAATAACATCAGTATCTATGTCACAAGGGTAAATGAGGATTAAATGAGATAATTCTTAGGAAAGACTTCAAGCAGAGTTTTACACATAGGGAATGCTAGATGTATGCACTGAATAAACGTTGACTGGTTCTTTGCTAAGAAGCCCAATGCTTCTGTGAGATATTAGTATTATCCCCATTTTAAAGACATGGAATATGGGACTCAGAGAAACTAGGTATAATTCCTATGGTTACACTGGAGATTTCTTCAACCAACAAAGTATGGTAAAGGGGGCATTATGTGACTTCCAAGGCTAGACTGTAAAAGGTTACTCAGATTTTTCATTGTTCACTGGAATGCATTCTCTTAGAACTCTGAGCTACCCTGTAAAAGTCTAATTACCTTGAGGTAACCATGTTGTCAGAAAGCCCATGCTACCTGGAAAGGCCACGCATTGGTGCTTAAGTCAATGGCTCAATCTGAGCTCAGACTTGGAGTCATCCCAGTCCAGGAGCCAGACATATGAGTGAATGTCTACAGATGATTCCATCCCCCAGCTAACAACTAACCCACAGCCATTTAACTCCTCCCAGTGGAAGCTACAGACATCATGGCACAAACCAGCATTCCCACTGTGATCTTTCTGAGTTCCTGAGCCACATAATCTATGAGCACTGAAAAATAGTTGATGTTTTATACAACCAAGTTTTGGGGTACTTTATTAGCACATAGGTGAACAGAACAGCTTCTTTCCAGATTTTTCTAAACTGCAATTATAGTTAAGCTTATCAACACTGAACTTCTTTCATTTCTAAGTGACCTTTTCTTGCTGCTACTTCAACAGTTTTTTGAGTCACTCAGCATTAGAAGGATCTGACATCTGAACCCAGAAAATGCTGCTGACCCCACACTCCACTAAGTGATCTTAAGCAAATCATTTCATATCTTTGGGTCAGTTTCTTCTTCTAAAATGATAAGCAAAGCATGCTTTGGAGGATTGCCATGAAAATCAAACAATACCAGGGGTGAAAAATTAGTTAAATAGAATTTAGACTGGATAATTGGATATTTTTGGTAAGAGATTTGGGGCAGAGGGCAGTTATAATCTTCCTTGGGTTCCAGTCTTATAAAAAGAAGCATATTTGTCCAAACTTCCCTAGTGTTGATACTACAGCCATCAGAAAAGCAATCACACTTCTCACCATACACTGGGGGTTTCTAAAGGAGGTGTGTGTGTGCACACGTGTGCATTCACACACATGTGTGCATGTGTATGTAATTTGATAGTGGGCCAGACTAGTGATTTTGAAACAACTCAAGTGTCTGACATGAAAGTGAGTGACAGTACTTGGAACGAGGGCCATGAAATGCAAGTACGTTACAAATCACTCAGTCGTGCTGTCGAGGGAATCATAGTCACCATATATATTTTCTTAAATGTAGTTTCCCAGCAAACCTTTCATAAAATTCATGACTATGGGTGACCTCTGCTACATGCTTACTTCCACAGTGCTCCCTTCCCCCTCAGATACAGCCCAGGCTTGGAAGGCACTTCTGGCAAACGCTGTTGATTGGCTGCTGAGCTATCATTCCCAAACCCTTCTCCCTTTCTGCCTCCTCCCATACAGTCCAGAAAACCATTACTTGTCATTCCATCTTTCCATATAGCTAAGGGTTGGCCAACATCTATAAAGAATAAGCAGGACTCTTCTGGGAGAGGTCATTTGTAAAATATATCTGCTTCATGATGTAAGGGACACATAATGCTAGCACAATCTTTCCTGCTCAGTCCTTCTGCTAACTCGAATGCATAATGGATGGAGCTGCAGCAGCCTTCCTGTAACAGTGAGGGAAACTCCAGCAGTAGTGTCTACTCTGATGTCTTCTGCCTACACACCTTTCACTCTGTGCGGGAGAGTATTTGTGTAGGCCACTACAGTTGCATTTTTCTGTTGCAGGTGCAGAAAATACTGTTATAAAATTGCAGGAAATAGTGTATGCTAAGGGCAACTGAATCCTTCTAAAAGTGAACTGACTTTTACGAGCATGGCAGAAACAAAAATCCTTGAGTGTAAAATTACTCGGAGCCTATGAATGTGCTTCTCTCCCTAGATGACCAGTCTGTGATTTCATAAATATATACTCCCTCCACTTCTTCCCATAACTTTGACACTCAACTGGTTCAGAGCATGATGTTCTCCTGTCCTGACAACTGTCACATCCTCCCTAATTACCTTTTCTACTGCGGTGCCCTCCTAGTCATTTTCTACAAGACTACCATAGTGGTTTTCCTAAAATCAAATGTCCATTCACATTTTCCTTCTGAAGGCAGTATTCAATGCTCATTCGTGAAAGTCTTGGCTTCTTCAAGCCATTGAGAAGGCTTTCCATGGTTTGGCCCCTGCATTCCTCTCCAGATTTTCCTGCAGCTAGTTATTTGCTCTGACACCTCTCTACCATGTTCTCAAGCTCCTCAGACACTCAGCTTCAGCCACACTGAAGCTTTCTTCTCACCATTTCAACCCCTCTGTTGGGCTATCTCCTCTCTCTTGCTTCAGGTTTCTTTGATGTCTACACACGAATACATACACACCTCAAGGTTTATTTCTCCTGGCACATCCCCCTACAGCAATCTACCCCAGTCCCAGTTCTTGAAGAAGAAAACATGCAATATAAGCAATTGTCTTTCTGACTGGATGGTAAGATACCCAAGGGGAAGGCTTGAGAAATCTTGCTCACTGTTATGATATAATGTCGGTGCCTAGAGAGATGTCTGGCATGTAGTGTGGGAGATCAGAAGCATGGAAGCAAAGAAGGGAGGAAGGGAATGAGATAAGGTGAGAGGGAGATGAAAGGGTGATGGAACAGCATTATAACCACTTCCCAGCCACCCCTCATGTGGCATGAGGTACTCTCTGCCATAAATGATATTAGTATGAGATGTCTGAATATACATACTCAGCATCAGACCAATGAGACAAATAGCAGTTTATCAGTTACATACACTCGCAGGCCAGAGGAGGAGAACATCACAGGTCATGTTGGCCCACATAAGGATGACTTGGGAACAGAGAGGACCAATCTGTTGTAGGAGGCAGGCTTTGCTGTGACCTGGAGAGAGGGGTCCCTTTATTCACCTTGGAGGGTGTGATTGACCTGTTTGAATAATTTTGTGGTCTAGTGAGAATCAGATTAGGTGCAGCTGATCCAGCTGATGTGGACTGACTTAGGTGGGAAGGGAGGGAGGGGTTCTCTTGCAAGAACAAGGACACTCTGTCAAGGCAGCACTTGAAATTTTTTAGTCTTACAATAAAAAAAAAAGATGAAAAGAAGGAAGGAAACAGAAGAGAAAAGGAAGGATATTTCTCTTTATATCTTGGACTTACTCAATTCAGTGGTACTGTGGCAAACTAGAATAAGCTAAGGTTATTGGGGGGGAGGAAAAGCAGAAAGAGGGACAGAGGGAGGGGGGTGGGGACTTGGTGTGTGTCACACTTTATGGGGGCAAGACATGATTGCAAGAGGGGCTTTGTCTAACAATTGCAATCAGTGTAACCTGGCTTATTGTACCCTCAATGAATCCCCAACAATAAAAAAAAATATATATATATATGAACAAATATATATATATATATACATATATATGAACAAAAATTTAAAAAAAAAAGAATAAGCTCAGATGTTAGGGTGACTTTTCAGTTATGTGGGACACTTAATATTAATTGGCTCAGCCAATCTCCATCCACAACCTCCTTATCCTTTTTAGCCAGACTGATTGTATGTCATGGTATAGGCCAATGGAACTTAAACAGAATTGTTCTGTGGAATTTCTTGAGAAGCATTTGATTTCCTTATCTAGGCAATACCCTTTTATGCTTATTTCTTCCCCTTCGTTCTTGTTGGAATATGGATTTGATTACTAGAACTACAGCAGGCATTTTATAAACATCAGAGATAGCCAAGACACATAAAGATCTGCAACATCTGAAGTAATTTGCTTCATATTCACTACTTCTTAGGAGGCTATTGTATAATTGGGTTTGACTTTTTTCCCACTTAGAATTTAATCACAAATATCTTCATACACTATCAAGTATTCTTTATAAATTTTCATTTACATACCATTACATTAAATGGATATACCACTGTATATCTTCCTATTTTTCCATTGTTGTAAATATAAGGTTATTTTTTTCATTTTTTGCTTTATTTAAATTTGAGATATTAAATTCACAGAGAGCTGTGTATTGTGATGGGCTTCACTTGGGGATTGGTGTTTGGTTGAGCACTGATTTGAACACCTTCCATGTTTCAGAAGACACAGTGAAAAGAGGTAGAGCTGGAAAGGCTTATATCTATGCAGTGATCATATTTTCTAAATCATGGTGGATACCCAAGTCTTGCCTGTAGGACCTAGGGCCAAAATGAGCTCACTGGACATTCTACCTGTGTGATAGGAGTCAGGCCTAGAGTCAACTGGGACTGGGCTGACTTGGAGAGATCTAGGGCATCAAAGCTAGTGTAGAGAAACAGAATCACCCTTGAAAAAAGTCAAGGTGATTGTCAGAAATTAATAAAATTACATGGGCATAGCAAGAATAGGAATAGGAAAATGACAAATGGGGTCATCAATTGGGCAATCAAGAAAATGTGAAATATGCCATGTGGCTGTAGTCCACGCTGAAGCCAGTGGGCACCACGTAGACAGTGGGCTCCCTCTCACAAGATGCCTCACTACTAAAGTGGGAGCAGATAGAAGAGCTGAAGGAGCCGTATCAGCTAGATAATTCTATTATTTATTTTTCCTGATTATTTTCCAACTGTTTTATTTATTTATTTTTTAATTATTTATTTTTTTATTAAATCATAGCTGTGTACATTAGTATGATCATGGGGCACCATACACTTGGTTCATAGACCGTTTGACACATTTTCATCACACTAGTTAACATAGCTTTCGTGGCCTTTTCTTAGTTATTTTGCTAAGACCTTTACATTCCACATTTACAACTCTTTTAAAGAGTAAAACCTTATTTCAATAATAAAAATAAATTCATTTCAAAATTAAAAAATGAGTTGTTGTTTTTTTACTAAAGTGACATGGAGGTCCTGATCCTATATTCTCTGCCCTTCTCTTCTACTGACCCCCATGGCAGCCACTGAGACAGTTTAGTGGATGTTAGGGGACCACAGACTATCCTGCAAAGTTCCTCCAAGCAAAGAAAGGCAGAGACAATTTTCAGTTCTCTTTCAGAATGTGGTGAAATCTTATAACCTCCTCAGGAAAAAAAAAAAAAATTCCTCCTATGCCCACATCCATAAAACTTTGCTCCCAATTTCAGAGTGATAAGGACCCTATTGAGCAGGAACATTGAGAACCGGAGCCGTAACTGCCTCTTTCTCACCTCTCTGCTGTGTATCAGGCCGTCCTTCAGAATCCTGTTCTTGGGTCCTAGCCTTTGACTGGACATCCATGTATGGCAGGGGCTTGGGAAACACAGAGGTAAAGTCTTCTATCAAACTAAAGTTGCTATAACAACTTAAAGATTAAAAATGAAGAAATCAGATAAAGAGGACTGTGGATGTCCCCAAATTATGTGGAGTACCACATAATTCATATAGGCAACCTTCTGTTTCTGCATCCAGGTGCTATGAAACATTATGCTCAACAGCTTCCCCTTCTGAGTCCCTGTGATTTAGGAGGGACTACACAGGGTGTGCCCTACTCTCTCACTGTCACGTACTGTTCCATTTTTCTCCTTCCTTAGCCCCATCTTTTTTTTTCCCTGCAAAACTATATCCATCTTGCTTCAAGCTTCGCTCTACCTTTGTGAAGAAGAATTTTCCCTGCATTGATCCTCATGCCAGCTCATAATTTGCTCCTAACCTGGGCTTCCTAGCAACTGCATTCTCCATGGGCAAAATATAGATGGTGTGCACTTGTGGAATAATGGGCTAGGGAAGAAAGCCTACCAACTGAAGCAAAAAGTCAAGAATTAAACTTAGACAACAAATAACAAATGCTAATTGAACTCAAGGGAAGACAAAATTCACCAGGGCTATGTGAGCCAGACCAGGGTTCAGAGTGCTGCCTGGATTCAGACAGGGCCTTGATGCCACCATACACATGGAACTTATCATATACAAAACTCTGTCCTAAATGTCTCACTATGCAAGTCCTCTTAATCCTCACACTAACCCAAGATAGGTGTTATTATTATGCTCATTTTGCAGAACAGAAACTGAAGCCCCAAAACATTAAGAAGCTTACTATCACACAACTAGAATTTGGACCCTTATCCATCTGGGGCTAAAGCTTTTATCAGACTCCAGACCACAGATTGATAGCATCTAGTGCATAGTAACTGCTCAATGAATATTTGTTGAATGAATGAATGAATGACTGGAATGAAGCAGTGATATGAGAATGAGAAAGTTTACATATCTTATAATGTGGATTATATATATTCATGGTGAAAGGGGAAAGTTTAGATGGAGAAGGTAATTGTGCAGTTACTGAATTACTAATATTTATTGAGTGCTAACTGTGTAGTAGGCTATGTGCTAAGTGCTTTAACGCTTCAGGACTATTCTCTTGAAGTCAACAGAAATATACTTCGCATCAGGCACTCTGGCCCTATATTGGGCTCTTTTGGTGGCAAATTATACTCAAGCATTCAGAGCTAAAATGCAGAAGAAAGACCTGTAACGTACTTCACACCATAGACAGGGCAATCTGGATGTTTAATTTACCTTCTCTCTACTCACCGTCTATCCCCACGAGCAATCCATCACCGGTTAGATTTCGCTGGCCCTGGGGATTTGGGAGTGATCGGTGGGAGAATGCAGTAGGAATCCACCACCTCCTTCCCAGTTCTCACGAACTCCCCGTAATAGACTCCCATATAGTGTGAGCAATTTACACTATAATGAATTTTTTTTTATTCTGCCTCAGTCTGGGCATTGTGGTTCCTGCCTGCCTTCCTATACTTTTATTTACTCCTCAGCCATTCTCATTTTTGTAGCTATTCCCTTTAGCTCTCCCTCTCTGTAAGGTCATTCTAAGGACAGGATTTTGCAATGGCCTAGATGAATTGTGAATAAGTGCAAGCGAGGTGTGTGCTGGTGGTTCTCTCTCTTCTTTTGGCTTCTCTGAAATCTGGCTCATAAAGAAAAATATCACATGCTCAAGATTTAGAGCCCAAATTCCGATTTTGAGGTCGGTGTCATTCAGATGAATGCCCCTGAGCCAGGCACAACAGAGCAGTTACTGGGCGAGATAAGGTGATTCAGTGGCAAACCTTAGTGAGCTGTAACTCACCAGGGGTGGGGGGAGACATTTCTGTAACCACTAAAATGTGTAAGGCCAGCCTCTGCCCTATATATTGCTGTTTTCCACAATGGCTATTTCCTGGAAAATCCATCTCTTTCACCATGGGGTGTTAGGGACTTTGAAAATTAGTCAGTTTGCTATACTGGTCTTGTTAACACTTGTGGCAGGACATTAATACAGGATAATAGTAATCACATTGGTACTAAATATTTTCAGAGCAATAACTTTGAATCTCAACCTGCTACATTTGATTAATAGTGATGCTAATAGTGGCACCAAAGAAGATGAACTTCCCAGACTTCTTCACCAGGCAGTCTAAACACACTCCAGTGCTAAATGCTACATTTATATGTGAATACAATTAAGAGTAGCTTCTAATTATTTCTGGCACATGCTCTTTAATGCCAGAGCCTTCGAGTCACAGTGGTCAAAGGGTAATAATGCATCATAACAGAATGCAACATCCCCAAGGATTTTTTGATTGACATAAAAATGTTTTGGTTTTTTTCCCTCCAATTGACTGACACTATGGCAGGTGGGAAGTAATGGCTATACTTCTAGCTGTCCATTAAAAGATTTTAAATCAAGGAGGACATGACTTCCATAATGAGCTTCCACATTGGGGAGGTGAGAACAGCCAAACTGTGGATGGGAGCTCTTCAGGGACTGAGGTACCCTGGGGACAGTGCAACAACTTTTCAGTTGAGTCCCTCAGGGATGCACAACTTGAGAAATTGATTTCCAAAATACCCAGAATAAAAACATATGCATCAAAGGGGGAAAGAAAGTAAGCTTAAAAAGCTCATATTTTAAAGTAAATTTTTGTCATTGCCAAGTAGATGAGGTATGCTGATGGGGGGAAAGGAAAGAATTAAAATCTTCTAAAAATAACTATTTAATAAAAATCTACTATAGGCTGAAAGGTTGTATTGGTTCATATTGGCCACTAAAAGTGTGGGATATGGACAACACTTCCACATTAGTATCACCTGGAAGCTTGTTGCAAATTCTTGTCTACAAAATTTTAGGCTTCATTTCAGACCTGCAGAATCAGAATCTCTTGAGATGGAGCACAGAAATATGTGTTTTAATAAGTTCCTCAATCAGCTATTATGCATGTTAAACTTGGCGAAGCACTGCTGTAGAAATATGAAAAGCAATTCACCAGAGAAGAGGAAATAGATTATGGAGAATTATGGGTCCATGTGAAGTTGGAAATCACAAGCAGGCAAAGCCGCCGATCTCCATGGCTGTGGGATTCTTGGTGCAAGCTCTTGGTAGCAAGCTTGGAGATGGATTCCAAGAGAAAGGAGGGGTGTATTGGCCTAGGACGTGTGAAATTATCAGGACACATGAGCACAAAGTCAAGAAGATGATGAAACTGAAGGGTTTAGGAGGCAGCTACTGAGAGAGTGTAGGATATTTGGTTAGAACATGTTGACCACATAGATAGGGTGAAAATGATCCCAGGATGATGTGAATTTATGAGGAGCCCTATCTGAGGCAGAGACTTCAGGATGTGATCATATTTGTCAGTTTCCTGCAGGTGACACATGGGAGAGGTAGGGGTGGAGAGGGTGTACAGATGCGATGGTACAAGTAGACTCTTGAAGTAGAATGAAGCTGAAAGGATATGGAAGCTCCTACCTCTTGGTCACACATAGGACCTGACATTACAAAGAGACCCAGTCACTCCCAATACAGGAGAAACCCAGAGAAACAATTCCTTTTTCTGTAATCTCTTCATTGGCTCACCTCTGTCCCCCACACCTGTATCAGATTCTACTTTATCCTGAAGGTGACTAAATCTGCAAACCATTTCTATGTCCCCAGTTGTGAACAAAAATGGAATGTCAGGTTATGCACACAAACCTCACTTCTCTAGGAGCAGTGGTATTTTTCTTCTGTTCTGGTTTTGGGTTTTTTTCCTATCTAGAGAAATCACTTGACCTCTGTGTATTGCGTTAGGCCACTGTCATTAACAACAGTGGTGTCATTTTGATGTGTTCCGTGAGGCGGTGGGCTCCTTGAACTTGAAAGATAGAACAGACACAGATAAATAGTACTCTGAGTGGGCTGCTATTGCACCATTATTGCTAGCAATTATTTCACCAAGTGACACATCAGATAAAAAGCCAGCCACCTTCCTCCAGGAAGCGTCTCAGTTGCTACAACTAGGGACTTCTGTCTGATTTCTTTTTCTTAAATGGACAGAAGCTTGTTATTTCTCTCACTGGAGCCTTCTGTCTCCCCACTCTGTGGCTCTGTCTCCATTTTTGTGAGTGGAGCTGGAGTTTTAGATGCTGCCTTTGTGGGAACTTGCACCGGTCCGCTGCTGCCTGTTCCCCGGGAGGGGCTACGTTAGTAACCTTCCTTTGGTTCTTTTCAGGTTTCCATTTTGCTCAGTTCCTCCTCAGCCTGTCCTTATCCTTGACAGTTTTCCTTTCTGTGTGGGGGGATGAAGATGAGAGGCAGAACAACTATGTCTAAGGAAGACAGCGCTGGACAGGCTGTTATTTTGATCAACGCACACAGCACTGTGTGCAAGGCATCGTCTTAAGCACAATATTAACTCGCTCAAGTTTCACAGTAATGATTGTAGGTGTCATAATTAAAATCCCCATTTTTTCAAGCAGGGAAACCAAGGAGCAGAGGTGAAACAGGCTGCACAGACCCTGGTGAGCAGAGCAGGATTCAAACCCAGGCAGGTTGGCTGCAGAGATTTCCCGGCTACCTTCTTGAGTGTGCTGCGCTCCAGGTAGGGACATGACCGGGCATCAGTATTGGGAGCCAGGGCAGGGACGACCAGACTCTGCTTAGAGAATTGCACATAGGAGGAACTAGATGCACCCACTGATAGGGTAGTAGTCTCATGTCAGAGATGGCGTGATGGTCCACGTCTCACCCAGCCCATGAAACAAGAGACACTTGCGGATATGAGGAATATGGGGTGAGGCTTGGGGAGAGGTGGGGGGCGGGCCTGGGACCCAAGCTTCTGTGTAAGGATCTAGGAAGAGAGGATTATTAATAGATATTCTTCGGAGCTGGCTGCCTGATGTTTGAGTCTACAGCCATGACTTTGGTCTAGCTTAGTCCAAAAGGAAACATTGTCTGAAATCCTCACATCTGTGTCTCCAAATATGACATCAGAAGAACTGTTAGGGTAGTTCACATCCATGTACCTTTTCTTTTTATTCCCATAAAATGTATTATTTAGGTAGACTTTTGGCTTTAAACAGGGTATCAGGACCTGGAAATTTTATCCATATTTAATTTCCTAACATGACATAAAATTATGCAGTTCAGTGGCATATTAGTAACAATTACTAAGCCTACGGTTTGTACTCTGCTATCAGAATGGAGGGAGTGTGTCTTTAGCCAGCCTTTCACCAGGGAAGTGGCAGAATATTGTTCCTTCTTCACTTCCTTTTCTCCTTTCCTCCTTCCTACTCCTAGTGCAGGACTGGGTTTTGGTGAAACTCCCTAAGAGGTAGATTATTATCCCCAAACATTTTAATTGTGCTATAAATACTGTAAGGCAAAGGTGGATGTGAGTTCCAGGGGTTCCAAATATCAGTTAATCATTGGATTCATGCATATGCCATAATTCCTACTAATTTCTTATTTTTTTAATTTTTTTTTAGCTTTGACTTTTTTAAAGGTGGAATTCACCAGAATGTAAGGGTGTATGGGAAATGATTTTTCAATAATTTCATGTAACCATAAATTTTAGATCCTTCACTGGAGGAAAACAGGCTCAGTCTCTTCACTGTTTCCAAAGTATTTCTGAACCATGAAAGTTCTTTCTTTCCATTTTTCTCTGTAGCACTATGTTTTTCTCCTGTATTCCTCATTCAGTCTTGGATGCAACAATCAAGACAGACAGGAAGAGCACAAGGACACTTTTTTTGCTTCTAGAGTGGAAACCTTAGCTGCAGTGACTGCTCCGGGTGTCAAATAGACATTCCTATTAATTTATATTATAGATCAGCAGTTCTCAACCTGTGCGTTGTGACGCACGGGAACTGTATTAAAGGGTTGCAGCATTAGGAAGGTTAGGAACCACTGTTAGAAAAGGAAATTTTCAAGAGTATTATTGGGAAATTAAAGGAAAAAGTCAAGTTCAAGAATATGGCAAACATGAAAGCCACATACTGAAATCAAAACATAGGGATTCCAAACATTGGGGTGCCAAAAAGTGACCAGACCAAATAGGAAGTATAGAAAAAAATACTTTATCCAAAACAAGGTAAGAGCCATTTTATCATCAGTCTTGTGATCTGCAGGTAGGGGTCAGGGTACAGGGAAAAATAACTGTTAGTTAAATAATAAAACATTGTCTCCATGGAATTTAAAGAGAATATCTGAAGGTTTTTGCCTACCCTATATCCATTCTTTCTTCTTGTGGGACATCCTATAATTTGCCTCCAGAAAAATCAACCCCTCCACTTTTGTGTCATGTCTTTTTCAAGGGTGTATAACCCCCTGCCCAGAACTCAGAGTGGGCAATTGATCCAACCCAGTGCAAGCAAGCTGGTCCTTTAGACATTCATTGGAACAATGATGAATGAGGTGTTAATACAGCTGCTGGTGATGAACCTGGAGCCGCTGTCGGCCATTTGTTCCATTTCAACAGGACAGCTTGCCTGAGAGTGGAGTCAGCACAGAGAAAAGCGGAGTCTGGGGACAGGGAAAGATTCTTATCCTATCACTGAACACGCTGAGCATGGCAAGCTGTGCCTGAAGCCATTAAACTGGACTTTTAGACTCATAAGCAAACAATTCACCTTTTTTGTTTAAGACAGGTTTAGTTATATTTCTGTCCTTTGCCACTGACTAATATAAAAACTGCATTTATTCCCTTGAGGCCAGAAGAAGCTTTATAACTAAGAGTATTTTTTTCCTATACCAACACCAAAAAGATGAACACAGAATTACTGGGAGACAAATATTTAAAGTTCCAGGCTTCAGAAAACTTTTCCTTAAAGTGGTAGATAGTGAAAATTGTAAGCTTTGTAGACCAAAAGGCAAAATTGAGGATTGTATTTAGATACTTATATAACCTTTTCCATTGGTTTGAATGATGGCTTCTCCTCCAAAACTCACGTGGAAATTTATCCCCAGTATAATTGTATTAAGAAGTGTGGCTCTTGGCAGGTGATTAAGTCACAAGGGCTCTGCCCTCCTGAATGGGAAAGCCCTTGGGGTTGATAGGAAAGCTCTCTTGCCCTTTCAATCCTTCTGCCACGGAATGACCCCCTGTCCCTTCTTTCTGGAGGATGCAGGAGCAAGGCACCTTCTTGGAAGCAGAGAGCATCCTCACCAGACCCCTGTCCTGCCGGAACCTTGATCTCCGACTCTGTGTCCTCCGGAACTGTGAAAAATAAATTTCTATTGTTTATAAATTACCCCAGTCTCTAATATTAAATATTATAACAGCACAAACAGATGAAGACACTATTTAAAAGTAATAATAATAATAAAATGTAAAAAAATAAAAGCTATTGTTAGCTCCCTGGCTACAAAAATAAACAACAAAAAAATCGACTGCCTGGATTTGGCCTGCAGGCCCTACAGAAAACTGACACACGTTCCTTTGAACATTCTTTATGTTTCTGTCTCTTAGAAAAAAGTATTCATCTCATTTTCACCCTTCGAGAATCAGCACAGTTATTCTCTTAGAACAGAGCTTGCTGGAACTGCCCAGGCTAGGACCGCTTCCTCTTCCATGCTCAGAATCTGCGAGGCTCCTGACATTTCTTTGGCTCCTTCCCTAGTTTTGACATTTTAAAATTGTGAAACTGCAGACAGAAAAAATATTATATAATGTTAAAATAAACACTTGTATACTAGTGTACTACTGAGTGTAACAATTAGCGTATTACCAATACACTCGAAGTCTGTTCTTTACCCCTCCCAAAATACACTTCTTCTCTGCCAGACAGGTGCCCACTACCAATACTTTGGTGCCTCTCATTCCTTTGCACAGCATTGTGATTTTGCAACATGTGCAATTCATTGTTAAATATGCTTAAAGATTTATATAAGATATGTGGATCTTTGTAAAATTTGCTGTTTTGCTTTTTGCCCTGATCTTCCTTTTTTCCCACCTAAAGATGGTATCTGTGAGAGTCATCAAAGTTGATTTATGTTGCTATCGTACATTCGCTTTTATTGCTCCAGTGAAATGCATTTGATGAATAGGCCACAACCTGCCTGTTCTGTTGACGGACATCAAGGTTGGTTCCAATGTGGAGCACATACAAATATGTGCTGCTCTGAACATGTTCTGCCTGCCCCTTGTGCACATTTGTGATAGTACCTCTATAGTCATTGTATATACAGGAGCGGAATTGCTCAGTTGCAGCTTACATACAGCTTCAAATATACCAAAGACTACTTTATTTTCTACCCCAAAGAGAACTCATTTCCTCTCCTCTTGACAGTACTAATTGCTCCACATTCTTACTAAAACTTGGTGTTGTCAAAAACTTGTAAGCATTTTAATAGAGAATTTTAAACATAAAAAAGAATAGTGTAATAGACCTTAAGTATCCATTACTGCACTTCAAGAATTATCATCTCACAGCTAATATTGTTTTATTTGCACATCTACTCACTTCCCCATCATATGTTATTTTGGTTTGTTTTCTTCCTTAAATTTTTATTTATTTATTTGAGGTGCCTCACTCTATGACCCTAGAGAGAGTGCCATGGCATCATAGCTCACAGCAACATAAACTCTTGGACTCAAGTGATCCTCTTGCCTCAGCCTCCTGAGTGGCTGGGACTATAGGGTCTCACCAAAATGCCTGGCTAGTTTTTCTATTTTTAGTAGAGATGGGGTCTCACTTTGCTCTGGCTGATCTCAAACTCCCGAGCCCAAGTGATCCACCTGCCTTGGCCTACCACAATGCTAGGGTTACAGGCATGAGCCACAGTGACTGGCTCTCATGTTATTTTCAAGCAAACCTTAGGCACAGATGACATTGTCATTTAAACTGTAAATATTTCATTATATCAAAACAGTAAGGAGTCTTTCATAAAATGACCACAATATCATTACCAAGCCTGAAATTAATTTCTGTAATCCAGTTGCATCATCACCATCATAAACATTGTTAACAATTTGTTTTAATCAGTATCTAGTAAAATTCACAATTGCAATTGGTTGATATGTCTCATGTCTTTATTTTTAGTCTATGAATTCTCTTTCCATTTTTTTTCCTCACCTCCCATCCCCCTTTTTTTACTTCTTAGAGAAATCCAGTATATTGTTCTATAGAATTTCCTGTAGACTGAATTCTGCAGACTGCATTTCCCTGATGTCATTTGATATGTTCCAGTAGATTGCTGGTTGGGTCTATGGGCTGCAGGGGTGGATAGGGGTTTTCTGTTATAATGCCTGGTTGTCTGAGTCATTGTGATTTAGTGCTCAGCCTCTATATTCATAATTCCTTTAGTACTGCAAAATGCTTCATTCTAATTCTCTCATCTTTTCTTGACTGAACGTCTAGAATACTTCTATAAAGAAAAAATTTCCCATCCTTACTATTGGGTTACTTAGTGGATGACTTCATATTGTAAAGATGAGACAGTGATTCATTTTATTTATTTACTAGTTATTTAAAAAATGACTTGGTTTACAACTGTCCTTTAATGACTAATACATTTATTTTTTATTATTTTGAGGTCAAAACAATAAATACATTTATAAAACCTCATGAGCTTAAATATATGTGATGGGTTTCAACCCATTTCAGTTTTTATTCTTTCTGATGCTCAGATTTCTCCTCTTTGGCTGATGGAGCCTCCTTGAGTTGGATCATGACTCCCTTTGACCGTTTGATACCTTTCTTGATGTTTACTGTGACAGAATATTCCATGCTCATCTTATATGTAACCTGGCCAAGTCATGAAATCATCCACTTCCTCAAAGAGCCCTGGATCCTTTCAGTGGGAAATGGCATTCCAAGTCTACAATCTCAGCACTGGAGGTTTTCATAAAATATTTTAAATCTTATTAATCTGATAGGTGTATAATACCACCTCACTGTGCTTTTAATTAGCTTTAACTAGATAAGTACTTAGGTTGGGTGTTAATAGGAGGGTTTGAACCATTTCAGTTACTGTTAACAGAAACTGTTATTCACATCTACTATGAATTTTATTCCCTTGGATTGTGCTTTCTTATTGATTGTGGAAGTTTCTTCAGATATTCTACATGCCTGTTCTTGCTCCAATGAACTTCTCCCAACCTGTGGCCTGTCTTTTCACTGTTGCTATGCTTTCTATTCATCAAGAGAATTTCTTAGTTTTAATGCAATTATATGCATTTTTCTTTTCTTTTGCAAGTTGTGATTTTTTTTTTTCTGTCTTACAAAGGAATTTTCCAAAGAAGACAATATCCAGAAGGGTACCATGAAGAACTATGCAGATCCTCTCCTGAGTGAAATAACTATAACTGGTAAAAATTTAAGGCAGAATATACATTAAAAGTCTCTTGAAACTGTCTTAAGGACATAGAGCAATAAAGAAGCGTTTATTCAAGAAAATCTATTGTATCTTGGTAGGAATAGTGAGAAGCTGTACCACATGAACTTCCTTTCCATCCTTTCTCCCAGCTCAGGGTGACAGATGAGCCTCATTCAATGGGCTTAGTCAGAGGGGCTTCCTCTCTACCCAGTTCCTACTCAGGGCTAGTATATCTCCTGAGGATAAGCAGAGCACCAGCATGTTTCATTCATGTTTAGTTCCATGTTGCAGAGGCCAAGTTACCAGCAAATATGGACAAGAGGCCAGGGGTTCCCTTGCTTCACCCATCTCCCACTTAGAGGTAAAACATAACTGTAGTCCAGAAAGTAGGAGGGAAGAGGAGAGAGAGGGAAGGGGAGGGGGGAGAGCATTCGGGGGGGACCTCACCTAATGTGCATGATGTAAAGGTACATTTCAAAACTATTAAGGGTATCATTGTCTTACCACAATAAATAAGTAAGTGAGGTGATGGATGTGTTAATCAGTTCAATGTAAGCATTTCACACTGTATATCAAATCAGTACACCGAACCCCATAAATGCATCAAGGTACACAGTTATAATTTAATTTAAAAAATGTAAGTTTCTGGTTGGCCGTGCCTGAAGTGCTGGTAAGGTAAACTTTCTGCATTTGGGGAGACAAGAAAATAGCCAGAGACCATTGCCTCCAACCAGCACCATGCTCATAAATCAGGGATGCCACTCAAGAGAAGCAGGATGCTGTCCCCGGCCACAACTCTGGAGAAGTGGCCAAAAATTTTTACTTAGAAGGAGTAGCAGCCCAGAAGAACAGAGGGCTTCAAAGCACTCCTAAAGAGAATGACTTCATTTGGAACAGTGTAAGGAAAGTTCAAGCCTAAGAGCATGCGCAAAAACAACAGAGATTTGGGTTGTAAGCAATTAAAGGAGGCAAGTAGATCTATGAAAGCATCAGTTAAACTGTGGGCCAACTATTTACTACAGAGAACCAGAAAGACCACTACGAGGAGGCCTCCCAAGGTCAAACAAACTTCAGTGACTTGCTTCAAAAAAAAATCATCCCAGTGAAGGGGGCCCTTACTTAATTGAATCAAAATTGTGATGTAACTTATGCCCCCAGGGCATTGTCAAAAAAAAAAAAAAGAAACTACCAGCCTGTAATTAGTGTGCCCTAACAGCTGAGTGTGACACTAAGAGTGACAGGCAGCTTCTTTTTTTTTTTTCTTTTCACCACTCGATCTTTATTTCCTCATGTTTGTTGTTGTTGTTGTTTGCTTGTTTGTTTGTTTTATCATTGTTAAATCATAGCTGTGTACATTAATGCAATCAAGGGGTACAATGTGCTGGTTTCATATACAATCTGAAATATTCTCATCAAACTGTTCAACGTAGCCTTCATGGCATTTTCTTAGTTATTGTATGTGGACATTTGTATTCTGCCTTTAGTAAGTTTCACCTTTACCCATTCTAAGATGCACCATAGGTGTGGCCCCACCAAGTACCCTCCCTCCACCCCAACCTCCCCCTCCCTTGCCCTCCCTTGGCCCTTTCCCCATATTCTTGTGCTGTAGTTGGGTTATAACCTTCATATGAAAGCTATAATTTAGCTTCATAGCAGGGCTAAGTACATTGAATACTTTTTCTTCCAGTCTTGAGATACTTTGCTAAGAAAAATATGTTCCTGGGCGGCACCTGTGGCTCAGTCCGTAGGGCGCCGGCCCCATATACCAAGGGTGGCGGGTTCAAACCCGGCCAAACTGCAACCAAAAAAAAAAAAACATAGCCGGGAGTTGTGGCCGGCGCCTGTAGTCCCAGCTACTTGGGAGGCTGAGGCAAGAGAATCACTTAAGCCCAGGAGTTGGAGGTTGCTGTGAGCTGTGTGAGGCCACGGCACTCTACCGAGGGCCATAAAGTGAGACTCTGTCTCTACAAAAAAAAAAAAGAAAAGAAAAATATGTTCCAGCTCCATCCATGTAAACATGAAAGAGGTAAAGTCTCCATCTTTCTTTAAGGCTGCATAATATTCCATGGTATACATGTACCACAATTTGTTAATCCATTCGTGGGTCAATGAGCACTTGGGTTTTTTCCAACAGGCAGGTTTTTAACTGAGAAACATGAACAGATATTTTCAGAAAGTTCTATTAAAGCCCTTCAATCCCAGGGGACTTCCCTCACACCCCGAGCTACACTGAGGAGGCTTCAAACTATAGGGAGAAATAGAATTTACAAAAGTAGTTCAGGCAAGGGAGTAAAGAAATTCAAAGCAAACATCAACCATAACAGAATGCCTAAAAAGAGACTATACTAATATAGTTAGTATGTTTAACATCCCCATAAATAGTCTCCTTTTTCTCTAGGCTTCCTTATAAAATGTGAAATTTTATCTTATATTATAAAATCATAATTACAAGGAATAGTTGAAAGGAAAAATCAGTGTCCAGAGTTGCTACAGTATATTATCTAAAATGTCCAGGTTTAAACAAAAGTTATGATCTGAGCAAAGCAAGAGGAAAGAGGGAACCACACACAAAATAACAGATAATAGGGTGGCAACAGAAACTACCTGAAAGAGGGCTAAAATGCAGGACTCAGCAGAGTTTAAAGCAGCTACTATAAATGTATGTTATAAATTTACTTACATGTAAACATTTCAAAGAGCTATAGGACCTGCTTAAGGAAGCAAAGGAAGGTGTGATGACAATGTCATAACAACTACAGAATGTCAAAATATAAATGAGGGTTTTTCCCAGGAGAACAAAATGGAAAGTCTTTAGTGAAAAAGGTCAAAAGCAGAAATAAAAAATTCAGTAGAAGGACTTAAAAGTAGATTTGAGTTGGCAGAAGAACAGTAAGCGGGAAGATAGATTAGTAAAGATTAAAAAAAAAAGAAGAAGAAGAAAGAAAAAAGAATGGAAAAAGAGAATGGAGTCTCAGAAAAATGTGGGACTTTATTAGGACTACTACAGAAAGAGAGTGGAACAGAAAAGAATATTTAAAGAAATAATTGCTGAACAATTTCCAAATTTGATGAAAATAGTTTATCTGTGCATCCAGGAAGTTCATTGTACTCTAACTAGGATAAACAAACAAACACACAAAAAGGTTCACTCCCAGACACATCTTCATAGAATGTGAAAAGGTAAAGGAAACTCTTGAAAGCAGCAAGAGACAGTTTGTTATTTACAAATGCTCTTTACTAAGATTAACAGTGTACTTCACATCAGAAATAATGGAGACCCAAAAGCAGTGGGATCAGTGTTTCAGAACAAAACCCCAAAACAAACAAAAAAAACCCCTGACAACCAAAAACCATAAAATAGTAAAACTATCTTTCAAAAATGAAAAAAAAAGAAAAGATTTGAGCTATTATTAGCCCATTGGTAGATGTATAGTTTGCAATTATTTTCTCCCATTATGAAGGCTATTTGTTGCTTATATCCTTTGCTGGGCAGAACTTCTTTAATCCAATTAAGTCTCATTTATGTATTTAATAATTTTGCTGTTCTGCGGGGTCTTAGTCATAAATTTTGCATTTGGGGTCTTAGTCATGAATTCTTTGCCTAGGCCAATGTCTAGAGGAGTTTTTCACATGGTTACTTTCAGAACATTTGTGATTTCAGGTCATACCTGTAGGTCTTTAATCCAACAGACATGGAAAAAATGCTCAACATCACTAACCATCATTTTAAATACAAATTAAAACCACAGTGAGATACCATCTCACCCCTATCAGAATGACCATTACTAAAAATCAAAAACCAACACATGTTGGTTGGCATGGATGCCATGAAAAAGGAACAGTTATACACTGTTGGTGGGACTGTAATTAGCACAACCTCTCCAGAAAATGGCATAGAGATTCCTCAGAGAACTAAAAGCAGACTTATCACTCAATCCACCAGTTCCACTACTGGATATCTACCCCAAAGGAAAAGAAGTCATCATACCAAAAAGACACCTGTATTCAAATTTTTATTGCAGCACAATTCCAATTGCAAAGATATGGAATCAATTTAAGTGCCCATCAATTGATGAGTGGATATAGAAAATGTGGTGTAATATACAGAGTGGCCATAAAGTTCATGTGAAATTTAAAATAGACAACTTAAACTTTATGGCCATGCTATATATACCATGGAGTAATATTCAGCCATAAAAAGAGATGAAATAATGTATTTTGCAGCAACTTGGATGGAATTAGATACCATTTTCCTAAATATCTAGGGAAGGGAAAAACAAATGCTACTTATTCTTGCTAATAAGTGGAAGCTAAATGATGGGTACACATGGTCATAAGTGGTGTAAAGGACACTGGAAACTAAGAATGTGGAGCTATGAGGGGGATGAAGGTCAAAAACTTGCCTTTTAGGTATAACATACACTGTTCTAGTGATGAGCATACTAAAAGCCCTGACTTCAACATTAGACAAGTCATCAATATAAAAAGAATCCTAAGTATCCCCTAATATTTTGAAATAAAATTTATTAGAAAAAAAAGAAAATATAATTTTAAAAAAGTTTTTTTGAGACAAAGTCTCACTTTATCATCCTCAGTAGAGTGCTGTGGCACCATAGTTCACAGCAAACTCAAATTCTTGGGCTCAAGAGATTCTCTTGCGTTGGCCTCTCAAGTAGCTGGGACTACAGAAGCCCACCACAATGCCTAGCTATTTTTTAGAGAAAGGGTCTCACTCTTGCTCAGGCCGGTCTTGAACTCATGAGCTCAGGTGATTCAACCACCTCAGCCTCCCAGCGTACTAGGATTACATGCACAAGCCACTATGGCTCACCTGAAAATATAGTTTTTTTTAATGAAGGAAAAATAAATACATTACCAGATGAACAAAACTTAGAGGATTTGTTGCTATCAGATCTAACTTATTAGAAATACTTAAGGAATATTTTTAGGCTGAGAGCAAGTCATCCCAGACAGTAATTATAATGCAATCCAAATGAAAAACAGAGCACCAGTAAAGGTAATTAAGCAATTACAAAACATAATATAAATGCATATTATTATATTTTCTTCTGATTTTTTAATTTTCTAAATGACTACATAAAGTAATATACATATAATTATATTTTTGAACAAATGATACCAAAAAATAATATACTGGACAATAAAAACACAAAGAAGGAACACAGCTATAGGGTAACAAAAAATGACAGTAGATAAACCTAAAATCCACAAAAACAAAGAAATAGAAATGACAAATACAAAGGTTAGCTTAAAAACTCTATAAATATGTATTTGTTTTCCTTTCATAACTCTAAGAAATATATAATATTCTAGGGGCTGGGCATAATATTTTAGGTGGCTCATGCTTGTAATCCCAGCACTTGGGAGGCCAAGGTGGGTGGATTGCCTGAGCTCACAGGTTCAAGACCAGACTGAGCCAGAGTGAGACCTCGTCTCTAAAAAGAAACAGCCGGGCGTTGTGGTGGGCGCCTGTAGTCCCAGCTACTTAGGAGGCTGAGGCAAGAGAATCACTTAAGCCCAGGAGTTTGAGGTTGCTGTGAGCTGTGACACCACAGCACTCCACCAATGGTGACAAAGTGAGACTCTGTCTCAAAAAAACAAAACAAAAAAAAAAAAAAAAGAAAGAAATATATAATATTTTAACTTGTAATTATAACCATATAATTTTTGGACTTTATCATTTATAGATGTAACATATATGAAGTAATAATACAGAAAAGATGAAGAGAGAATAGAACTACGTATTAATAACATTTCTATTTCTCATTGGACTTAGAAGTAGATTCTGGTAAGATATGCATTGTAAGCCAAAGAGCAACTACTAAAAATACGCAGTGAAAAAATATTAAATAATTAGAATGCCATAATAAAAAATATATAATTAATGCACAGAAAAGCAGTAAGAGATATAAAGGGAAAAAAGATACGAAGCATATACAAAATGAAAAGTAAAAAGTATAAAATAAAATATATAAAAATTAACTCAGATGGATCAAGGACCCAAATGAGCTAAAACCGTAACACTCTCAGAAGAAAAGACAAGAGTAGGTCACCATGACCTTGATTCTGGCAAAGTCCTAGGAATGATACCCAAAACACAAACAAACAAATAGTAATAGATAAATTAACATTTTTAATATTAAAAAACTTTATGTCAAATATTATTAATAGAGTGAAAAGCTAACCCACAGAATGGGAACAATTTTGTCCCTAATCATGTAATATCTATAACATATTAAAAAAATTACAACTCAATAATAAAAATTCAATTAAAAATGAGCAAAGAATTGAAATACATAGTACTCCAAAGGAGATAAACAAACAGACAATAAACCATATCATTAGTCATCAGAGAAACCAGATAAATAAAAATAATAAAAAAAAACAGAAGACGATACGATTTCACATCCACAAGGAAGTATTTTGGCTATCCTTATTTAAAAGCAGATATAGGAACAAGTGTTGGTGAACATGTGCAGAATTTGGAACCCTCTTACACTGCTGGTGGGGATGTAAATGGTACAGGCCTTTTGGAAAACAGCCTGGCGGCTCCTCAAAAGATTAAACATGGCATGACCACGTTACCTGTCAACTTAACTCCTAGGCATGTACCCAAGAAAAATAAAGATAGCTGTTCAGAAAAGAACTTGCACATGAATGTTGGTAGTGGCATTCATCATAATAGCTGAAAAATACACAAAATCCAAATGAATGAATGTATAAGTGAAAGGTGGAACACACATGTGTCCATATAATCAACTACTATTCAACCACAAAATGAAATCATGCACTGATCTTTACTACAACATGGGGAACCTTTTAAATGAAAACAGGAGAAAATATCTGCAAATCACATATCTGATAAGGGATTAGTGTGCAGAACATGTAACATGTAACACAAAGTCAAATAACCCACAACCTAGATCATAGCCTGCCTGTCCCCCACTTCTTTCTCTTAGTGTACTCGGACTTCCAGCGTGCTGTAAAGTAAAAGTAGTGACATTACAGACTCTTCTCTTTTTCTTAATCTTCAAGTAAATAAATTTCCATCATTAAATAACATGTTTGTTATCAATTTTTTTAGATACCCTTAGTCAGTTTATGGAAATTTCTTACTTTCAATAGTTCGCTAAGATTTTTTTAAAAATATAAGTGAGGACTTTTTAAAAACTTTGTGTCTGGGGCAGCGCCTGTGGCTCAAGGAGTAGGGCGTTGGTCCCATATTCCGGAGGTGGTGAGTTCAAACCCAGCCCTGGCCAAAAAAAAAAAAAAAAACTTTGTGTCTGTTGCAAAAAAAATTTTTTTTCTTTTTAAGACAAATTTATTAAATTTTGTGATAAATTCTCAAAAATTAACCAAACTTCCACGTTTGGGTTAAATCTAA
This sequence comes from Nycticebus coucang, assembly GCF_027406575.1. Lineage (NCBI taxonomy): Eukaryota > Metazoa > Chordata > Mammalia > Primates > Lorisidae > Nycticebus > Nycticebus coucang. Next base: position 90,788,218 of record NC_069782.1, on the reverse strand, counting down.
CTTGGTTTTGATGAATCATCTTTTTTATTACTAAATTTAGTCTGCTTGTATTTTGTTTAAGACTTTAGTGTGCTGTGTGCTTTTAAATATTATCAGTATGTAATTCTGTAAAATTGTAAATTTTGTAAAAATGTAAATTTATTCCTCGAATGTAAATACTGCCACAAAGAACAGCCAGAGGGGGGAAACCTGTGGCCTCAAGGCCACATACGTCCCTCCAAATCCCCAAGCATGTTCACTCAACTAAGTCAGACTTCACAGAACAAATCCTTTTAATAAAAGGAATCCAAAATAAAATTTGGATTTAGTCAAAAGATCACAGGATCCAGACGGCCACATGTGGCCCCAAGGCTGCAGTTTTATGTTCATCAGAGGGTTTAACAATTTTATGAATTATTTTATATCTACTAGACTTTTATTTCTTAAACCAATATTTATTTTTCATTAAAATTTTAATGTTTTTAAAATGTAAATTTATTAGTACATATGGTTTATGCTTTCTTATTATTTTAAATCTTAGCTATATCTCTAGTTATGCCGATTTTACACATCTAATGTTATTTATTTGCTCCCTCTTTGCTATTACATTTTACTAATCTTTGATGTTTTAAAGAAGCAACTTTTGGCTTTAAAGATACGCATCTTTTTGCATCTTCATTGTTACAGCTTTCTGTTCTTATCTTTGATTATTTCCTTCTTTTTTCTTTCTTAATGTTTATTCTATTGGGTGTCTGTTTTTTAATTTTTAGGCGAAATACTGAACTCATCTATTGGAAGCTTTTTCATTTCTAATTGAGGTATATATATGGCTTTAAACACTAATTTATCTGTACCCCATACATTTTCCTGTGTATGATTCTCATTAGTGTTTAGTACAAAGATTTTTTTAATTTCCCAACTGATTTGTTCTTTGACCTAAGAGTATTTCTTAATAGTTTATTGAGGCTTATTTTATTGATAGTTGCATGGGTATTTTTCCTAAAAGTTTCTTGTGTACTTGAGAACAATGTGTATTCTTAAATGTTGAACACAGTATTTTATATATGCCAGTTAAACAAGCTCATTTTTATATGAAATTTTATATCTAACTATTTCTAATATTACCTATTTTTGTTCTATATGATATAACTCACATCGAGACAGAGCATTTCATTCATTACGGTAGTGTTTAATATTTCCCCATTATAAAAGTTTTACAAATAGTTTGAAGTCAGGTCCTGGATTATTAAATGTCTATGGGTTTAGAATTTTATAGACTTTTGGTAAATTATTCACATCTACAATAAACATACCCATTGTAAGTCCAGGGTTTTGTTCTCAGTCTACTCTGTCTCATATTAATACTAGTTAGCTAATTATTCTCCAAGTTTTTAGTTCCTTCCCCAGTCAGCCTACTATTTCATTTTATTTTATTTTTTACATTTTAGAGTCTACAGGTATTTGCTATGAGTATTCAGACCAGAGATTTTGATAATCAGTATCAATAATTTAGTAATTGATAATCGGAGAGTCAGAAAGTAGCCACAGGTGTTCAACTTCATCTTGGCTGCCTCTGGAAATTCCATAAACAGTGTTTTAATTAATCATTAACTAAAGCGTTTGACTCAATCATGTCTATTTATGCATCTATTTAAGTTTGCTTCTTGTACTGCTTTTTTGGTGCTTCTTTTTAAAAATTATTTTCTGGCTTATTTTGAATAGTTTTGTTGTTTCATTTTTTCATTACTGATCTGGAAGCCACACACCTTATTTCTTTCTTTTAATGAATACTCTTAAATTTTAATATTGTACATTAAACTTAATTTTGTCCAAAAAAAAAATAGCCCTGCCCTTCTTTGAGCAAGTTAAAGATGTAGAATATTTTAACTCTGATTATTACTCTATATCTACCTCTCTAATACTATTAAACTATGTTTTCTTTAGTTTATATTTATTGCTTTCACTGTTTACAGAAGTTGTTTTCTAATTTAACCACATGTTTACTAATTTCTTTGCTACTCTTTATCCTGGATTTCACACTTTACTTTTTAAATTATTTTCCTTCTTCCAGGCTAAGGGTTAATTCTTTGAAAAGACTAATAAACCCGTAAAGTTGATCTTTTAAGGAAAAAAAAAAAAAAGGCACACGTTATCAATAACAAGAATTTTTTTTATGAAAACGTATTGTTGGGAATTCATTGAGGGTACAAGATGTGTCACATACTGAGACCCCACGACCTCCCTCCTTCTCTCTCTCTGCTCTTCCTTTCCCCCACCCCCATAATGTCATTAATTATCATCAAATCAAGATTGAGTACATAGGATTCATGCTTCTCCATTCTTGTGATGATTTACTAAGAATAATGTGTTCCACTTCTATCTAGGTTAATACAAATGTTGTAAAGTCTCCATTTTTTTGATTGATAATCAAAATTATCAATAATAAGAATTTTTAAAAGAGCATCTCTGAATATTCTGCTAATATTAAAAAGTAAGAGGATATCATTAACAACTCCGAAAATGTTGATAACACACATGAAATTCTACTCATTATGAAATCACTGAACACCAAAGACAAAGACAGAATCTTGTATACAGCCAGAAAGAAGAGAAAGAAAAGATTACTGAACTGCTGAGACTGTCTAAAACTAAACTAGAGTTATATTTCCTATATACCTTAGGGGAAGTGAAAAAATAAAGATACTTTCACACAAGCAAAAAAGTAAAGAGAGTTTATCACAAATGCACTCTCCCTAAAAGAAGTTAAAAGGATATTTATATTTGAAAAAAGGAAAGGTACAAATTACCAATAACAAGGTAAAATATAGAATATCGCTATAGATCTTTCCAATATTAAGAAGAAAAAGGATTTTATAAATAATTTTAGGTGAAAATTTTTGAAAATTTACATGAAATAGACAAATCCCTAGGCAAACATAATTCACAAAAATCAACAGGAGATAGAAAATCAAATTAGTTCTATATCTATGAAATATATTAAATCTGTAATGAAAATCATTCTCATGAAGTAATCTCAAAGTACAGGTAGATTCACAAGTGAATTTTTCCATAACATGATGGGGGAGAATAGCACTAATTTTACAGAAACTATTCAAATAAATAGAAAAAGTGGAAATACTTTCTAGTTCATTACATCAGGCCAATATAATCTTGATGCCAAGACTTGACAACAAATGGAAAAACTTTTCAAAGAAAAGCCATTTTTCCTTCACAAACAACAAAATATCTCTTTCTTGAATATAGATAGGAAAATCCTCTCAAAACTCCACAAATCAAATAAGAGATATACATATTTTACTATTTTATAACATTTAAAAAATTAGTTGCTTATAGTCATGTTTTAATTTGGGGCTTTTGAATACTGTGTCATAGTTATAATATCTTACCCAAACTGAAGTTTACTTTTCATGTCTTATATGTTTTCTTCTATTACTGTTTTTTTTCAATGTCTTCAGTTTCCTTCCTTCCTTCCTTCCTTCCTTCCTTCCTTCCTTCCTTCCTTCCTTCCTTCCTTCCTTCCTTCCTTCCTTCCTTCCTTCCTTCCTTCCTTCCTTCCTTCCTTCCTTCCTTCCCTCCCTCCCTCCCTCCCTCCCTCCCTCCCTCCCTCCCTCCCTCCCGCCCTCCCGCCCTCCCTCCCTCCCTCCCTCCCTCCCTCCCTCCCTCCCTCCCTCCCTCCTTTTGCATAAGAAGTTACATAGGCCTGATGTTAGTTTCCTAGGGCTATAGCAAAGTACTACAAAAGGAGGGTGACTGTGTGACTTAAAACAATAAAAATGTATTCCTTCTCAGTTCTAAAGGTGAGAAGCTCAAAATTTTTGTTAACAGCAGAGCCATGCTGTCTCTTAGGCTGTGGATAGAAACTTTCTTGCCTCTTCTAGCTTCTGGTGATGGCCAGCAGTCCTTGAAGTTCTTTTGCTTATAAATGTGTCACCCAGTCTCTGCCTCCATCATCATATGATTATCTGCCATCTGTGTGTCTGTCTCTTTTTTTAAGAACATATGTCATGTGAGATTATGAAGCCAGTGAGTTTGATCTCATCTTCACTAATAATAATCGCAATGACACTGTTTCTGAATAAGGCCACTTTCTGAGGTACTGTGGGTTAAAACTTCAACTTATTTTTTTTGGATGACAGAGTTCAACCCCCAGCAGTACTGCTTGAAGTTGTCTTTTTCATTGCAGTTTTTTTTTTTTGATACACTGATGCAATGTTAGATTGTATCGAATTTCTTTCCCTATATATAGAAACTATAATGTGACTTTCACTTCAGATATGTTAGTTTAGAGAATTACATTATGGTAATTCCTAATATTGAAACATATATTTTGTATATATGTTGTGAGACAACATATATTGATTCAAATATGTAAAACATGAAAATATATGTTATATATATGTTGTATATTTTCATGTTTTTATATATATATATATTTTCTTTTTTTTCTTTTGCCAAGGCCAGGTTTGAACCCACCACCTCCGGTATATGGGGCCGCTGCCCTACTTCTTGAGGCACAGGCGCCACCCTTAAAGTTTTCTTTTTCACCTCCTATTTTATCTTGATGTCATTTGAATTAGCCATTTTTTTCTTCACTAATAAGTTATGTTATCTTTGTCATATGCTAAATTGTTAGATATGTGGGAGAAATTTCCCCCATATCCCTGTTCTATCTCTCTAACCTCTCTGCCATATCAAGCACCAATACCACATATTTTTGATTCTTCTCACTTTATTTTTTTTTTTTTTGGTTTTTTAGTACACTTTATTGAGGTATAGTTTACATACAATGACATGAATGAATGTTAACTGTTCATTCCACTAATTATCACAAATTTATACAAACACGTAACCATCACCATAATCAAAATATAGAAAATTTCTATCACCCGCCAATTTTTCTCATATCATATCTCAGTCAACTCTCTCCTCCCTTTCCCCAAGCAACCACTTATCTGTTTTCTATCACTATGCTGTGCCCAATAGAATGTGCTAGATATAATAAACATAAAAAACAATATTAAATATTCTAAGCTTTCTTTCTTGAATCATTATTTGAATATGAAGAATTCTAGAGTATCCTTATGTGTAATGCTGGTTTTTAAATAAATTAAAATTATTTATAAAATTAAAAAATCATAATTGATACCTATTTTATCATAAATTTTGATCAAGAATAGATCTTGGCCTAACAGGTGCAATATAGGGGTACATAGCACACCTCCTAGGTATAGGGCTCAACTACAACTTGGACTTTACCTAACAAACACAAACAATGTGACCTAATCATTTGTACTCATATATTGATATGAAATTTTTAAAAAAATTTAAAACCCAAAACAAGAAAAAAATAGATGTTAGATTGTATCAAATTTCTTTCCCTATATATAGAAATTATAATGTGACTTTCACTTCAGATCTGTTAGTATAGTAATTACTTTATGGTAATTCCTAATACTGAAACATGTATTTTGTATATATGTTGTAAGACAACATATATTGTTGTCAACGTATATTGATAAGTATATGTTGGTAAGACAACATATGTTGATTCAAATATAGAAAAGATGAAAATATACATTATATATGTTATATATTTTCATGTTTTCTATATTTGAATCAATATTTATGAGTGAAATTAGCTTGTAATCTTTTGCTATAATGTCAGATTTTGCATAAAATAGTTGGAAACATCAACATTTTTTCTATGCTCTGGAAAAGCATTGAAAGTATCTGTTTTTTTAATATTGGATGGAAGTCACCTGCAAAGTTATATAGACATAACAAGTTTCTTATTAGGAGTGATTACTGTTCAACAATAATTTCTATTTTTACTACTGCAATAGGTAAATAGTACCAGTGTGTATCTTCCTAAGATTTTCATTTTATTTAATTTTTCAAAATTACTCTAAAAGCATTTAACACAATTGGTATTTTATTATTTGTATTTGTAGTTATTTCCTACTTGTATTTTTATAAATTTATGCATTTCCTTTTGTTCTTATAGAATTCCTCTTTATATGTATTTTACAACTTTTTGTTGTCTAATTCATTACTGTCTGCTTTAATCTTTTTTAGTTTAATTTCTTCTGCTTCTCTAAAGTTGATTTCATTTTCTTCCTTTCTAACATCTTGTATACTGGATTTATTTATTTTATTATCTCTTGTTTACATATATGATTTAAGTGTATACATTTTCCTTTGAGCAATGTTTCAGCAACATTATTATTATCATTTCTACTATCCATTATCTCTAATTTTGGTTTTGATTTTTGCCTTAAAAAAAGTTAGTTCATTTGCAGTCAGTAGGTGTATTTTTTACATCTGGTGGTGTTATTAGTTACCAATTTTCTTACATTAAATAATGTATATGATTTTTATTTTTGGAATTTATTGATATTTTACAGAATAATATATGGTAGAGTCTGGGGACTATCTCATGAACATCTGAAAAGGGAGTATATTCTGTTTTCAATAACTTATATGTATAGTAAAACCTCCATATTTGACCACCTCCTTAAGTTGACCTAATTTTCATAGACCAGGCATGCACCACGTGTATGTGTCAGTACAGTAGGCCCAGTTCCTTATGTTGCCCACCGCCATATGTTGACCAGTTTGTTACAATCCCTAGGGTGGTCAACTCATAGAGTACTGTATATATATATATATATATATATATATATATATATATATATATATATATATATACACACACACACACATATATAATAGTACACTTACACACACATAAGCATATATACTTATACACGAAGACACATACAAAGGTATATGTTTTGTGTGTATATTTACATGTATATCTATATACATACATCCAAATATATGAAAATATATTCCTATATATATGAAAATTATATATACAATCCACCTTATTGATAATGTTGGCTCTTTTATAGCCTTGCTTATTTTTATCTGCTTGATTTTTCATAGGATCATAAAATGAACAAGCATCTCCTATTAATTTGCTTCTCACTGTGTTTCACATGTATTTGCTTCATGAAATTTCTTTTCTTTTCTTTCTTTTTTTTTTTGAGACAGAGTCTCATGTTGTGGCCCTGAGTAGAATGTTGTAGCGTCATGGCTCACAGCAACCTCAAACTCTTGGGCTTAAGCGATTCTCTTGCCTCAGCCTCCCACGTAGCTGGGACTACAGGTACCGTCACAATGCCCAGCCATTTTTCTTTTTGTTTTTTGGGGTTTTTTTTGCCGTTGTCACTGTTGTTTTAGCTGGCCTGGGCTGGGTTCGAACCCGCCAGCCTGGGTGTATGTGGCCAGTACCCTACCCAGTGAGCTGCAGGCGCTGCCTGCTTCATGAAATTTGATGATGTAATATTGAGTCTGATATCTGTTGTTGTTAGGTCTTGTATATTGCATTGTACTTTTATCATAAAAATTGCCCTATTTTTTCCCTTTCAATAATTTTTGTCTTGATGTTAACATTGCCTGATGTTAAGAATATGCTATTCTCTGCTTAAAAAAAAATAGAATTTCCCAGAATGCTTTTACCCATGCTTTTCTTTTTTATTATTATTATTAAATCATAGCCATGTACATTAATGTGATCATGGGGCACCATACACTGGTTTTATAGACCGTTTGACACATTTTCATCACACTGGTTAACATAGCCTTCCTGGCATTTTCTTAGTTATTGTGTTAAGACATTTACATTATACATTTACTAAGTTTCACATATACCCTTGCAAGATGCACCGCAGGTGTAATCCCACCAATCGCCCTCCCTCTGCCCCCCTCCCTTTCCCTCTTCCCCCTATTCTTAGGTATAACTGGGTTATAGCTTTCATGTGAAAACCCTAAATTAGTTTCACAGTATAGGGCTGAGTACATTGGATACTTTTTCTTTTATTCTTGAGATGCTTTACTAAGAAGAATATGTTCCAGCTCCATCCATGTAAACATGAAAGAGGTAAAGTCTCCATCTTTCTTTAAGGCTGCATAATATTCCATGGTATACATATACCACAATTTATTAATCCATTCGTGGATCGATGGGCACTTGGGTTTTTTCCATGACTTAGCAATTATGAATTGGACTGCAATAAACATTCTGATACAAATATCTTTGTTATAATGTGATTTTTGGTCTTCTGGGTATATACCTAGTAGAGGAATTATAGGATTGAATGGCAGATCTATTTTTAGCTCTCTAAGTGTTCTCCAAACATCTTTCCAAAAGGAATGTATTAATTTGCATTCCCACCAGCAGTGTAGAAGTTTTCCCTTTTCTCCACATCCACGCCAACATGGATGGTCTTGGGATTTTGTGATATGGGCTTAGCTTACTGGAGTTAGCTGATATCTCAAAGTAGTTTTGATTTGCATTTCTCTGATTATTAAAGATGATGAGCATTTTTTCATATGTCTGTAGGCTGTGCGCCTGTCTTCTTCAGAGAAGTTTCTCTTCAAGTCTCTTGCCCAGCCTGCGTTGGGATCACTTGTTCTTTTCTTGCTTATACATTCGAGTTCTCTGTGGATTCTGGTTATTAAACCTTTGTCGGAGACATAACCTGCAAATATCTTCTCCCATTATGAGGGCTGTTTTCTTGCTTTACTTACTGTGTTCTTGGCTGTGCAGAAGCTTTTTAATTTGATCAGGTCCCAGTAGTATATTTTTGAAGCTGCTTCAATTGCCCGGGGGTTCCTCCTCATAAAAGACTCGCCCAGACGGATTTCTTCAAGGGTTTTCCCTGCACTCTCTTCTAGTATTTTTATAGTTTCATGTCTTAAGTTTAAATATTTAATCCAGTGAGAGTCTATGTTAGTTAATGGTGAAAGGTGTAGGTCCAGTTTCAGTCTTCTGTAGGTTGCCACCCAGTTCACCCAGCACCATTTGTTAAATAGGGAATTTTTTTCCCCACTGAATGTTTTTAATTGGTTTGTCAAAGATCAAATAACGGTAAGTAGCTGGATTCATCTCTTGGTTCTCTATTCTGTTCCATACATCTACCTCTCTGTTTTTGTGCAGTACCATGCTGTTTTGATCACTATTGATTTATAGTATAGTCTGAGCTCAGGTAGCATGATTCCTCCTGCCTTGCTTTTATTTCTGATTAATGTCTTGGCTATTTGAGGTTTTTTTCTGATTCCATATTAAACAAAGTATTATTTTTTCAAGATCTTTAAAGTATGACAGTGGGCGGTGGTGCCTGTGGTTCAGTGAGTAGGGTGCCAGCCCCATATACCGAGGGTGGCGGGTTCGGACCCAGCCCCGGCCAAACTGCAACAGAAAAATAGCCAGGCGTTGTGGTGCGTGCCTGTAATCCCATCTGCTCAGGAGGCTGAGGCAAGAAAATCGCGTAAGCCCAAGAGTTAGAGGTTGCTGTGAGCCGTGTGATGTCACAGCACTCTACCCAAGGGCGGTACAGTGAGACTCTGTCTCTACAAAAAAAAAAAAAAAAAAAAAAAAATTGAAGTATGACAGTGGAGCTTTAATAGGGATTGCATTAAAATTGTATATTGCTTTGGGTAGTATGGACATTTTAACAATGTTGATTCTTCCCAGCCATGAGCATGGTATGTTTTTCCATTTGTTAACATTTTCAGCTATTTCTTTTCTTAGAGTTTCATAGTTCTCTTTATTGAGAAAAGCCCGGGACCAGATGGCTTCACGTCAGAATTCTACCAAACCTTTAAAGAGGAATTAGTACCTATATTACTCAACCTGTTCCAAAATGTAGAAAAAGAAGGAAGACTACCCAACATGTTCTATGAAGCAAACATCACCCTGATCCCCAAACCAGAAAAAGACCCAACAAGAAAAGAAAATTATAGACTAATATCACTAATGAATACAGATGCAAAAATATTCAACAAGATCCTAACAAACAGAATCCAGCAACACATCAAACAAATTATACATCATGACCAAGTTGGTTTTATCCCAGGGTCTCAAGACTGGTTCAATATCCGTAAATCTATAAGTATAATTCAGCACATAAACAAATTAAAAAACAAAGACCATATGATTCTCTCAATTGATGCAGAAAAAGCTTTTGATAATATCCGGCATCCCTTCATCATCAGAACACTTAAGAAAATTGGTATAGAAGGGACATTTCTTACACTGATAGAGGCCATCTACAGGAAACCCACGGCCAATATCATCTTGAATGGAGTTAAATTGAAATCATTTCCACTCAGATCAGGAACCAGACAAGGCTGCCCATTGTCTCCACTGCTCTTTAACATTGTAATGGAAGTTTTAGCCACCACAATTAGGGAAGAAAAGGCGATCAAGGGTATTCACATAGGGTCAGAAGAGATCAAACTTTCGCTCTTCGCAGATGATATGATTGTACATCTGGAAAACACCAGGGATTCTACTACAAAACTCTTAGGAGTGATCAAGGAATACAGCAGAGTCTCAGGTTACAAAATCAACACTCATAAATCGGTAGCCTTTATATATACCAACAATAGTCAAGCTGAAAAAACAGTTAAGCACTCTATTCCATTCACAGTAGTGCCAAAGCAGATGAAATATTTGGGAGTTTATCTAACAAAGGACGTGCACATGCTTTTCTTTATTCTAAGTCTTCTTTTTTAAAAATAAAAATTGTATATGGCCTAACTTTGGGTTTTACTTTTCCACCAACAGGCCTTTTATAAAAAAGTAAAGTTAGTTCATTTTTATCTGTTTATATAACACATTCTGTCTCAAATTCAACACTACATTTTCTATCTTTTCTATTTTTTGTTATCTTTTTTGATAATCTTCTACTAAATGCCCATGTTTGCTTTGCTTTGGTTAGATGTAATAATTCTGAAAGTTCAGAAATTTCAGAATGTATATAATTCACTTGCAATGCCTCTAGTATGACTCTCCTTTCATAGCAGTGTTCTCCTGGTGTAGATTGAAGACTTGGTTGGGTTTTTGTGAGCAGGGAAAGAGCTATTATCTCCAGGTCACAATTGTAAGACAGAGGCAGGAAGGAACAGAAAAGACCTGATTGTCATAAAAAGTGGCTGGCCTTTTAACTTAGGTACAAACAATAATACAGAATATTAATTTTCCAAATATTTTTATTCATTAAAATTCAATTTTGTTATTTAATTGCTCTTAATGGATAAGCTAATTAAAGAGTAAGTTAAAGGACAAATTAAATTTGTGTCTATTAATCTGGAAGGAATATGCTTATATATTTTTTAAATTAAGAAAAGCAAGTTGAAAATTTATCTTTGTAGTCTGAGCCTTTTTTCCCCAAAAAGTTAAACATTTCCCCCCACATTTTTTTATACATTTGTATATGTTAATATTAGTATCAGAATGGAGGGGGGTGCTGAAAAGTGTAGGGGAGGTATGAGAAGATTACTGCTGTATCTTTTCATTGTGGTAAACTTATGCTACTTTTGGAATTTTAAAGAAAAATTCAACAAAGAGAAATTCAACAAATGAAAGAATGAGATAACTTTAAAATAAATCACATAAGAAGTTCAATAAGAAAAATATATAAACAGGAAATTGGCAAAAAATATAAAAAGATGTTTAACCTTGTTTGTAATTGTAAATGTAAGTGAAATTAAAATTCACTTTTCGAATCTCAGATTGGCTGATTTGAACACCTCCACATACTACAAGAAGTGTTCCCATCCCCAATACACCCTGAGTAAGTCAGAACAGCTGAAAGTCCAATATGCAGTTATATCCTTTTCATATTCAAGTCCCTTATTATTTGGGTTGTGGTCAGAGAACCTGAAATGGAAGTGTACTGAGTAACTCTGCAAAATGTTTCTTTCTCTTTGCTCTTCTTCTTTATTTTATTTTATTTTTGCATAATACATTATTGTGTCTATATGTGACCACTAAAATAGCTACAGTCATCCTTTGGCCATGAGCATGGACATTTCAACATTCCAAAGACAGAACACAAAAATGGAAAGCTCCTAAGTTCTTGGTAACGATGATGACCTGCTGAATCAACCAAACCCATAACAACTCACCTCTGGACTTCTCATTTCCATGACCAACTCTTAGTTGGGCATTCTGTTATCTGCAGTCAAAGGCATCCTGTTAAATGTAATATCCCATGTTGAAGAAGGTGTGGAATACCAGGGACCTGGTGGTAGAATTACAATCGAAGACATCCTCTTTAGGAGATAATTTGGCAAATCAAACACACTTAAAACATCTTTTAAAAAATAACAGAGCAGGGTGGCGTCTGTGGCTCAAGGAGTAGGGTGCCGGCCCCATATGCTGGAGGTGGCAGGTTCAAACCCAGCCCCAGCCAAAACTGCAAAAAAAAAAAAAAAAAATAACAGAGCAGTTCCAGTTTTGGTAATTTATCCGACTGTTATAGTCACAGGTGAGCACAAAGATAAATGTGTAGGATGTTCGTGGAAGCTGTGGGTGAAACAGCAGAAGACTGATCCCAATCTAATAATCATCAGTAGGAGAAAGGTTCAATAAATTATTTTTTATATGAAATATTATGCAGCCCTTAGAAAGATTAATGGGTGAACAAAAAAGCCAACTGCACATTGTACCATTTTTCAAAAGTTATATAAAGTGCGTATAAAAGTGTTTCCAAGTATACAGCATGCTGTGCTTGGGTTATGATTTTATATGCATAGACTTTCTGGAATTCTGGAAAGATAAAGAAAAAACTATTAACCACGGCTGTTACTAGGGAGGGGAGCTGAGTGTCTGAGACAGAAATAAGAGGACCATTTATTTATTAAAGCACTAGTATACATGATCTAACATACTCATTCCAATTTTTGTTTTAATTAGTTAATAGCTCAGTGCCCGTAGCTCAGTGGTTAGTGTGCTGGCCACATACACCAGGGTTGGCAGATTTGAACCCAGCACAGGCCTGCTAAACAATAATGAAAACTACAACAAAAAAATAGCCAGGTGTTGTGGTGGGTGCCTGCAGTCCTAGCTACTTGGGAGGCTGAGGCAAAAGAATCCCGTAAGCCCAAGAATTTGAGGTTGCTGTGAGCTGTGACACCAGACACTCTACTGAGAACAACATAGTGAGACTCTGTCTCAAAAAAGAAAAATTAATTAATAGACAAAAAATTGAGGGGCGACAGACACTTGGATTGTTTCTACCTTTTGGCTATGAAGAATAATGCTACTATCAGCATTTGTATAGATGTATATATGTCTGTGCCCCGTTTTCAATTTTTGGGGGTATAGACTTAGGGCTGGAATTGCTGTGTCATGTGATACATATGACCATGGGCTCATGGTCAGCTTTTTGAGGAGCCACCAAACTTTCCCACATCAGCTGCACTGTTTCATATTCCCACCAGCAACGTGCAAGTGTTCTAGTTTCTCCACATTCCCTTTGCCCCTTGTTACTGTCTGTTTTTCTGATTATGGTGTTATCTCCTATTATAATTTTTTTTAAACACTGTACTATATACATACAGCAGAATATTATTCAGCCATAAAAAGAAATGAAATTCACCCACTTTATGGGTGAACCTTAAAGATTATTATGCTAGGCAAAATAATCCACACACAAAAGGACAAACATTGTATAATACCACATATTGAAATATCTAGAATAGGCAAATTCATGGAGACAGAAAGTAGATTAAAGTTACTGGGGGCTGGGAGCATGAAGGGATGGGAAATTATCACTCAATGGACATAGAGTTTCTATGAAAACCTGAGGCATTTTTGACCAAGGTAGTAACTAGGTTGACATTCAAATCCTGGTATGTCTATTTCGTAACCCACAAATATATACAACTATAATTTTTTGATAAAATAAATAAAAATAAATCCAGGTGTGTGTAAAAAAAAAAAAAAAAATTGAGGGGCGGCGCCTGTGGCTCAAAGGAGTAGGATGCCGGCCCCATATACTGGAGGTGGTGGATTCAAACCTGGCCCCAGCAAAACACTGCAAAAAAAAAAAAAAAAAAAAAGATAAAAAGTTTAGGAGGATATATTATTTCTTGGGAATGTACCTTGATTAAAAAGACGGTGCAAAATAGAATGGGGCTGGGACCCAGTCAGGTGCGTCAAGGTGGAGCCTGAGGAAGAGCACAGCCAGAGTCTTGGTGGTAAGTAACTCAGTTCTGAGGCCTGTTCTGTGCGTGAGCATGTAGAGGAAACCAAGTTGGTGCTGGGAAGGCAGTTACAGGAAGAACAGTTTGCTGGGGAATGAAACTCATGGTTGCTAGCCTGGCAGGCCCAGAGCTCCATGACTGTGGCAAACTCAAGAGTGATAGAAAAACCGGCTCTCTCACAGCTGCCTGCTGACACAGGCCACTTGGAAATCGGCAGCTGTGAGATTCAGAGCCCTACAGCGTTCTTTGGAGTCAGCAGAACTGTGATCCACTCCTGGCAAAGCCACTTGCACCAGCTGTGGCCTTAGGCTCTTACTTATTACGAAAATTTTATTTATTTATTAAAAATTATTTATTCGTTTTTCCTGAAAAGAAGTCTCTTTTTCATTTTTCTGATAATAAAAAGTATGCCTACTTGATCCACATAAACCTAAACAAAACAAAAACATGTGAAGTCGAAAGCAAAAATCCTGCCTAGGCCTTTTAATTTTTCTCCTCTGCTTCCTGCCCCAGACTGATGATCACTGTTTATGACTTTACCTGACTTCCTTCCACATTTTAATACATGTATAAAATATCTAATTGTTTAATAGAAATCGGTTCCGACTGTACATTTTCTCTTCTCTGTATAGGCAATATAGAGTCAGTAACATCTTTTGTAAAAGGTAAGATGGTAAATACTTTAGTTTGTGTGAACCTCACTGTCAGTCCTGGTTACTGAACTTGGTTTTGTGGCAAGAAATCAGCCATAACTACATAAAAAAAATGGGCATAGCGGTGTTTTGATAAAACTTTATTCAGAGTACAGGCAGCAAGCTGCATTTCCCTTTGAGACCTCGTTTGCCAACACCTACTATGCTTAAGTCATTTTATCTTTTTTGCTGGATGCTTAGTACTCCATTGTACTCCATTGAATGGGTGAATAAGCTCACTTCATGAATGCCCCGTTGACAGATGTTGAAAGCTATTTTCACTAGAAGCTCTCTTCACCCTGTGCTGCTTATCCACTGGCTAGATCAGCTAATGCCTCTCTCCCAATGGCGTTCCATGAGCAGTGAGATCACATGCCTCGTGAAATGCTCCTGGTTCCACCTGAGTCCTCAGGCTTTCCCCAGCTGAGCTGAGGAGCAGTCCCAAGCCTGTTTAAACCTCCGGACTTGTTATTGTGGTATGTAACTGAATGAAACAACATGTTAACTAGAGAAACAGCAGTACAGGAAAGAGAGCATTGACTCTAGAAAAACTAAATTGATTCTTTTTTGAAAGACTTGATGAAGGTAAATTGGAGTTTAAAAGAAAATCTCTCAAAGTAGGTACAGGTTGAGATCATTACAACAGAGGGAAAACCAATGTGCTTAGATTGGGCATGGAGGTGAAGGTGTTAGCTCCCTAGAAATAGCAGGACCAGTAGCAGGGTTGAGTCACTCCATGATTCTCAGAAGCTGAACAGGGTGGTGGATGCCCGGTACTCCCACCTTGCCCAGTCATATTTTCCAGATCTCTGGGGCTTTATATCTCTGACTTAAGCCTACGTTTTCATCCTCTCTGAATGTGAGAGGTTAGTGAGCATAAGAGTCTACCTCTCTTCTCCCAGGCCTGGTCCAGTAACATTTTAAACAGTGCTAAGTCAGGATTTACATTTTGATGTCCTACGCGCTTTATTTCCTTAGCACACTGTCTGTTCTGTTCCCCCTACATTTTTCTCCCAGGCAGAATCTATCTTATCTGACATTGCAAAGCAGTTAACATTGATTCTGGTGAATGGTCTACTTTTATTTTTGCTAGAGGGAGATTTGACTGCAAATTCACATATATTGTTTTCTCAACAAATGGAAAAATATGTTCCACATTCATCGCGCTGGGACTGCCGAGACTGCTATTTTGTAACTCACTGTCTCATCTCTTTTATTTGTCTTCTCTGTCATTGTTGATGTTTTCCTAATACTTCATCCTTGATGCAGACTCCTTCCTTGGAGCCGAATTTGGCAGTGGAGTTTGCCTAACTAATGGGGACCATATGCTCTGCAATTACATTCCCCAACAACACTCAGATTTGTTAGCAAATATTGGAGAAGGCAAGTTGAGAAACTAGAACACAAAGAACTGTCAGGAATTGGCACATTCTGACAGGTAAACCTGCATTTGCTGACCCTGGGGAGTGAGTTCTGGTTCAGGCTGGGCTGGTATTGACTTCAGTTGAAGGAAGATTTGTTTTTGAGAGTATCAATTGGTGTATTGTTCTTCAGATAGCTGAGCCTCTCTGATGTGTTCCCAGTGGCATACTGTACTTACCCCTATAGATCAATTTTTAATACGTGACCATTACCTGTTTATTTGGTTGGTCCCAATCCCTCCCCAGACCGGAGAACTAGAATCCTGGAATCGTGGCATTCCTCACTGTTATGTCCCCAGCTCCCAGAAGAAGGCATTTTCCCTTTCTCCAAGTCCTTCCCTTCCTCGAGGCTAGACCAGCTTGCCCAGCCTTGCCCTCTAGGTCCATTCTCCTCCAAAAAGTTCAAACTCACGGTGTTATGAAAAAGGTATAAAGCATGACCCCATCATGGCAGCATTGCTTTTTAAGGGGTCTGTTTTGCCTTGAGTTAAACTTTTGTTTATTGCCCTGTTGGGGAGTGGATTTGGGGCAGGATGAGTCAAACCTTTGGCAGATCATCCTGGGTTTTGATAAGCTAAATACAAGGATTTCAAAGGAGTGTTGTTTCTCTGTGCCAATGGCAAGACATTGTAACTAGCCCGAGAGTAGGTGGCTGGGGAGATCCAGCTTTCAAGCCTAGGACAAGTTGCACATTTCTTTAGAAGCCTGCTTGCTGGAGCCTCCTGCAGAAGCGTGTGTCCTGCTGTCCATACTGTGGCCCTGTGGGCACCACAGCTAAAGGCAACAGCTCCTCCTCTCTCTCGCTGCCGACTGTGGCTTTGGCCAGCACCCACCGAGTATCTGCCCAAAGATGTGGGGTTTTGTTAGCATTTGACGCTGAACAGATAAGTCGATGGCTCCTATCAGTCCACAGCTTTGCCTTTGTCAGACAGTGCGCGTGTGAGTGCGCAAAAGAAGCCTGATGGGGACCAAGGGACCTTGCCACCATCACCACCTACCCACAGCCCGTGGCCATGCGATGGCTACAAAGACAAAAGAAACACTCCTTGTTTTAGAACACAAATACATAAATTTTTAATCTGCGAAAAATACAAAATGAAACCATGTACAAGTTATGTACAAACTCTTTACAAGACGAGAGTTATCACTGGTTGTTACAGATGACAGAGTTGGGTAGATCATTTCAGAGCACCAGCATTTTTCTCTTCTTCAGTTCCTATTAGGTCCTAGTAATTAATCATCATTAAAACTGCAATACCAACAATCAAAAGATTGAAAGATGAATAAGCCACGCTCTTTTTCCTTAATGAACATGTAGGCTGACCTCTGCTTTTGTGTGTGTGTATACAGTTTTTTTCTTTGTCCCCTGAAGAAACCTCGAGTGCAGGTTTTGGTGTTAAGTGGAGGGAGTTTGCTTTTCAGCATCTGGGTGGTGAGATGTGGGCCAGAGGTTTTAAGCAAGATGTGATTGTGCCACGTGGGAATTGAACATTTTTAACTATGATTTCCCAGCAGATCTTGGTTTATGTTTGAAATATTACAGTTCTAGTCAAAGCCTTCTGGGGCTGTGTTCAGCGGAAGGAAGGGGAGGGGAGGGCGCTGCTCTGGGGTGTTCAGGGTGCTGGTTTAGTGTGGAAGTGGGGCTCAGGCCACCTCATTGGTGGGGCTCCCTTCCCTGCTAGCTGCCTTCACTCACTGACCCTGGATCCCAGGGGAGGGGAGCTCTGGGTCGCCCTGGCAGGCGTGTGCCGGTGCCTGGTGTACGTTTCCATCTAAGATTCCAACAGCAGGGCCCAGAAATGCTTCCCAACGAAGCACCCTGGGGGCTCGGTGTCCCTTCTGTCCCTGTTCTGCTGAATATCAAAGTAAAGGAGAGGAAACACAGAAGTCCCCAAGAGGATGAATAAACCAAAGGAAATCTTTCTGAATTTCAAAATCTATCTAGAAATAAGACCTGTTTTCACCTGGCTCAAACATCTCTCCTCACACTGCCTGCCAGAAGAGCCCCCAGAGCAAAGTGATCATAGTGTTTATTTTCAGAACTCCGAACCGAAGATGCCAGTGTGTGTGCTGCTCAGGGGGGGATGAGAAACAGCGCAGTGGCAAGAGCAAGGAAATGATGCGCACATCAACATCTCGCTCTCTCTTTTGAGTCCCCCAGAAAGAGTGCCAGTCACCTGCATGTCCTGTCCAGCCTCCTTCCTCCATGGCATCTGAAGTAGTACGTAGTGGCCCACTGATCGGGCCTCATGACCAGCTCTGGGTATGAAGACTAATAAGGGAAGTTCCGCCCTGCTGGCCAGTCCTTTTACTTCTGAGACATCATCACCAATACCCTCCTTCTCCAGCCTCAGAGACATCCCAGATGCTCTCTCTTAAAATTCTCCTCTCTTGTTTCCAATTTTCCTGGTTTGGGAATACTCTAGATAATCCTGAACCAAGAGTAGCTACTCATTCTTCTCCCCAAATAAACTTGCCAACTGATCTTCTGAATCTACATTTGCTCCTTAGGAGAATTCATCTAGGTGCCTCCCGGAAGAACCTCTGGGGGTCTGCCTTCCACACCTCCAGGGCTTATTGTACCCTCTCCTTAGCTCCATTTTCCTCACTCCTCTTGGCTCTGAGGCCTTCCCTTAGGGAAAGCTGTCACCTCCTTCCATGGTGGATGAATCCAACACCTCTTAGCTGCCTGCATGCACGGCCTCACCTCCACGTGGTTTCACCCTTGAGATCCTGATTACGTGTTCCTCTCACAAAGAGCCTTTTCCAGACTCACAGCCATTGCCCCAACATCCAGCCCCTACAACCCCAACCAAACTTGGACAACTATTATACTCCATAGCATTTACGTGTTCTTCAAAACTTACTGAACACGTTAGGTGCAACATCATCTATTAAATGTACGTGTATCTATGTTCCCAATTAGTCAGGGAGGCGGGTGTCTTTCTGGGAAACCCTTACACAGCAAGGAGCACACAGTGGTTACTCAAAAAGGACAGGGAGCCATCAGCAGTTACTGGTTAGCGTCACCTACCCTGCCACACACAAGATGACCCTGCCTTCATACCTGAATGCAGACCCTTTGCTTGACTAACTTGCAAATCTTCTTTTCTCTAGAAATCCTGCTTTGCTGAACCACTTCTAACCAGAACATGTTTCCCTAGTTCTAACTCCCACCATATTGAAAGGTGATAGATACTGTGTCCCCAGGGCTTCCTCAGTCCCTAAACCTCTGGTGGTAGGTTTCGTTTTCAGTTGGATTCTAAGCTGAGAGCAGCACCTGTTCTGCGTCCATTTCTCCCCACCCTCATCTTTACACATATTTACTGAATGCCCACTGCTTACTTGATGATCTGTACTAATATGGGAATTCGTATCTGGCAGTTCCAGCCTATTTATCATTCTCTACTATTTGTTGATAATCTGCTTTGTGCTCTTAGTATATTAAGGTATCTAGAAAGTACTATGAGTGGCAGGTTTAAAAAGAAACCTGAATATCTACCGTTACCCTCTAATCTGCTCTGTGAGTCTGTTGCTGGCGTTCTAGTAATTCAGTAGAGTAGGGACGTCTTCTGTCTGACTGTCCCAGGACAGAGAGCAAAATGGGTGAGCACGGTAGGTGGAGTGCGTGGTGACTTGGAGTATGCACCCTTGAGGACCCCGTGCTGCTGTGTATGCTGTCACAGTGATTTTGAGGAAGAACTAACATCTCACACCTTTCAACCGTCAAGGTACACAGCTATTTCTGCCTATCCCTCGGTTTGTCTGGAAGTTTTAGTGGCTTTCTATGACATCCTAAGTCAGGTTTCAACTGCATAGCTTGACCCTTAGACTATATGCAAGGTCCAGCAGACGCAATGCCCTTTTTAAAAGTAGTATTATTATACAAATAAATATAAAATGTAGAAATTGGTGGGGAAACATGAAAAGACAAAAGTCCTACCATTTCATTTGTATTAAGTGTATGATCTTTTGGCATTGTCAGTACCTTCTGTAGAATTTTCTTCCTGCAAATAAAAGAGTCATTATTTACGCCAGACCCTGTACTTGACAGACTTTTCAATGAGATTTTGTCTTTGTTTCCCTCAGCAGTCCTATGCAAGCTTATCGGAGTAGGCAAACCACTCTATCTATTGCAATCACTTTCCTACAACTGCATTGTGGCCCATTAAGAACTCTCCTACCCCACGTTTCTCCACTTTGGCCACCCATGTCCTATTGAAATGCTTCCAAAGCCCATCAAGCATGATATGCCTCTTCATTCTTCCAGGCCACACAGTTCAAGGCAAGCTCTTCTTCCTTTAACACAAAGCACTAGCTCTTGACACATGTGCATACCCACGGCTCTTAGTATTTAAAACGCTGCTTTTATATTTTTTTCCTTTTCGTTCTTTCTTCTCAGATCCTTGATACATGTTCTAAGTTTGGCTTGTCTCAAAATAAAGAATATCCGAGCCTTTTTTGTACTAAAATATACAGTAATAGAGGAAGGTGTGGTACCAGATAGGCTGACTAAGTATTCTTTCTCCAACCTAACCAGGAGGGGCTGTGATAGCCTTGAGCTTCCAACTGTTGTAGGTGCTGCTGACCTTGGCCACACAGGCTCTTTTTTATATATGTTTTAAGCAAGGTTACTATAGAAATGGCAACTTAGGCTTTGCGATCTCTTGAGAAATAAAATTAAATGCATTCTCTGAATTGTCTTATTTTTTATGGAAATATCGAAACTATTAACAACTGCTCCTGCATGGAGGGCAGAATCAGAACAGACTCCACTTAAACAACCAGTATGGCCACAGTGGTATCAACCGGCTGACTGCTCTCTCCTAAACAGATCTAAAGGGCCTCATTACTTCCCCCGATAACCATGGGATCTGTGTGCTGAATCATCTCTGTTGGGCAGGAAAAATATGTAATTTGTGAACATGGGACAAGGGGGAAAGAGGCAGGAAGGTAATTTACCAGAAAGGTTTGTAAGTGAATTCTTACAAAAAAGGTTGTAAGTTTCTTTATAAAGAGGGTGAGTCAAATCCTAATTAGTAAAGGCCCTTTGCAAGGACGTAGTGACTGGTGGTTTTACTACCATTTCAAAAGCAACAAATAGGAATAGAATAGAAAAATGGACAGATTCTGCACTGTGCTGGAACTCAGTGTCCAGTTGAAGGGACAAGTTTAGTCTCCTGTGGCTCACACACAGTTGAGTGGTTTGCTATTCTGTTTCTCTCCCTTCCCACTTTCTTCCTCCATTTTGCCCTCCCTTCCTTTAGTGCTCTCTCTGACAATGAAAAAAAAAAGATAGTTCAAAATTACATTTATGAATCTAAATAGGAAAGGGATGGGTAGTTTATTAATGAAAGAAAAAAATTAAATAAACAGAGGACAGGAAATGAAGTGAGAAGTAAGAGCAGTTACTTCCCCAAGGCCAGATCCATGTGGGGAAACAGAAATGGGGAAAGCAGCAGGAATTTGGGGGTCTGCAGCCTCAAACTACATGCTGGGAATTGGAGATATTGGTTCGAAATGAAGGGATTAGCTAAAGCTGGGCCTTGAACCAAGGAAAAGGGAAGGCAGGGATGAGATTGAGAAGAAAACCCTAGAAATAAGCAGAAAAATCTGACCAATGTGATTTAGGTGTATCTGAATTTTAAAATTTGCATCTTAAACCTGCAGATACTCCAAAGTGAAAAGCACAGGAATTGACCTAACTACTCTGTGCAGAAAATGTAGACTACATAAAGGTCAGGAGCAATTGCTTGGAGAATGAGGCAAAAGGGAATATTATTCCAGCTCTGGACAAGATTGCCTCCAAAGGCATTGCCCAGGAGAGGCAGCCACTCCCACATTCCCACTCCTATTTAGATTATGTCCTCTGGGATCTGAAAGGGACCTTCCAATCCTCTGGATGAATAGTCCTTGTGTACAAACAAAAATCAGAGAGTTTATAAAACATTTTCAAAGTTCATAGTTACTTGTCTGCAAACATGGCTCCTGAAAACTTGTATTAAACTATAAGTAGGAAGTTGGGCTTTCTCCCCAACATTAAAAAATCCCCAAATTCTCAAGATTTCTCACTTTTCTCTTTCCAACTGCAGCTGAACCGTTCTAATTCCAGGTTCACTTAAAGTCTTCAATCAAATGTTTTACACAATACATCACAAGATGCCAGGATTCTTGGCATTAGTCACTCTTTGCTTTAGTCATTCTTGTGCTTTAGTCACAATCACTTTTATTTACAATGTTTTATTAGTTTGAGGGGATATTATAAAATATGAAATGGTTGAGACAAAAATAAGTTTTCTCCATGAGAAAGGTGATGATGGTGGAAAAGCACTTCCAAGTAGATACTTTTCTGCTTTGTCAACAGCCTGCTAGTGAGACTTTGATTTCCCAAGTACCCAAGAGTCATTAGTTTGTGAAAATGGCTTTTCTGAACCCTACCCAGGGAGGGAAGATCAAAGCCTCATCATATGCACTGTACCAAAGGAGACCATCATTGGTCTAAGGAGGATGTGGGCAGAAAGACAGTGCCACAGTGGAGACAGATGAGGACTCAAAGCCAAAGAGTTGAACCGATAGAAATAAACCAGAGGGAAGCTCTGGCATTCCCTTGAGCCCTCCAGTGGTTTAACAAATCTTATTTCTATTTTCATTTCCATTTTCAAATCGCCAGGTACCAGTTTTTTTTCAAAGGAGCCACTAACCATATTGCTTACTTTCTTTTAAAAATGTACTAGTCCGGAACAATTCATTATGATAAAGGCAAAACAGGATGAGCTTATTGTTACACCTTAAATGAAAATGGATGTCTACCAATTTGGTTTTGGGAAGGTACTTTATAAACCAAGGAGCCCTTTGATATGGGAAAGTATCTTAGCCACTATGATTAAAATAAAATTAGGTTCAAATCTCTAGCAATGAATGGACTTAAGATAGGGATGGAGTTTGCACTTTTGCTTCTAAACTGCCTTGGTAAGGAGAGAAGGTAGGTAGAGAGGGGAGGGGGAATGGGGCACTCGATTTCCCTCTAATGCAAGATCTTTTAGGTGGCCACTATAGCCTGCCAGAGAAGACCAAATGGCTATGACAAATTCAGAGGTGGCTTTCAGGAGCAAGAGTGAAGAGCCTACTGTGGTTCATGAAGGAAGGAAGAGCGTGGCTAGACATGAATGTACTGAGGTGACCCCCAATGCAAAATTATTATGTAAAAGAAGGCCTAGCTTTCAGGAAAGTTGTCAAAATCCTAGCAAGAGATTCTCCCCACAAACAGGTGTGACTTCTGTTGGAAATTGAGAAACATTTATAAGCCTGAATATAGACCGTTGATGTCATTTTGGTCTGTTGTGTAGACTAGTGATTACTTATAAGTAGTTTTTAAACAATCCAATTGGACACACATTATAGTCACAATACTTTTATAGAACTAATTCTACAAAATGTGAAGACAGAGTAACCACAGTCCGACAAGTCACTGCAGGACAATGCCTACGAGGTGGAAGCATGACTGTAGTGGTTCTGCAGGGAGAGGGCAGAGGTGGAAGCTCCTTTTGTCTACGTTGATAATTGGAGTGCTTAGTGGACATAATGCTTTCCTGGTGATCTTGTTGCTTTGCTCTGATCCGATTTGCACTACGGCGACTAGGTACCACAGGGTCATGGCCTAACGAGTGAATGGAATAGATGTCATAGGACTTTGGGAGATACTTTGGTTCGTTTTAAGTGTCCACAGTTTACATTTAAGAAAATAAAAATCACTATCACAACCATGCTTCTCCAGAGACCCTGATGATCACATCAAAGATTGATAATTTTGAAGTTGAAAGACTTACTAAGTCATTTGGAGCAAAACAGCTGCCAGGCAACTGTACACCACGCATGCAAGCGACGGTAGAGCTCTGAGGCATTGTAATTATGTCTGATGGCGAGAAAAATCTCTTGACCACAGCATGAAGTGGCTGATACATTTGATTTCACCGCTGGTAATTTTCCAAGGCCTTTTTTAACAGTCTATAATAAGTGCATTCATTGCTTTCCATTTGTTACTATTATTATTATTTTTTTGAATTATTATAATAAGTTTTTGTATGTTTTGCCCCAGCAACTGAATAAAGGAAAGTCTACAAGTTAAAATCTGGACAAATGTCATATCTTTGATCATGGACATTTTTTGGCTTTGAAACAACAACTCAGTGAGAAGAATGAATACCCTCTCACAGCCTATCGTGAAGCAAAACTATTCATCGGTTTTACAAACTTTCAGGCTGAAAACACTGAGACTTGGGGAGTAGGGAGAAAGGCCACCAGACCCTCTCAAAGTTGAAATTACTTGCGTGGTGGTCTAAAAATATGAAATTATAAGCACAACAGCAGTAGGAGTCCCCAGCATTGGAATGACAGAACAGCGTCGTGTGTGCCTCTGGTCCTCGGCTTCCACATTCCAGGCGTGCCCACAACCCTCTCCGTGTTCTTAGTTGGCCAAGTAAACCTGACCTGGAAATTATAGAAAACCTGCCAAAAGGTCTTCCCTGGAAGTATATGGACAAAGGGATGCTAAATACAGAATGAAAACTAAAACTACAAAAATATGACTTTCAACTGTGAAAATAAATAAGTTTCCATTTATTAAGAGCTGGTGTCAATGCAGATCAAAATATACACCCATCCAGGAGAGCAGCAGGTATTTATCTGCCCCCTTTCTCTTTTTTTTATTTTATTTTATTTTTTCAGATTTACTAAAATACATGTATACATCATTGGCCATTTTAAAATTGCTTTAATAATTCCTTTCCCTTAATCACAACTGATTGTGGCGGTGACCATCATTCTCCTCAAAGAGAAGGAGAGAAGAAAGAGAAATACGTATGAAGGAGTCTGGCCACTTATTTCGATTTTGCCTTGTTTAGATAGTGGGAAGATATTTGACAATGAAAAAAAGAAAAAATATATATTTTCTTTCTAATAAATAAAAATAATTAAAAATGCTAGAGGCTATACATGACTGTTTTAGTATGTTCATTTATAAATGAAATCATTTCCTTTTCCAAAATACATGGAAGCAATATTCAAGGCAGACAAAGAGACAGAGCTGTCTACTTTATTTTCTTGCAATTCTGGCTTATCCTAACATTTCCACCAGTGATTCAGCATGTAAAGGAAGAAAAGTCACGTCACCATTTATGAAGTTTGTCAGGCTTTAAAAAAATAGTTCTGGTCTCCTGGGAGTCAACATTCATCTTCAACTTCTCTGATTGGTGGAATCAAGCTGCTTGTGGATTTATATTGGTTGATCTGGTTAGCCATGTGAGTACTCATGGGCTTGATTTGAATGTTTCTGGGATAGGCATTATCCGGTTCATCTGTAAACCATTTCTTTTCTGCTAAAGGGCAAAATGGATAGAGAACAAGAAGGAGAAATGAGAAGTTTAATTAGTCCTAGGATAAAGCCTTTGGAAAGTTCATTGAAAATTGCAAAAAGGTAATCAATAGAAGCTGACAGTGAGTAATTGCTAAGAGAGACAGTGCAGTGTAGGGAAGACCCCAGAACCTGAAACATACCTCTGCTTCCTGTAGCAAGGGATGGACAAAACGTACACTGGGACTTGAAGGTACCACAGGTGGACCTCAGAGAACAAGGAGGGATTGGAAGATGAACTCTGGCAATGTTCTCTGAAGTTACGTTACTGGCCTGAAAAGCTTTGGAAGGGAGGGATGTTGTGTATATCAGATATTGGGTACTGCACTTTTCCTGGGGAAAGATTCATGCATCTTTTGAATTGAGTGGAAGGACACCATCCTTGCTGAAGAGCAAGTCATCTAGAATCTCACCCAGGATGGCCTCCACCAGCATTTACTTGGCTTTGCTCATAATACTCACTTAAAGGCATAGCTCCACTCTATCATTCTTCTGTTTCTTTTGCAACCCGTTTTGGGGGTCATAAAGTAAACCCACAGATGTTGCCCGCCAATGAGAGTGAGCATCTGAATAGCAACCAATGTTGTAAAGACAATTTTGAGATGAGATGGCTCTTAGTTTCAAGCCATGAAATAAAGTTATGAAAAGAGTTCCGAGCGGCAACATCTTAACCGACTATAATAACCCAAGCTGTCGACAAGGGAGCCCGATGAAGTCTTGGCATTTCCTTTCCACCCTAAATACAGAAATGGCTGAACAAGAATGCTGAGTCAGGACATTCGGGGGCTGGGGTGAGAATGAGAATGGTCCAGCATGCTCTTAGCAGTGCAGAGCTATTTCATAGACTCAGCTCTCATCCCCGCCTCTTTCTAGGATTGAAATTTTCTGGGAAATTGGCCGTGTGTATAGATAGGATAGGACTGGGAAAATAGGACATTCTAACTTGGGAATTATATGGCTCATTTTAATGGCATAGGGACAGAAAAGAAAAAGAGGGGAAAGAATGAAAGCTATCAAGCACACCCACTGCTCTAGAGCTTCCTTTTCTGCTTACCAAAACAATTCACAACTGCCTTGTCAGTGGTCCTGGACTGACTTGTCAATGACTATCACTCCACCTGGCTTGATGTGTGTGTGTGTTTGGGTAATGATTTATAAATCAGGCATCTACGATCAGCAAATGACCCAGTGCTTGTGTCTCCTTGGTCCAGGCCTTAGCTGTTTTGCGTATCCTGAACACTCAGTATTGCTAAGCACTGTCGCTGGTGTGAGAATGTGCCTGAGTAGAAGCTTCACGACCCTTTGTTCAGCAGCTCAGTTTACCCCGCAGGAAACTTGCTACCTCTTGCCTCATTCTCCCCACCCACCTCCTTCTCTGGCTCTCTCACCTATTATAATTAAGTTCACTTTGATTTGAACAGATTGGACGATAGGAATTCATAATGCTACATCCTCACAGTGAAGCTAACTGATTAAGTGCTTTAAATTATTCCCCCTGACAGAATGATAAAGTTACAATCTGTTCTGAGATGATCTACAGCTTGCCAGACTCCTACAGCTTCTTTCTACATTCATTTATCTTTTTGTCAAGCAGAGTTTTTTTTTTTCTCCTAAGCTTCAATTCCATAGATCTTTTAAAGTCATCAGCACATCTGAATTATTAATGAGGCTTTAGAGGCAAGGTTCCTGATGGGCTGGTTAAAAAAGGTTGTATAGAAATCGGGGACTGTGTACACATCAAAATAATTTCAGCTCCATTTAAAAAACCATTTAGTTCAAGTGTGACATAGATGAACCATTATGCATTTGTGGAAACCAATTTTTTGTGATCTACGATTAAACTAACCTTTCAGAGAGGAGTAAAGTGTGATGGTTATCATGTTTTAAAAGCATTGCCAGGCCGCTGAAACAATTTCAAACTACGACTTTTTCTAACGGTTTATGTGTGAAGATGATTTTCAGAGGGGTTGAGCCTGGCGTCTGTGCTTTGCTAGCCTGAGCTGCCCTTGGTCTTGGCCATGTTGTTATGTGGGCTGATTTTGCCAAGGGATTTAGTGCTAGGTTGGACATGCCAGGTTGGAAGACTGAACTCTGTTGATGGAAACAAGGAGGTCTTTTGGGTGAAAGACCTAAGACAGATGCAATTTTCTGAAATTTTTACAACTGCTGCAGAGAATAATTGTTCAGAATTTAGTCTTTACAGTACAATTCAAAGTTGGCATTTTGACCTTTCACGGCAGAGAGAATATCAATTTCTTTCTGCTGTCTGTAAGAAAGAGAGCGTTATTTCCCCCATTTAACCTTCTCTCTTTCCTTTTAAATTTCTTGCCATAAAAAAATAAAATAAGCCCAGTAGACCATGTATTGGCCATGCAGCCTCAACACCAGGAATGAGTCTTACTAAAGCCCATTTTGGGAAGAGTTCAGGTTTTCATGATGACTGACAACCAGCTATTTAATTCAGGTGCCTCCCAAGATGTGTGTGAGTACATACATATACGTACATGTTTATCTATAATATATGCAAATACTCTGAGCATTTGAGTAAAATTCCTGGTGGCCAAGATGTTTTATGAAAAGATTCTCCTGATGAGTTTCAGAAGAACACACATCTTAATGATTGCCAGTCATTCGGCTTTAAAGGACAGTGCTTTAAGTAGGACAATGACAACGTGATTCATTGACTCTTGCCTTCCAAAGAAGAAACAACGCCAAAGGGTGACTACAAAATTGGCCACAAGGAAGAGGACTCAGAGAAGAGACTCAAATGAGTGTTGGTGTGATCAGGAATAAATCCAACCCCCAAGTTTATCTCCACCCCTTGCTTCGTGCTACACGCCAGGAAGAGTTTCAGGAGCTTTATGTTCATCCCTCAGGTGAGAAAGGCAAAGGATCTAGGTGTGAGGGCTTCCTCCCTGCCAGAGAAAAATATCCCCATGTGTTAATAAGCTTCTTGAGGGTGAGATAGCCAATGTCTTTGCTCTGAGTACAAAGTGTGACCTCCCAGGAGTTAGTGAAGTTAGGAAAGGAAAGGTATTTCAGTCTGTGGCTAGTGGGCTAGTAGGAGAGAAAAATCTGGGAAAAAACTACAGTGAGATCCCAGCAACACAACTGTCATTGGCAGATGTCACCAGCCATGCCATGAGCTCTCCACCATGGACAAGTGATGGGGTGCAGGCTAAAGGGACTGTGCGGGGTGTAGGTCCAACTCAAGCGAACCTGGCTCTCTCACGTACAAGTTGCGTGGCTCTGAGCAAATTTTCACTTAATTTATCTTAGCTTCAGTTCTCATCTGTAAAAATAGGCCTGCTGATATGGACTTCTGAATATTGTTTAGATAAATGGAAGTGAATGCCCACAAAGCATAGGTTCAAATACATAGCAAGTGCATGTGAGTTGTGAAGATTCTTAGTGTTGTTAATAATATTAGTGGGCATTATATCATAGGGGCTAATCTCAAGGATCCTTGTGTCTCTCAGATTCTGCGTGTCTCCAATGGAGACACCAACAGCATTTACATCTGAGGCTGTCTGGAGGATTGAATGAGTTAGTATATGTAGAGTACTTAAAAGATGCCTGGCCCAACTCAATTAATTGGTAAGGTGTTAGATTTTAGTTAACATTGATCTGAGTACTGTCAGTAAGAAGGGATGATGTGAGGATGGGTACCTTTTGAATATAATTATAAATGATGCCCTTTAGCAGAGAAGCTGCGGGTAGAGAACTAAAGTGTATAAGGGTGGGACTGGCCTGAATTTGAGTTGTGGCTACAGAGATGATACAGACGGATTTGATTGGTAGTCTTCATTGGAAAGGTGAAGGAAAGGAAGGGGTACCTGTGTTATTTCTGAAGTATTCAAGGCTGCTACCCTCCTATACTCTCTGAAATATTGACTTTCGCTCGACAGCCTTCCTGCCTCACCCAAGAGCCCTCTGAACCTTGCATTGCTAGTTTCAACCCTGAGACTCAGAGTTCAGAACAAGGGTGAGGACTTCCTCTAGCCACAGAGCTGTGTATCAGCCCAGAAGAGTGGCTGTGGCTGGGCAGGAGCCCAGACCTGGACTGACTGTGCTGCCTGGGGCCCCAGAAGCAGAGAAAGCAGCAGGCTGCACTGTGAAAGTGGCGCTGCTCTGCTGGCTTCCGGGCTGTCAGTGCTGTGGACTGTGGCCTTTTCACACAACTACTCCCCGGAGAAGAGTGCAGAAAAGGAGAGGCGACGATACAGCAAAGGCATTTGGAATAATTGGCCCTTTTCTCACTGCACAAGCTTTAGTTTAAACAGAGAGAAAGGCCTGAAGAGAAAAGAGATTCCATTTAGAGAGAGAGAACAGTGAAGAGCAGTGGGAGCTAACGAGGAGCTCCAGCCTCCCTGGGCGCTGCGCGGGGCTTCACCTGCCACATCTCTGAAAGGCAGGCTAGCATTCTCCCTCTGCCCTGCAAACCCGAGGCCCACGGCAATCGCACCCATGCACGCTGCCTGCTCTTCTCTCTTTGAGCAAAATATGGCAATTTTGAAGAGATGAAATTGTTTGTACCAGGACCAGAGCTGTTTGTGTTGATGAAAGCCATTTCACTTCTTTGCAATTGTCTATCCTGACTCTATTTGTCTCTCGTCACTGAAACTCTAATGCTGCCATTCCTGAGCAGAGCAAACAGCTCCCTCCCCATCATCCTCTGTGGCCTGTGGTCCAGCCAATACCCTGAAGACAGACTTCAGGCTTCTTTTCCAGGTGGCAGGGGATAATCCCTCTCAACTCCAGTAGCTGCAAGGAATTTGCAATCTCCACATGGGAGACAGCCACCCAGACTACTGACGGGTGCCCACAGCTACTTCTTTATCACATTATGGGAAATCAGGGATGGGCTGAAAGAAGCCGATTGAAGGATTGATTTTTACCCTGTTCTGACTTCCACAGGCCCTGAAGTTTCTGCGCTCTCCTCTTCCTCCTCCAAGGAGCCTGTTGCTATAGGAACCTGGCAGTTGTTTTAATTGTCTCTGTTGGGATATAGACACTTTTAGGCTTTTCCCAGGCTGAAGAAGAGCCAGGCAAAAAGTTTTTTCTGGTCATCTGGGCTCTTGACAAGGCTGCCAAGAGGTATGGTCAGTTTCTTTACTTGGGGAGCTTACAGAGCTGTTCCCCTTTCTTGGGAGCTGTGTCCCAGCTCAGGAAAGTAACACCAGAACAGTGTCATCATGAAATACCCTCCTAGAGGCAATATATATATATATATATATTTTTTTTTTAAATAAACCAAGGGGACAGGGCTAATTTATAAAATGATTAAAGGTTTAGAAATGTTTAAGGTCAGTTCATTTCAAACATTTATTATGTACCTGCTATAGGGTCCTGAGTTGTAACCTTTGATATTCAGAACAAAATTTGAAAACTTTCCCAATTGTGGTAGAAACTTAACTATATAAAGGTCCAGCTTTTTCTTTGTCCATTGGAACTGACTTTGGGAAGAACCTTGGGTAACAGTCGTTAGGGACACTGATTCCATGATCATCTGGGTGTGAAAACTGAGCAGCCTTCACTTGCCCTCCTGGTCTCCCATTAAAAGTCCAGAGCAAATTGGACCAAATGGCTTATAAATTGTCTTCTAGAATGGACAGCGGGTAGCTGAGTTCCTAGCTATTGTTCTTTTTGAATTGTTCTTCTAAGAAACCTTTCACTTTCTCTCCTTATCTACTTTGTTTCTTTTGGGGGGTGGGGCAGGGCTGGAGGAGAGACACACTGTGTGAAGCTTGTATGCCTCCTTCCTGAGCAGATGCTCTGGAAAGTGCAAGGGCAGTATGGGGGTCAAACGAATAACAGTAGGAGACACTCCTCTCTGTTAAGGAAAATGTTAATATCATCGTTTCAGCTCATAACATAGAAGTAATGGTGATCTTTTCCCATCATCAAATATATCATTATCCAAATATGGTCAATTCTCAACTTCCTACCAGTGGGGTTAGATTGTGTGCCCAAAGTCCGGGGAAAAAACCCAAATTTCATCTCACATCATCATATGCTCCCATTCCATTCCCATCACAGTATCATCTCATCAGAGTTGCTAGCAGATTGTATATAAAATGCAATTTGGATTTACTTCTCTCTATCTGCCCAATCTCTGGTTAGGATTTAACAAATGCCTGAAAGGCGAGTGGCAGGAGAGACTTAGGTAGCACACAGACCATGTCATCAGCCCCCAGATAACTGGCTGTGAGCTACTGAGTTAATACAAATAGCTGAACACTTTTAACTTTGGATCACACTCATCAACCGTGAAGGAGACCAATGCTTTTGTCATTAATAACCCTCCTGGTTTAAATAAATGGAGGGTAAAATATTAATGGAGAAGCAGGGTTGCCAAATGGAATAGCTGTGAATGTTTTCCAGAAAAGCTTATCAACTGGCATCATCCCTTGATTCGGTAGGTCTTACCCAGATAAACACAGAGATGTGAACAGACCGATGGGGGACAGGGCTGGGGGTGGCGGTAACAGGGGAAGTGAAGGAAGCCGGGATTCTTGATGGGAAAAATGATTTTGTACTTGGAGCAAGTACCAAGGTGGGCAGGGAGGCCACGTGCAAATTTAAAGGCAAGCCAGATGGAGAGAAGTTCCCCCCAAATTACCCAACCCCAAACCCAAGAACACCAAAACAAACTCTAAGGAATCTAGCAATAGCAGCAGTACAGCCTCATTGCGCTGAGCAATTTAGAAAGTGGAAGAAGGAGAGGGGAAGGAGAGGGAAAAGGGGGGGGGGGGAGAAAGCAAAAAATTAAATTAAAAAAAAAACACAATAGAACAATAGAAATAAAAATAAACAAACCAATAACAGAATAAAATTGGTAACTCCTTTTTTTTTTTTTTTAATTCCACAAAAGTTTTCACAAGGACAACATTATAGAAGAAAACCCCCGGCAGTGGCTAGGTCATGCAGAACCATTAATTGTCATACCTTGGCCCATTCTATTCATCCTTGTTGCACTTTAGAGAGAGAAGTAAGCTATGTGAGTTTTACAATGCTTTTAAACTGTCATATTTCCTGTTGAGCACTTTAACTGGCACATTCTCATAGTTATAAATGTTCTGAGGGCTTAACTTTATAACCTCCTTTGCAAAGAATACATGAAGAGCCCTTCATGATCCAGAACTAGGGGAGATGTATATATAGTTATATATATATATATATGCAGTTATATATATAGTTTTATATATATATATAGTTATATATAAAGAGATAGTTATAAGTAATATAAACCAATATATAGGAACAAAAATAATTTGAAAAAAATTCTTCCACTCATAGGGCTTTTTAATTTACATGTATACAATTATTCCCCACCCCAATACTGGTTGAAATTCTATACTGCCTCTGTCTTTGGTGTGTGGGGGGTGGAGGGTCTGATGGCGCCTGACCATTTTGTCAGTAAAAGTGCTTGTCAAGTCACACAGCAAGCAAATCTCCAAAACTACCATGCTTGAGGGGACGGGGATCCAAAATCTAAACCCAAAACATTCACCATAAAAACACCTTTATAGAGATGGTACAGCTGTGACAGGTTTATTCCTCTTCCCTTACACCGCTATTTTGTTTGATGGAATTTTTTAAAGTAAATGTTTTAAATACGTATATGTCAGCCCAGGGCTTGTCCAGCTACACATGGTGTAAGAATTTGGTTACGGTGGAGTCGGCCGATTTTTAACAATGACTGCATTGCCTAAAAGCATGATTTGTATGCATAAAGCATCTCACACTGTTATGTAAAAAAAGGATGTTTTTCTACTTTTCTTCTCATGCTTACTGTTTCAACAAGAAAAAGAAAGAAAGAAAGAAAAGAAACAAAAGAAAAAAATGACTATACCAAAATGTGTTTGGCTCACTGTTGCACCTTCTTGTCCCCATCCCATAATGACTAGGAGCACCTCTCTATTCCTGTTATTACCCTGCCCAAGGGAATTGGTGATGTTAAAGAAATGGACCAGGAGGACTTTTTCCCCACCAGCTCTCTGACTGGGGACAGCCAGCATTATGCAGCTGTGCCAACACTTGATAGCTGGCTTTTGTCTTTGTTGAGTCGACAGTGACTTGATCCTCCTAAATTCTGATTCATTGAGCATGCTGTCCACGCCTAGGAGGACGTGATGTATAGCTGGGTTTGTTTTCTCTTGCTCTTGCCCCAGCCCTTCTTCCTACCTGGCCTTGGGGTCCTAGCTAATCCAAGGGGAAAAAAGGTCCCCAGGGAATGCATGGAAAAATACTTGCTCTTTCTTGAGCATTATTTATTCTGTACATAAGGTAAGTAATCACCTTTTAAAAGATGTAAAAGTCCCAGGAAGGCAGTTTTCACTGACTTACATCTGATATTTATGATACATATGGCTTTTCATCCCAAATGTCAAAAGTGAAAGAAAAAAATAGCTATTCATATGGCAACCTAAGGAGACAGAATAACAATTTAATATGCAATCAAACCTCTTTTCACCTAAATTAAATGACTAGAATTTGATACATCTAGGAATGGAATACTATTCTTCCTTCCATATTAAGGTTAGAAATGTTCATATGAACTCCCAAAGGAAGCTAGCTCTGGGACAAAGGCTTTAGTGAGACATTAGAAAAATCTCTGATGTTCTCTTGCTACAAGCCGGTGCTAAATAATCATCTAAACAAACTGTGAAAGCTTTTCACATGCGTTGTGATACTTCAGCCCACAGAGTGGAAACAATCGATATATTTTCATTGCTTTTTAGTTGCTTGTTCCAAATAAACAGGTGCTAACTTACTGGTGTGTATAAAAAAAAAGAAGAAAGAAAGGAAAAGAACCACAACAATGAAACAAAAAAACACATAACCCAAAGCACCCTGATAATCCTGATAAATCAGAATAACTTTTCTTTTATATTAAATATACTCCCTTTGCCTAACTGACATTGATCATAAGTGCTCCCTTCTAATCTGTGAACTCATTCCTGCAGTGAGCTAGTTATGTCTAGAGCATGCCTTTGGGTTATTTTTCCCCTAGAATCATAAATAACTTTTGGTCCGTCTGCTTATTTGCTGTTGTGCTCAAGGGTTTTATGGTGGTGAAATAAAAATGACAACCACATGCACACTATCATACATATGCAAATATGTGTAAAAAAAGGGGGAAACTACAGAGGAAAAAAGGGAAAGTAACTTTGTTGGAAACACCAACTGGGGAAATGGGTGGCAGATACAGTTTCACACAGTAGCGGTGGATACACATATCAAAGCCGCTCTTCCTGCACGTACTTCTGTTTGTCCCGGGACTCCCTGGACTTGGGCCGGTTCTGTCGGTTTGCTGTGGATGGGATGGAGTGGACAGAGGCGCTCTTCTTGCTGGAGGACTGCGACGAGTGTGAGGAATGGGACAGACTAGCCCGGGACTGGCCGGCGTTGTGGTCAAACTGCATTAAGCAGAAGATCAGGTCCGTCGGCACGAGCTCGAACTCATATGGCGGGTTGGTGATGACGTACCTAGACAGGGGAGGGGACAAAGACATCACACCCTCTGGGTGACCACGGGAAAATGCAACCAAAAGCAACTGCCTGCTGGCTCAGGTCTATCAATGGATCTGCAAAATGCACTTCTAGCTGGTCCAACACCTTAAAATTCTCTTCCAAGATAAGCAAACCTTCCTCTGTTCAATTCATACCCAGGCAGAGATGCTAAATTAGAACCAGTGATGGAAGAAGAAAGTGCACTTCCCACGGCCTACCTGCAAGTTTCCATACAAGGTCAAGTTCACTTTCAATCCCCTGTAGCCCAGCTGCAGGAGGCTTTAAGTATTGTAATGTAACTTTTATTCTAGAATTTTCCGACAAGCCCAATCACACAGCACTGGGTCTTTGTTTATCAGGACCTAACGTCTCCTTAGACTGTCCGCTTTACTTTTTAAAAATCTACTGTGGTGGGGGCCTTTACTAGATAGAAGGGTCTAAAACATTTCCCTGCCTACTTGTGAACACTATGCACTGTTCCTCTCCATCAGATCAGGCTAAATCAATTGCCAGGTTCCTCCACAGCAGCATGTCTCCCTGGTACTGTGGTCCTCAGGCCACCCAGCACCGCTGGGGAACTTCTTGAAAATGCACATTCTTAAGCTTCCCCACCCCAAACCTCCTGAATCAACAGCTCTGAGAGTGGGGTCCAGTGATTTGTGTTTTAACAAGCTCTGCAGGTGATTCCATGCTTGCTAAACATTAAGAATCACTGGTCTATAGCAATTATTCTCAACTCTGGTTATACACTAATTGTTAGGCTGTATACACATATATGTACACACTCCTATGTATGTATGTACAGATATAGTGTGTGTGTGTGTGTGTGTGATTCATACAGGGTAGTCATAAAGTGTGTGTGCAATTTGCCATTTTGGCCAATTTAAATTACACACACACTTTATGACCACCCTGTATGTATGTTTTGTGTGCGTGTGTGAGTGTATTCCTTCCAGACCAGTTAAATCATAGTAATCAGAGAGTATGTTTGAAAAACTTCCCAGGTGATTCTACTATGTAAGCAAGGCTGAGCAACACTCATCAATGTAGTATTGTGTCCTGGGGGATATTATGTAAACTCACTGATTTTGGTTATTCCAGGATACACTTAAATTTTTTGCTAGCTATGAATTTATTTGAATACATTTTAGAAAAATATAATTAGCACATTTGAACTTATTTTTCTGCTTAAGGTTATATATAATTTTCTTACAGATGAATAAATAAAAATTAAAAAGTGAGTCAATTTAAAATATATTAAGTAACATACAGGATCCTAAGATATGGCAAAAAATTTTTTTTATCTTACCACTAGCAATGTGAAATATCTCTATGTTAGGTGCCTGCAAAGGTTATTCTGATAGCTGGAGTTCAGGGGAGATGCTTCCATTCAGACTTTCATAGTTGGGTGATGGAATTATTCTACAAAATTTGAATTCTTCCCCCAACGCCTTTATATCTACTGTTAGCCATTAAAGAAAACTGTTTCCTATAACCTCTAAACCCAGTGTTGGCTTTGATGCTGGCAGAGTAGTTTGCATGTTGAGAGCACATACACAGACCTCAGCCTTTGTCGGGAGCAGGAGAGGACGTGAGTGTCTCCGCCTTTGGGGGGAAGAGCAGAGGACAGACAGATACTCACCGCTTTGTGCACTGACTGGGAGTGCTGAGGTGGGCATCTCTCAGCCGGTAAATTCCAAAACAAAGCATATTATATGTTTTCAGAGCTTTGCAGAACAGATCACCATAACAACCACCATCCTGGGAGACAATAAAAGAACAGAGAGAAATATCCTTTTTATTGGACTAAAAGTTGAGGTCTGGGAAGAAAAAGGCCTTTTCCTTAAAGCTTGTTTTGGTGTCTCCAGAACTGGAAGGTCTGTACCAAGAGACTGTGGCTGAAGAAGTCAGCAGGTTGGCAACTTGCCCGGCAGTGGGTGCTTTGGGGATCAGGCAATAATGGGGTTTTCCTCCTGTGTGTCTCAATGAGAGATCTAAGGAGATCGTGCCTCCCCTCACTTTCAGTGAGGTGTAAAGCTTGCAGATCTCAGATGCACGTTCCCTGAGGAGAAGAAACCAGCTCTGCAAAACGGTGAGTCTGCTCAGCCCCACCTCAGCTGGGGCCGCCGTGACTGGACCATGTTATCAAAACTGCCTGAGTGATAATGAAAAGCACTGCGAGGGGAAAGACTCTACCAGGTCCTATGGTGATAGACTCTTTCAGGTAAGGACTGTGTGAAAAGCATAATTTACAGACCTCAGAGATGGCGGGGGTGGAGGAGAATGTGTTTCCCTGGTAGCTGGGGGCCTGCAGGCTGAATAAGCAGGATTCACAGTTCTAATCACCTCATACCCACCTTCCCAGGGTCTGGGGCCTGATGCAAAAGGTCAAGGGGAATCACGTTCACTTGGAAGCCCTGGCTTCGGCAGCCAAGTGGCTTCGGGTAGGTGGGGCCTGTATTATATGAAGGGGCCTGGGCACTGCAGGATGACATCACGGGGAATAAAATGACAAGCTTTGTCCTTCTTACCCTTGAGATTTCCATAGGGGTATCATATTAGAGAACACGGACGGGGCCAAATTGTACCATTATTAAAGTCTTTATTCTATCCAAGCGTATCAGTTAGTAAATTGCTACACAAGTTCCCTTTCAAACAAGCCCCTTCTAATGTAGATCCCAGCCTGTAACCACCCTGAGACGCAGTGCCAGGGTGCATCAGTATTTCCGGAAAAATGGACACCGACCCTTCCTTGGCTCGTTTTCCCATATTTGGTCTTTCTGGGCATCACAACTCTGTGTGCAACAGGTTCATCGGTTCCTATGATTTGTGTCTGCAGCCCTTGAAGGCATCTGCAGAGTCGGGTTGGGAATAAGGCAGAGGCTGCACCCTTCTGCTGCCACAATGCTCGCACCAGCCTGGGGCAAAATCCAGAGCGCCTGGGGGAGGTGACTGGGTCCATCTCCAGAAATTGCAAGACCTGGGTTTTGAGTTAGAGACTTTAAAGGATCCACATGAGATTCTTTATTTGGCCACAGGACCAGCCTAGGGCTTTGTAAATCACAAGTGCCTGGGCTATCCAAGGATATACACTTGAGAATCTTGGCAGCTGGAGATTCCCATGTGCCCTGATGCACTGTTGTGTTGAGGTGTCCTGGGTCGGGCCAAGTCCCAATGGCAATACTTCCCAACACAGACTGGGTAATGCCGTTCCCAGCTGCCTCCCACCTTGTGGACAACAACCCAGGAGAGCAACAAGGAGTGAGTGAGTCCACAGGCTCTGCAGCCAGGATGCCCTGGTGCAAATTCCTGACAGGGCCCTCCCCAGTCTCCCCAGGCTTTGGGGCCTAGCACCTACATCGAAGAGTTGTCACTGTGCATGTGGTAAACTGTGAGAGTCACCTCCTGCAGGGATTGACAGTGGAAAGGAAGGAAGATTAAGCTTCTTCCAAACAGCAAGCTTCAAGGGACCTCTGTGCCATGAACTCACCCCTAAGTCTGCAAACGGCCCATCCAGCAGGGCTAGCTGGGCCACGCGGCAGCGGTCCCTGTTGGCCAGGGTCTGGGGGGTGCTGTAGCCCCCACGAAGCGCGTTCTCCTCGGCAATCAGAGCCTCAAGCTCCGGCGTGGCTCCCCCCGTCACCAGGGTCCGTATCAGGGTGAGGATATTGTCATTGAAGTACGTCTGAAGAGAGAGAGAGAAAGGGGCGGGGATCATCCTTTAAGCAAACACCCGAAAGTCATGACAGCCAGCATCCAAATGACAATTTCTCTAGGTATCTCCTGTTTAAAGTTCTGCCCTGTCTCTTCAAATAACTTTGTGTGGGAAGCGAAAAGACAGCAGCCTCCAATTATTCCACTCTTTTCTCTCCTGCTTCTCTCTGCTTCCAGAGCCTGACTTTTAAAAACCAGTTCAGGGGATTTTTATTAAAGGGCTCAAGCCTGAATAATTGGTGTTTACAGCAATTGGTGTTCGTAGGGATGCAAATACGTCTCAGGCGACATGTCTACCATAGGACTTGGGGCACGTGGAGCAATAAAATACAGCCTCCCCATTGCTAACCCAAACAGGATAACCTCGGAGACCCTGTCACCCAGGTGCCAGGAAGCTGCCTCCCACAACAATGACAAAACCTTCTTCTGTGTAGGACTGAGATGCCACGAGAATCATTAATGACACACGCTCAACAATTTATCCCATGCTTTGATAACTGTCTAACCCAGAAGTCTCTATCAATTAAATATGCCAGATAAATGGATGACAAGGTGAACACCCCAGTGTGTGTGCGTTCTTCGGTATTTGCTTTGTAAAATAACCTCCGTAGTCTCAGGCAAATATAGCTCACTAAAGAAGTTTCCCTCCAAGTATACGTTTGTCTCACATCCGAAATATAACAGGTTTGTCAGGAACAAAACAATGAGAGTTTTAAAAATTAATAAGATGTCAAATAAAAGAGCTTAAAGAGACATTTGTCACCAAGTCTAATTTGAGAAAAATCTCAGTTAAAGGTTTGCATTCCATTTTCCTACATAAGAAGAAATCAAGCAGGCTAAATCAAATTGAATCAAATTTTGCCTGTGGCTTTTGAGGATGTATGTACCTTTGGAAAGAGATTAGGAAAGATGCATTTTGCTCCCCAGCGTCTTAGAGAGTCTACCTGGGAGAACGCCGTGGGGAACAAACCAGGTAAGGATGAGTTCTCATCTCTACTTGCCACCACTAGTTCTAAGTCTTAGAGGAGTTGCCGAATGCTTCTGGGCTTTTTCTTATTGGTAAAACAAGCCTGGTCATTAAGATTAAGTTTACATGCATGAGCACTTTAGACTTAAGATGACAGCTGCTAGTAGGGCTGAATTCACTTTTCTCATTGAAATACAAAAAAAACACCCAAAGTGATCCAAAATTGCAATTACAAAGGCGACTAGAAATATTATTCAGAGTCTGACAGACCCTGAGGGAAACCTCTATTCAGAGTTCAGAAGTGCCTTGGGGCAGAGAAGCAGAGCAAGGTAAGGAATGCTTCTGGAGTGGGGCTGAGGGTCTGACGCTGACTCACTTCTCAGAAGCCACAGGAAAGTTACTTAATGGTTTCGTACCTTAGTCTCATGATCTATAATAGGTAATAATAAAGAAGCTGTGGGAACTCTATAACTTAACATACAGGGAGGAAGCACTCAGAAAATGCTTGGTACACAGGATCCACCCATAAGACTTCTGCTCTGCTATCAGAGACATGAGCCTATGCTGAGAGGAACAGTCAACTCCATCCCCAACCTTTTCTTCATTATTTTATCTTTCCTATTTTGGTTTTTCTTGAAGGTGGAAGGTGAGGGCAGGGAGGAAGGGTTAAAGCAAGCCATTTTCTTTCACTCTTGAATCTGTACTTCTCAGTCTGCCTCCATTCTAGGACTCCTTTGGACAGTCAAGGTCACTGGGGTTGGCATCCTGGGATGTGAATGCATCAACAGCACGGCTGCCAGAGTGTGCTCTAGAGGAGGCTGGTTGGGGGCACATGTATAGACACATCCCCAAGTTTTCAGAGGTAAATGCTCTTCCCTACATTTGGATGATCCATCATTAGAAGCAGGAGACCACTCCTCCACCCTGCATACTACAACAGATACTGAGAGCTGGGTGCAAAACTTTGACAAGTATCACAATGACCATTTTAGATCCATTTTAGAGAATTCTAACAGCATGTAAGGTGCAGGGCTGAACATTCATAACTCTGTATACTGAAAAACTGACCTGTCCTTGCTCAAATATAAGGAGTGGGAAAAAAGCCAATATATTTTTTAAGGTATAAAGGAAAAGTATACTTCTGACTGGTTAAATAGTTACTGGAAGAAATGAAAGAAAAGAAAATTATGAAGCATTTGCTTTGGAATAAAAATATTTTTAAAATATAGATTAGCTATAAAAAGAAGTAAAAGTTAAAACAATACAAAATTGACTTTTGCACTTATCCAAGTCTTCGTTTTTTCTTTTTCTTTATTTCTTTTTTTGTTGTTGTTGCAGGGTTTTTTTGGCTGGGGCTGGCCCACCATCCTTGTTATATGGGACTGGCGCCCTACTCCCTGAGCCACAAGTGCCACCCCCAAGTCTTTGTTAATGTAATACATATATTGACATTCACATGGATATAAGAAATAATTAAAAAGAATCCAATACCCTTTCCAATAAACACACTTAGCAAAAACTGGGAGAAAAAAGTACTTCCTCGATACGATAAAGGTCATCTATAAAAATCCCACAGAAAACATTGCACTTAATGATGAAAGACAGGATGCTTTCCCTTTAAAATCAGAAGAAAAAAAAAATCAGGAAATCTGTTCTCACAACTTCTATTCAATATTGTACTGGAGATTCCACCCAGGGCTAGAAAGACATAAAAGGAATTCATACCGGAAAGGAAGAAGTAAAACTATGTCCATTAACAGATAGCATGATCTTGTATGTAGAAAATCCTAAGGAATCCAGTAAAACATCATAATACACAGTAAATGAGCTGAGAAGATTGCAAGATACAAAATCAACATAAAAAATCTATTTTATTTCTATATATTTGCAAGGAAAAATAAGAGAAGGAAATCAATAAAACAATCTCGCTTACAATAAAATCAAAATGTAAAATACTTCAGAATAAATTTATCCAAGGAGATATAAGATGGGTATACTGAAAACTATAAAATATTACTAAAAATTTTTTAAAAGATAAATAAATAAAAAGACATCCATGTTCATGGATAGGAAGACTTAATATTAAGATGAAATACCAGTTTGAACAATGTCCCGATTTAATGTCTAAAATCCCAAAGACTATTTTTATGCAGAAATGGAAAAGCTAATTCTAAAATTCATATGAAAATACAAGAAACCCACACGATTGCAAGAGGGACTTTACATAACAAATGCAATCAGTGTAACCTGGCTTATTGTACCCTCAATGAATCCCCAACAATAAAAAAAAAAAAGTAACTAATGCCTGCCAAGTTACTAGGAAAATCACTTCCTAAATGAAAGATGAACCAATAAAAATTTTATTAGAAAAAAAAAAGTAAATACAAGAGACCCCAAAATGCTAAGGTGATCTTAAAGAAGAAAGATGAAGTTGGAGTACTTACACTTCCTGATTTTTAAAACATACTACAAGACTACAGTAATCAAGATAGCTTGCTACTGACATAAGGACAGACCTGGACCAGGGTGAAAGAACTGAGAATCTATTGAACTCATACAGCTACTGTCAACTGATTTTCAGTGAGAATGGCAAAACCATTCAGTGGAGAAAGAATATATTCTCTTAAACAGATATTATTGTAAGTAGGTACCCATATTCAAAAACACAAAGTTGGACCTAACCCTCACACCCTATGCAAAATGTAACTTAAAATGGATCAAAGACTTATATGCCAAAGCTAAAACTATTAATCAGGGATAAATATTTATGTCTTTTAACCTGACAACAGTTTCTTAAATATGATACCAGAAACATAAGCTACCAAGGTAAAAAAAAGAGATTAATTGAACTTTGTGAAAAATAAAAAAAATTGTGCATTGAAGGATACTATCAAGAAAGTGAAAAACTCTACAGAATGACAAAAGTGTTTGCAAATCATACATTTAATAAGGTGTTCACACAAAAACTTGTACACAAATGATTATAGAAGCATTGTTCTTAATAGCCAAAAGGTAGAAATAACCCAAATGTCCATCAACTAATGTATGCATAAACAAAATATATTATATCCATGAAATGAGTATTATTTGGCCATAAAAAGAAATGAAGTTTTTGAATACATGATATTCAGTGAGATTCGATTTATATAAAATGTCCAGAAGAGGCAAACCTACAGAGATAAATAGTAGATTAGTGATTGCTCAGAGCTGGGGGTCGGGAGGAGTTGGTAGCGTTTTAGCAGAAAGGAGAAGAGCTAAAAAGTATGATGTTTCTTTTTGATAAAGTAAAAATGTTCTAAAATTGACTGGGGTGATGGTTGTACATGTCTGTGAATATACTAACAACCATTGAATTGTTCACTTTAAATGGGTCCCATGGTACGTCAATTATATCTTATTAAAGACTAGGATAAAAAGAAATGGTTAAAAAGTAATTAAATTTGCAATAGCCAACTTTTTTATCTAAGAAGCGCTAAGTGGTAGAATTGGAAATCTCTCTCACATACCTGCGCGTGCACACACTCTCACACACACATAGTGATGAGGTAGTAAAACTAGGAAGTTTTAAATTTTATAAAGGTTTAGAGATTTTCTTTATTTCTTTTTTTTTCTAAATGAGAATGCTGGTTGACATTGACAAAAAGGCAACAGTGGTCAATATGATAAACAGTACATGTTCACAAGTTAAAGTTGTAAACAAAATTAAAATATGTAAAACCAGCAAACAAACCAAAACTCCCTGTCCTGAGCCAGAAAATGATCCTAGGATGAGACCAGAAGTTCTCACCAGGCAAATGTGGCTAACACCTAGACCTATCCTAGGTGAATATTTAAATTAAAAATATTAAATGGAGAATAAAAAATATCCTAAAATAACGCTGTAAGAAAAAGAAAGTACAAAATCAGGCTGACTTGAAGTTTCTCTGGAAAATGTAAAAGGAATGTCAATTGAGTTCTGAAAGGATACATTTGTTCCAAGAATTCTACCCTGTTTCCCAAAAAAATAAGACAGTGTCTTATTTTAAGGTGTGCTCCCAAAGATGCTCTAGGTCTTATTTTCAGGGGACGTCTTATCTTTCCTGTAAGTAGATCTTATTTTCGGAGGATGTCTTATTTTCGGGTAAACAGGGTACATGCAGCTAAATTTCCAATCATCTGTAAAGGCAACTGAAATATTTTTAAATCTTTGAATACTTAACTGGTTTTTAATTAAAATTTATTTGAAAAATACTCAGACACAAATATCAGCATCCTTAAAGATAATTTTAAACT
The DNA here is from genome assembly GCF_027406575.1 of Nycticebus coucang. Taxonomy (NCBI): domain Eukaryota; kingdom Metazoa; phylum Chordata; class Mammalia; order Primates; family Lorisidae; genus Nycticebus; species Nycticebus coucang. The sequence goes on along the minus strand of NC_069782.1, from coordinate 90,744,166 downwards.
TTTAATAACTAAGATATGAGCAAATTTGATTTAAAAATACTAGTAAGATATATTAAAACATGGAATTTTTAAAAAAATTTCATAAATATTATTATAAAACTAAATGGAAATGTGAAAGTCAGTTATTGAAAGAAAAATATATGACACAAAATAGCTTTTAATGTAGTATTATAAAATTATTTTTGAAAGTCAGAAAAATGAGATAGAGAGGAAGATGAATGTAAGACTGGCTGATCTTATACAGGGAGGAATCAAGAGCTGATAAATTTTTCTAGGTAATAATACTTAGAAAAGGTAGCTTCAAGTATATTTCTAGAATGGCCAGTAACACCTAACTAGAGTTAAAAATAGAATGGAAAGTTTATACAACTAGATAAAATAAGCATACAAAATATAGTCCATATACCAAAGGGTGGACCAAGATACAAATATTATAGAGGCATATAAAAAGCATAATGAAAGATCGTAACATAGTATTTACATAACTAAATATAAACGAGCTAAATAATTGTATAAAATGGCAAAGATTCTTAGACTTGTTCAGAAACCAAAATCATTATCAAATCCTGATATTGTTATAAAAGACAAACAGGGAAAAATAGCATATCAATGTATATTTCAAGGGAAAATTTTAAAATATTACATTAGGTAAGTTAACTTTATATTGATAATTAAAATTTGTAATAAAGCTATAACTTATGGACAAATATTATAACTTAAATGTAGAAAGCAAAACTAATTACCATGTTATTATAATAAACCTGGACTGAGAGTAATATATGAAACATCCCCACTGGGTTTTTAGCTTTCAGAGGTCCAATAGACCAAAAAAGAATACTGATGATTTAATAAGTTTGTTTTAGTAAATTTTTGCTAAATTTTTTAACAATAATTATAAATAACAACCAATGGGCAAAAGCATCAAATCTGAATACACAAAGTATAAGCTGTACAACCTACATATAAAAAACAAAATACCATAGTAGAGACAAAAGTAAATATCCTGAAATTTTAAATTTCTTCTTAAAAATATACTAAATAATTACTAAGTCAAGATGGAAATCAAACATGCAAAGTATTTAAAAATTGAGAATGACATATAAAAATGCTATGCTTTGAAGCCAAAGTTATAGAGACAAATTCAGAACCTTAAATGCTATTACTATTATATTAAATACAAAAGAATTACAATAAATAAAACTAAGCATTAAAAGAATTACCTTGTTTTTTTTTCTTAAAAGGATGAAATAATAAAGCATTAATTAATGAAATAGCAAGAAGATATTTAGTGAACTGCTAAATCCAAGAAATAATTCTTTGAAAAAAAAATAGACCTATAACAAATATAACTGAAAAAGAAAAGACAAATGAAATTACAAGTTAGGAGAATATAGTGTCAGAAATGTAAGAGAATTCACACGACTATTCTGGAAGTTTTCTTCAGTGCCAACTGTCTCTGGCAATAAAAAAGTAGAATAGCTATTGTTTTAAAGCAAAAAAGCAAAGTAATTATCATCTTCAAAGAAAAAGAAAAGATTATTAGGACAAAAAGTGAAATTCCATGCTCTTTAACAAGTAAACGGGACATTTAATGTCATTGAATAAAAATTTTAAGTTGGCCTAGGCTTGGATCGGATTTTTTTTCCCAAACATAATACAATTAGGCTAAATTTCTTCTGGAAAGAGTCTTACAAAATTGTTCTCCCAGGTATTAAGTAAATTTTAAAGACTTCCTAACTGAACATTGTAGAGAATATTAAAAATTAGAAGACTGATCAATTAGAATGGATTTATGAGAACTACAGTCTAGTAGTTTTAAGACTATTATTAGCATTAAGATGCAGAAATTGGCAATCTGCCCCTGCCACCTATTTCTTAACAATAAAGTTTTGTTGGGACCCAGACAAGCCTCTTTGTACACATATTATCTGTGTCTGACTTGGACTTGAGCAGTTGCAACTGAGGCTGTATGGCTCTCAAAAACCTAAAATATTTACCATATAACCCATTACAAAAAAAGTTTGTTGATCCATTCCTTAATATGATAAGGAAAGCATCACACATGATGAAGAAGTTTATTCCATAAATGATTTCAGGGAAGCCAGCTATCTGGAAAAAATTTTCAACAATATGGTAATGATTAAAGAATAATACATGTGGCATGACTTAATTATAGGACATTAATATAATAATAATATCTATTACATTAGTTATTATTATATAACAAAATTAAAAAAATCTAAATGCCCAACAATAGAGTGATAGTTAAATAGATTCTGGCACATCGTGGGATGAAGTCTCATATGGTCATATGATGACTTTGCAAATCATGACCTCTAATAACATGACATGATAAAATATTCTCTGGAAAAAATATTAACTAAAAAGGAAAGAATAACTAAGATATAAAACCAGATGATTCCATAGTTCAGTGGTCCCCAATGTTTTTGGCACCAGGGACTGGTTTCATGGAAAACAATTTTTCTACCAGCTGGGGGCAGGGAAGGCATTGGATTCTCATAAGAAGTGTGCAACCTAAATCTTCACATGCACAGTTTATGGTAGGGTTCGTGCTCCTGTGAGAATCTAACGCTGATGCTGATGTGACAGGTGCTGCAACTCAGGTGGTAATGCAAGCAAGGGGGAGCAGCTGTAAATACAGATGAAACTTCTCTCTTCTGCCTGCCCTCACCTCCTGCTATGTGACCCTGTTCCTAACAGGTCATAGACCAGTACCTCCCTGGGGCCCAAGGGATGGGGGCTGCTGCCATAGTTATCTATCCATTTAGAGGGAAATACACCAAAATATTAACCACACCTGTCCTTGAAGTAGGGAATCTGAGTCATTTATATTTATATTTCCTTCTTTATATGCTTTATTTTTATGTTTACATGTTCATTATAACTTTCTTCCTCATATTTCTTCCTTTACATGATTCTGTGCTTTCCAAATTTTCCTCAGGTAGTATAAATAATTTTTCTAAGGAAAATACAGTCAATGATTTCTCAAAAGAGAATACTACAAATTCTCCATTGCAATGATATAAGGCTGGAAGGTCAACTTGGGAGGTTATAGTGTTGACAAAACATTAGGATTTGACCCTAACATGTTTCTACTTCTGTGTTGACATCAGTTATACTGAAACAGCATATTCTTTCTGATCAATCAGTCACTGACATTTATTGAGAACATACTAATCCCTGTGTCTTGGTTTAGGGTGAAATTGTGTGCAATTCAAAGAGTACATCCTTTGTAAAATTGTCATCAACAAATGTAATTTCAAAGTCAGTCGTAGGACATATAAGTGCCTGAACAACTATGGGACTCCCCCATCTCTAAGCATGGTCCTCTGTCCTCTGGGCTGGCGCTGCATCCCAGATGGTTCTCCTTGATTTTTCCATGCAGTCCTGCAGGAGCAGAGCCGTAGGCAGTTAAGTCTGTGATGACTGAGAATTATGATATCCGTCTTCCAGCAACACTCTGCCTCCTGCTTCAATGCCCCAGTATTCAGATCCAGAGAAGTACTTGGGGCATCCCATATTGGTATGCTTTGAGCATATATCAAGGTCCCTTTGCGATCTGAATAATTTGGTGGAAAGACAATATCTTCCTTGGAAAAGGGTATTGAGGTGGCCATACTGAGACACCAATTTGATGCGGGAGGGCTGGTCACAGAGCTTTCTGCAGTCTGTGATTAAGCACACTCCAGGGCTTTCTGCATAGCAGGTGGCTGTGTCAGCATCCTGGGGCCAACCAGAGGCCAGTTATCAACGACTATTCCCGTGGAGGATGTGCCAGCTAGAAGAAACCACTCTACAGCTCATATGACCCAGAAGGCATAATTCTTTTTTCTGGGTTAACAGAAATGCTAGAATTGAAGAACTACAAAATTTCAAAGAGAGGACCGTACTGTGCAGGTGTGATCCTCTGCTACCTTGGTTCCAATACTGCCAGTCTCTCCGTGCCTCGCCACCACCCTTGTTCACGACACTGTGCTGGAAGCCTCCTGCAGGGTTCTGGCATAGAACCCCAGCCCTACCAGGGAGGCTTCGGGCAGAGGCCTTCCTGATGGCTGTTCCTGGGGCACGTGGGCATCAGGGAGCATAAGAGAACTGAGTTGGGGTCCTGTTCAGTGACTGGAATTGGGAGACCTGGGTATGTCTAAGGAATAGAGGAGTCCCTCTTCCCACTGCCACGGTCAGGGTTCTACATCTTGCCAGGAAAGCTTTTCTTCTAAGTAGGGCAACGTGGTCCCTGGTTACAAGCACATACTTCCCAAACCAGCTAGCATGGCTGTTCTTCCCTGCTTTGCCATTTGATAGTCACAACAATGGAAAAGCGACCTAACTTGTCTAATGCCCTGGGCTCCTTGCCCATACAAGAGGAATAAAAAAGTGAAAAATAAAACAACATACAGATTAGCGTTTAGTGAGAGAATCTAAGTAACTCCTGATAGACAATGAATCCTCCATAAATGGTGGTAGCTTCTGAAAAGAACAATCGGCCAGCAATGTGACCAATTTAGAAAATTCCCTCTCCCTGTGACTCTCTTTTCTCACTCTGACAACAGAGAGCTGGCCCAGATCACATGTGTGACTCCGTCGGCCTCTAAAGTTTGATGATTCTCAGGTCCTGTAAAGAGGCATCGAGGAGATCAGGAAATGCTGGGGAAGGGACCAAGAATTCCAACAGGGAAATCTGAGCCGGCAGCGCCATCTAGCCCGCTCGGCCCGGGCCCCTCTGCGCATGTGTCTCCGGCACCCTTGCGCATCTTCCCCTTTCTATTTTTTTAAAGTATAATTACCGGAGCTTATGTTCCACAGTTAATGCTGTCAAGCCTTTTAAACTAATTGGTCTTTTATAGAAAATTTAACTGAAAATTAACACATCTTTTAATAACATTGCCTTAACTTTAATGGCTCTCTGCCTTTCGTTTATAATTGCTCTAAAATTGTCATTTTCCATGTCATAGCTGCCATTTTTTATATTTGCTAGTTTTCATGGTGTAGATTTTTATTTTTAGTATTTCTCTTTCATGAGGGATGAGAATGATTAGATTTTTTTTTTTTACCCTCTCCCAGACCTGCCTGGCTTGCTGTGACAGCAGGGGTGTGTTCTGAGACCAGAAGGACAAACCACTGCTACTCGGTCACCACTGCTACCTTGTCTGCCTCGGGACAGCCCATGGACCGGCCTTCTCCCTGTGAGCTGCTGAAATGGATGCTCTTGAGTGGAATGTATGGAAAAGGGTCATCAAGCGTTAACTTGTTGATGTAAATAAAATCACACGGCACTAGGTTAGCCTGGCCTGATAGACACCTAGTCCTCTCCATAAAGTCAGTTCAGGGGGTTGGCCCTTAATAAAAGAACAATGAAGACAGTAAATCATGTGGACCCATTTTCCAGGTAGTCACACCCTCTACTCTTACTAACATAAGGTCATTTCTGGCAAAGAGAGTCCAGCTTTCCGGTATTAGAGATGAGAACACAGAAACATTTCATCCACACACTTAGTTCCCAAATCTCATTACTCTAAGAGCTGTGTGTGTGAGAGGGAGAATGGGTATGTATGCACACACACACATATACAGCAGAACCTCTGTAAGTTGACCACCCAAGGGACTCTAACAAACTGGTCAACATATGGAGGTGGTCAACTTAAGGATAGGTCTACCGTACTGAGGTGTACATATGGTGTATGTGCAGTCTATGAAAATCAGGTCAACTTAAGGAGGTGGTCAATGTAAAGAGGTGGTCAACTATGGAGGTTCTACTGTATATGTACGTACCTATATAAAATGAATTGACTTCTTTGTAGTTACATGTGATCTTAAGAAATATGTGTCTTCTCTGTGAAAGATTTCATATACCTTTGCCCTTACCTTATTACCCTAAAGGGTTGCCAATACCAGTCCCATTTAACAGTTGGACCCACTGAGCGCTAGATGGTAGAAAAGACACATGAGGGTGGCTGGGGAGCCAAGACCAGGAGCTCCAAGTCTTAGTTCACTGTCCAGCATCCCTCCTCCTGGTCACTGTCTTAGTTATGAAAATACTACTTCACTGGACGCACAAACCCTTCCATGGGCATTGTGGTGCAGTGGACAGAGCAAGTACACCGCTGGCATAATTTGCTCATATTAGCATCTCTCTCTGGTTCCTGGAGGTGTATCTCCACAGGACAGTGTTCCCTGTTGTGTCTCCAATACATCTAAGATGTCCTGTGCACTAGCAAAGCAGGCCTTTCCTTTTCTCTGCTCTTTCTCTTAACACTTACTATTAGGGTATGCTCTTCCCTTACTTTTCTAGATTAGGTAGACCCTGAAAACCTGAAAATACATGAACTCCTATTTTCTGGAAAAAAAAAAAATGACAACACTACCAACTGTGTCCGTTGGGACTCATTAGCTCTTATAGCAGGATGTCCTTATTTGTCCTCCTTAGTGGTGGGTGGCTTCTCACTGCTCTTTCAATAATGATTATTTGTTTAAGAAAAGTCAAAGGCTCCAAGAAAATGGGTATCACATACCTAACCTCCTAACGCAGAGGACAAGTGAATGAGCAGGAGGCCAAGGATATCATCTGACTACAGACACTATAACACAAGCATATCAAATCAGAGGCAGAGGGAAGGAGGAGGTTGGTAAGGCTGGGTCAGTGAAATGGTGTAGACAGGGAAAGGACATGAATGAGGCCGGCCTGGTGGGATGTAATAGGGAGTAGTGTGGACTGTGGCTAAAGGGAACAGCTGCTCAGTTCTAGCTAATTGTTGCTTTGTGTGAATCTGAGAATCTGCCTTCTGACTCCAGTGAAAAGAAACTGGATACCTATATTGTATATAAAACCTTATAATTTTAAACTATTGGCAACAAATTCAATTTAAAAACAAAAACTTTCAGAAATGCAGAAGTTGCGTGTGGGCTGGAGGTAGTGTGCAACCCACTGTTTTGAAACTTCTATCCTAGGTCGTGTTTAAGAAACAAGATATCGGGCCAGGCCTGTGGCTCAAAGGAGTAGGACGCCGGCCCCATATACGGAGGTGGCGGGTTCAAACTCAGCCCCTGCCAAAAACTTCAAAAAAAAAAAAAAAAAAGGAAAAGAAACAAGATATCAAGCTGGGTACTCCTGCCAACATATTGTTCTGTTTCTCTCCCTTTCTTCTCCTAAAATAAGTCCATTAGGATGGGGTGTTAGACAGAAAATAATCAGGGGTTTCACTTCTGGAATAAAGTTAGTGATGGGTTTACCCTCCAAGCCAGCATACATGGGAAAAAGTGGCATTATGAGGGTGCTGGTAGTATGTAAAAGAAGGGGCACCCTCCAACCAAGTGTGTAACTCCCAGACATAGAACTTATACTTGGGATACTCACAGTGTGGACATGGCCTTGCCTCTCTGATTGCTTGTTGTGCCTCCCTCTCTACTATCAACTATAGTCCAACCACGACAGCCTTCAGCTGCTCTCTCAAACAAAACCCAGCGCTTACCACTTTTCACCTTTGTCTGCAAAGCCAGCCAATGTCCCCCCACCAGGTGCTCCCTGCTTCTGTTTTTGTTTTTCTTTTTTCTCTTTGGTGTCAAATTCAGTATTACCTGTTAAAACAGTTTTATTCTGACCAGCAAGGCTAAACCAGGTCTCTAACACCTATTCAAACTATTTCACATTCTTCAAATCAATTGTCCTTACGTGACGTTATTACTTAGTCATTTACATCACTACAGTCTCTTAGCCCACTACAATGAAAGTTTAAATAACACAAGAGCAGGGTCCTCATCTTTCTTCTTTACTGTTGAGTCACCAGCATGGGGAATAATGCCTGGCACTTAGTGTCTAATGTATGTATTGGTTATGAGCAACAACAACAATAAATACGTAGGGAGCTTGTCATGTGCTAAGTACTACACTAATCAACTTTTACCCATTTGCCTATCTCGACAGCCCTATGAGGTACATACTATTATTGTCCCCATCTTAAAGATGAGAAAACTGAGTCAAGGAGAGGTTAAGATTACACAGCAAGTAAATGGCAGGGCTGGGATCTGCATCCAAGCTGTCTGCCTCCTGAGTCTATGTCTAATATTCTCTTTCCAGGGTTCAGAAAGAACTTAGGATTGGAGTTAAGAGGAATTGACCGCTGGATGGAAAAGAAATTTTAACACTTACATATGAATTTCAGCTCTAAAAAGTCCTTTCATTGTGTGTATATGTTTGCGTGAGTGTAATGTGTACAAAAAGCTGCTATCATTTGGAAAAAGATCTCTCTTTCTTTCATTTCTTTTCATTCATTCATTCATTTTTTTTTTTTTTTTTTTTTGAGACAGAGTCTCACTATGTTCCCTCAGTAGACTGCCATGGCATCACAGCTCATAGCAACTTCAAACTCTTGGGCTTAAGCAATTATCTTGCCTCAGCCTCCCAAGTAGCTGGGACTATAGGCGCCCGCCACAATGCCCGGCTATTTTTTGTTGCAGTTGTCATTGCTGTTTAGCTGGACTGAGCTGGGTTTGAACCTGCCAGCCTCGGTTTATGTGGCTGGCACGGTAACCACTGTGCTATGGGCACTGAGCCTGGAAAAATATAATTCTATATTTGATCTTTGAGGCATATGCTCATAATAAGCATAATGATTGCTTCTCATCATTAATTTCTGCTGTCGATTTGAAGGATAAAGCCACAAGGCCATGTTTGTAACATCCCTACTATTGCAAGAATGACTGTGAAGGTTCAAAACATTATTATTTTAACAAGTGAAGCAGTGAGCAGTAGGAGTTGAGTTATGAAGGACAATGTGCACACGTGTGACTAAATGGCAATTGGGGAGGAGTGCTAGAAAAAGACCATTGGCATCTGAGGAGATCTGTGTGTGGATGTTGTGATGTTGCTGGTAAGTGAATGCCTCTGATGGAAGCTTGCCTCTGGCTCCTGCTGTTTGCAGGAGTCTCCGTTTCTCAGTTTATACTCCTGCCAAACAATTGTGATCCTTCTAGTAACTATGTTGGTACTTGGCTAATCTGCTTTGTCATAAATTAGGGTTGGGATGCGACACAGAGACATCACAGGTAACCTTTTATCAAAAGGTCTAGATCCAACTGGGCCTGTTGAACCAGACCCAATCTAATACCACACGATGGAGCTCAATCATCCCGGCCATGAAAACAAGGTCTTGAATAATTTGATGGGTGTTTGGATTAATGATGTGAAAAGTTATTATCAGTGGGCTAGTGAAGTAGGTCTTACTTCAACACTTAAACTTATTGTCCACAAGATTTGACAATGTAACTGAAGTGCCTTGCTCAATTCTGGGCTTCTAACACATGGTGCTGCTGCTGATAAATGCAACGATGGTTACTGGATTCCTGAGACCCTTTTGTCCTAGGCCAGGATGCAAAACAGATGCTGCTCCCAGGTGATAGCTATGCCTCAACTATCTTCTCCCAAACATTTCTGTTTGTGTTTAAAAGAAGATTAGAGATGGGCTTTTTAAAACAAATTTCAAACTAATTCACTTTGATTTCTCATCTGGATTTCCAAGAACTGACTCCCTTGTGATGCGAGGGACAGCTGTGGAGCTCAAATCCAGATGTGCCCTACCATCGCCCCATGGCCACTATGTGCCTCCCTGGAGTGGAGAGAAAGTTCTATGGTGTTTAAGCCAGTTGTATTCCTTGGAACCAGCGCTGGCTTCGTGGATGTTCAGCCTATGTAGTTGCTCAGGGCCTACGCCCCGCAGAATCTCTCACTTGGTATAATGCTCTGCTATCGCCATCTTGAAATTCTTTATAATTAATGAAAAAGTGACCTTGCAAATCATGCAACTAGTCCTGCTAGAAACACAGCCAATGTCTGATATGTAGAAACATAACTAATTTTATAAATTCGTGTTTTTAAAAACTTTTACTGGATAAGTCAGTCTTTTGTGGTTCTGAAAACAAAATTTCAGGAAGTTTTACTGAAAACATTTTAATCACCTCCTACTGAGAACAGTCTTCTGAAATCTCTCTAATTAGGATCAGAATTAAAATGAAATTTCTAAAGAGATGGATTATAAAATCTACTTGAAAGTGGTTTAGAAACCACAAAGCCTAAGACGCAGAATTGGGGGTGATCTCACAAGCATACCCTTAGCTTCTATTATTCCTCTGCCTCAATATCACTAGCAGGTAGAAAAGGTAGCCTTAGCGTCATCAGGCCCTCAGAAGGGTTATGAGCCCAGGGAAAGCAAGAGTGCCCTTCTCTAGGCACCATTTTATCTCCTTGTTGGCTTGGGAAGCTATCGTATGGCGTGATGCCCAGTCAGTTAACCCTAATTCGGATGAATGTAGTTTCACAGTTATTTTTAAATCCATAATTCCGATTTCTAACTAAGATACGTTTACAGTTGGACCACATTCAGGAATATATAGTCTTAAAAAGCTTTATGTTTTTTCTTTCCTCAAATAGAGGTCCTTCTGGGATTAGCTTTAATGAATAGACGAGAATAATGCATAATTAGCATATCAGTAGTTTAACACATGCAGGAGAATAACCTTCCTAAGCACTTTAAGAAATGTACGTGTATAAAAACTCTCTAAGTTCTGTTTATGATTTTACTGTGTTCAACGAAACTCTTTTTCATGGATTCTCCAAAGGTCAGTTTTTATCCAGCCTATGTCTACATGTTCACAAGTTGATAATTTGAGAACTCCAAAATAAAGAGGCTTTTCTACATAATAAATAAAGGCGCTCAGTGGGAACACTTCACAATACCAGGTTATGACTCATTCCAAATGTCTGCTTTTGCCGTTTGCAGTGAAAGATAGTTCCATTAAGTTGGGATCTATTTTTTAATTGTTATTTGTTTTGTGGTATTAAAAGTGGGGAAAATAAAACCCAGCTAGATTGTTCGATGCATATCCAGTTAGAAAAGAACCAAAGGTGCATTTAATCCCTTGGCCAGCTCACTTTCCTTTCTTCTGTCACCAATTCCCTACCTCCCTGTAATAAAAGAACCAGCCTTGCCTCCCCCAGGCCTTGTCTTCTCCCGAGGATGGCAGCTTCTATGACCTAGGAGTTACCCTTGACCCTCTGTCCTCCCCACCTTTTGCTAATGTCCAGTGTTTTCCCAAGTCCTATTAATTTTATTGACAAATACTACTGAAATCCGTCCACCTCCCTCTATTCTACTGGCTCTAGCCTGAGCCACAATTGACTTCCTGTAGCCATCATGCATCTCCGAGCCACCCTACACACACTGGCAAAGCAGCCCCCTAAAAACACGAAACTGCTTACATCAGTCTCCAACCAAAACCCTTCAATGCTTCATCATCATTCTTAAGAAAAAGGGTGAAAATAGGTTTTGAAGTCCTGCATGTCTAACCTTCCCCATAATATCTCCCCTCTCTGTGGCTCAGATCCTAGGATAAAATCTCTTATTTCCTTGGGGACTCTTCAGGTCAGGTGCTCACCTATATTACCCCTCAGCTCTCCTTGCCTTCCTTGAACTTTAAGGCACTGATAACCAAATGTTTACTTGTAGGATGGTCTGATTAATGTCAGTATCCCCTTCCAGGGTACAAATTTCCTGGGGTTGTGCTCCCTACCATAGCTCCATAGTTCGCCCCGGCCTCTGAAGTTGGAGGTGCAGAGATGAAGGAGCTGGATGACTCACCGCGCTCATGAGAGAGTCCAGGACGCTGACAGCAAATGCTGTCCCACAGGCAAAGGGCTGCGTGAGGTACAGTTCTGTGTCGGGATCGTCATCATCGTCTTGGTCCAAAAACTGAACATTAGTATCATTCACTAGAAAAAGTGTGAAATAAGAATTAGCCTCGAAGACCACACACAGGCAGCGGAGCCAGAGAGAAACCAGGCTACAGGCTGAGAACACTGAAGTCACTGGAAAGGAAACAAAAGCATGGCAGAAGCCGTGGATGGATCTTTGGGGTGAGGGGCAGTGGGACTCAACGGACTGTTCCCATGTGACTGATTAAGCCTCTGAGACCTGTAGAGTGGCAAGTTGGAGCAGGCTTGCTCCATGGCAAGCCGCTGGAGGACCAGCACTTAGTGCTGGTCAGTCCTTTGGTATAGTTTTAGAATCATGACCAAAAAAACACCTTGGAGCGTGTTTTGGTAGCCAAGTCCTTTGAGAGATATACATATTTCAATGATGCATAGCCATGCTGGGATGGTAAGTTTAGCCACAGAGAAATAAAGCAACTTATTAGGGCAAAGAGCAATGGACCCAGAGCGCAGCAAAGGCAGATAGCGGGGAATAATTCACCCCCAGGTGTGACCCACAGCCTGCCCGGGGGACATGCCCTGGATCCGGGGCTTCATCCAGCAGGCTCTGTTTAATACGCAGGAAGCCTCGGGTAGTATGGCTTCCTGGCTGTCTCCTGCTGTTGGCTGACAAGGACTTGCTTTGAATGTTGAGTTGCACGGGGACGCCCACGTTCTCCCTTTCCCCTTCTAAACAGCTCAATCTTTTATGTGCCTCTGCTCAAGCAGACGCAGCGCTCAATGTGTGTTTCATTTCCATCGGAGGAGTCCTCAAGGACTCCTCCTGCATGCCTGTGCAGACTGATAAGTTGTGTCACTCAGATGTCTTTAACTTATTAAAAATTAAGTGACAAAATAATTCAGAAATTATCAGTTTTGCAGAGCAAGTCATAGAAGAAAAAGTAGGGGAGGGGCGGGGGCACTCATGATTTCTGGAACAATCATTGCACATTTAGAAAGAGAACAAATGAGATTGTCTTTCTCTGATTCCCTTCTAAATGTGTCAGCAGCTAATTCTCTTTTGCAGAGTTATTGTTTTAATTTTTGAAAGCAACTTTCTTGATAACTTTTCTTTAAAAAAAACAAAACTTTTGTTTATTGTATGAGTCAGAATAAATGACACTAGTTTAAAAGGCTAGGTATGCTATTAGTGTTTGTAAATGACATCATCTTGTTTCCCCAGAGAAAGATCTGAATAGGGGAAATTCTCTGCTCTGTTCTTCTGAAGTTAATGACATCTAGGTTCCCATCGTCTCAGCAGCACTTGAATTGAGGTAAAAGTCCCAAACTAGTCTCTGACAACTGAGCTTTGAGTTCAGCCACTGTCACCACTTCCTTGGGCACAGCATTTCATCATTCTGCACTTTAGTTTCTCTGTAGAACAAGGACATCATAGCAGCTGTCTCCTGAGGTTGTCAGAAGCCTGTGTGAATGAGGTTGGGCCTGGAGAGGTGACCCAGCACCTGGATCATTTCATGCCTAATGTTAGCTGCTGTCACTATCTCCCTTCTGATGCTAAATAGACATTATGCAAATGTCCAGTTTCCCTCTACTCAATATCTTGCTTGGAGTCTTTCAAGCTTTTCTTTACCTCCCTCCACTTGTCCAAAGGCATGTTTTCAGCCACTATTTAGTCTTTCTGCTTTGTGAATCAAAAAATGTACACTTGGGACTACCTGCAGCTGAGTGCGGTTTTAAGTCCTTGTGCCAGCCACTGATAGTGTGTATTGACACTTCCTAAGGACCAGCATCTGTTACCTCTTTTCAAAAGGATGGGGAAAGGCTGGCACGAGACATGGGAGCAAAGTAACTACAAGTAGGGAAAAAGGATTCTGGGTTTTCAGATGAGCCCTGGATTAGGGGCCATCAGAAAAGAACTCAAAGATTTATTAATCCATTCGTGGATCGATGGGCACTTGGGCTTTTTCCATGACTTAGCTATTATGAATTGGGCTGCAATAAACATTCTGGTACAAATATCTTTGTTATGTTGTGATTTTTGGTCTTCTGGGTATATGCCCAGCAGAGGAATTACAGGATTGAATGGCAGATCTATTTTTAGATCTCTGAGTGTGGTATATGTATACCATGGAATACTATGCAGCCTTAAAGAAAGATGGAGACTTTACCTCTTTCATGTTTACATGGATGGAGCTGGAACTTATTCTTCTTAGTAAAGTATCTCAAGAATGGAAGAAAAAGTACCCAATGTACTCAGCCCTACTATGAAACTAATTTGGGGCTCTCACATGAAAGCTATAACCCAGTTACAACTTAACAATAGGGGGAAGTGGGAAAGGGGGGTGGGTAGAGGGAGGGGGATCGGTGGGATCACACCTGTGGTGCATCTTACAGGGGTATTTGCGAAACTTGGTAGATGTAGAATGTAAAGGTTTTGGCACAGTAACTGCGATAACGCCGGAAAGGCTATGTTAACCACTGTGATAAAAATGTGTCAAATGGTCTATGAAGCGAGTGTATGATGCCCCATGATCATATCAATGTATACAGTTATGATTTAATAAAAAAAAAAAAGAAAAGAACTCCAAGAGACTAGTCAGGGTTCATCAAAAATCTTGTGTATTGTTCTGGGATACTCAGGCTCAGAAGCAGAGCAATCACCGTCACCTGAAAATTTCACTGAGCAGTGCTTAGGTGGCCCTGCTAAGTGGAGGGAGGTAAAGAAATGCTACCACTTGACAGACCCCAAGAAAGACCTTAATAGGCACCCACGTAATCACCCCAGAATGTTTGTGACCAAATACAGGTGGGAACAGTTGAGTTAAACAGCTTAAACAAAGTTCTTTCTTGGGAAACTTTTAGGAGTCTTTGCCATGCTAACCTCAGTTGGGAGTGTCCAAGCAGATGAAGACTAGAACATATCACACAGCTTAAAAAAATCTTGTCTGTCCTTGGCACCTTCTGTGTCTTTCAAAGGGCATTTTTCTGGCCTGGTGTAATGCAGAACACATCTCAGAACACGCAGGTAAATAGTCAATGTTTGTGGGGAATGTGGGAGGGAAAGTGTTCCGAGGATGGCAGCACGGCTACCATCCAGGAAATGGGGCTCACAGCAGAAGGTAAGGGTGGTGTGAGCATCCTCCAGGCTCTGGGAGCAAAGAGAAGAAATCTGGCAAAGAACAAAGGATTCGAGAGAGTCAATTATGCTAAGCGAATGCCTGAATTGTTGCTCAGATTGGGGGTATCAAACTTATTTTCGCTTCCACTAATCACAAATCAAGATATCCAGGTTAGTCAGCAGCATATAAATTCCAAATAGAAAAAAAAAATTCCTGGCAGTGATGATTCTGAAATGCTGCCACAGGTTTCCAAGATACATTCTTGGATGAATTTTCTTTTTTTCAGATTAATATAAGAGCACAAATGGTTAGGTTACCTTGATTGCATGTCTAAGGTAAAGTTCAAGTTGTAGTTGAGTCCTTCACTGGGAGGTGTGCTGTACACCCTTACATTGTGCCCATTAGGTGAAAGATTACCAATCCTGCTCCCCATCCCTTCTCCTCTTCCCTCCCCCCACTTGAATTTAATTTTGTTTTTCCCTCATGTGGGGGAATAGTGATTTATCCATTGGTCTTGTATTAGTATTGTGTAATTGGATACTTGCTTTTCTATTCTTGTGATAGTTTACTAAGAAAAATGTTCTGCAACTACATCTAGTTAAACACAAAAGATGTAAAGTCTCCATCTTTTTTAATGGTTGAATAGAATTTCTTATTACACATATACCACAGTTTATTAAACTAAGCATGAGTTGATGGGCACTTGAGTTGATTCCATGTCTTGGCGATTGTGAATCAACCTGTGATGAACATTCTAGTGCAAATGTCCTTATGGTAAAATGATTTTTTTTCTTCTTCTAGGTAGATGCCTAATTATGGAGTTACAAGATCAAATGGAAGGTCTACTTTTGCTCTTTCAGGATTCTCCATATTTCTTTCCATAGAGGTTGTATTAGTTTGCAGTCCCACCAGCAGTGTAAAAGTGTTCCCTTCCATCCACATCCACCCTAGCATGTGTGGCTTTGGGACCTTGTGATGTGGGCCAATCTCACAGGGATTAGGTTATGTCTCAAGGTGGTTTTGATTTGCATTTCTCTGATGACTAGGGATGATGAGCATTTTTCATGTATTTCTTGGCCATTTTTCTGTCTTCTTCAGAAAGTAAGCCACATGAGTTCCTTGGGTTTCTTGCAGCCCTACAGCTCTGAGAAGAGCAATCCAGAAACCTAGGCTTTTAGTCAACTACACTAAACATAAAAAAGACACCACTCCTGTGGCTGGAGAAAGAAAATAGTGTGGTACTCCATGGCCTGAGTGAATCTGTCCTGATAAGTAGCTCCATCTACAACAATGCAGTGCTGAATGGTGGACAATTTATTCCGTAGTTTCTAGACACCTTGTAAGCAAGACTACTGTGTTAAAAGCCTACTCTCTTATTTTGAAATATATTTTGGGGGCCAAGAAAATGGAGCATGGGTTTCATTTGTGAGTCATTTGAAGGCAGGTGCTCCCACCTCTCTATCCAGTCCTCCGCTGAGCAGCACTTTTGCTGTCTCTATTTAGAAAATCAATCCCCAGTTCTGAGACCTGCTGCTGCTGGGTGCCTGCCCTGGAGTTATTAACCAAGTCATTGGGAAGGGCCTGACAAATGCAGTCATGACCAGAGGGCTTTGTCTTTCAGTCACTGTGAATCTTCCAAAGAGAGCTCCGGGGGTGGGGTCTGGGAGTCAGAAAGATGCTGTGCCTTGGCATCTGCCACCCTCACCCTCTGTACCCTTCCTGAAGGCTGGCTTTAGTAAGAAAGGGTCCCCTAAGAGCCAGCTGTTTTTATAGCTTCAGAACCAGAGCTTCTGAGAAAGGGCCTAGTGGGGGAGTGGGGGAAGGCAAATAAAGTCAGAGTAAAGGAAAATAAACAGCTGGAGGGAAGGCACCGTCTTAGGTTTCTTATCTTAAAATTTTGATATTTCTCCTTTGACTTCCTTTGAGGTCTGTGAAGATGTGTCAGTCAAACTGACAGTGTGTTGGAAGAGGAATAGAAGGGAGAAGGTGGGAGAATGGGGTGACAAAAAAAATGTAGGGGGGGAGGCTCAGGCCGCCAAAGAAAACGCATTACAGCAAGGATACTTTGGAAACAACTGCCAGGTCAGATGGGTGTGATCAAAGGTTTACTGATGCTGTGTGGGGAAAAATCATTAAGAAAGGCCAGAACAAGACAGTCGATTGCAACCAGAGCCACAAATAAAACACATTCAAAGCAGTGCCATGGGGTAGCCTTTCTGTTACAGCCGGTGAAATAAAAAAAAAAAAAAAAAAAACAAGCTGATGATAGTTGGAAACACCAATAACAGAACAAAGGAAGATAGTGATGTGAAGGAAAACAGTGCTTCTTACCCAGTTCAGTTATCATTAGAATGTGCGTCCCACTGTTTTTTTCCTGATTGACTGATACCAAAGGCAACTTGCCCGGTTTAGCTAATTGGATACGGCATTTAAGGATTGGGGAAAGGGAGTGGAGGAAAGTACAGAAAAAGAAGAGAGTGAGGGAATAACAGAGGAAACATTCTCAAGGAAAAGGACCCCCAAGGGACCAGAGGTGGTTTGCATTTGCCTTGCGGGGAAGAGGCCATTCTGCAGCTTTGCAAATTCACAGATGGCAGCAGCGGGTGCTGTGGCCAGGTCAGAAGTTGGATTCCTCTGGTCAGCAATCATGGCCCTCAAAATCTCATCCTATTTGGGACCAGAATGGCATTTGCTGAAAATGGCCTTTGGCTGAGAAGTTCAACTAGGATAGGTTAAGTTTGATGTTATCGCTTCTACTCCATTCTCAGAATAGGTTTGGCTTAGACCTGAAGCTCTGTATGTCAGTGGAGGGTTCAGATCATAGGCGAGGTCCAGACAGAATGCTCCAAAGAGGTGTTTCCAGTGAAAATCACCAGAAAGAATCCATGGACTAAGCCTTCCTCCCACTTCCTGAATTTATGCCCCCCAATACATCTCATGCTCCTTTGTAAACTGTGACCAGCACGAAGGAGTCTGTCTATCTCAGAGGTAAGACCAATTTTCCTTTGGGGTAATTGGCCATATATTCTACCCATATGTCTCTCCAACCCCTCCCCACCCTGGAACAAACCCCACTAGAACCTACAATGTTGAAAGGGCTAAGAAGCAGACCAACCTCCTCATATTCTACATGGTCTGGAAGAGAGGACAAACCCTCCCCCCCCCCGAAAGCTGACATTGACCCCTACCTAGTTCAGTGATGATGGGGATGTTGACTCCAGTTGTGATGGATGGCTGGCGCAACATCCCATGCACTGGGCTGTTATCTGGAGAGGATCTATCCATTCCTGGAGGTGTGAACCCTAGTGGGAAGGAAAGAGGGGAGGAAGAACAATCAGAGAAGTGGAATATTTGGAAATAGTCGTAGTACGGTGCATATACACAGACCCAAATATGTAGCTTATGTATTGTTTATAGGTCAACAATTAGCTCTTCAAGATAAACTCTGATGAGCTATTTTTCTGGAGGACAAATAAGCAGACCATTATAAGTAATTCTAATTCACTAGTTCCCTAAACATCCAAACTCTATACCAATTGTTTATCTTGTTCATAGACTTTGGTTCCCTTGTCCCTCTATGTACACAAGAGGAATTAGCTCTGACACCCCCTTGAAGTTAGGTATGACATTACAAAGTGAACAGAGAAATGCCTATCTCTTCTGGCCCGGTATGAGATTGGTCACCTCTCTCTTCCCAGGCCACAGCAACTATGGGGACACCGGTTTCTACAGAGATGAAGGCTGGACAGCAGCCCTGGACACACCCACAAAGCCCTCTGAGTGAACGAAAAATAAAGTTGTGTTCCTTTAAGCCACTGTTGTTGCTGTCCTTACCTCAACGTAACCTGACCTATCCCAAATGTCACCTTAAACCAGCTGATCGCCTGTCCTTTGGCCCATGTGTGACTTAGGCCTGGGTTTTGACATACTTGTGGCAGATAGGATGTGGGAGGCAATCTGCTTGGGGCGTTTCAGGAAGTGACTGCTTGCTCTTAAAAAAAAACATAGGAAGAGATTCTCTTTTAATTTACTGAACATTGTTTATATGTCTGTGGTACCTGGAACTGTTGCAGCCATCTTGCCATAGGGTGAATACAGCTGAGGACAAAAGCATCTTAGTGACACCTGCCGATTGAACCCCAGGAAGACCTGAACTGGAGCTCCTGGGGCAACCAGCTCTGGACTATCTACCTCAGGCTTTCTTACTAATGGGATTATGTACTGGGGG
The DNA here is from genome assembly GCF_027406575.1 of Nycticebus coucang. Taxonomy (NCBI): domain Eukaryota; kingdom Metazoa; phylum Chordata; class Mammalia; order Primates; family Lorisidae; genus Nycticebus; species Nycticebus coucang. The sequence goes on along the minus strand of NC_069782.1, from coordinate 90,725,100 downwards.
TGCCAAAAACACGTAGATGCTTTTTTAGAGACTTTACCTATACATTACTTTTCAAAACAGAATTGAATTACGGCAGCAATGTATAGTATGACGTTTGCTCAAGACATGGTGTTAACCAAATGCATGCTAGTGTCACTGTCACCATGCAACAGGCAGGACAGTTAAAGAAAAGGCAGGAGTGCGGTTGTGTCAGTCAAGGAGCACAAAATCATTTTGAAGTGGTGTTTGAAATCTGAGAACGTTGTGGAAGGATAAGGACAATGGAGGTGTAAGTAGGGGGACCTTAAAGGATGTAGTGTACCACGGAAAACTTGTACGCAGGTGGCACTTCGGGAGGAAATTGAAACAGCAGGCACAGTGATGCGTGGACAAATGGACACCGTGGTCAGTGTCGCTCTAGCTGTAGTTCTCCATAATCACCGGTGTCTGGACACTGATGGTAATCGCTTTGAGCACATCTTATAATTTCAGAAGTCGAACATGACTTGTATTCATCTTTGGTTATCAGCATACATCGAGTATTACAATTTTTATATAGATCTTTCCTTTCTTAAAATGTCTATGCTCTTTTGGCACACTCTGTGTATATATTTACTTATACATTCTCTCTATATATATTTAAATATATATGTACACATACACATCTATGAGGAGTTTTCTTGCAGTAAAAATCCTAACGATGTGTGTGCGTATATGTATGTGTGTATATATATATATGCCGCTTGCTTATGATCAACCCCTTGAACTTCCCAGCATGGCCAACACCAATCTCGTAAGGTAATGGAGGCACAGAATAATAATTGGAGTACAGCCTGCTTGGTTTATGATTTTGTAGTTTGGGGGGTTTTCAGTTCTCATGCCTAAGTCCTCAGTATACATCAGGATGGGCTTGAACCAACCATAGCGTCAAGTTTAACCCAACGCCAAGTTTAATGCCTCTTTAAGGATGTGAACAGGGACATAAACATAAGAAACTCTTTCATCTCATACTTTCATTTGCTGAAAATCCATTTTTCCAGGTGAAACAAATGGCAAGTGGTCCCATTCACTCTGCACTGGCGGCAAGGCCCAATTGGCTCTCCCACCTTATAGGACAGACAGGTGTTCACATTCACCTAGGTTTCTCCTTTTAGCCCTTGGTGGTTGCTCCAAGGATCTATTAATGAATTAACGACTTATATGAACAACATCACTTTGCTAAATTTCAAAGGACAAAACTCCCAGTAGATTACGAGGTAACCAGATTAACCAGATTCCTGACTCACGCCCCAGCAATGTGACAAGAGTGGGCTGAGTCTGGCATTTTGGTTAGGTGCAAATCAGGAAGGAAATGACAAGTGCTCAGTAACTGCCTGTTGTTTTGGAAGTGCATAATGCATGAAATTCCAGACAAATATAAAACAGTTTTCTTATTTTCTGCTCTCCTGTGTATAAATTTCTTATCATCGAGCGCCATACTTTTAGAAAGCCAAAAAGAAAAAAAAAAAAAGTTTTACTTAGTATCAGCTCCCTGATTGCACTGGTTTGGGTTTTTATATTCATATCCTGTGAACAAGGTAAGTCATTTTGAATGACACCGTGGTGTCCATCTTTCTCAACTTTTCTGGCCAACCACATAACCAAACACATGCATTTTTAAATCCTAGCCATTTTCTTCCCCTAGAATGGTAAAGGAGAAAACTAAACTGTTTTCATCAGAAGTTTCATTCAAAACCATGAAAAACTCCAAGTGACAGCTGCGCAGATTCAGTGGATGTGACGTTTCTGAATTTCTTCAACTTGACAAGTAAACACCTTAAATCGGTAATGCCATATGCATAATACATGGCCTGTATTTTGACATCCGTCATCAAATGCTGACTTGAGAAAATACGGGTTTGGACGTCAAGGAACAGCACCCATGAAGCAGGGAGAAATGGAGGTCACACAGAATTAGGAAAGCTGTATTTCATTACAGATTCTGCAACAAGCCAAAGCATCCTTTTATTTTATCTTATTTAAAGATTCTATTTTCAGCTGTGAAAAGACTCCACTCCTTTGCATGAAACCTTCATTTAGAAATGATATGCTTGCTTCATAGTCCACTTTCATTTTGCTATCATATTCCATTTTCCCCTTTGGTCACCAAGGCTGGTTCCTTTAGCATCTGCCAAGTGACAAAGTATGGTGGGTGCCCAAAGACATCTCTCTATCGAGGGTCTGTCCCTCTCCTCTGAATGACCCTAAGGAAAGCACGCTTTTATTGGCAAGAAAACTTCAGCAGTGATCATGCCACTTTTTATTACTCTACTTTTCTAGTTGCACATTTTAAAAGCAAGGGGTACGGACAACCAGAAAAATAGATTTCTTTTTTTCCCCTTGTATAGAGCCGTGTTAAAGATGAACAGAATTTATTAGTGTTTCTTAGGGGTCTTAATATGGGCAAATGTGGTCTGAAATGGCAGGGCTGACCTAGATCACCCGAATGACCTCAGAGAAGAGGAAAATTCCTTCTAATGGGATGAAGATATCAGCCTTTGACACCTGGTGATGGCATCCACTCTATTCATCATGGCTACCATTGACAAAAGGGCAGGTCTATATGTACATATGTCTGGGGGTCCTGCTGCCCACCCCATGACTGTTTATGGAAGGGGATACATCTTGGGTTGCACGGTAAGTCTCTCTGTATAAAACGATGCTCTAGTTCTGCATATGAAAGCACCAGCACATGGGATATACACCAGGGATCTACAGTGAGGGAACAGAGAAACTGGGAAACACTCCCTTCATTAGTTAAACTAACACTTGGGAAATTAATTTTAGAAACAACCACTTAGTTTGCCAGGAGAGATGACTAAGAATATCAGCATTGGAGAAATGGAATGGGAAGCCCTCAGTCAAGGAAAGACTCAAGTTTAAATTATCTATATTCCAAGCTCTTTCTGGGATGGGCTCCTGATTTCTCAGACGCACCGTTGCTCTTGGTTAGCCATGACCATGGGAGGCAAATTATGTGCTAAAAATGACTCCCTAAGACCGCCTGAGCTTCTTAAATTGAAGGTCCCTCCCTCTTCCCATCTTCAGTGGCAGATTTTGTTATCTGTTTTATTCATTTGGCATAAGGTATAAATGCCTTGATCAACACTGCCTCAGGACAAATATTCTTACTCCACATGCTGTTTAAGAACATTAGGGAAGAGACTGGGTTGTCCCTTTCTTGGAGCTCCCCAGATCATCTACAAAATGCTTGGCACATAAAGAAGAAATAGAATAGTTACGAGCACTGGCTTTGAAGTCTTGGGTTCAAATGCTAGCTCATATACCCATGAGCCATGTAACTGTAAGCATTGCACAGAAGGTCTCCAAGTCTCTGTTACTTCATCTATAAACCAGAAGTACTGCCTACGTAGGACAATTGTAGGGACAAAATAACTCATTCAAAATATTTAGTACAGTGCCTGGTATGAAGCAAATTCTGGCCACTAATGCTCATATTTTATTAGATACACAAAAGATATTTGTGGATCACCATCAGTTCCCAATGGATAAAGAAGTGAGGAAGCATGTGCTAGATAGAGAAAATCCCAGAAAATGAATGAGAGGGCAATCAGCATTGTATATATATTTTGGTATAAATAATCATACCAGTCCTGTGATAGAAATTCAGCCCAAAATATCTAAGGAAGGAGGAGTCTGAAAATGGAATAGCTAGGATTTTCTTCAGGTATGTTAAGAAACTGATGGCCTGTCTTCACACAAGAAAGTGTCCGTATTCCTCATGGCAACTGCAGAATCTCTCTGGAGCATTCCGTTTCCTGGAGTTAATTTCCTACTTCCTTCAATTATTTAGCAGCACAGGTTCCTCTTTTGTTTCTCGGCCTCCTGGAATGATTTTCACTATTCTCTAAATTCTTTTACAGCATTTGGCCATCGGCACTCCTGTTGGGTTCAGCTGAACCAAGCCAGTGGTGTCTGGTGTTCTTTTTATGATATGGGTTTTTCTTGGGTCTGACAGTCCTGGGACTCTGCCAAGGAGGGCATGGGAGGGGTATGCGTCATTTAGTAAAATGTCAACTCTAATATCAATTAGGATGGCTTGGAATTAAAAAATGTAACGCAAATACTTGGCCTACTCAAGAAAGAGTAATGACATGCATAACAAGACACTCCCTAAATTTCATTTTTTAATGAATTATTTTGGGGGCTTACTGTATGCATATATGCATTACCATGCAGCATCTAAGAGGCATCATGATGATATAAGAAAATCTATGACTCCGACAAAACCTACAGAGGGAATGGCTAAAAAAGGGTTCCAGGCAAAGAAAACACAAGTGCATTAGAGAATGAGAAAGGGCCCATCTCATGGTTTATATGGGACTCAAAGCAAAGGTGAGAAGGCTCTAGATCTAGACTATCTTAACTGAGAAGGAAGAAAGGCAAGGGATGGCTAAAATGGAACCTCAAGGAGACAGAGAGCACTGAGAATCATAATAGCTGACTTGTCTCGAGTCTTACTGTGCACTCAGTTCTGTTCATATAATAACTTTAGTTCTCAAACCATCCTTTAGAGATACTCCTATTTTATAGGGGAGGAGGCTGAAGCACAGAAAAGGCAACTTACTTGCCCCTGGGCACACTTCTAGGAATGGGAAGATCTCAGATTGGAACCCAGCCAAACTAATCCCAGCGTCTTCCCTAAATCACCACACCACATAGCTTCAGGTTATGTGCCAGACTGTACTAAGAGATTTCTTCATGGGCCACCTCATTTATTCCTCATAACAGCACTATGAGTCCAGGGACTGTTAGTATTTCCACTGTGTAGAAGAGGAAAATAGGATTCAGAGCAGTTGAGTAACTTGCTCAAGCATATCCAGCTGGTTAGTGGCAGATCTGGGAGCTCCAGCTGGGCAGTGTGATCTTAAGAGTCCAGGGATAACTACACGCCATGCTGTACCCCCTGTGTGCCTGCTGGCCTCTCCCTGCCAGGCAAGTTTGAGGCCCAAGCCAGTCTTACTTTTTTATTGTTTTCACTTTTAAACAATAGCAGATAACAACTGGGACCCATTGTAGTTATGCTTAACTTGCTTTAGTATAGCAGCATGCACAACTCGGTACATATAATAAATGCTTTATTACAGTACTTTTCCATGGGGGAAACACAAAGTACTTTCTAAATCTTCTCTAGTTAAATCCCCAAGCTTTTCCAAGGAGAGAGGGAGATGGAAATTCTTATCAATCACCTCCCCTAGAAGAGATGGAGAAATTAAAGTAAGTGCTTCTCCCACCCCCATAGACTTAACATAAAAGAATTGGTTCAAATGGCAGGCCAAATTATCTTTTATTGTGTGCATATAAATGATGGTTAGGAATCCATATGCTACGTTAAACTAGGGAAATAAATTAGACCGAGTCATCTAGGTTTGCTGAGACAGGTATTCAATATGAAGTTGTAAAAGGGAAAGATCACCGTTAAAAATGATCTATAAAGACATGTTAAAATCAAGAGAAACATCTCATATTACATCATCTACGAGATGAATTAAATTTCCTGTTAATGCTGGGGGTGGGGGGGTGGGGGGGATGTCCCAAAGCCAAATGTCAGATGAAGCACAGATCAATAAAAATATTTTGATAAGTAAATGCAACAATGCTATTTAACACATGATTGGCAACTGCTAAAACATAAATTATCCAAATTTCTCATTGTTGCTTATGGGAAAATTATGCAGATTAGGACTTGATTAGGCTTATATCATGAGACTCAATTTGGACTTTTAATCTATTAAGCTCCAATAAATGAGGCATCTGAATAGCTCCCCTGAGCAACTATAGTAATAGCCACAGCAGTCATTTCTGCAGTATGTATTCCAGCAAATTCTTCAGCAGCAGAAGGAAAGAAAATTCCATGTAGAGAAGCACAGTCTCTTTCTAACTTGTAGGGGAAAAAAATTCCATGCACACCAGGCAGGCTGATTTGGGAAATATGTTTTCAGAAATGACTATAAGAAAAATGTGACCGAAGGAAAAACCTCACTTTAACCTTGTAATATTTTCTCATGGTAGTTTGCAGCAGCTTCCCACAGAACTGGAGCCCAGAGTCAGAAAGGCCACGTTGCTGACCATGCTTACTCAATAGAAAATGATTATTTACCAGGGTGGCAGCTTCTTCAAATACTATCCAAAGGGTACTGCAATTGACCACTTTTCACTTAGGAGCCTGCAGTGGGAGACCCTAACTGGGTGCTGGAGGCCAATGTCAGAAAGGCAATTGGGGAAATTCGCCTGCATATTTTTGACTATGTGGTTAATCTGCTTTATGCTAAATAACCTCTGTGCTTGGTAGAGAAACTGGAGCTGATAACTGTCTGCTGCCCAGAAGAAAAGGTTGGAGCTTGCAAAGCATATAAATAGACAATTCCGGGGAACCTAAACCATGCTGTTCGATCTCCACTGCCATTTTACCAATCGCTCTATGTTAGAGACACAAGAGCTCTGGAAATCACCTAATCAAGTGCTCCAATTTTGCAGATAAAGAATTTGAGGCTTACAGCAGAGAGGTTATTATATCCAAAGTCATGGAACCAGTTAGTGGCAGAACCGGAATCGTTGGTATCTGTTGTGAATCGGCTTCCTTTCAACTCCTTCTTCATGTGAGGAAACCAAACCACAGCGTCCCCCCCCCCCTCCGCCACCCTGAACACAGGAGAAGCAAGACCTCACAGGGCCCCAAGATGGTCCTCCACCATCCAACTCACACCACTGGTTTAGAAATGGGCCTGTTCCCCTCAAGCGGGGGTCAATCCATGCTCTCCTCGGGGTCTTATTTAAAAGACTAAAACTCTGCGGCTGCAAAGCCAGGAGCCTGTGAGTGGGGAGCTGCTGGTGACCACGCACCCCACCATGGGGTGAACGAAAACAGGGGAAATGAATCAAGAGCTCCTGCACCTCAATGTGCCTAAAGCCACAGATTCACCAGTTATAGGACTCTCTTCTTATTTAAGCCTTTTTGAATTGGATTTCACTTGCACCCAGATGCTCCAACTAACAGAAAGAACAGAAAAATTGCTGTTCTTTTTGTGCTGAAAGGGTTCATGCACGTTGGATTTTCTACTGAAACACCATGACTGTATCTTTATTCAAGGTTACCTGTGTGCTTCTGCTGACCAGGGATAAGATCTGGAAGTATTAATTGCCACCCCCTAACCCCACATTTCATTCTATTTACAATAAGGAACGTTGACATTTTTAGTGGCACATTTTTCTAGAGACTGTATTTGATTAGCACCTTGCACAGCTGGCTCCACCCACTATAAAGTGTCTCCTCCTTTTTAGAGTTTGCATTTTGGGTCTGACCCAAATCAAAGCAAATAAACCAGTCAAACAAAACTTCTCTGTAGTTATTTGCTCATTAAGCTCCATAAAATGTATTTGGCACTTAGACACGTGCCACCCACATTTGCAGGCAATGTCTCTCCAATCAGAGGGTCTCTTTCCTTAGAATTAGCTTACAGAATTTACTGTCTAATATCTGTCTCTTAGGGGAGCTGCTGAATAGAAGGAAGAAAGAAAAGAATAGAGCTAGTCACAACTCAAATGCAACAAAAGCTACAGATTTGTAAAGAAGCTACTATTCATGTGGACTGACGTCTCCATCTAACCAAGAATTCCCAGCGCCACAGAGCATTTCCACATCTCAACTTTTGAATTTTACCCCCCCTCACGTCATCTTCCAATTTTAAAAATAAGACATACTTGGGTGATACAAATCAAATAGCTTAAACTTTTACCCACACTTTGGTCTAAGCAATTTCACCTTTAAAAATACATATACAGTCACAATTTCCTAATAGTAAAGATCTAGCTGCCATGTTCTTCATTCACAGTTATTAACTAACAATGTTAAATCAAAAACAGCATGAATGTCTAATTTTAGGAAATCAATAATGTTACGTACATATTCACTAGAAATAATGAAGAAAAAAATTTTAATGAAAATACAACCAGAGAAAAGTGGTCATGATAAAAATCTCTGTGGAAAAACACAGGTCACGTACTAGCATGTATGATCCATTTTTTTGAGGATAAAAGTGTTTATATCTGTGGACATAAGACTAGTATGTTGACTTTCTTAAAAGGTAAAATTATAAGGAATGTGCTTTTTTTATTTATATAAGCTGTGAAATTTTCTAAAATGAATGTTTTATTTGTATAATGAGAAAAAAATTAAACTTATAAATTAATAGAAGAAGAAACACTGACATCTTGAAATCTCACATAAGCTTTATGGGCTGACAGTGGCTGGTCAACATCATGAATGGGCATGCCTTGTTGACGCTTAGGATCTGAAAGGTCGTTGAGCACCCGATTGATCTGGCAGTTGGGAGGATTGAAGTTTTGAGATAGAAACAACCAGTTCAAGGTTCCAGAAGGACTTCAGAAGAACAAGGCCCTATACAAGCCACTCAATTGCAAAGCAGAAGCCATACACATGTAAAGCACTCCTGGGCTGTGAAAAGTCCAAGAAACTGGTTAACATAGCTTTCACCTCACTTACTTAATTGTTGTGTTAAGACGCTTATACTCTTAAAAGATTTGATATGTACCCTGGCCTGTTAACCAGTTTGATGTAAGCATTCCAAATTGTATATAAAATCAGCACATTGTACCTTGTAAATGCATTCATGGACACAGTTATTATATAATAAAAACATAAAAAAAAAAAGAAAAGTCCAAGAAATGCCACAGGTCCTGTGCGTACAACTGGAGGGAGGAGCAGATAGAGCTGGTTTCCAGTGCAGATGAGAGCAGCACCTATTTATTCTCATCTCTGCTCCCACAGAGCCTCATCTCCCTCAGAAACACTGCCCCTCACTTCCCTCCCAACCCAGCTCCTACCCCATCTCTGCCCCCTCTAGGAAGCCTACTATGCTAACTCCTCACGGCCATTTACTTCACGTAGACATCTTCCTCTGCGCTTCCCCATTCCTGTTACTCGTTATTTAAAAATGTATGAATTACTACTAAATAATGTACTAATTACTACATACTGGTTGAAATATTTTTTAAGCATCTTTAATTTTCTATTTTTTTGTCTACAAAAAAATTTTAATTACTACATACGAGGTTTAAATATTTTTAAGCATCTTTAATTTTCTCTTTTTTTGTCTTCATATTCCTATTGGATTCCTCAGTTTCAATATGGCATAGAATTTTCTTTATTATTTCATTATTGTTATTATTATGCCAGATTTTTCTTGATCATATTATATATCCTTGATTCCTGCTCTGGGAGCCTCCCTCCTTGTCGCCATCACAAGAGGACAAAGCTGTTTGCCACTAACATGGGGTCTCCTCTTTCATGCAGGATCACATTTCCAGTAAACGAGAGGCTTACTATACCAGGGAAAAGGCAAACATATGCATTACAAGACATCTATAGGAAAGGGATACTAATAAAACACACAGAAATCCCTCCTTGGGCTGCCAAGACCATATACCATTTTGTTTCCATTACATCAATTTTTCACTCCCCCTTTTGGGGCATTAATCAAAGAAATGCAAAGACCTCATTAAAGTGATAGATTGACTGAAAATGTAACCACCTTTTCATTATAAACAGTTTCTTTATGTTCTCAGTGCAATGGGCTTTGTTTTTCAGCATTTGTCATGTAGTTCAAATGTCCTTTTACATTTAAAACACCAAATGTCGAATGGGCCCCAGTTGTTTGGTTTGGTATGAATCAATGGCCAGCGTAGCAAAGACTACAGCTACAGACTCACAAGCAAACTAAAACATCCATATCTTAAGCTCACAGAAAATTAAGTAGCTGTAAAAGATGGATTTGCCAAGTGAGCCAAGGCACCGCCAAGCAGTGCAGGAAAGCAGAACCTCGTCACCAACAACTTCTCAGCCAGCTGTCTCTGAACCCTTCTAGAGACATGATGCCTGGCCCAACAGAGCTGTAGCGGTCCCAAACATTTGGGAGTTCTTTAAAAGACATCATTTAAATGTTTTTTCTTTTAAGTGTTAAGGGGTTTCCTGTATGTATGTTTATGTAGGCAGATGAATGTGCAACTGGGATCTTGGATCATGGGGTCAGGCATTCCCACACACACACACACAGAGATCTGCCTCAGAGGATGGCTTGACTCATGCTGGTTTGATGCTGAGCAACTCTCTTCCAAGTGTGATCAATACTTTTTGACGACAACCAGAAAGAAGCCACAACGTCATGGTTAAGAACTTGAACTCTATAGCAAGAACAAGTTTTAAGTCCTTTCAGCTTTGAACTTTGTGATCCAAGGAAATTTATTTAAATTCTGTATCTCATTGGTATAATGGGAGAGTAATATGTTATGAAGATTAAATGAGTAAATAGTAATAACAATAATACTACAGGAAGCTGTTGACAGCAGTGCCTGGCACAGAATAATGTAAGTACCAACTTATGACTATTCACAGAGTTGATGGAGAAAACAAAAAACGTGGGTTTTAGCTCCAGGTCACCTCCTCTTTGTAAAAACCTCGAAGGATTGAATAGCTTGTCCAACCTCAGTTTTCCCATCCATAAAACAAGGCACAGGCAATGCCCCAAATCCCATCTAAATATCATACGTAATATGGGAGCCATGAGAATTCTGGTTTTAGTCACTCAATATTCAGGAATGGCTACAGATTCATTCATGGGTTGTTTTTTTTTAAGGAAGTGGAAGGCGGAAGCCCTCTCTTTTGGCACCCTATCACTTAGTCTGTATCAACAAACACAATGATATATGTATAGAAGAGACACATGTTAATACATTGTGCCATCACAACCGTGTGGGTAGCATACCACACCTGTAGGAATGACATCAGACCTCTCCGCCTCCACTAAAGCTTTGCCTAAGGCATGGTCCTCCCTCCAGGAGCCAGGTACCCACTCCATTTGCTAACAGCCGAAATAGGTTCATTGATTGCTTTGGAGTCATAGTTGTGGCACCTGCTCTGGCCCTCAGTTTCCTCATCTGTAAAGTGGGGATGACTCTAAGTCTACTCTCAAACCCCAAATTTTAAAACTAAGCTTCTACAGAATAAACTAGCTGGAGGAAATAGAAATTCTCCCTTCAGACCCTTTTACAAGCTCTGGTGTAAATCTTGCTTTTCGTTCAGTGTTATTCTTTTGCCTGGAGAATGAAACTTCAGTGCCCAAACCAAAGATAAGGATGTACTTTATCTAAAGTTGCTATAATGGCTGAGAAAGCCATAAATAACCGTTTATTAAACAAACAGTATAGGCTAAAGGAAGAGAAACCACCACAATTAGGCCCCTGAGGCCTGCAGGCACAGTATAGAACCGTGGGACTCTCATAATCCTGGCCATATATTACCAGTTGTTCCATATTCCTTGAAGTTATCTTCATAATCAAGATGCTATCCCAGCCATCGTGGGCTTTAGAACTATTTTTAATTTTAATTTAAAGAGCAATTAAAGAAAGACAATGGATATGCGGGATAATAAAGTAAGTGATTAGCAGCATGCAAATGACAAAGGCTTAATGATAATATGGTCTAGTCTCCAAAGGGCTTGTCGAGAGAAACCCCTTTCTACATGTGGTTGTTCAGCTAATGTGTCTCAACCCACAATTACAACATTGCTGACACCATTAACCAGTGAAATAACATCACTTCGCGAAATCCTTGTTGCCTCATTAAAACGGAAAGGGTCAGGTAATTTACCAGCCTTGTATGTCTAGTTTTGTTGTTGGTAATTAGCAAACATTACCCAGCATGGACTCCCACTGGGAGCTGGAGAAACTTTGTGAAATATTAAAGAGGAAAGTCTTTATATTTCATTGGAAATTTGAAAAGAATTACAGTAATATTCTTGCATTTAAGAGAAGGAAAAAGGAACGTGGAACCTTTTTAACTTAGGGAGAAATATTCAGAATGCACTCCCCAAATCAAGAGGCTGGATCATGAAATTGGGTCTGCATCCCTGTTTACAAAAGGGAGTCAGAGAAGGAAAGGCAGGAAAATTGCAAACTTCATTTTTATCGTTCTTACTTAAGTTTCTTGAATTTATCTCCTTGAAATGAAGGAAAGAGGCTATAAAAAGTTTGCTCTTAGGAACACCTTAGGACTTAAATAAGTACCAGAATTGTTTGTTCAAAAAAAATTTATTTATGTATATATTTTTAAACGTAGAGAAAGAAGAAATATATCTCAGGGCCGGGGATTTCTGCCTCCCTGCTTCCTAATGGAAGCTGCCATACATTGGAACTGAGACCCCACCCGCAACCGCTGGCCAACACTTGGTGCGTTGACAGGGAGCAGAAGGGTATCTTATTCTTGAAATGGAACTTTTGGAACATAAAACACATTCCAATAAATGTAAGCAGAAAATTATGAATTCATTAAACTACTTTGGTAACTTGTGCTATATATAATATTTATATTCCGACTACTGTAAAATATGCTTTAATATCTTTAGGCAACTATAAGGACTTAAATATTTATAAAATGGCTAAAGATAAAGTATGGCCCTCTTATTCCTACATACAGATGATGTAAGGCGTGCAATCAAAGACAATAACACTCTCTGCCCATTTGTCATCTTAAAGAAGCCGATCAACGCACCATCCCTCGTGTACCATCTACATAAGAGTTGTTGCCGACATAGGCAACTCCAGAGGAGTCTGCGCCTTAAAAACTACCTAGAGTGCTATAGTTCATAGAAAACAGGGCTTTCTGAAAATGGAGACAAAACAATAAATTTGCAGGCAAAACAGCTCCAAGAGGGGCTTCGAAATACTGCTGTATTTATCTCGGGGACATGTGGGAATGGGAAGCATTTTGATTTAATATTTCATAACACAGAGACAATTGCTTCCTTGCATGGTATATAATTAATGCTCACAGAAATGAGGGTTTTTTTTTTAATTCTTCAGTATCTTAAATGCAAACAAATAAGTAAATAAATAAGGAGACACACCTGCATAATAGGAAGGGCTTCCTTTAGAAATGCGGAACAGCCCCATATAATCTCAATAAAGAGAAAGCCACCGTGAATTTATAATCACCTAGGGGCCTATTAAAAGTAGTTTTATAGATTAAGTGTGAAACCTCAACTCTGATGTTCTCATTATTTACCTTCCTTGCTTGCCTTTAGGCTCATGGTCTGATTGATTTTCAAAATTCTCCCATTTCCTATGCCGATGAGGCAGTCAAAGAATTACTTGTGTCCAACAGCCTTGATCTCTCATGTGGACACCCCTGGGTTTATTTTCCCTGTTTCCCTTGCTTCCCTGCTGGGAACCATGTGGAAGGTTGTGAATAAAAGTTCATTTCTTATATAACCTGCACTTTCATAATGTCCATTATATGCCTTCCGGACTTCTCAGCTGTCACTCCTAGGAGGCTGCCAGTTCTATGAGGCTTTAGTGAATCAGCAGCTCTGGTAGGAGGATCGGGTGATTTCCTTGGGTAAGTAAGGAATTATAGAAAACAGTGTGATGTTTTCATGAAAAATTAAAAATGGAATTTCTGTCTTAACCAGCAATCCCACTTCTGGGTATATATCCAAAGAAATGAAATCAGTATCTCAAAGAGATATTTGCATGTCACTGTAGTATTATCCACAATAGCTAAGATACAGAAACAACTTAAGTGTCGGTCAATGGTTGAATGGATAAAAAAAAAAAAAAAAATTGGGGGTGTGTGAGTGTGTGTGCACATATATACTAGAATGAAATATTATCCAGCCATAAATAAGAAAGAAATACTGCTATTCATGACAGCATAAATGAACCAGAGGACATCATGGTAAACCAGTCACAGAAGGCAAATGCTGCCAAATCTCGCTTACATGTGGAATCTAAGAAAGTGAAACTCCCAGAAGCAGAGAGTGGAATGGTGGTTCTCAGGGTCTGAGATCAAGGTGCAGAATAGGAAGATGATGGTGAAAGGGTGCAAATTTTCAGTTTTGAAATGAACAAATTCTGGGGATCTAAAGTGTGGTGACTATAACTAATAATATGGTATAGTATACTGGAAATTTGCTGAAAGAGTAGACCTGAAATGTCCTTACCCCTCTATATACATGCAGATAGTAACTGCCTGAAGTGATGGATGGGTTCATTAAGTTGATTCTCATAATCATGACATAATGTAAAATGTATATTGAATCATCATGTTGTACACATTAAATACATATAATTCTTATTTGTCAATTATACTTTAGTAGAGGGAAGAAAACCCCTGAGCTAGATAAACCTATTGAATTTATATGCAAGTATTCTTCACATATCTATGAGAAGGTGGGGGGAGGGGAAAAGAGATGTTTCGTCATTTCAATGGATATCTAACAGTTCTTCCTCAACTCCTCTATGGGCTTCTCACAGACTTCTCATCTCCCAAAGGTGTCTTCATTTCCACTATCATCTGTTTTCTACGCACATTTCTAGAGAAATGGAGTCAATAGGAATTCTGACTACTAAATACAAATGAATAATACCTTGTCATTTGTTCATTTGGGGGGGGGGGCAAATGATGGTAAAACTGTCCAGTAATAATAATAACAAAAATAGCTAACACTACTTGAACTCCAACTATTATATATCTTAGGCACTAAGTGTTGTACATCCATTCACATGGGGCTGCCATGTACAGTTGTGAAGGTTGGGCACTGCACAATAATTAATCTAAGTAGGCACCACTCATGTCACGGACATTGTACATTTCTATATTTATCACAATATTTTTTCTTAGAAGATGGCAGAAATGTATATTGTTCCAACATAAGCAGTACACTATGACAAATTTGTAGCAGATGGAAATAAAGTATCTTGAGAAAAGAGTGACTTTCTTACTTAAAAGTACTGCATAGACAACAGAAACACTGTATCTCATTGAATTCTCAAAGCAACTTGATGAAGCAGATGCATTTGTATTCTCAACGTGAAAATTGAGACACAAAGAGTTTAAATAGTTTGCCCAGTCCTAGTAAGGAGCAGAGCTGGAATCCAAACCCAAGCTGTGTGTTCCAGACTCCACGTGTGCTGTGATTAAATCTAACACAAAGTGCTACAGAAGTAGCCCTTGATGTTTTATAAAACCCTTCTATAGTCATCATCTCTTTGAATTCACATACTGATTCTTCAGAAATTTTGGGTGGAGTCATTTTAACAAATCCCACTTTATACATAAAGAAGAATGTGGAGGGCTTATCCAAAGTCGAATCACATATGATTGACAGAATTAAGATTTAAAACTTGTGTCCCTTGTGATTCACCATTATGAATCCCATCTTTGGAGTTGCTCTTGCTCCTGAGGAGCTGAGAGGAATGTCCATCCCCACGTGTACAGGGAAGCTCTCAGGAACCATTCAAAGCAAGCAGAGAGCAGCAAGCAGAGATATTTTCTGCCTTTTATTAAAATTTAGAGGTCTCAGTCCTACAGCCTCTTCAGGCCCTAGGCTGATACTATGTCACGGTGTATGCAGTGAGACTAGTCATAGGTTGGGGGCCAGAAGCTATTAGTAAAGGTTAAAGGAATAGGATGATTTATGTTAGAGACAACTTATCTGTCTGACCAAGGTTCCTACCCACAAATTCAACATCTTGATCCTTGCAATCCTTGTCTAGTGCCCAGTCGTCAAATGAATGAAGGGTGATTGAAGCCTCAAGGGAAGATGCAGGTTTTTTAATTAAGATATTGAGCTGTTTTATCTCAATTAGAGCAAGCCAAGAGAGGGCAGGCTGCATGCAACAGACAGTGGGATTAAATCATTTGTTCATTTATTACTCCCTCCACAAACCTCTCTACTAAGTGCGAGGTCTAGGCTAAGCATTTAAAAATATTCCTGACAGTTGCTGGGGCATGAGGAGGTCAGTAAAACAATAGAACAGGCTGCTCTTTTGAGGACTTATTCAAGTTAACTGTAAGCTCACCTACAATAATTTCCTTTGACATGGTGAGCCCGCTAAGTCCCCTGGTTATCTCACTAGTACATACAGAACCAAGCGACCCTTTGTGACATATACTTGGCCTTTCCTTCTTATGTGCCTTCTATCAGTCAGCTTCAGACCTTTCCATGTGCCTGTCAGCACCCTTACTTACAATAATTACATGTATTTTCAAATCCAAGTCCATTTACTTTGGAGCCTCCCTGGCTATTGTAGCCCAAAGCAACCTTTACCTTCTCTTAACATGCTGTATGACAACATCCATGTGGCACTGAAAATGTCCAGTAGAAAATCTTTGTCAGACTTATATAACAAGGTGCTTAATGACTACTATGCTACTTTCCTGGAATTTTCCTCCAGAACGTTTCATAAAATATAATTAAAGAATTTAAGGACCATTCATATCCTTGAATATTCTCTAAATCCAGAACACTTTAATTTATAAATCAGTTGTCTTCTTTGCAGGGCCACTTTTAATGAAAAAATAAAATAAAGGTTTTAGGAGTACACATGCTTTTTTTGCCTCTGAAAGGATGGGCAAAGAAAAAAATGCACTGAGTGGTTGGCTCGGCTCATTTGCCAACTGGAGGCATAGGTGGCATCTTCACAGCAGGTGGATTAAATCTATGCCTTGGAAAATTACAAGTGGTTCATGTTATGATGTTTGCAAGGTATTCTAGAATGCACCAAATCTTATATCATTAAGACCACCTGGAAAACACCCCAAATTTCAACTGTAAAACTTATTTTATGTGTCTTAGTCACTTTCATCCATAGATCCTGTTAACTGTATGATGACACAGACTATGGAAAAAGCAGGGATACTCACCCCAGGGACAGAGTATAAACCAAACTGATGTTTGGGGAAAGAATGGTTAGTTGACCTATCCAGAATTTCACCTTAGGGAGTGCATGGGATTATAAGACTCCCTTTACCTTTCTCTGACATACAAGCGTGCTTTCCTCCCATAGGACAATTTCTCTGGACCATTTTCTTGAGTTTAATGGGACAAGTTCATATGGTGAGAAAAGCATAGACCTTGAAATCATACAGTTCAACTCCATGTGCTCTTGACCAGCTGTAAAACTTTGGGAAAAGGTGCTTAATTTTCCAGAGCCTCTGTTTTCTGGTCTGTAAAAGACAGATAGTAACGTCTATCTCAGCAGGTTTCCAGAGAGATTAAATGAGAGATCATGTATGAAAATGCCTAGTGCAAGATTCATTTGGAAAACACCAAAACGATTTACAATTTTTAAGAGGAAGCTTTATCTAGGCACCCAAATTTTGTGAAGTAAACCATCATAGGAGAGCCCGAGGCTGAAACAATGAGTTCAGTCCAATTCCATCACCACCCCACTTCTGTTTTCTCTCTTTGAAGCAAAGGTCTCCTTTTATTATAGTTGTCCCAATGTCCTTTTAGTAATAGTTGTCACAGCCTGAGCAGGGAAGTGAAACTGCCCTGCATGCAGTTGGAAGGAAATGATTATTTCAGCTTTTTGTTAACTTTTTCTCCTGCACATCCACTCTCTAAGACAGAGCTTCAGGTATGCAGGGCATAAAAGCCTCCACAGGTACAGAAAGTATTACAAATTTTTCTATCTCTCATTACAGCCACTGCTGTTGTTTTTCCTTGTTTCCTTCACCAGGAATATATTTCCATAATGGTAAGTGGCAGTCTTAAGAGGATCCCTCACGTGATGAAATATGCTGTGTAGGAAAAGTTCTCCTGAGTTGAAGTCATTTAGAAAACAGCTGCAATTGCTGCTTTGCTGAAATACACACGCACCCTGTGCTAGGATTCATCTTGTGATGTCCACAGAAGAAATGTAACAGGGCAGACCCCTTTCTGTACTTGAGACCTGCTCAGAGCCCTAAGCCAGATTTTCTTTATTGTTTAGTAAGCTCTTTTAATGAAATGTACTACTCTTATTATAGAGGACTCAAAATAAGATCTAAATCACAAACCAATAAAAGAAAATTATTGGGCTGGGTATCTAAAGTTACTACCTAGAGGCTACTCCAGTGTGGTATTTATAAATCTCTAAACAGTTAAGTATAATTGTCTTTCTGGTTTTTGGGACGGAAGCCAACAGCAGTTTCAGTTACAACGGAAGAAAAATATTTTAGCGCTGAGCTTTGTTCATTCTGTGGGTATAAAGAGAAATGGCTTCTCCCCCACCGCCATTTCAGAATTGAGAGAGAATATTGTGGTAATGAAATGTTATATGGGAGCAGCTGAAAAAATGCTTCTCTGATTTCAGGGAGGGAGAATGTGTGTGAGGATATGTGCATAGGTGTGTTTGCAAGAGAGAGGGAGCAGCCTGGGTGGAAGGGAAGCTGGGTTTGGAGAACGAGAAGAAGGGACAGCAGCAGGGAGAGGGCAGGTGTGGGAGGGCGGCGTGGGAGTTGAAGAGGGGGTGGTCTGGCCGATTAATGGAAAAGCCAGATGTGCGGTTGCTCCCCACAAGGCCGGCTGCTCCCCATCTTTAGACACAAAGACAGCCCTGTCCAGGAAGGATGTGAATGCTCCCACTATAAGACCCATGACCCCATCTTGCCAAACACCATAGCTCTCCCTCTGGAGTAAGAATGTAGATCATATAAAACACAGATCCCTGTGTAATAAAAATCAAGAAAATACTGGATACCCTCAGTTATAAAGGACCACAGAACTCATCTTATCCCACCTCCCTTCTATCACAAAGAGCACGTCAGTTACCTTCCTTTGGCAAAGGGTTATGCAGTGATAGGACACGTACTACATCGTTAGGTAGTCCATTTTAATCTGCAAAGGCCTCCCTTGGGTTAGGCTAATATCTGGTTCCCCTTTATTATTAGCCATTGGTCCTGGGTTTTGTGCCATGGAACAGAAGATAAAATGGTTCTTGAAGACTGCTAGGCTTGTGCTCCTAACCACTTCGCAAGTGACACATGGGCCACACATGGCCCCATTCTGGTTGTCCATGTTACAACATTCTTCCATGTGTGTCAAATTTTCTCTGTAAATCTTCACCACTCTTGACATATTTCCTCTCATACTGACCAGGATGAAGCAATCACCGCTCAAAATAAATTCTGCTCTTATCAATAGGGTTTCTTTCCTGTCTTTACTGATCATTTGAACATTAACACACAGAGGTCCACAATACATTCCATCCTGAGGGCTTTGTCCCAGAGCTCCGCTTTAGAAGGTCCTTTTGAATCCTGCTTTTTGCCATCCAGTAATTTGGAGATCCTCATCCACGCTGTCTCACACCAAGATAAAGCAGAAATTGTATTTTCTTCTATGGAACAGGAAGAGACATCTCAGTCTTCAGGATGGGGAGGGTGGACCCTCTGCCCCCAATTAATGCCATCTCTCCAAGGACTGCTGCCATACTTGCAAAGAAAAATGTCATTCCCTACTTGAGGCTCTTAACCTTTGTTGAAATGCAGACAAAGGAGCTTTTCGCTTACATGTGGATGTTCATTTCATGTAACTATGGCTTCAGGTCGGGGGGCTGGAGGAAACAGGTGAGTGTGCTGCATTGTGTGCAAGCCACTGTAACTGTTTTTTAACTTGGTGGCTATAAAGAGGCACAGAATATAGAAAAATAAACTTAGAGGAAGCAAGAGAAGCCAGGCAGCAGACATATGTCCTGGATTCTCTATTTTGGTTTGCTTCTCTTCTGGGGTGTTGGGACCTGGCCTACTTTGTGGTTCTCTTTGCCCTCTCTTTCTAAGATGGTCCTTAGACTTCTGTCCTTCAACTGTCCCTGAGACTCTCCTTCACTCCTAGACCATTCACTATGGGCCAGATCTCTAGTGGCAACCTTCTCCTGGCTTGGGGACTGTGATTCCACCCTTTGGCTTTCTGTGCCCACCTAGATTTTCCACCAAGTCCCTGTAGAAATGAACCACAGCTAAAACCCAACCCTCCCAACACTGCTTGTCCCCACAGCCTGTGTTCTACTCTGCAGCAGGCCGCTTCCTGTGAGCAGCATGGCTGTCCTGTCGCCAGGAAGGAAGCTCACACCCATGTTGGCTGCTTCACACCTACAGTGACTCCCACTAGCCCCTGATGTTAGTCCCTTTCCAGTGCAAGGCTCCCGGCTTCCTCCTGGATAGCCTCTTCCTGTCTACTCCGAACAATGCCTCATGGGGCTCCCAGATCAATCTCCCTGAGGCTCAGGTCGAAGCCTATTTCTCTTTTGCTTTGAAACCTTCTGTAGTTCCCTGGTGCCTGCTGAATTATTTACAGCATCCAAACACAATAAGAAAAAAAGGTTTCAGCTTCATCTCTTCCCACTCTCATACCCCACATTCCAGCCAAATCATAGCCTTTGCTGTCCCTCTGACACACCCTGTGACCTCGGCCCCCTAATTTCAAGTCTTCTCCCTGACTTGAGCCAGCTGCCTTTGTCTCCAGCTGCTGAAATCCCATGAATGATTTTCAATGCCACTTAAACCCACTGTCCTCTTCTGCTCCCCATATTAGCCCACATAGAGGGTAATTCCCTCGCAGTAATGATGCAGCATTCCGAAGCAGATGCATATATTTGCATAGGAGGTTGCCAACCCTGGAAATGTGTTTTATGCTCCCTGTCTCCCCAGCAATGCCTGCCATGTACAGTTTGGGCACACAACAGGTGCTTAAAAAACATCTGCGGCATTGGATTGACATCTAGAGGACATCTAGAGGACAGGTTATTGCAGATAACAGGAAAAGGATCATCGGAGGAACCTAATACTAACCTTCCAATGGAGCCCAGTCACTGAAATACACGCATAGCACCATCTTTTAAAGAGATCCAGGCTCTGAAGGGGCCAACATTGCTGTGCCACAGTGGCACTATGCTCGATCTCGGCTCTGTTGCCTCTCAAAAGCTCAAAAGTCATGATTAGGACTGCTACCCTTTACTTACCACCTTGACGCATATGCCAGGAACCATATTGACAAATACAGCCAGTTAGGCAGAAAACAGCCAGAGCCTGTGGTCTCTACCACATGACCCCAAACACTCCTTTTCTCCACTTAAGGCTTTTCAAGTCTTGGGGAAGCTGATGACAAATCGAAAATACTATGAAAGAAAGGATGGAGACCACCAAGCTAACCTAACAAAATTGTCCTCAAGAAGCAAAAGGATTTAATGGTTAGGATCCCAGTTCCCTGGACTGGGAGACCTGAGTGCAAAATAATACTTCTCTAAGCCTCGGTTTCCTCATCTTTACAATTGAACTGGTCACCTGCTGACCTCACAGCCCTCCTCAGAGGAATACTTCGGGCAGTCGTCCCCAATCCACACTACACATGAGAACCAGATGGGAGTTTATTAAACTCCTGGTGCCCAGTTGTACCCCAGACTAATTCAATCACAATTGCTGAGGCGTGCCCTACATGTTGATATTTTTAAAAGTGTCTCAAGTAAGTACAACATGCAACCAGGGATCTAAGAAATGCATTATTTTCCTCCTTCCTTCCCTCCCTTCCTTCTTTCTTTTTATGACAGAGTCTTACTTTGTTGCCCTGGGTAGAGTGCTGTGGCATCAGAGCTCACAGCAACCTCCAACTCTTGGGTTCAAGCAATTCTCCTGGCTTAATCTCCTAAGTAGCTGTGACTACAGGTGCCCAGCACAACACCCAGCTAGTTTTTCTATTTTTAGTAGAGATGGGGTCTTGTTCTTGTTCAGGCTGGTCTCGAACTCCTCAGCTCAAGCAATCCACCCGCCTCTGTCTCCCAAAGTACTGGGATTACAGGCGTGAGCCATCAGGACCAGCCAAGAAGTGCATATTTTCTTGATTGGCAAATGCCTACCACACAATCCAGCACATGTGCATTAACAATGGCGTTGTTATTATTATTACTGTTAATTACAGTAGTCACTCTGTCAGTTGTGGTGGTGGTGTTGTAGTGTTCAGCTGGGCTTTGCTGCGGGGCCAGAGTTTCATAAGGAACAACAGTCCTCACTACAATACCACTGAGCTCTTCCCCAGCTCCACAAGAAGAATTTTGTTCTTTGAGGCCATCACATATTCCTCTATGTGGTCACACCTTCAGCCCTTTGGCTCTCCCACACCCCCATCCACCCCCCTGCTCTTTCACCTCCTGACTTTGCTGTTGGCTGTAGTTCTAGAAGCCCCATCTCTTGGTTTGGCTTCTTCAGCTGCTGGCTCAGATCCAGTGGCCACTCATCCCATATTTTCTCAACGGCCTCCTGTGAATCCCCATCTCCAGCTAAAGCCACGTCCTACTTCTCTTTCCATCAAGCACTGCAAGGAACCCTATAGGGCTGTGCTCACTGGTTCTATGACACCTTCACCATTTCAGCCTCAGATGGACATTACCTGGACCAGGACTAAATCCTCTACTTACTTTCCTAAGCCAATTTCTGCTCTTGGGTCCTCTGCTTACTTCAATCCACCAGTGGCCAACCTCATATTTAATCCCTAATTCTTCACCCTTGTTCTTCCATCCTCCTTCCTGCCCAACTGGGTTCCAGAGGCTGTCTTCCTGTGCTTCAAATCCAGCTCAATTTCTGCCTGCCCTCCTTACTGACATCAGCAAGGCTGCCCTGCAGCCTCACTCCATCCCTGTTGGTCCACTGCCTGGTCTTCTTACAGAGCCCGTGCCTCCATCTCTCCCCACCTCTAAACCACTCATACTTTTACCTTTTCCAAATATGACTTACAATTACCCTTATAAATCTTTGATGATGCCCCCAAATTCAAACCCTTGGAAGAACAAGTCTATGCTCTAGGCCTGTACTATCCAATATGGTAGCCATTCACTACATTTTGCTTTATATTTATTAAATTTACATTTATATTTATCAAATCTATATTTATATTTATAAAATTTATATTTACTAAAATAAAATAAGAGGACAAATTCAGTTCCTGAGTTACACTCTTCAAGTCATCCGCAGATGTCACCTCTTCTCGAAAGCCTTCTTAATGTCAGGAAATGTGTAAAACGAGAAGCCCTAGGGGTTCCTCTGCATGGAGCCTGGTCCTCTCTCACTGCACTGAAATCCTCTACGGGGATGCCTCCTCCACTCACCTGAGCCCCTGTGTGTTCTGGGCCTTTCTAATGCCTGATGCACAGGGAACACTTCATTTATTCCTCTTTCTTTCCCTTAGGAGTTACCCTTCCTGAATGGATAAGCAGGAAGAAACGATACAATGTTCATTTCATAACTTGATGTGAAAGCAGAATAGGAAACCCCATTGCACGCTCCCTCTTTTCAGGTACAAACGCAATGGCTCTCTGAGAATGGACCCTGCCTCCCTCTGCTCCTCCCCCGCCTCCCAAGATCACACTCAGTTCTTGTCTTTTCGAACCACAGGGAAACAGTCTGGCAAGAGCCACTGTTGTACCAGCTGATTTAAATTGAAATGTTTTCCCCAGATAAATGTGTGCTAAATAATACACCAGCTCTCCAGCCAAAGGGAAGTGACAGGCACTCTGTAAATAAAGGCACTTAGTTGCTGGTAAAGAGCTGTAAAGTGGTTCTGAGCTAATGTTTGCTGACCAGCAAGAAGCGGCTTCACCTGCTTTATGTAATTGTCACTGTAGTTCTTCCTGTTGTATATTCAAACTGCATCTCATAGACCCAACTCTCACATCGGATACACCATCCAGCTTGGGGTTTGCCACCTTTTCCCGTAATTGTTTTTGACAACCAGCCATCACATCTCAGATCTTTTCAGAAAATGTCTGGTCCAGAATCCCTAAGCTGGGTCTGTTCTTGCACCATGTGGGTTAGAAAAGTGACACCAAAAGGGAATGTGAACAGAGGAGAGGAGAGAAAAGAGAGTTTTTTTGTTTTTTTTTTTTTCCAGTCTAGGAGCCCTAATAAACAACGCAGTGGTAAGCATCTGATGAAGGCTCCACTTTCTCAATGTTAAAACCTATTTTTCATGTTAAATTGTATCATGCTATCACGGTGCGTGAATATTCTGGCCCAGGAGCACAATATTTGCCCTAAGTTCATGTTTCTGTCCAGCTGGGTTCTGGAGAGGTGGTTACGTCTCTCTCCAGACAGAGCAGAGAAAGGACCACAGAAAGCATAGTAACAAATGTGGGGGTGGCAGTGGCCCGAAGTCTATGTACTTATCACTCAGGATATGTTAGATTTATTTCCCAAAATGTTGAGTAACATGAAATCTTCTCTGTTTTCTGTAATTCCTATCCCCTTGGAGCTTGGTCATGCCCAGATGAAGGGTGATAAAAGTATCTGAAGCCAATGAGCATTCCAGTTAGTTAAAAGGGACTCAAAGTAAAAGTGATGAGTGACAAGGAACTCAGCCCTTCCATGTGGCCCCACAGGCTGGGAGGAGTCCAAGGAGTCAGGGTGCAGGGTCAGCACCCAGAAGTGAGCAATGGGGAGGAAGGGACTTCTCTGTGTCTACGACCACTGCTGGACCAGTGTCTTTGGAAGACCAGAGTGTCACCAGAGGATGGTGGAGGAAACAAAGAGAGAAGACAGGATAAGAAAACCAGGGGAATGGGGGTTCAGCTTGGACGCTCTCTTGAAAGCAGGACAGACTGTTGGCGGATGGTAGGCAGGTATTTATGGGAGTCCAGGAGAATGGCTACTGAGCATAGCAACACCCCCACCCCCCACCTTCTTCACTTGCATATGTCCCTCCATTTAGGTCACTATAAGAAATTCCCTAAACTGGGAGCCTTACAGCCAACAGAAATTTATTTCTCATAGTTCTAGAGGTAAGAAGTCCAAGATCAAGGTACCAGAAGATTCAGTGTCTGTTGAGGGCTTTCCTGCTGCATGCACACATGTTGGCAGAGCTGAGGGCTCTCTCTTGGGCCATTTTATGAGGACACTAATATCATTCATGAGCACTCTCCCTCATGACTTAATCACCCCCCCAAGGCCATGCCTCCTAACACCATCCCATTGGTATTACAGCTCAACATATGAATTTGGGGAGGAGGGACGCAAACATTCAGACCGTAGCAGTGCACGCATGTGTATGCACAAAAGAAAGAGTGCCCCCCCCCTTTTTCTCCTTTGCAGGAGAAATGAGCTCCCTCTCTTTGTCCTTCCTACCTCCTGCCAAAACCTATTTCTCAAGCTTATTCCTGTGCTAAGAAGAATAAAGGCAGCTTTTGAGCACTGGAGAGTGGAGGCACTTTTTGCCAGTTTGGCCTTTATACAGAACCTGAGAGGCTGGGATAGGGTTTAAGAGAGCTGGAAGGAAGCCCTATATCAGATGCATATGTAACTTAATTTTACACTGAGATTCTGATCTATGGTCTGGAATCATGATGATGGAATTGGGAGGAGGAAGACATGCTGGGTAAAGGGATTGTCTCCTGCCCTCCTGGCTCGCTTCCACCTCTAATCAGAGGGAGGACTGCTGCTTCCACGTCCTTCCATTCCCCTCAGGGGCTCACTCCTCCCCTGGGGAGAAGGAGCATCTAATGGAGTTGGACAGGGTTCCTCAGTGTGAAGACTTATGGTGCCTTAAAGCAGCATATTTGAGTCTCCTGGGGAATCTTGTTAAATGCAGATGCTGACCCAGTAGGTGTGTGTGTAGGGGGGTGCAATGAGACTCTGCACATCTAACAAGCTCCAGGTGATGCCCTATGGGGTGAGGGCATGCTGATGAGACACACTATGGAAGAGCAGAAGCTCAAAGGCAGAAATCAGATGTCAGCTTGCCTCTGCCACCTCCTAGCAGGTCACTTCCCATCTTCTCACCCCCTTGCCCACCTGTGCTGCCGGGGAAGGAGGCAGCCTCTGCCTCCTCAGTATGCAGCTGTTAGGAAGAGCGCAGGCCTCCTTAAGGACCTGCACATGTTGCTGTCTCCTGTGGCACAGCTGAGCAGATGGATACCAAGATTCAGACTTGGGGGAGGCCGGGAGGATGGTGGAGTAGAGGGGTTAAAATTAGTCTTTGAGCTGTATCAGGGCTAGGTCAGGAGGACAGAAGCCATTTTCCATGCAACACCACAGTGGAAGGTTCTTTTGAGCTTGGCCCAAACCTGCTGTGAATCTCAAGACCCTGAGGGAATCTACAACCCTTTCTTCTCAGCCCCCAGCAGTGAAGACATTAGCTCTCAGAAAGCTCCTCTGGGAGGAGCCGAGGCTACCAGAGTCGGGTGAAGCTGCCTCCAAACAATCAAGGTCTCTCTTTCTCTTCCACTTTCCAAATCTCACCCGGTGCCCTTCTCCCACTGGCTGACTCTAGCTCAGAACCATGCAGGGAAGAAGATTCTAGGCACTACCCGGTGTTGCTGCAATGCTGGGCAGATGTCAGAAGGAAGGGGTGTGGATGCCAATTGATAAAAGATAATGTGGCACAGATGCAAGGCTGCGTGATTCAGTGGAGCATCTAGAAAGCTCTGCACAGGGCAAGGAGTCATCAGACACTTGCTCAGCTGTCACTAACATGCTGCTTTATGTCCCAGTAGCTGTGGTTCTCCTGGGCCATGTTTCTTCTCCCTTCCAGACTGGGCTGATGGGACACAGGCCCCCAGCAGACAGCCAATGCCACCCTCTAGAAGAGTAAAAGCAAGGGTGAAGGTCATCCCTATTGCCAGCCCCTGTCCCGCGTAGGCACACCTGTGACATGGATCCTACAGTTCATGGCAAGCCTACAGAGGTGTCATTCAGAGAAATACTCTTCCTCCTGTCCTTCCGGATCCTGATTGCTGAGGCCATATTTTGCAGAAGGTTTGCTGTGCTGCTTCCCTGAGACTCCAAGATGACATCTTTATTTATAAGCACCTGCCCAGGATCCCAGAGCAAATGACAGGAAAGACTGGGGACAGCACAGGAATGCAGATGTGTGTCCTTCAAAGCTGTTGTGTGTCCTATAGGAAAATACACGGGCTGACAAGCGTCACCTCTTGCTAAATGCATTTTAGTGTCTGTAGAGTGTCCACTCTCTGGAGATAAAAGCCCCGGTCCACAGAGTCTTACAGGCAGCTCTAACAATGGCGAAGCTTCACAGCCCCATTCCAGCTCAACGGCAAAAACACATCCCGGGAGGCAACACTGGGAATTGTGCACACAGCATCTTTTCAATGCTCTGACATGCAGCTGATAACCCTGCTCGCAAAGCCATTATTTGGGAAGGCTGGGGGGTGGGTGGCCATTTAAAGACTTGTTTATTCTCTGGAAAGGCAAGCTAGTCAGTGTGTGGGTGATCAAGTCTCAAGCCTGCATCCTGGGATGGCAAGAAGAGAGAGCAGATGCCCCTTTGAAAGCCATCACAGCAAACTCAGGTTTCACTGCCAGGCAGGCTGATGTGAGCCTCTTTGAATTACTGAGTGAAGGATATCCCTCTTGCCAGCCCCTGTCCCCCCTAGGCACAGCAAAGAAGTATTACAGGCTGTCCTTACCTTGGGAATTAGCCTGCAAGACCCCGATGCTGTCATCAAACTGCATGGATTTGATGTTGAGTGACGCCAAGATGCATTCCTTGTCCTGCAGCGAAGTATCATCAATATTATTCTGATTGGCTGACAGGATAACGCACATGTCACAGAGGTTGATGTTGACAGCCCTTAAATCAGCCCGACTTAATGGCGTACCCTTTGGCATAGAGGAAAGAAAAAAGAGAGGGAAAGAGAGAGAGAGAGAGAGGCCAAAGTGAGACCGAGAGGGAAGGGGGAAGAGAGAAAAAAAAAATAAAAACAAATTAAAGATTGAGTCGGAGCTTTGGGGAAATTATTTAACAAGTATCTTTTTTATGCCTTGACATTAAGCTGGCCTAACTACGTTCAAGGGAATAGGAGCTGTGCGCTAATCTAAAGGGTAGTCGGTGCTGATGGCAGCATTTTAGGCGCGCTCTCAATACTCAATCAAGCTATTACTAACAAACGCAGGAGAGGAATAATGCCAGGGTTCTACATCTTCTTCCTGCCTGGAAATTGTCTTGATTTAAGTAACTGTCCTGTGGCAAACTCTGGCTTTCAGAATGTAACGAGGGGGTGGGTTTCAAACGCCTGTTTATTTAATAGCAGGTCACTCCTGTCTCAGGCTAAAGACAGCAGTTCCAGGGCAACCAAGGGGAAATCACCTGTGAGCATGGAGTGAAGAGGTGGGGCTGCAGGCTCTGCTCAATTTTTATTTGGAGGCTAGGGGACAGAGTGGAATTAACATGCTCCCTGCAAAGGGAAGATGGAAAGGAATTAAGCTTCAAGTCATCTAATTGTATCTCACTTTTCAGCAAGCAAATAAAACTCAGGGAAATGGCCTGTCATTATTAGGGTTAACTATACTTTTAGACACGTATACAGTGGAATAGGATGCAACAGAAAAGAGGCTGAGCTAGCTCTCCATATAGGCACAGCTTGGAAAGATCTCTGAGATAGAAGCGTTAGTTGGGGAAAAAAAAAAAACTTCTAGAATAATTTTGAGAGTATAGTTGCATTTATGTTTTTAAAACCCCACAAAATAAAGCTATGTATTCATAAACATATTTATAAATGTATGTAAATTCAGAGAGAAAGCCCAGGGAAAGTACCCACTAAACTAATAACAGTAATTACTTCTGAGGAGGGGAATAGGATTGAGAAGGTGAAGGGGAAAGTTTGCTTTTGCCTTTATATACTTCTGTATTGTTTGAATATTTTATAACAAGAACATATCTGTATATTACTGGTGCAATTAAAAATAGATAAGCCAGTAAACATGTTTTTAAACATCAAAAATAGTAACAAAAGACAGTGGGAAAAGCTCAGATTGAGGAGATAATAACAGAGAGTCCGGGAATGCAATGGTAGGTAAAATAGAAATGTGGGTGTTGCAGAACAGGGCACAGCCTCCACGGCCTCTGTGTCCTCAGGAGGACCCACAGCAGAGCTAATAAGGCCATCCCATGTCATAGCTTCTGAACAGCCAAGAACATCATTTTGGGGGTTCCCATATAGACACCAGCTTCACTGGTCCTCTGATCTGAATCCAAGCTTTTGCTTTTTCTGCATGGAGATCTGAGTTGCCTTCGACTCAGTGTGTAGAATGAGGGTTTGCCAACTGCTATAAATATACAGCAGATATTTATATATCTGGATGGCTCCCTCTCAGCTCCCTTTCTGGAGAACTGGCTTTGAGAAGATGGGACTTAGCTGCAGTGATGGAGCCCATGAACCCTGTTTTATGACTCAGTGGCAGTCATGATTCTATTCTCAGCCCCTAAAATATCATGGCAAAGTAGAACTACAGGTGAAGGGACATTTAGTGCTGCATGTTCTGGGAAGTCACTAGTTCCAAGCTCTGGAGCAGTGTCTTTTGAGAGAAGAAGAAGAATGCCCTTTTCTCCTATGATCTCTTGGTACAAAATAAGTCCGACCAACTTCCTGGACCATTTTGCCAGCACATAAGCTTCAATTGCCTGCATCCATATTCTTTTAATTTTCACCTTGTAGAGAAGCCAGCAGTAATTGTGATATAAGACAATCTCTGTGCAGTTGTATACACATGATTTCAAAGCACAAGAAACACAAATGACCTGCACAGATGTCTCCTGCGTTTCTCTGGGCTGGCCCTTTATGGAGGGTACAATTTAAACAATGACCTGTGTGAAGACACAGGCGAAGGCCCATGTTGTACAAATGCTGTTGTGTTGGAGTACGCTAAGTTTGGGAGGACTTGACAAGGATCTGAAAATATGAGAGCTCATTTACATATGTGAAGGCAGATGGGTGAATGTGTACAAGAGGACTCAGAAGGAAACACACCCATATATACATACAGCACACACAAACTCCAGATACGCGTCACACATACACACGCACACACAGACTCATGTCTCTCCGCAAAATAACAAGTTCTTTACAAAAAGAATTTAAGAGGTCAGAGGACCATGTGGAAGAGCACGTGTGAGAAGGTGATCATGGAAATATACAATCAGAACTACCATATTTCTGAAATTAGCATGCTCTTCTGTGAGTATCACTATTTGTTTATCTTTAGGTGACTATTTTCAACTACATATGTTCACTAATGCAACACATTTTTGGTTCTACATCCAAAAGAGATCTATCTGATATTTCTCATCACTCTCTTAAATATTTTCTGAGCCCCTATTGTGATAGGTATTATGTGAAAACAGTGATTACTAATGAGTAATAGTTTGGGGCAGTTTCTTACATGTTCTTTAATCAATTATATTACTTGTTACTTGGCTCCTTCCTTCCTTCCTTCCTTCCTTCCTTCCTTCCTTCCTTCCTTCCTTCCTTCCTTCCTTCCTTCCTTCCTTCCTTTCTTCCTTCCTTCTTTCCTTCCTTCCTTCCTTCCTCCCTCCCTCCCTCCCTTCCTATCTCTGAGGTTCAGGAATAGAAATAATGGATTTTAGCTTCATAGGTGGGGAGAGGAAAACCCGAACCTCTTGATAGGTAGAGAAATCCATGTTCCCCAATTTTATATTGAGTGATATTTGGGTGAGTTTATGACATGAAGAACTACATCCAATTTGGAAATGCATAACACTATACAATTTTTTCAAGTTTGTGCAGAATACATTGATTATGATTAGGAAGTAGTTAGTCACATGACTCCTAAGTCACATATTCCATGTCTTCAAACTAATCATGGGTTCCCAAATTGTTCCTTTTAGCTTGGGTTCCTAGCTCTGCAATCAAGAATATCACAAACACACGTGTATGTGCACTCACACACACACACACACACACACAAAAAAAAAAACATTAACACATTGCTGGGCTTTTGCATAAATGATAAGGATTGAGAAGGGGTTAGCTTTCTGTACAGTAGACATACTGTATAGCAGAAATAAAGAACTCTGTCATTTACATTTATTTAGTCAAAACAGAAGGTGGAACAGATCAAAGTTTTTCCAGGCATTAATAATGCCACTAGTAGAATGCTATAAATAGTTCTATAAATGTGTATGAAAAGCATCACAACATCGACATGCTCTAGGTTTTGTGTAGACAGCAGCAAGAGAGTGTTTAGACACCCACATGCTTAATACATTTGATGCAGCTAAACTTCATCCCTAATAAGGGACTGAACTTGGCTACAGATTCCTTTTAATCAGGTCTCCCAGTGGTTGGGCTTTCTCAGCCAGAGCAGAAGGGAAGTGCTAAGGCCTCGGGTCCATGCCCAGATGAAGAAGCAGAGGCAGGAACAAAGCCGCAACACTTACATCCATCCATCTGGGATTTTCTTTTGTGAATGAAAAGAAAAAGGAAAAACATCGAAAATGTGACCTTGGACTTACAGGCAATATGGACACTTTGGGGAAGTTATGAAGCGTCTCCCATTCCCGCTTGAGGTACTCAATCGAGCCCACGAACACAATGTGCTTGAGCTCATGGTAATGGAAGTTGCTGGCACGGAGCGGCATCACCAGGTTCCGGAGGCCGATCAGGGCTGAGCTGACATCTCCAAAGATGCAGACCACGACATGGCCACTCAAGACCGTCATGGCAGCTTCACTTCGGGTCTGCAACAGAGGCAAGTGAGTGACTGCTGGAGAGAAGACGTCATAGGGCTCTTGGAAGGCTTGAAAAAAAAAATCATTTGAGCAAAATTCTGGAAGGGCACACCTGTAACTTTCAACCTAGAATGTACAAAATGAACTATGTAGCTAAAACGTGTGTACCCCTGTAATATTCTGAAATTAAAAAAAAAAAGACATTTGCACAAAGAATCAAGAAAACATTTGCTGAGTGCTTGCTATGCGGGATGATGTGCAATTAGTTTTATTTCATCATTTTATTTTTATTTTAGTTGTTATATACATGCCATATTTATCTATAAATTGAGTATGTACTATATTTATGTAATAACTATGCCAGAGGCTATCTTCTTTTACAAAAGATTTAAGGTATGCCATAGATATATGTAAGCAGCACTTTCATAACGATTTTGGGGGAGGAAGAATAAAAGGGAAAAGGAATATTTTTGTTATTTGGAAAGGGAAGTCTTAGTTTCCATGAAACTTTGGATAAAAGGAGCTGCCTTTTCTCTCACTGGCAGGATGGTAGATCTCTATATTGGTCTCAGCTCGAGAAATCCGAGTGTGGAGTTCTAGACTCATCAGTGAGATGTCAGCGCACTATTGTATCAGCAAGTACAAGAGGCCATCCAAAGCCCTCAGGCTAAATCCCTTCCACCACCTGCTTTTGTATGTCCAGGGAGCTAAAAATGGTCTTTGTGTTTCTAAATGGTTGAAAAAAATCAAAAGAAGAATATTTCATAATATATAAAAAAATTAAATAAAATTCAAATTTCTGTAAAGTTGTACTGGAACACAGCCAAGCTCATACACTGAGATTTGCCTATGGCTGCTTTTATGCTACAACAGCAGAGCTGATTAGTTGCAACCAAGATCGCACAGCCTGCGAAACATACATTATTCATTATAAGACCTTTTGCAGAATAAGTTTGTTGACCCCTGTCCAAGGCTGCCTTGGGGTTTCCAGAGGCATTCCTTGAGGAGCCCACTTTGCATACATTATTCAGAGAAAGACCCCTCAAATAATCATTAAAAGGGGCTAGAGCTAGATTAGGAAGAGCAACAGGCTAATGTCTTCTTCCAACTCCAGACTCGTCTACAAAGGAGACAAATGAAAGTGCACAATCACCCCATTTAGAGGCAGACCCCAACTTCCCAGGGCATATAAATAGTTAGACGTTGCTGGCCTTTGGCTCACTGTGCCAGTGAAGAGGATGATAATAGAAGGAGGCCAGCTACGGGCCTCTCTCTGCTTCTCCTGGTCCAATGCCTCCCATCCCTGTCCTCCCACTGCATGCCAGAATGGCCCCATGTGGCTTACAATTCTTTGGGGGAGGCATATTAATGTCCACTGCACAAATCAAACTCTGCTTGATTTAATCCCTAGAATTGACCAGTGCATTGATTGCTTAAATGCCAATATTGCAATGCACGACAATGTCAGGGTTATTATAGTAACCCCCAAGGAGAGGAGGAGGCTAGCTTTCACTCCCTGATCATTAGGATAAAGTACAGACTGTCACCATTTATTGGTTTCCCTCTGCAACAGTCCAGGGAAACCTGAGACACAGGCTGTAAGAAATGCTCTATAAACTGTGACCAGGGAGGACCCCGGGGAGCTCACATCACATATCATCACTTCATGGAGAAGACCTGGAGTTAGTTATCTGGGCTACATGGAAGTGTGACTGCCAGGGCACCACTAGCAGAGTCACCTAGTCTGTAACGTGCTGTGATGGGGCTCCTAATTATTTTTAATTGGCCACATCACCTGAGAGGCTAGCTCTCCTCAATGAACCACAGGACTATAAACTGGGTTCAAGGGTGGAAGCTGGAGTTTTAGAATGGGGAAGTGGCCGAGGCACAGAAGCTGACCCCAGGATCTTAGATCTGGGGATCCAAACACCAATTTTCAGACTGGTCACAGCAATATCACCTAGGGAACCCTGTAAAAATCCTAGTTCTTGAGCCTCAGCCCTCGAGAGTCTGATTCTGTCAGGTTTAAGCTCACTGGAAAAACCACTCATGTATTTCTCCAGGTATCTTCTATTTCTTATCCATCCTCCAAGGTCCAGCCCAACATGGGATTTAACAGCCTTAAACTCCTTCCATGCGCCACATGTCTGTATCTGACGGGACTTGCCTGGCCACTGAAATACATGCTAATCCTTCTTCCCTAGGTTAGCATATTGTACCTGTTACCACTTAGCTTTATATATATTGTTTCAGAATTACATTTTATATCTTATACGGTGATTTCCTCACAATCAGGTCCATCTCTTACATATTCTAATCCCCAAAGCAATTAGTGACCTATGTACAGTGGGTACACCCAACCCCGGACAGAGCCTCTTCCTGGGGCTGGCCACTTCTATCATTCTGATCTCTAGTCTGGTGTCACTTTAGAGAGGGCCTCTTGGCTCATATGTCTAGATAGCGCCTTGCAGTTTCTTTCTAGCTGAGGACCCTGCTTTACTTTGCCATAGCTCAGGTATCAATATCAGTGATGTTATTACGTGCTTATTTGTCTGCCTAGAGATCTCTTTGCTCCCTTCTAGAATCCAAGCTCTATGAGAGCAATTGTTGCCAGAGGTTGTGCCTCCATCCACAAGAGAACAGTGTGTGGCACATAGTAGGCCTCTTCTAAATGTTCTGTCAACTGATGTCATTTTTCAGATGTGATTGGTAGTAACTCACCTCCCTAAACTTTTTCATGCTCACAGATGTTGATTGGTTATTAGTTGGCATCCACATCTCAGGATATCTAGTAAGTCATAAAAACCCTAGGTCTTCGATAGGGCATCCAGACTATAACCTGGCACAGGTGGTGATAGCAGGGGACCACCAGCGCAAAGTGCCTCAGAGAACAACATGAGCATATACACACATGCAGCAGCTTTGTAGGTAGTGCCATCTACACACCTAGTTAGCCAGACAATGGCTGCTTGCTGAGAATGCTGAGTTTCTATGCTTTTGCCTACAAGGTCCACACCTCTGAGCCAGCCTCCAACACGCTGCTGCATTGGCTCTGATTACTTCTTTATAATTAAGTTGAGAAAACACACACATTGATAAAACACAGGAAATAATCGAGTGTTTTAGGACAAAGCCATTCTGAGGCGCTGGAATAGTCCTGGTTTAGGAAGGATGGTCCTGACTTCAGAAATGATAGCATTTTCCTGGCTGAAAGAAAGGAACAGGCCCACAGCAATGTGGGGAATAGCGGTTTGAGGGAGAAAGAACCTTTTGTCTGACTTCCCTGATTATTAATCCATTTTTCAGGGATTAGCAAGACAATAAACTGCAGGAGAGCTGATGGAGGCATTAAACCTGATGCTGTTGCTAGAACAAGAGCTGGGAGTAGCATGGACTCTTATCTAAGCTGACATTCCTGGGAGAACCCCACTTCTGCTTGGAAAATGTTCATGAGCAATCCAAGAAATAGGGCTCAAGATGACCGTGGTTCATCACTGTCATCATTAGCAAAGGCATTTGCCTGTCTATAATGCGTGCTAAGAAGGATCACAGATATGCAAGGCTATTATCTATAAGAAAAAACATTGTTATTAACAAATAACAAACAGGATAGCATTAGATTTTTTCATGACATTTAACAATATTAATGAGAAGAAGACTAACAGGTAACCTTATTGAGGCATGTGTTGTGTTTTAATCTTCACTGCAACCCCATGAGTTAGGATCATTCTCATCTCATCTTTGTACATGTAAGAGAACTGAAGCACAAGTCAAGCCACTGCTCATAGCTGTGTAGCTGTTACTGGCATAGACAGGTTCAGAACCCAGAGCCATGTCCACCAGAATTTCCTACATGCTGCCTCGTGAGATGCCTTTCACATGGTACATCATTGCCCACTGCTATAACAGGTCAATAAATATTCAGAGATCAAAACTCCTGAATATGGCTCCTGTTTCCATCAGAGTTCTAACAGCTTCAACCTATGTTCAGAATTTCAGTCATCAAAAATAATTGGGAACAGGGACGATAACATCCCCTCTCCAGTTTGGAAAACCTTAGTCTTGGCAAACCTAGTTTCGGGCAGAAGCTGATGCTATCTATCCTGCTATCTACCCCTGACTCACCAGGATGACTTTCTCTATCTCCTTGGGTGCACACCAATGAAACATCCCAGTAGAGTCGTATTTCTTCACGTTGGAGTCCATGTTGTCGATCTGATCATTGCCAGGAATTAACAAGGGGTCGTGCCTGGGGAGAAAAAGACAAGAAAACCTAAGTGGAAAATGTGATCAATTATAAATGGAAAGTACCCCTAGAGTTATATTTCAGAGGACATGAAAGATACAAAGGAAATGGTTGTCACCGAAGGCCAATGTTCAGGTTTGCAGAGCCCATCCTTTGGAAGACAACTGTCCCAACTACTGCACCCATCTGGAAGCGCAGCTGACCTTTGTTAGGAAATAACTCTGCCCGTCTCCTGCTCTTCTTTCCCTAAGTGGTCTTCATACCATTTTGTGGACTCAGCCTCCCTGTTTCCAGCTACCTTACTCGTTGTCTTCCTCTCATTTTACCAGCTATTTGATCTCCCCAGCACACACAGGCACACCCCCCCACACACACAAAGGGTTGCTATTAGCATCAGCAATGAAGGGGAAGGAATAGGAACAGAGCCTCATGCTGACTGACTGGCATGAGGATGGAAAGCCAATTACTAGCTCTTTCTGACTACAACTTCTGACGTGATGCTCTTCGCAGTAAAAGCTTTAACAGGCTGCACTTTAAATATTTTAGCAATTTGCCCAATCAGATTTTGCTCTTCCCAGCTGAAGGTCTTTAAAGATTCAGCAGCATGTCACTTCAGAGCAGATTGACTACCAAATGCCCACATCTGGAATACATGATTTCCATCCTAAACAACACCCTCTCTCCTTGCCTTGACAACTGTATTTGCACTAACCATCCAATGATGGTCCCGCTCCACACCATCCTCACGTCCCAATTGCAGCGTTCCTAGGATGAGAGCCTCTGACTCAGACACATCTTAATAAACTTGTCTCAAATTCTAAGGGCTACATTCACCCTCTCTGGCCTTGTTCATAGATGTAAAAGGAAGAGGCTTCTAACAAAGTCTCCCCTCCAGTGGGCTGGCAAAGCCTCACTGACAGCCTTAAGAATTATGGTAGAACAAGTTGTAGCTGGGTTATAGCTTTCATGTGAGAGTCCCAAATTAGTTTCATAATAGGGCTGTGTACATTGGGTACTTTTTCTTCCATTCTTGAGATACTTTACTAAGAAGAATATGTTCCAGCTCCATCCATGTTAACCACTGTGATGAAAATGTGTCAAATGGTTTATGAAGTGAGTGTATGATACCCCATGATCATATCAATGTATACAGTTATGATTTAATAAAAAAAAAAGAAAAGCTAATAAAAGTTAAATAGAAAAAAAAAAAAGAATTATGGTAGAACAGGCAGGTCTAACAATCCTGCTGCATAATTAGTGAGCTCCTGAATCTTGGGGCATAGTCAATGTCTGTGAATCTCTCTCTGAAAGTGATTCAGCACCTCAGTTTTTAGGAATGTTATTGTTGGTTTCTATGAAATTGACTTCATATAATTAGGACATGGTTGCAGGCATACTTAACTATCCAGACAATGGAGCTATCTTTCCTAAATAATATTGTCAACCCAAGACAGAAAATACAAATAGGTTCGAATTCTGGAAATTCACTGTGAAATGTTTTTACCTTTTAAATTATCTATTTCAATCATCAAAGGGTGATCTACGAGTCTCTCTTACATGGCTCATAGACCTAGAATTAAACATTTGAATAACTTCCCTATATTCGCCACCCCCACCACATAAGATAGAAAAACTCTTTCTCACTGCATTTATTTATGGTTGAGAATTGCTTTTAGGTTACACCAAATGACAAATACCATGTGAGGCAATCTTGCAAAGTTATCTTCAAGGAACATGCTAGATTACTATAGGAATTGTCATATCTGATCTTAAAAGCAGAACACAATCCAATTCCGACTAGCAGCTCAATATCTGGGTTGTTAGGAGGTCTTGAAGTGTTGTAAACCACCAGGCCACCTTTCAAATGCTGAAATTGGTCAAAAGTAATAAATGAGGTTGCTGATAAGAACTGGTAGCAGATCATGGAAAAAGCAAATTCTGAGGACTTTTTGTCCTTGAAGAATTTGTAATAGTTCCATAGATATCCAGAATTTAGAAGAAGTAGGTAGAAAGAAGCCACCATAGAGAAATGGTTTGAGAAAATGAACAGAATGAACTCTGTCTAGCACTTGAACAACATATTTCAGTTGCAAGATGATCTTAATAAACTTGCCCTGAAGATACAGAGCCAGTTTCAAATTCTCTTGCCCTGTTTACTGGTTGAAGAGAAAGTATTATCTCAGGAAGGTCTGAAACCTGCCCCCAGTCTATTTATGGTTTTAAAAACACTCAGGAGTGGGCTCACACAATATCAGCAAGCAAGCAAATGGTACAGAAAGCTGAAAAAAAAAAAAAAATTCCTGTTAGAAAAATGTGCCTTAGGGAAGAGGAGGTCCATTTTGGATTAGAATGTTTAGTTTTTCTCTGGGAAGGATCAGTCATTGGTAGAAGTGACCTTCAGACTTCATCTTAGAAAAGTAAATAAGCAAGCCTGATCAATTGTTCCTCAACAAAAAGAAACAAAGGCAGCTAATTTCAAGTTTCATTAACTGGAGGGGAGGGTTGGAAAAACCAGGATTTGAAACTTACAGCTACAAGCCATGATTTGCACTGGAACATTGAGAAACACACAGGAGGTATGCCATGTTACTCTCTACTCTGGACAAATCTCTCAGCCAGGCCTGGATAATTTAAATATAAATCATCTAGAATTTACCCTAAAAGGTCTGATTTGAGGAACATCAAAAATCTCTCTGAACAAAGATTCTTTCCTTTTCTGACAAGCCATGGTGCTTAGAATTGTAACTTTAGTTTCCTGAATCAGTAAAGCAATCAATAATCATGAATTCTCTGTTCTGAGTCAAGCATGGAGAATAGAGGGGTGATTAAGACCAAATGCCTAGTCAAAGAGAAGTACACAAAATGGCAGCAGAGGAAAAACGTAAATGGCTATAGTAGACAGTGGTAAATGTTATAGCAAATAAAATACAAGGTAGTATGAGAATACCAAGAAAAAGCTGGTTCATTGCCTGGTATTTGAAAAGCACGAAGGAAGGCTTTGCAAAAAAGTAGCATTTTATCTGAGCCACGAAAAGTGAGAGGACCCACAGCATATTTTAGTGTTGCTTCACCAGAAACCATTGGGACCCACTCAGAGAAATGAGGCCCAAATGAAAAGAGCCAAAGAATGGAACCCCAGATCATGGTTAAAATGTCAACTAAATAAGATTATGTCTATTATAGAATACTTTGACTCTGAGATTCAGTATGGAGTCATCAGTTAACTTCTTATTTTTTTTAAGTATCAAAAAATAGACAACTAATATTTATAAATAAAAGTAAAAAATAACTTCAAAAAACAGTTGTCCACGGAGACTTCTGCTTCTAAATTAAGGTTTCTGGAGTTTATAATACAAGAAGTCAGTCCAAGTTTTGCCACGGAGCACACCAACCAACATGGTGGTGGTCCAAGGAGGTCCAGATGAATCAGGCAATTTGTTACACATGGGAAGGTGGATCATCAGAAACCACCCTGAAAAAGGCATTCCAATATCTTCCTTGTACAAGATGATGAAGAAATCCACCACTCCTCAAAGACTTGTTTGGAACTGAGGACCAATACTAGATGATAGTTAATGACTTTGTGTATTCCTTTCACTCACAAAATAATCCCCAACCTCCTTAAAATGCACCATAATTAATTCAAGGGTCCTTTGTCACTATCAACTTTGGGTAATAGAGACTCTATGAGGTGAGGCACATCTACTGTTTTATTGTTACAGGCTGAATTTTGTTCCTTCCCCACCACCAAATTTGTATGTTGAAGTCTTAATCCCTAGTACCTCAGAATGTGACCATATTTTGAGGCAATGATCTTTAAAGAGGTAATTAATTTAAAATTATGTCATTGGGTGGACCTTAATCCAATTGACTAGAATCTTTGTAAGAAGAAATTTGGACACAGACTTGTCCAGAGGGAAGACCATGTGAAGACAAGAAAAGATGGACATTCACAAGACACGGAGAGAGGCCTGGAACAGATCCTTCACACACAACCCTCAGAAGGAAATAACACTTCTGAGACTGTGATCTCAGACTTCTAATTTATAAAACAATAAGAAAATTAATTTCTATGTTTTACGATACTGGGTCTGTGGTACTGTGTTACAACATTTCTAGCAAATTAATATAATAGCATTAACTTTGAAGAAAAATAAGCACAAGGCACTCCTTAGCTGATGACCCTGGCAGCCCTTCTTGAATCTTAGGTTTTCCCGTCCATTTGATGGAAGAAAGCACCCTGCCACTACCTTAGGAATAAATGGAAATACACCAGTAATACACAATATCTTCTTCAAAGGTTTTGAGCTAATGTCCCTCTCCTCCTTGGCACCACCCTCGCATCTCCCATCAGCAACATACATACAGAATTAGTTAGACCTGTCTGCTCTGCCAGAGTGCTGACTGCTCCCTGGTCTTTAACTTATACT
This sequence comes from Nycticebus coucang, assembly GCF_027406575.1. Lineage (NCBI taxonomy): Eukaryota > Metazoa > Chordata > Mammalia > Primates > Lorisidae > Nycticebus > Nycticebus coucang. The sequence continues at coordinate 90,685,081 of NC_069782.1, read as the reverse complement.
TGCATTTGAGGATCTATACCAATGACAACACAACATAAGGCAAAGAGGAAACCTGAAAATTAGCCAGTAAATTTAGTCAGTCAAACTGAGAAAGCCCATTTCCAAATGGGGTATTTGGCAGTTGATATTAATCAAGGCAACAAACCACTTATTTCCTAGTGACAGCATGCCAGAGAGGTTAGGTGAGCTGGCTCCCGAGTCAACGTACACTCAAACCAAGCCAGAACAAGTATCTAACTCTCTTCAATTCTATGAAAGCTGAGAGAGGCGAGGAGGTTGCAGAAGAAAAGTCTGAGAGACTGGTTCATGGGGTTTAGGGGAAGAAGCTATCTCTGTAACATAAAAGTACAAGGAAGCAGCTAGCGCTAATACAGCTGCAGCACATTATCTAGATCAGTGGTTCTCAACCTGTGGGTCACGACCCCATTGTAACAATGAAAATACACTCTGCATATCAGATGTTTACATTATGATTCATAACTGTAGCAAAATTACAGTGATGAAGTGGCAATGAAAATAATTTTATGGTTGGAGGTCACCACAACATGAGGAACTGTATTAAAGGGTCACAGCATTAGGAGGCATTAGGAAGGTTGAGAACCACTGATTTAGATGATCTAGTTGAGATAACTGATGAAGGTGGCTAGACACCAGGTTTAGACACACTAGACAACAGGTTTTCAATATAGATGAAACTGTCTTCTATTGGAAGAAGATGCCATCTAGGACTTTCATAGCTGGAGAAGAGAAGCCAATGCCTGGCTTCAAGCCTTCAAAAAACAGGTTGACCTTCTTACTAGGCGTGACTAAAGCTGGTGACTTTAAGTTGAAGCCCTTGCTCATTTACCATTCTGAAAATCCTAGGGGAATTAACAATTAGGGTAAATCCACTCTGTGTGTGCTCTATCAGCAACAAAGCCTGGAGACAACACATCAGGTTTACTGAATACTTCAAGCCCACTGTGGATATCTACTACCAACCAAAAAAGAATTCCTTTCAAGATATCACTGCTCATTGACAATGCATCTAGTCACCCAAGAGCTCTGATTAACGGTGTTTTCGTGCCTGCTACCACCTCATCCATTTTTTAGCCAAGTATCAAGAAGTAATTTTGACTTTCAATCTCATCATTTAAGAAACACATCATAAGACTATGGTCACCACAGATAGTGATTATTCTGATGGAGCTGGGCAAAGTCAATTGAAAATCTTCTGGAAAGGATTGACCATTCTAGATTCCATTAAGAGCATTTGTGATTCCTAGAAGGTCTAAATACTAACATTAACAGGAATTTGAAAGAAGTGGATGACTTTGAAGTTTCAAGACTTTAACAGAGGAAGTAATTGTAGATGTGGTAGAAATAGCAAAAGAACTAGAATTAGAAGTGGAGAAAGAAATGGCTGAATTGCTGCAAACTTATGATAAACTTGAACAGATGAGGAGTTGTTTCTCACAAGTAAACAAAGAAACTGATCATTTTTTTCTTTTTGAAATGGAACCATACCTCTGAGGAAGATGCTGTGAACATTATTGAAATGAAAACACTTTTGTGTTTCATTTAATTGATAATGCAGAGTTTGAGAGGATTGGCTTTAATTTCAAAAGAAGTTCTGCTGTAAGTAAAATGCTATCAAACAGTATCAGTATTATGCACTATAGAGATCTTTGTGAAAGGTGGGGTCAGTCAATGAAGCTATTTTCATAGTTGTCTTATTTTAAGAAATTTCCTCAGCCACCCCAGCTCTCAGCACCCACTGTGATCATTCAGCAACCACCAACATCAGGGTATGACCCTCCACCAACTAAAAGATTATGACTTGCTGAAGGCTCAGATGATTATTAGCATTTCTTACCAATGACATATTTTTTCCTTGGGTTACAAAGAGAGATTTTATTTAGGAAGAAAAAAGAGAAAGTTCAGACCACTTCCAAAGAGAGTTAGATGTCGGTCCCTCTCATGAAGAAGAAAAGGTGAGAGAGACCAACATTTTTAATTAAGGTACTGACAGTGCTTTTTTAGACATGATGCTATTACCCACTTAATAGACTACATTAGAGTCTAAACATAAATTATATATGCACTAGAAATCCCCCCCTCAAATTGCAGGCTTTGCTTAATTGCAGTATTTATTTTGTTGGAGTAGTCTGGAACCAAATCTGCAGTATCTCTGAGGTATGCCTATGAAAGATCTTTGTTTTGAGGGTTTTCAGAGCAAGAAATGCCACTTGCCATCAATTAATCTCGGGAAGTGAACTAAATGCCCTGTTACAGCAGAAATGTAGAAAGCCTGCCTTGAAGACAGCAGCCTAAAGCAAAACCACTAATCCCTTTTCTAGCAAACCCGCTGTGAGGAAGTCAGTGTTATATTTTAAAGAGCACAATTCCCCTTATGGGCAAAGCCAGCAAATCCTAGTTTGTTCTGTGGCACCGGGTTCAATGCTGGATTTCAGAAATTTATATTACAGTACAAGTAACCAACCAACAAAGCAAAAAGTTATGAAAGAGGAAAGTTACAAAATGGCTGGAAAATTGCATCCTTTTCTCTGTTTGATTTGTAAGACCTTATATCTTACTGCCTGGTAAGGTCTTTCCTGTCATTATGAACATCCCATGTAAATTAAGGACAATCCTGCAGCAGTCTCCCTGGGAGATGGGAAGCTTGATAAAATGCAGGAGAATTTCTCATTCCCCTGCAGGCCTTTCATCTTAGTGGCAAATACCAACTTCATTGAGCATCTATTATGTTGGGCACCATGCCGGGGATACCAGGACATTTCTCAGGCTGCACAGTTTTGCTCAAATGATCCTCATAAAGCCGTTATCCTGGACAACCGAAGAAACAGAAGTTGTTTACCTCCCCAGGAACTCCTACAGAAGTGTGAGACGCTCCTTCAGAGAGAATAATGTGTGTGCCTGTCTCATCCACCAGATGGTGAGCTTACTTAGGGCAGGAATCTCCTATTATACTCCTCGGGTATTTCCAGAACCCAGCAGAGGACACAAACGAACAAAAGGATCTGACAAATGCTCCTTAGTCTCTGAACAGTCTTGAACCAGCTAACAAAGAAATTTGCCAAACCAGGCCAGACCTGCCAGAAATTTGCCCAGGGACGGCCTTCTTATTTACTGTTGATATTTTGCAACAGTTTGCTTTGGGAACGACCAGGGCTCTGGTACCATTTTTCACCAATAGGGACTATCCATGAATGAAGACATAGAGTGTTCACCATAAAAGAAGTCATCCTGAAGTGAAGGTCAACTCTAAATTAAATCTTTCACCAATCGAGGCTGTCTAGGGTGCGCCAACAGCCAACTACTGCAACTATCAGTGGGGAGGACTTGTGGGTGGTATCAACAGTGCTCAAGACGTATGTTTCTATTTAAGCAACTATCTGGTGCCCCAGCCTTGACAAAGGCTGACCATCTAAGAGGCAGGCTTCTGACACTTCAAGCTTCTCTCACTGCTCTCATTCTTAAAAATGGTGCTTCTCAAAGTGTGGCCCCAAATCAGCAGCATCTGAATCACTGGACAGTTTCACAGAAATGTCAAGTCTTGAGCTCCAGCCCAGACCTGCTAGACTTATCGGACTGTGGCCCAGCAAGCTATGTTTTAACAAATCCTTCCAGGTGATTCTGACACCTGCTAAAGCATGAAAACACTACCCTTAAATTTTTCCCACATGGAGAATCTATCTGGCTTGAACAATCCTACCAAAATTAGGAACTTTCAGCAATGCATAGTCTATAAGGCTATGGTTCCAGCAAGGCAAGAACTAGACCGAGGCAAGGGAGGTGCCCAAGGTGCAAAATCAAAGGAAGCATCTTCCCCCTGGTCATCCATCCTGCCTCTCTCTAATGTTCTAGAAATTGAGACCTTGGCAACACTTGGGGATTCTTAGCCTAGATGCTATACTAATGATTCTTTTTTGACTGACCTTTCTTTCCATGAGCTAACCAGAATTTTAATAAACACAAATAAGTAAGTTAAATATTAGTTTTTGTAATGTGCAACACTTATAATTGGAATTCATTGTTCCGTCTTCCTTTTTTCCATCTCTTCTTCCACTCCACACAAGACAACCTGGCCTCTAATTACTGAGTCATTGACTAGTGTTCAAAAATGTCAGCCTGTGGCAGCCATAAGAGACTGAGCTCCATCTCAGGTACTTTCCTCAGGAGGGCTCATATTTGCATGCCCAGCACCATAAATGGCACCAACTGGATCTGCCTCATTCTTGGGTGCCTTTGGCTCCTGGATAAATACTATTTCCTGCTACTTTGCAAGAATCCTGACTTTTGGATTATAGATCCTGCCTTAAGTCATGCTTTGTGGGGCTTCCCCACTCCTGGTAATGATCATTGTGCCCAAGACCCCACTGCCCATCTCCCTGCCCCCATCTCTCACCTGATGACCATCCCAGGAAGCCACATTGACAAAATTCTCAGACCAGGCTCCAGCTACCCTGGCAAAACTAGGTACCTTTTCAGCTTCTCTTTGTCTATCTACCTGTATTATTTTCCCTGCTACCACCTGAGACATCAGCTCTTGCTAGACAGCTAGCATTTTTAGAGGAAGAAGGAAATTACTGCCTATCTACTGCTTGGGAGGCAGCCTGGGAGAACCGACATGTTTGTCAACCCTAGAGGAGACTGTACAAGACACTCTTGAAATGAGAGGCCGGAATAATGACTCTCTGCTGAGCATGACCTTGTCTGAGGAGCTGCGTCCAGTCCACCTACGCCTTGGTACCATGATACTGACTCTTTCTTTCTTCTCCAGTGCTGGGGGTGCAGGAGCACGTCATATACTATTAGTTTGTGCACTGAGCCAAATTTACTTAGCTAAGCTGCCCTGCCTTTCTTCTTTCTTCTGTCCAGTGGAAGAAATTGTGAGGATGGCGTTCTGCCTCCAACTCAGACTTAGCCCAGGCGCTTTGCCATTTTCTATTACTAGAACCTTTCATGTTGGCAGGCTCTGATGTGGGAAGTCCTAATAAAAAGACCCCCGTGAAAGGTCTGAGTTGAAGGAGAGGCAACAAGACTTAACAAGCAGATGAGTTTATTTCACTTAATGATCAGTCGATGCCTGAGAGGATAATTTGTTTTCCTCAAATCATATTTCCCTTCCCATTTAGGAAACTAATGTCTAACATTTCCTGGGTCTCCTGACAGGAAACGCTCCTCAAAACGTTCCATTTCTCTGTTTGGGTGATGTCAGTTCTGCATGGTAGCCTGGCCAGGAGCTATCGCTTTGTGTAAATTGTCTACCTGATATATCCTATGTGCAACCTTGTGGACCGTGCTGCTCTTCTGATGGCAGGAATGAAGTGTGTCCTTGGGAAAGCTGTCTTAGCCCAGTCCCGGTCCACTGTTCTACAGCACACCTTGGATGGCTGGGCACCCAGAGGAGCTGGGTGAGCCTTCTGTTTCACACCTCTGTACTGATGTAACATGTGTCTTGGAAAGGCCCTCGGGGAGGCTTCCAAACTCTGTCTTATGCTTCCACCAAAGATCCTCTAAAACAGAAAGTTCTCAACCTTCCTAATAATGCCATGGCCCTTTAATACAGTTCCTGTGGGTTGTGACCCACAGGTTGAAAACTGCTGCTCTAAGAACGTAAGTTAGGGCACTGCCTCCTCAAAAACCTGCAAGGGTTGCCCAATGTCTATGACAGGTGAAAGCCCTCATGACTGGGCACCAGAATAATCTTCCACTCTCAACTCCAGCTGCGCTACTCCAAGGACCCTCTGGCTCCAGACACACCAAGCCATTTACTGTGCTCTGAGCATTTTCCCTATTTCCTCCATCTTCCTTACTACCCTGTTTCCCTGAAAATAAGACATCCTCCGAAAATAAGACCTACTTACAGGAAAGATAAGACCTCCCTTGAAAATAAGACCTAGCGCATCTTTGGGAGCACACCTTAAAATAAGACACTGTCTTATTTTCGGGAAAACAGGGTAGGTAAAACTTAACTAGATTTACTGGACTTTATATTTCTGTGTCTCAGTTTCCCCATCTGTAAAATGGGGGAAACAACATTATCTATTCACACATCTGCTATGAGGACTCAGTTCACAGGCATTACACTCCTGTAAGGATAACAATGAACGGTAACAATGAACAAGAGTAGGTGATAGAATTCATAGAACATTCTATTCTCCTCATCATACAGGGCTGGGTTCCATGAGAGTTTCTTCATAAATCAGGCTCAGCCCCCCAAACCAGAGGTAACAATAGCTCTTTTCATTCTCACAGCCCAAGCTAGGATAATCTCCCGTGTTCTTCTAACTTTATTTTGCTGTACATGTTTCGCTATCTCTGATGCTAAACTATAATCATTTTCAAGGCAGGGATCTAGTCATATCCATCTTATTTTAGATCCCTCAAAGAGCTTCCACAAGACCTTAACCGTAGTAGGCTTCCACTAAACATTTGTTGGGTGGGAATTAATCTGAGAAGAAATAAAAACAGGCAGCTACAACTTAACAATAGGGGGAAGTGTGAAAGGGGAGGGGTGGGTAGAGGGAGGGGAATCGGTGGGATCACACCTGTGGTGCATATTACAGGGGTATTTGCGAAACTTGGTAAATGTAGAATGTAAATGTTTTGGCACAGTAACTGAGATAACGCCGGAAAGGCTATGTTAACCACTGTGATAAAAATGTGTCAAATGGTTTATGAAGTGAGTGTATGATGCCCCATAATCATATCATTGTATACAGTTATGATTTAATAAAAAAATTAAAAAAAAAAAAAAAACAAAAGAAAAACAGGCAGCTGAAGTGCCTGGAACTTCTGGGTTCCATTTGAAGGCATTTACTCTGTACCTAGGCATTTACTCTGTACCACCTGCCCCGTGGAGAAATATTCTCATCATCTAAAAGAATGTGTGTAAATGCAATGACTTAAAGGTGGGTCTGGCATGAACTGAATTGATTGAAAATCAGGGGGTTGTGAATCAAGTTTTCAGGAATTTACATATCTATTTCAACCATAGTCAAAATGGTATCTAGTGTCTTTTTTTTTTTTTCCTATACAGACTCCCTAGAAAGCGTTCGTTGAATGTTCACTAGAGGCCTGGCATGGTGGCTCATGCTGATAATCCCAGAATTGTGGGAGGCTGAGGCAGGTAGATTGTGGGAGGAACTCAGGAGTTCAAGACCAGCCTGAGCAAAAGTGAAACCCTGTCTTTAAAAATAGCAGGTGCCAGAGTTGGGGAGGCTGAGCCCAAGAGTTTGAGATTTGTGAACTATGACAACAGGGCAACAGAATCAGATGCTGTCTCAAAAAAAAGAATGTTCATGGGGTATGTAAGGCCTCCAAATTAAGAACTCTTGACTTAGCTATTTAAAGACCAAGTTTGTGCCCTCCTACCCCAGGGCTTTACATCTGAAGACAGACATGACTGTCCTTACAATGCACAAATCCACGAAGTAGGAAGAACTGGGCACAGGGATACTTGGTGACTTTAGTGGAAAACTAGGAAAGGCTTCTTAAATAATTCCAAGTTAAGAGACCACAAGCAAAGGAAATAAGAGGCAGACAGAGAAAGGGCCTTGGGAACCTCCATATTCGCTCCTCCTTGGTGGATGTGAAGCCAAAGGTTACCCATCATGTGTCTTCAGCTGGGAGCACAGACACTCGCCATTTGGCTCAGTCTAGTTGTGATGGTTGTTCTCTGTTCGGGTGACTAAAAAACATACTATCTTGGGATCCGGACACACAAAATGAGGCTGTTCACCTAATGATCGTGTAGAGAGTTAAGTGACACTTAAACACCAGGGTAAGCCTGATTCCAGAACAAAAGGGAGACAAAGGCCATTAGCACAGAGTCCCTGTTGCATTTCCTGCTGGCAGATGATTTGGAAGGAGCCTTCACGCAGGAGCCTGTTTTATTTGCAGAAGCCACAGTGGTAAATTAAAGCCCATCCTAGCCCATTTAGGGCTCTCCGATTTCTCTTGGAGCTCTTCCTATCACTGCCCACAAGCCACTAAAACCTGCCCGCATTCAGAATGATTGATTCTGCTCAAACAGCAAGCCACAAACTCATGTCGAAAACCCACTTCAAATAAGTCATTAGCTTCCTTTATGGATTTTTTGGGTCATAAGGAATAGGACCTGGGAGTCCCATCTTTTGTAGAGCAGAAAGGGGCCATTTGAAGAGGTGGGTGCAATTGGAAAAGCCACAAGAAGCTGAGTGAGCCCCTATGTTTTCTGCCAATCAAAGAAAAAGAATTTAACAAAAATAGACCCCACTACCTCATTGGCAATGCCAGAAACTCAAATGCAAACCAAAGAACTCACTTCACTACCTGCAAGTGAAAGAAAATGGGGAGAGGGCTCAGAAGGGGCCTGTCTTTGCTCCACGTCAGACAGGATCTGTGAAGCACACAGGACATGGAACATCTAAGACTTTCCATTTGTCCTGGGACGGCCCGTTCTAGCTAGGCTGCCGGGGAGACTGTTGGGGGCTGGTGAGATGAAGCATCCCAGTGGCAGTAGCCATGGCCGCAGCAGCAGCAGCCCAAAGGCAGCAACACAAGAAACCTGGGTTCTGCAGCTTGGCAAGTTTCCCCTCACCACCTGACTCACGTTTAGCAATTCTGATGTACCACGGAGCAGACAGCTCCAGCCTGGGACGACGGCCTCCCTCAGCCCCTCTCCGGCAGGCAATGAAAGCAAGATCCACTTTGAAAATTCTCCCCCATCATGCAAACTGACATAGGCATGCTTTTCAAAAACCCACAGCCAATCTGTTGATCATTACTTATTTACAAAGGCCTTCGGGCAGAAAGTCCTGTAAAAACCATACTTGATATGGTATACACTAGCTTTTTCTGCTTGTGGAAAAAAAAAAAGTCCCCCAAGGCTACCTCAAACCATCACTTTCTATTGCACATAAAATGTAGCGTGTAACACTAAAGTATTTAATATATATGGTATAATATATCTACAGGAAAGGCATTTGTGTAGAAGTATGTTACCCTGGATTTGGTAATTTGATGTTTTGCTGAAGGCTATGACTTAAAAAAGCCTCCACCTCGTACAGAAGACCTGTCATCTTGGTACCCAAGAGCCAACAGAATAAAGAAGTACCCTTAAGCGGCAAAACTTTGACACAGCTTTGAAGCATATGAAAACAGTATAACTCCTCAGAATTATTATTACTCAAGATCAAAGAAATGAGCCATACTTTACATAGCAAACAGGGACAGGGAATTTGGCTCCAAAGGTTTCAGATTTTTCAGACTTCTCTTTATTTATTTGCTTCCCTAAATTTAGGCGAAGGCAAGAGCCTGGGCTTTTCTTTACTTTAAATGGCTATAACTATTAGCCTTAGATAAGGCGATTACCTAAAGGTGAGTAAATAGGAAATGAATGCTGGTATGACAACCTGCATCATAAAAACGAGAGATTGTCACTTGGCGCATTTTATTCCTCCCCATAAACTACAAACAAGCATGTAAATCAGCAGCACCCAAGCACAGCTGAGTGTAGGGGAAGACAGAGAACTTCTAAGGAAACACTTTTCAGGAGTAGATGGCCGGAATGATGAGGGAGATGGGGATGGGGGGGGTCTTCCATTGAGGACTTGCACCCTCCATCACATGAAGAAGGGCTGTGCTTGCCGAGCTCCAGAAAGGTGGACCTGGAGGGCCAAGGAGATGGGAGTGTGGTTGGAAAGTGGAGAATGGAAATCGCCATTACTTATTTCCATAATCAAAGGAAGGAAAAGTGGCCAGAGGTGGTGAAAAGAGACAAGTAATGTCAGGGTGACAGGTGTTTCCATGTTGGTAACCATTTATAAGGAGCAGTGCAAATCTGAGATCATTCCTATTTCTCTCAGGTGTCAGAGAGTCAGGATGTTGGGGAAAATCAGCTCTGGGATTGAAAGATGTATTCAAGACAAAAGGGGAAATGAAAGGGGACTAGGCCACGGACAGGAATCTGCAGGACTCTGTTGAAATCTGAATTCACTTGCTACTTCGTGGAGGAGGCCATGGTCAAGACAGAAGGAAGAGAGAAAGGAAGGAAGGAATGAAAGAAAAGACGGACAGAAGAAAGGGAGCGGGTGCACTATGCTGTATTTCATAATTAATATTGCTTTTAGCCTAAGCAGAACTGGATTACTTTTGAACTTTGCTTTGGCAAGTCCACAGATTATTAGCCTTTTTTATCAGTCAAAATCAATTAACGGAAATTTGATTTCAATCGACAGGATAAAAGGAAGGTAATCTTCAGGTTCATTTTTGATTGTGATGATACATCTCACATATGGCCTTAAGTACAGAAAACAGTCCTCGGAGGGACCCCAGTAGAAAGAGACTTGCCACAGGCAAACTAACCGCACGAGTTCCTCTGATTGGTTACCGGTGTCATTAGTGCCACTGCTGTTTAGGAACTACACACAGACAGGACACGGTGACAGCTAAGACTTTAAAGCCTATGTATTTTTCAAACAGCTTTTCAAACTGTTTTTCATGACAGAATTTTTTCAGCTCTATCATTAACCGCTGACAAGCTGACAGAATAAATACTGGAGCCTTTAAGAAGCCATCTAACGATCTTGCTCCCCTCCTTTGCCTGTGCTTGCTGGGGAGGGGAGGCTGTGGGCCTGGGCAGGGTGAGAAGGGGTGAGGGAGGAGAGCAGGAGCTAAGAGGGGAGCGGTGGGCAGCCGGCCCCTCTCCTTACCTCATCAGCTTGGGCGAGGAGTTGGGTGAGTTCCGCATACCTCCGTTCCGCTGCTTTTTTTTGGGTGAGAGCGTTGACGGCTGCTCATCTTCAACTGGAAATACAGGCAGCTCATGAGATTATGAACAGTTTGAGGGCAGACTGAAATATAGGCAAAATGTCAAAGGACACACACTCAAGGCTCAGTCACTCACTGGGAATTCATGGCTATTTTTTTAGGACCCAATGACAAAGACCAAATGTGTTAGTCAAAGAGGCCGGCTTAGGGAAGGTGAAAGCACCACCTCTTTACACTCCAGCCCTTGAACATGCACTTCAAATAGACTAAAACAGTTTGTAAACACCCTGCCGTGAGAAAAAAAGTAGAAATTGTGATTTATCTGTGTACAAAAATACATATATCTATAAATGAATCATCAATCATTAGTTAATTTTGGTTACTTTGCTTTGCCGGTAATCGAATGAGTTTGCTTGTAACCAAAATAAAAAATGAGGTTGTATGAAAGTGTCAGCATGATAACTGCCCGCGTGCTGCTTCTCCAGGTGAACCAACTTAACTGGCTCCTAATCCCTGCACGCCAGAGAAAGAGCCTTGAAGAGAAACAAGGATTCCAGGCCTCACCAGCCAATGTCTCCATCAGTCAGGGCAGAGAACATTGGCACCTGCTGGCTGCGAATCCCCAGCCCAACTCTGCTCTTCTCCTTCCAGCTGCCAAGAGGTAGAGCATGTGGGGCTGTGAAAATAGGGTCCTTTCTCAACACATTAAGCCAGGAGGACTAGGGCTGGCAAAGTTGGAGAGCCAGGCTGGAGAAGAGCCCCAGAATGAAGGAGGAGATTGCCACTGAATGAAATCTCCAGTGATGTGGTGTGGGGCAGGGATGGTGGGACTGCTCAGGGAACTGGAAACCAAAAGCTATGCTCTGAAGGTCTGAACCACACAGATCGCTAAGCAGTGTGAACTTCACTCACAAAAAACACAGCACACTCTACTGCTCTCACCCAAAGACACCCACTAATAAGCTTTGCAGATGTATTAGCCTGCATCATGCTTCTTTTTAAGAGAGCTGCTTGATAATTAGCAGATGCGTACCCAGCCTGTCACCCAAGGGCATCAGCAGCAACATTCTAGTCCTCCCCACATAACCCCCCTCTCCCCCCAATTCAGGCTAAAGCTGTAACGTCAAGAAGGAAAAACAGGATCCTCAGATTCTTAGAGTTGACTGCAATACAGACTAGGAGGAAGCACCCCGGAAACTCACAATGCACAGCAGTGACCTTAAACCTAAGAAGAGAAATATTAGCAGTGATGATCTCGAAAGAAGCTTGCTATGTTAGCAGTGTGCGGGGCAGAGATGGGGGAGAGGATGCCCCCTCACCTACTTGGTATTATCCAGGGAGACCCATATCAGTACACTCATTGTGTGGCACCTCCCTCAAAACCAAATGAATTTCTGAGGTTACGATACATGGTTCCAGCGGGACTGTGATAAGCCAACTACCCACCAAAGCTGCTTGTTTTACACCCTCCTATTCTTCTGCAGTGCGGCGTTGTCTAAAGGCTGACTGACACAGGGAATGGGCACAAGAATGTGGTGCGAAGTGAGGGCCGTAGCGGAAGAAATGCAGGCAGGCGAGCACCTGCAGAGAGCGGCCATCCTCTCTGCCGCACCTGCTCCTCCGTGCCCGGCACGGGCCGGGCCAGATCAGTCACTCAGCGCTCCAGGCAGAGACTACGTGGCTGGGAGGATGTGGCATCTTATCAGAAACGAGTATCCAGAGCAAATCACAGAGAGACTACACAGCACTTAAAAGATTAAAGGAAATAAATACAGCCACATAAATGGTATCGAAAAAAATCACTTAGAGTTGATATGCATCTCTCCTCAAGCAAACAGGCACTCAGAGCTGACCTGAATCCATCTTCCTTTCCCAGGATAGGGGACAAGACGTCCCAGGCAATAATGGGGTAGAAAGGCAGCGAGGGTGTGTGTGTGTGTGTGTTTGTGTGTGTACTTTCGCCATTAGAGAGTAGAGTAGAAAGTCTTACACTGACTCTACCCATAATAGAAGGTCACTTCTTAAAACGGGCCACTTGCAACTACTGCATTCTTCTCAGCGTGACCTCGAGTAGTCACGTAATATGCTGGACCAAATAGCGTGTGTGTTTGTGTTTGTGTGCGTATGTGAGTAGAGCTAGTGAGGGTACAGGTTCTCTTTTACACAGCCTTCTAAAAGTTATAGTTCAATATTTCCCTTCTCCAAACAGTCTATTATCTAATCTAGTCTCCGGTGGCTAGCTTTCTTCAAGGTCACCAGATGTTACCATGGCTGTCTCATATAGTAAGTCCATATGAATTAAGTCCCCAAAGGAAGTCACCCTCCCTGGCTTGTCCATTAGATCTTTTGCTTAATTTTTGCTCCTCCATTCGCACTGGGTGTACAATAAATAGTCCACTTTGGTTAAGTGGTCACCATTCTTAAACCTTGTCGCTGTTTACTTGCACTGATCTTCAGATGGGACTCTTGTGAGTGAATCCCTGTTAGCTAGCTCCAGGGAGACACCCCATGTTGGTAGTAAGGTTATATCTCCTTCTATGCAAAGAAACAATTTATTTTCATTGCAACTCAGAAAGATCATCCACCATAATCATACTGCATTGAAACTGGGGTTTGTTCTCTTAAATAAAACTTGTGTTCAAAGGCTTTCTCCCACACTCGTGGCCTGAAGATGGGGGAAATATTTCCAGCTTAAATTATGAACGTTGTGTAATGGAGACCATTACATATGGTGTAGATCCCCCAAGAGGAGCAGTGATAACTTCTTTTTCCTAAGTACGATATAAACCATATTTAATTATTATCCTTACATGGATCCTATCAATTTCTGCACATTTAAAGAAAGCAGATCTAGGAAAACTTTTAGGTAAGCTATAAAATATAATTTACATTTCATGGCCTCCGTGACTACCTGAGAGGAATAAAAATGAAATTAAAAGGGAGGCTTCAATTTACTTACTTTTACAAAAGACAAATGCATGGAAGTAATGGGCCACCACCTCATGACAGTGCACATTGAGAGGTTCATATCTAATCTCTTTTTTTGGCTAATTACATCTCTATCTTGAGCATTTTCACCTGCCTTTGTACTATGGGAGCCACATGAAGACATGATCCTTTAAAGAAACCTGACTTACCAGGTTCTTTAAAATACAAACAAGTTTGGGCATCTAATGTGGAATTTTTATAGGATGTGAACTTCATCTAGTCTCCAAGTACTCATAAAATTCAAGGGCTTGTTTTTGCACATCCCTAAGTATAACACTTAATGTGCTGTTGTAACTTCCCAGCGCTCCCTTGTCTAATAGGCACTGAATCTAACAGTTTTACAGTTTGGGAAGACTCAGTGCTAGAAAAATGTCAGGCAAGTCTAATGAGGCTTCAGATCCCCTGGTTTGCGCTAGAGTTTAATTTAAAGTTACAATGATGTTGTAACATGTTTGCTTATACTTGACTAAAGAGGATTCGTTATTTCAGTGACATAATCTCCAGACAATGTTCTGAGAATTGATTTAAGATGTGGTGGTAATTCCAATAGCCGTAATGCAGAGTCGAACATCTGTAACAACATTTTTACTCGACTTTTCATCAGCATTCTGTTTTCAAGCAAAAGAAAGGCGATGTCTTCCAGAAACACTGGCCAAAACTCTGAGCTTACTTCAAAATGATCATATATTTTACTGGATTTTTAAAAGAAATATCTTCCTTTATCAGCCTCGCCAGATGGCAGACTCTGGGTCAGAGTTTACCAATGCCTCTTCATGGGTCCTCGGGGTGAAAGGGGCCAACAGTTCCAATCCTCAGCTTTCCCAGACAGTCTAATGCCTGCTTAAGATGGACCCAACACTCCGCTCCAGCCTGAGGCTCGTTCCCTCCTCTGCGTCCCCCCAAAGAGATTTAGGGGGATGGTGCCTTTTAAGACTTCAAGGTGAGTTTTTTGGCTAGAGTTTAAAAATCGCTCAAAGCAAATAAACTCAAAAATGTAATAAAAGGCAAACAACCTATAAGCATGAGTTGACCGACTATCTCCATTACGTTATTAATCACCACATCTGCAGAAACCCACATCTGTACACACTTAGCAGGTCATTAGTAATGTCATATTCACACTGGAATCACTCAGAGTAAGAGTCATGCAAAGTGGTTGGAACACAAAGGCATGTAGCTAACAGAGCTTCTGACTGAAGTCTTGTGCAAGCTGCTAGTTTGGGAGTGGGGTCATTTTAATTATTATTTATTGTTTTTTTATGGATTTCCCTTTTGGTATTTTGCTGCCCAGCAAGCTAAATGCATGCTGAAATCCACAGCAGGACATCCGTCTTCTTCAACTGAGCTCAGCACGTTAGAGTAGAATGTTGGGGGGGGGGGGAGTGCAGGGCGCTTATTAAAAATTGGGATGGATCCCAATCCCCCTTCACCTGGCTCAGTCACAAGCTGAGAATTGGAAGTTGCCTTCTTGAACTCAAATGGGTCTTTGGGATAGCGTGATCTAGCTGCAACCTTGACTGCCAAACAATAAGGAGACAAGAAAATAGAAATTAATCTTTAGTGAAATCCCCTTGTTAGAAAAGTTCCAAACCAATTTCAACGTTGCATAGCTTTGAATTAAAATGGAAGCTTCTCCCTTCCATTCCCTTAAAATGGAATTGCAGGTTTTTTCCCCCTTTTCTTTTATCCTGATGACTTCCTGAAGTTCTTTTTGCTATGTTGTGGTCATCCATGCCGGTAAGGATAATATATCTGTGGAAATTCAGAAGGCAATCTTCTTTGGGCAATAATTTCCAAACTATACAAAGTTTCCCCTTCCCCCATAATATATACAAACACAGAAGACTTGGTTCATTACATTCCACGTCATCAGGCCTCAATGTTACACTACTGCTTTCCACCTCAAGCCTCCGGCTCGGTCAGCCCCCGTGGGTGTGATATCATTGCCTAACTTCAGGAAATGTCATGTGTCTTCCCCTCCTCAGAGAGAGGAGTTTGCAGTATCTCCTTCTAATGTCAGCAGCATCAATGGAAATTGGAGGTTCAGCGTTTTGGACTACAAATGCTGTTTTACCAAAATTAAGGGTAAGGAGTGAGGGCAAAATTGTTGGAATAGAGATCTAACAGTGTGCTTCCTATTTTCTTAGAGGTTCGTCCAACATTCCCCCAAGAAAAATCATCTAAGTCATTTTGCAATATGCAATTCATCATGGACAAAACTCCCAAGTGGACCTCACTTCTCTCTGACATGACTGTCTGGACCTTTCACCACAAAGTCCAAGCTACTTAACCAGCAAAGTCTTAAAATGTGGCCACAAAGAGTGCAATCCTTGGATTGGAACATGGAATGGTCCCGACTTAACAGAGAGACATTTCCTGGCCTGTAATCATAGCTATTAAAACCCTGGCAGTCTGTAGCACAAACCACACTGGTGAGGGGATGCGGATGCTTCTTTAAGCAATGCAGATAAACAACCCACACTGTGAGTTTGGTAGTACAATTGCTATAAAGAATAACTCACTGCCATTTCAGGATGAAACCCACAGTGGGGAATGTTTTGTGCCCATCAAAGAGGCTGGTTAAGCATAGCTAGGAAGAGGTAAGCCAGGTGTCCGAGCCAGGTTCCAAACGGAGAGGGGAGGGGGCAGCCCGACATCAGTGCAGGGAGTGACAGGGGTGGGGGAATATCCTTAGAATGGCCTTCTCTGGTCTGATGACCTTCGTACATCATATATCGTATTTTTTCATCAAGAAATTGATGAAAAATTTGCAGCATTCTTGATGCAGTCTATGAGGTTGATTTTCGAAAGATCACGGCTAATACGAATACACAGATAATGAAAAGATGAAAGACTCTTTCTCTTAAATGCAACTGCAACAAGCATACTATCCTAAACATATCTACCTCTGTAAAATTAAACAATCACATCATCATACTATTATCTGGCAGGATCATTTCACAACTTCTAGCTGATAAATAGGAAATACATTTATTTGAAAAACCCACAGGGTATAGGTTTAAAAAACTCCATCATTACATACAATGAAAACAGAAAAGTATTTCCGAGTGGCCCTTAGCATGGGCACAGGGAACACCTGCCCCACTGCCCCACTGTGGGCTGCCAGGGCCAGGAAGGTGGCTCGTTGGAGCTTTTGCATTTCTGGCTTTTATGGAACTAATAAGAGAATGAGGAGGGAGACTCTAAGGAATAATGGGTTACGTAGAAGTTAATCACAGGGTGTATTTCTGGCTCTATTAACTGCCTAGAAAACCTGAATTGTGTAAGTTTGAGTCCATCAACACAGAGTAATGAAAGAATTCAGCTCCTACATGGGACAGAGAAAAAATACTATCAATATAAAAATATATTAACAGAATCCAGATGATCTAAAATGCAATGTTCTCTACAAAATATTGAAAGCCTTGCAGATCCTCTAGAATCAAATAGGAAATACATTTCCTGGACCTATGATCCCCATGCTGAACCCCTCCCATATCAACCCACAAGTCTTGTGTTCTATACATATCCTGGCAGGAGTACAACCCTCCCCAAAGCCTCCTGCATCTAGAACAGTGTTTTTCAAACTTTTTTTTTTTTTAATCTCATGGCACACTTGAACCTATAGTCAAACTTCCGTGGCATACTTAAATTATTTTGATCAAAAAAAAAAAAAGAGTAAAAAAAAATAGACTTACTGTGTTTTGAACTTCTTTTGCAAATAATTTAATTAATAGTCTTCAAAAATTTCCAAGGCATAGCTAAGCTCCTCCGCACATTGGTTGAAAATCACGGATCTCGAATCTCAGCTCATGCATCTAAAAACCTAACCTACGAGAACCACGTGCCCTGCTCAGTAGTCAGTAGAAAAATTCCTTTTGGAATTTTCTCATTGCCTTTGGCATTTTCCTTTCTTTTTTCTTGGAACAGACTGTCTCTATCACCTCAAGGGCAAAGAAAAGGCTGGAACAAAGATGACAGGAGGTATCAGCTTCTGAGAGATAAGACAGGTGAACACCAGAAGTCTAAGAGGAAATAATGCAAGCATATCCTTGAATTATTGCAATGGGATCTGGAGATTGGGGTGGTAGTAGGAGATTGGGGAGGTAGTAGGAAATGTATTTCCTATTTAAATCAAACAGGGTGAGGAGAGAAGCACAAGAATCCAATGAAAATAGCCCCTTCCCACCTATTCTGTCTCCCCCTCCCCACACCCCCCACTCTTAGCGCTGACTAGATGGTAAAGGCTTTGCAGCCAAAAGGTAAACCTGACTCCTTCCCACAGCCCTAGCATGTGCCCGGCATGTTTGGGGGTCAGGGGGTACAACTTTTAGAGCAGGGATGAGATTCACCATGTCCTTGCCACCAACAGCTGCCTTTTATCTTTCTCCAGTTCAGAGGTCAGCTAACTGTAGCCTGCTACGCACTGTGTTCAGCCCATGACCTAAGAATGGATTTAACATTTTTAAATAATTGGGGGAAAAACAGCTAAGAAGAGCAACATTTTGTAACACATTAAAATGATACGAAATTCAAATTTTGGTGGCTATGAATAAAATCTTCTATGACCACAGCCATAGCTGTTTGTTTAATTATTGTCCCTGGCTGACCCGCAAAGCCTACTGGATTAATGCTCTGACCCCCAACAGAACAAGTTTGCCTGCCCCCACAGTAATGTAATCTTCTCACATTTCCTAGCTTTCCAGTTTTCGAAAAGGACAATGCTCTCCCCAACCTGCCAAGACAGCCAAATAATACAAGAAATGCAGGTGGAGCCCACTTGGAGTGTACAGACCCGGGGATGGAGGGCTGGACTGAGATAGTTTAGCAACTCTGCTGTCGCTACCACCCAACCTGCTGTTAGCCCTGCTGGTCCCCTTGTGTTTGAGGTCACAAATCAGGGGAGTCTCACATATTCCAGCTCAGGCTAAGCTAGATTCCACCGCTTCGTACTTCGGAAGCACAGCAGACCGCATCTACTGTGAGCAATTCCTCGAAGCTGTCAGTGTCTGCTGTCAGTCCGCCCTGCGAGAGCCCCATACAAGACAACAGATTAACCATTAGACTAGATATGTTGAAAATATACAGCTTCAACCTTTCCCCAGCTAGCTCAGAGCGATATATAGATGATTATTTCAACCGTCAGCTGCCGCATAGATTTAAACCCCTGCACAATAACTCCTGGATTCATCTGCCCCTTGTCAAACTTGCACAGCTTTACTTGGAGGATACATGGTGTGGCAGTTTCACTGTGAATCCAGAATGATCCAGACGGCTGCTGTCTCTTTGTTAACAGGAAGCCAAACTGATGAGTTTGTAATGCATTTCTTATCAAAGGTAGTTTCAGAAGAGAAAATGTGTCCCATCAGTTTGGCGAGAATTTCACATACGGGCTTAATCAGAACATCTCTGTTATTTTCTTGAGGAAATGGATAATTTTGCATCCATCCCATTAAATCACTTTATGCCAATGAATTATGTATTTACGAATTTATAATTATCCTTGATTTTCCCCTTTTTGCAGTACACTTAATAAAATCATCAGCTGGAGCCTGCAAAGCAATGGGGCTTAATAGATACAAGCATGCTAATACATATTTTTTAAGTTAATGCTGATCTTTTGGAGCTGGGTATCTAAGATGATGATTGTGAATAAAGGGATTATAATTTTCAACCCGGACATTTAACAAAGGCAAAATGTACTGTAATGGAATTTGTGGAGCCTGTAACGGAAACTCTTTTTCTAATACTGTTTAGTATCAGATAGATTTGGATTTACTGTAGGTCAGATCAGGTGCCTCTGATATGTATCAAGGGAAAATGCCTGTTAAGATGCCAAACACCATTCCCGGCACATTGAAAGGGCTTCTGGTAACAGGTGCCCCGGCTGCTTTTCTCTCCTCGCTATCGCTTCCACCCCTCCTGAATTCAGTACTTAAACACCAGCACCGAAGTCACTATTCATCCTGTCTGGCTTTAAAATGATGACGTTTTGTTCATCTTGCAATTTTCTTTTCATTTTGCTATTTTTTAAATATTGAGTACAACTCTCATTTATCTTGGATCCACAAGTTTTGGACACCCCCTTAAATTTGGTGCCAAAGGCAAAAGCCTCTCCCACCTCCCCCCATTCCCAGCCCTGCCCTGTCCACTTCTCAAGGGTGTTGGAGGTGCTGGTTCTGCCTCCCTGCGGAACCGGATAAGGCAAAGGTAAAACCGACAGTTAATTTCTTTTCATCGCTTCATGCTGTTTGCATGAGATTGTTAAGGAAGGCCCTTGCAACAAATGTTTCCTCGTGGGTTTACAGACTGTCAGACGGCCAAAGGAGAGGGGGAAAGATCATGCTGCCTCGGGGATCTGAGATTTGCCACCTGCCCAGAGTGAGGTGAAAACAGAAAAGAGAGATGGGGTCACGTCGGGGACTTTACTTCACATCCCACATCCAATTCTCCTGGTTAACACAATGTTGATTTACATTTCTGCTTTGGGGCGAAAGTTCTTATTTGCTTACTTGTTTTGACTCAGATTTTAACAAGGAAGCAAGTAAGAACTTTCTTATTCTTTCTTAGAAAGAAGGTAAAATCTCCCTGTGAATAGCTTCAAATAAAAATAACTGGCTGAAGATTTCAATCACATCATTTCCATTTTCACTTTGCTATTTACATTTCTAAAATTAATGCTTGCCCCAGTGATTCTGCTATTCAAAGACGAATTGTATACATGAAATTATCTCCTAAACCATAAGCTGTGATACAGATAAGAACCATTATTATTATTAACATCATTATCATTACCGTCTCTTCCATAAATACCATAGAGTCCATTCAGTCAGTCCTGTCAAGGGCCCCCAAGAATTCTAATATGTATTCCAGATGGGTGCAGTGATACTTTCTCTGAAATTCAGATAAAGGTAAGATGCATGAGTTTTTAGTGCAACCCAGGTGCCCGATGAAGAATGTTCTGCCAGAATGCTTTCAAAATACAGTATGCTTTTAACCTTGGGAGGTATGGACCAGTGTGGATTGTGATTTTACACTAAACACAGCATTTAGTATGTCTCTTAAGGGCGTAGTCACCTTCCACAGATGCTCTTGAACTACAAAATCATTATCTGTATTTTACTATAATTTATCCTCAGACACATCCTGGGCAACACTTTAAAAAGCTAGTGTATGGTGGGGCCCTTTCTGGATAACAGAGCATAAGGGTGGAGAGCAACAGCAGGCCTGGAAGGGGGTTAGGCATGTTCTGGCTTCACCTCCTTCTGCCTTAAGGCTAATCTAATATGCAAACCCTGAATGAGGGCCAGGGGCTGCTGACTTCCAATCCACATCATTTGCCACCAGCATTTTGTCAATGACAATAGGGTACAGATGTGAGCTTCATCTGGGGTCAGGCCGCCTGCCCAAGTCCCAGCTCCAACTCTCTCTAGAGCTCTCATCTCAGACAGTGACTCCACAGTGACTCCCAGTGTCCTAAGATCTGTGGTTATAAAGAGGACACCAAGTCTGGGGAGATGCTTTGGATTAAATGAGATAACCAGGGGCCACAGGCTGAACAGCTGGAGAATGAAATACTGTCACCAGTAATGCTGCATTTGGAACCACAGGGTTTTACACCTGGGGCAATCTTTAAGTATGAAGATGGCTCTAAAAATGCAAGTTTCTAACTGCTATTTAAAAATCTTATAGAAGACTGGGACCCCATTGCAGGAGTGTACCTGTCTTCCGGGGTAAGAGATGACCAGCTGGTCAAATACCCACTCCTGCCTACTGGGCCCCAGGCATAGGGCAGGCACCCCTGGCTCACATTTCCTGCCCTGCACCCAGTGATACTCAAATACAATGTCCCTGAGATAAAGATTTTCAGGCACGGGATATTCCTCTACAAATGTATTGAGAGGGAAGAAGCGTAACAGTTAAGAAGGAAGGCCTTGGAGCCACAGTATTGGATCTGAACCTGGACATTTGGCAAACTACTTCACTCCAGTTTTCTCACCTATAAAATGAGAATAACTGGAGTATATATCTCATAGGGTCATTGCAAGAGGGGACTGAAAATAGGAAGAATGCTTAGAAGAGATGGATGTGTTACTTAGTGCAATGTAAACATTTCACATTGCATATCAAAGCAGTACCCTGAACCCCATAGATGCATCAATGGACAAAGTTATGATTTAATAAAAACTAATTAATTAAAAAAAAAAAGAGTGCTTAGAAGAGTTCCTGGGAAGCCCTTACCGGATATGACCCACCACTAGAACCTTGGCTGTTAAGACTCAGAGTGACGGTAGCTCTGCTGTTGGTTCTCCCAGCTCTGGTCTTCTGACTTCTGACATCGCGTTACCCACACGAGCTCCCCCTCACTCCCCTTCCCAAGCAACTGACCACCACTGGGATGGGTGCAAGTCCTCTGCCCACCTGCACCCCCACCCTTTGCATCTCATTTGACTGTCACCTTTGTCCCACATTTCATATGGTCCCAATGAACACTCAGGTCAAATAATTAGGTTTTGCCAAGTGTTGTAAAAATAAGACACACCAGAAAACATTTAAATGGACCTCAAATGAGAGAAGGCTGGGACCATTCAGGGCAAGAACAAATGAAAGTCAGATGGAAACGCAGAGAAACCCCGCTGTTCCCTCTAAATGACGGGAAATGCATGCTGCCGGGTTGTGGGGGGCTCTTTCCCTTGAATTACTGGTGGGAGGACGCAGGATGGACAATAGACATTTGCTAATTTGCAAACGATGGAAAGGAAGCCAGGGTACCACAGGGTGGAGACAGCAGCCCCTTCCCCGGGCCTTCCCACCACACCTTCCCTTCACCTGGCTGCTCTGAATACCCCTTCATGGGATAAGCTAAGCTGCCTCCTGCAAGAGGCCTTCCCAGATGACCGTGACAACGTAGATTCCCTCCTTTCTTTAAAATCCCTTGGCACTTCTCATCTCATGCCCTGATATTTCCTTACTGTTACTAACTTACTCATTTGTTTTCCATTTCAATGTGTCCTATTCCTTCTGCTGGACTTTTAAGCTCCTCTACTGAAGTTCACCTATCTCTTTCACAATGCCCAGCCCCAGTAAGGTTCTTAATAAATTGCTCCTATTGGCCAGAGAGAAGGCATCGCAGAGGGGAGAAGCTCAGCTTAATGGTCAGGAGACCCACGTTCTAGTCCTGGCCCAGATCAACTGTGTGACCTGGACAGGACACACACCCCTCCTCACACCTTTCTGACTCTGTTATAATAATGATTCTGGGCTTAATGAGGGGCATTGCTTGTCCTTTCCTTTTCTTTTCTTTAAAATATTTTTAAAGATGAGCAACAAGAGAGAACTACAGCTGGAGAAATGAGATGATTGCATCAAAAAACAGATAGTAATTCACAAGTTATAGAGAAATAACACAAGATGTGCAAAAGACTTTGCATGGTACTGTCAAAGGAGGGCTGAGCGCAATGTCTTAGCTTAGACAATAAGTAAGTGCTGGGGAGTGGGGTGTTCAGAAAAAACAGAAAGACTTGACACAAGAATAGGATGGATAGAGACGTCAGCCTTAATCACCAGAATATCCCCAGAGTGAGCACAGGGCCTGGCACGATGGCAATCGTCTAAGGTGTTGCAGTGAAGAGCGGAAGGGCACACTGGGTACAGGGCAAAGCTGGGACAGTACTGAACTAGGGAACTATAAGAAAATCAGTTTGGCTAGAGCAGGAAAATGTATTTGAGGGCACAGTTGTAGGTGGAGGGGGCAGACAGCATAAGGCTTTACGTTCCAATGACAGAATTTGGACACTATTTGGTAACATTCTGGATCCTCTGAAAGTTATTTTTCCTTCGATTTAAATATCCCAATTCAAAGAAGACAGTGGATGAGGTTTATACCTTGGAAAAGTCTGTCAAAAACTGCCCAGCTCAGCCCACTTTCTTTCCAGCTACTTAAAAGTTACAAGGATTCCAAGACAAGATACATGTATGGGCGTGGAACTGAGATCAGAAGGCCCCTGGCAATGGTCCAATTCCACGGGAGGGCTCAACGGTTTTTTTTTCTGGCAAGTGTGCCCAAAAGGAAAATAAAGTTATTTAATGCCTTACGAAGGGGCCCCATGAAACTCATGAGGCCTATTCCTCACGACACAACCAGTTAAGTCTAACCGGGCCTTCAGGAGGGCTATTTCCTGTCTTCAACTACTGGAGTTGCATTCACCCCCTGTAAAGAGAACTGGAGGGGAAGCTATCAGGGTCTTATTTTTACGTAAAAATTGATTATAATCCATAGTTTCAAAAAACATTTTCAACAAAACCAATGCTTTAAAGCAGATTCACTGAGAAGGCAATGTCCCCCAATCTTCTATTCCTTGGTTTTGTCTAATCAATAACACTTCAAGATGTTCTTGTCAAAATCACATAAGTGGACAAAGTAAAAATGTACATTATATTATCCAAAACTTTGGTCGACAGCCCCTAGCCCCATATACCTGAGGAAAGTTTAAAAAAAAAAAAAGAAAAATTTATATTGGATTCTCAAAATTAAGTTTCAGAGGATTAAATTACAAAAACAATAAAATGCTGTATCTGAGTCCAAAGTTTTTTATAGCCTGATAGAATGTAGGAAGGAAGAAAATAAACAGTTAAATAAGTCACTATGGGATGTATTTTAATTCTCCCCTTCCATAACCTCAGTAAATCCATTGTCTCCAGCAGAAGCTAATGTTTACACCCAAACTTTCCACACAAAAGGATACTGTAGATTAAAAAAACCTATGTTACTAAAAAGATACAGCTGTATCTTTAAAGGGGGGTGAAAATAGGCTATATGTGAACAAAGGAATCAAAAAATAGTTTTGTTTTTATTTTGCCTTACTGACGATGACTAAGTTTATCAGCATTTTTGTGAACAACCTTATTAAAAAACAAAACAAAAACTCTACTCTTATTTTTCAGAATGTAGCTCTAACCCAGAAAGAAAAGCAACATTATTTGATTAACTTGGATTCTAGAGTAATTCTTGATGCAGGAGCATCATGTTCAAATGATTTTTGTATGGGACAGGTGTCCAGGTATATCAGTCACCTTTATAAAAATACTCATCATCCTGAGCGGAATTGAACTTGGGGAATGAATTTGCATAAATAAATACTAGATAAAAATGGTGAATTTACACATAACAATAATCAGATGACCAAAGTCATCCAGTATTAGTGGTGAATTTGATACGCTGTAGTTACCTTTCAAACATACAGTAATATTTACTTAACTAGAACTCATTAACCGGTCTAACGGGGCCTTCAGGAGGGCTATTTCCTGAGAAATCTTAGCAATTGAAAGGTGTTGTCTTAGAGAAAATATAGCTCTTGAAAAAGCAACAGTTTTTGATATTCATTTTAGAGAAATAAAGGAGGCAATCTGGGATAGAAAAGGCAGAAAGTGGGGAGAAGGATATTCCATAAAAATCCAGTCGGGTAGTTTTCATTTCTAGAAGAGCAGCGCCACCTGCTGGTAACCTGCATTTCAGGGCCTTCTGCGGTTTGCCGGCCATCTATCTTACCATCTATGCATAAATATACAGCAGTATTTCTCAGCTTCTGTTATACATAAGAATTTTATTACCAGTCGGCAGATTTCTAACACACTGGTTGCAGTTTAATAATCCTCTATTACCTGAAGTATGGGTTACATAAAAACCTAGAATGTTAATTGTTGACAAACCAATTCTAATATGCAAAGCACTGTGAGTCACCCAGTAAATATACAAATAAATCAAAAGGGATAGCTCTTTTTGCTCTAACAACGTGTTATTAAACACCACAACTTAATCACTTACATAAAAATAATGTACATGAATTTCGACGTACTAAGAAATCAGGAAAAACGCATTATTAATCTTACTAACAAGAGCTTTTCCTTCACGTACAATTGAGAGAGAAATATTTTGCCAAGAGTATTTTTCCCTTTCTTTAAAAAAAATGTACCTACACCGAACTGTCATTTAGGAATTTTCTCATATAACAAAACCTGAGTTATAAACAACTAAGATTACATCTATAAAATGTTATATATTTTTTAAACGGCAATAGAGAAGTAGCGGAAAATATAAGTCACTGATACAGTGAGCAGAGGAAACACTACCTGTCATTTCTCAGACAAAGATCACACAAATGCGATAGCAAAGGAACATAATAAAAAGAAGAAACAGGGATGTGATAGGTGACTCTGATTATATCTGCAAAGGAAACTGTGAAATAAATTAACACCCAAGTACCCACGAAAGGCATATCGTAGCTTCACTGCAAGTGATCGTTATGCAACGCAAAAGGTTGCTGATTTTGTAAGAACAGTAATAAAATGTAGGCTGTGAAATCTTGTGGTGATAACTAATGACCACGCTACTTACAACTCTGATTTGATCTCTAACGGAAAAAATATATAAAAATATAAAAATACTCTCAAGCATAGATGTATGCATGGGGATTGTATTTTTCACTTGTAATAAATAAACACCAAATGGGATCAAAGGGCCCCAGTAAATGAAAAATGACAGGTGCCCTGATTTGATCGTAAGCAAAACTACCATGTTGATAACATTCCAGGGGTTATGGAGAAGGCAGAGATGATCTTGGATTGCTATGAAAAGGACATGAGTGCATGGCCCATTCAGCTGATGGGAAGCCCACTCCAGTTCCAAAAAGTTATTAAGATTTAATCTCTTACAATAACAACAACAAAAACACCTCATGTAGCAATCCCAAAGGGTATCCCTTTTAAAACACACGTGTGCAATTTTGTTGTTTCTGGTAAAATCTGTGGACTCTATTCACTTTCAGTCTTCCCATCTGTCTAAGCTGGAGAAGGCACATTTGTGAAGAGAATCAAATGTCAGAATGCTTCTTTCGAGTCCAAAGTGGCTCCAGTTATCTACACAGGAAACTTGGTTGGGGCTGGGGGAAGGTCTCAGGCCTAAGCCATGGGTATGTCTTGTACCCACTCCAACTGGCTACCACTTGCTCTGGAGAGACAGGGCTGCCAGGAGCAATTTTGGGCAAATGCGAAGGGTGAGGGGGAACCTGATAGGGTTCAGGGTTGTTAAGATTTGAGCTCCCAAGGCCTCGCTCCTAGAGTTGGTCAGTGTATTGGTCCAGACAGATAAGGTCTAGACAGCTGGCAGGGGCCTGAATGACTAAAGGTACATGGCTCGCCTTAAGAGCAATTGGGATAAAATCAAATCAATGAGGAATCACCGGTGGATGAAAAGAGCTTCTTGGATTTAGAAATGTATCATAGACCTGAAGGGCTGCATGAGGTCACTTGGGTAGGAGTGAAACAATGGGTCTGCCATGGCTTCCCAAGGTATACCCGCCTGGGCTCAAATACTAAACAACATCCCCAGAGCCAAACTGGGTGCCTGTCAGCAGAAGCGAGGGATGAAATGTGTCTCCTTCAGATGATGCGGTGATCAGTTCCAGATCTATCTCTTCAAGGGCTGTCCAGCAATCAAAGGAATTGGCTGTTTGGAAACAAGTGTTCTGTTCAAAATGGTCTAAAGGAACAAGAAGGAAGATCTCCAGCTTTGAGATCCACTTTTATCTTAAGACATGTACTTAATACACCACAGAAACATGTTCCAGGCAGAGTTTACATGTTATTCAGCAAATATTTAATGAGTTCCCATTGTGTGCCTTGGCTACAGGGTACAATATGCTGAGAATTCAAAAGCCAATGAGACTTGTTTATTGTTGTTTATATCAAAGGGAAAAAAACCCTCAACATGAAAACTGCTCTGTATGGAGTTTATATTAAATATTACAGGCTTCCGGAAGACAGACTCATTCATTCTGATTTGGGATAGACCAGGGTGGGCCAGCCAAGAAGGCTTCACTGAGATGGCAATGCTTGACCTGTGCTTTAACAACAGGGGTTGGCAAACTTTTTCCCTAAAAGGTGAGATAGTAACCAACTATTTTGGGCTTTGTGGGTCTAGACTCCTTGTTGCAACTACTCAGCTTTGCTGTTATACCTTGAAAGCAGCCAAGGGCTATATGCAAATAAATAGGTGTGACAGTGTTACAATCAAACTTTACTACTAAAATGGGAGAAGGGGGCAGATTTGGGCCTTGAACTCTGCTTTAGAAGATAAGCAAGTTTCAGTTAGCAGAGGAAAGGAAAATAATCATGGGCAGTAAAAATAGTTCTAGAAATATGTCAAATAATAGTAATAAGAAATGTTTGGTGAATGCTTAAATGAAGGATCATCACATGGAGAATGGAGCTAGGAAAATCGATTGAGTCCAAACTACAAAGGGCAAAGCAAACTTATTTTGTTATCGTCGAGCCCACGTTAGAGATGGACAAATCAGAAAGGCAGGGTTTCCGTAGGATTAGGAATGATAAGGAGACCCAATGTCACCATTTTCTAAAGAACCCAGTATCTAAAACCCTAGCAAGGACTCTAACAGTTGGGCTAAGATATAACAAGCAGATAGACTTGCTTTCATCTATCACACATGTACTATTCAAACTAGCTCCTGGAAATCCCCATTTGCCCCTAAATGCTTCCACAAGTTTGTTCCTAGGACCCAACAATAACAAAATAAGGCAGAATAAACCAGGAGGCTCGCTGGGGCCATCAGCAGTTACTGTTCATTAGGAGAGGATTGGGGGCCGTCGGCAGGGAGACTTCAAGTGGACTGGTCTTGATTGTCAATAGCTGATAATGTTTTGATTATTAATAACCTCCAAGTCAACGAAACCCAGATAATCACAGGCCTCCACAGGTGGAAAAGAGGCTATTTCTATATCTCTCTTGAGAAAAAAAAAAAAAAAAAAGATATCTTAAAAGAAAACAAGCTCTATAAGTAAAAACTTATAAAAATTTTCTGGGCTCTCTCTACATACCCCTATATCTCCAGCTCTTGGCCTAGAAGGTGAGAATTCATAGCCAGAAGATCACATTGCTATAGTACATGATTTCTCCACCCAAAGAAGAATTTCACAATTTTTCCTTATAGTGCTTACTAGAATGTTGGTAAGTAGACAAGGCATTTTAGAAGGATTTACACCAGTAAGAGTTGAAACAAAGAGGACTTTTAGTGTCTATGTCAATCAGAAAAATGAAGATACTCAGAGTTGAAAGAAAGCTTAAAAAACAGTATTCCAATACCCTCATTCTACACAAAAATTTTGCAATGCCTTTCAGGTAGCCAAAATGGAAAGGAACATCCCAAGAAGATTAACCATGTCTTAATAATTTTGTTGGCTTGTTTCTGTTGAGACTATTATTTCCTGATCTAGAACTTAAGTACTTTGACTTAATTTTAGGGTCTGTTATGCTAAGCTGCTCAGCTCTCAGTCACTACTGATGGGTTTCTCTGCCTGTGGTTGATGTGCATTTTATAGGAACAGCTTAATAGCATTCAATCATTTGGGAAAAAATACGTTAGCTATGGGTAGGATGGTTTACAACATTGTGGGGAACGACAACCTTCCTATCTACAAATCTACTCATCCACTAACTATGGTGGTCTTGGTGAAGTTCACCTCCGTTTCTGATATTTCATGTGTTAATGAAAGATGATGATTAATAATAATAATAATAATTAATCACAGTATTCAACATGTGCCAGGCAATCTTTGAAGAATGCTATGTGTATTCACTCATTCTATGAGATCAGTACTATTATTATCTCTATTTTACCAAAGGAAGCTAAGGAATAGAGAAGTTCTGGAACTTACTCATAAAGTCACATGGTAGTAAAGGAAGATATCTACTCTGGAAATTCCTGGAAGAAAGGAGATGATGTTGATGCCTTGAAAAGTGTAAAGACTCAAACATATGTAAGACATTACGCTTGGCACACCCATAGGCATTGCCTGAGTGAACGTGTCAAAACATGACCACCCTGGGACTTATTCCCAAAGTTCCCAGAAAACATAAACCTCACTCCCTTGTCTCTTTTTCTCTTCTCTAACATTCCCAAGAATTCCATAGGGAAATTTCGAACAATTCATTCCCTAGGCTTTAATTGCCAATGAGATCCCTTTGCTCACTGCATGGTGAGGAGAGTAGCTTGGGAATCCCCTAGTCTACAGAAGAGGAAAGAGAGGAGATGTCTGCCTGTTTCCCATCTTCATCCTCAGAGATCGGTGAAGGGGAGGTGCTTCCAGTAAGAAGCCACTTGCAATTTCACATTCATGTCCCAAGACTTCCAGACCACGTGCCCTGAGCCCCCTCCTCCCTGTCTGCATTCTTGGCACATTTCCTGAGTTCGTTTTCACACTGCCTCTCTTTTCTCTGCAGGTCATTCTACCTACTTTTCCGGTAACACCCCTTCATGGCTTTGGCTTGGAAGCATCCCTGCCAGGTATATTCTCTCAGTTGGATAGGACAGGCTATATGTGGATATTGACCGCTCTGCACCAAAGAAATGACCACATCAACCTTGATGAAAGGCAGACGGCAATTCAGATGCCACTTAATGGGAGGCAACTACAACACACTCAGGCTTTGGGCGCCTCAAGGTGGGAGGAACTGTCATTTGGGTGCTGCTGTTGGATTCAGTCTGCCTACTTCTAGTCAGAGCAAATGACCCTGGCGGTCATAAATGTTTCGCACATATGGGCGGGCTGCTGTGGCCACCTGCACGTGGTCACACCTCTCTGCAGTGGGCCCCTTTCTCACAGTGACTGTACTCCATGCATTGTTTCTCATGCCACCTGACTCACAAGAAAATGGTCAGATTTTCAATTAATAACACTTACATGCAATGTCACACGCTCTTGATTTTCTAGAAGAAATGCTCTGTGCGTAGTGTTGTTCTTGCCCTCTCCTCATTTGAAAAATTGGTAGACACTTGCCTGTGTGATTTTTTTCCCCTGTGCTGTTTCTAGACCCTCTCGTGCAATATTTGTCTTTCACAAAGAATCTCACTTGTACCTACTAGTTGATAATGTTTAAGTTCTTCCAAGTTCTTTATTATATTTATGTGTGGGTGTGTGCACTACATAGTAAGCTACTGCTTAGAAAGTTTTAGGAAACATCATGGATCTGAGGCAGTCCTGCTTCTGGCCTACCACCTACTCCTTTAGTGGACGAGAATCCCTTAATTTATTCATTCTTTTACTCATCAAATATTTACTGAATGGGAATCCTTCAGGCCATTCCCTAGTCAACTATTCTTGCCAATATGAGAAGCCCAGCTAAGGATGCCGCATGCTATATTTTTTAACCTTGGAGGGAAGGAAGGCAGCCCTTAGGTCCTTTCTTGACTGCGATCCAACAGGCTCCAGCCCAGAAAGCTGACATTGGCCAAATTGAAGATCCACTTTAATGCAAGCGGTCAGCTCCACTCCAGAAGATGGCTCATGTCCTGTGGTCCACAGATGCCCCTCTACGCACTGTTAATACATGTGGAACAGGGCCAGCTCGGGGGCTGGAGTCTTTTCACTTCATTTAAAAGTCTCTCCATGTTGTTCAGCTCTAATGCAGATCTGCCTCAAAAGATGCCACTTTGAGTTTCTCAGGGCTCTTTCTGTAGCTGTAGGAACATTTGGTGGTGGTCGCCTTTCCACAGTGAAGGGGACAGAATGAGGGTTTTGCAATTTACTGGAAGAGGCCAGGGGAGTTTTTCTTTTGCCTTTTCCCTTGAATGTGAGAGGATCATTCCCCCCGAGGATGACCAAAGTTGATGGCCAGAAAGGCCACTTGTGTTAGTCCAGCTCCTCTGAACTGGTCACCAAATACCTCCCCACAGCAAGAATCTCTGGGCACGTCTACAATCTCCCTCCGAAGCAGCTATAGTCTCGCATTTACAAAAAGGTTAACCATCTCTGAGATCTCAAATATGTGAGTCTGACAATGCTGGACTTGGCTGTGTCCATTTAGACTCCCGATGGTACAAAGGTTGGCAGGGGAAGGAGTGCTCTTGCAAGCAAATACAGGGATGGAGGGTTCCCCAATTTGATTATCTAGGTAATTCAACATGTTAGTTTGGGGGGAAGCCCCCGATAGAGGACACACACGGCTAGTTGGCTTAGTACATTCGACCACATTCCACTTCAAGACATTGGCTTTCTCAGTATACGCTGCCCATCACGGTGAGGGAAGCCAGGACTTAAGCCCTCTCCCAGGTTGTTTTTACCACCCTCTGAGATCAAACAATGTACAACAGCGTTTTTCAACTTTTCTAATCTCATGGCACACTTGAACCTATAAACTTCTCTGCAGCCACTTAAATTATGCTGATCAAAATAAAGAGTAAAATAATATACTTACTGTGCTTTGAATTTAATGAATGATCTTTAAAATGTTTCGCAGCACACTGGGTGAAAATCACTGGAGTACACCAACACTGCTGCTGTGGACGCTGGCAGAGAGACTATGAGCACAGGCAAAGGTCTTAAGCCCAAAGAAATAAAACAGGAAAGAAAACTGCATGGTACTTAGAAGTGCCACACAGCTCTCTAGGATTTCGTGTGGTGGTACATCACAGGAAATGTGTTTCGTATTTCCACTGGAGTAGGTTAAGTGGTTGAAGACTACAGTGAATTGTCAGTGAATGGGATGTGAAGTACTTCATTATTTCTTTCCTCCCTAGATGTAAGGAGACGTGCTGTCTCGCTGAGCATGATAGGAGGAGAAAAGTCTCCTTGCCACAAGTAGGGATTTAAGAAGTAATTCCCAGGAGCTCTAAGTGAAGCTACCACATGCGGCCAGAGCCAGGATTGTCAAGGTGGGTCACACGTGCCGGCTGGGGGCTCCCACTTGCCTCAGGTCTGCTGCTCGGCCTGGGCCAACACTACTCACAGCAGTGGCTGAGAGCTGTGCTCCTATCACCGTCAACGCACTTGAGATATGAGGCTTATTCATACTGGGGGAAAGGGAGCAAGGAGGAAGAAATACTGGCTAGGAAAAGGGAATAGACAGAGAAAATCCTGAAGACCTGTTGTCGTGGACACAGCCAGTAGGTCTCCAGTTTTGAAGGTAAACAAATCTTCCCCCAGTAAGAAGGAAACTCCATTGAGCCCAGATAGGGCTCATGATAGCTGCCAGGTCAGCTGGGGAGATTCGGGCTCCTGAAATTTAACTAATGGAATTAAACTGCTTCAGCACCGTTAATTAAATTTTCTTTTAACTTCTTGGAGTTGCACATGGGTCATGCGCTTCAGCTGGGAAGTCCTGCACTAACTGATCGTGCCTTCCTTCCTACGGCTTCTCAGAGTGTCTTCTCCTCCCTTAGAGGGGGTCCCCAACCACCTCCTATCACTCCCTTCTTCCCTGCTGCTATAGCAGTTTTCTCAAAAACAAAGCCTCTGTTGGGTCATTTCCCTAAACAAACCCCTTTAAGTGCTTTCCACCCTAATATGGACCAACAACATTCTTGACCTGGGACCTGGCAGTAAAGGGTCTTTTTTACCCTTCAGGGCCTCCTCTTCCTGCACGCCCCCTAAACAAGTCTTTAACTCCAGCCAACTGGGGGCCACCTGCCCAGAAGGAGGCTCCAGCATTCCCCTCGCTGGCTCGAGTTTCCATTACTGGAATGCAGTCTTTTTCTCCTTCCTTGGAGACAAACTGACCTATGGATCTTATTTAACTGAGTAACTAAGTTAACTCACTGCATAGACCAGTGATTTTCAAATGGTGTGTCGCAAAAATTTTTAAAGATCCTTAATTAAATTATTTTGGAAGACATTCAAATCACAATAGGTATATTCTTTTCTTTTCTTTTTTTTTTGTAGAGACAGAGTCTCACTTTACTGCCCTCAGTAGAGTGCCGTGGCCTCACACAGCTCACAGCAACCTCCAGCTCTTGGGCTTACATGATTCTCTTGCCTCAGCCTTCTGAGTAGCTGGGACTACAGGCGCCCGCCACAACGCTCGGCTATTTTTTTGTTGCAGTTTGGCCTGGGCTGGGTTTGAACCCGCCACCAGGGGGCGGTATATGGGGCCAGCGCCCTACCCACTGAGCCACAGGCGCTGACCTCTTTTCTTTTCTTTTGATCAACATAATTTAAGTGTCCCACAGAAGTTTAACTATAGGTTCAAGTGTGTCATAAGAAAAATAAGGTTGAAAAATGTTGTGGCATTGACTGTGCAGCCTCACGGCCTGTCTCCAAATCCCTTCTGGGCTGCTTAATTGCAATGCAGCCCTCAGCAAGCCATTTAACCTCCTGGGCCTCAGTTGGCAGTCCGTAAATGGGGCGCTTTGCAGATGCCTCAGGATACAGTTGCCTCAACTGCACATAACTGTTACTACCTCTTCATGAGGGTTAAATTAAGTAATATTTGTCAAAGACATATGCCTCAGTACAGCAAATGCTATGTATAGATGCTAAACTTAACACCACCACACAACAAACAGCCTTCCCATGTTGCCAGAGCACTTTGCATAACAAGAGACCACACTCAGTCTAGTCTTAACATGAATCCTAGTTAACTAGTTAACTAACTGGCCCTTCCCTAGCACCACCAGATTAGCAAGCTACAGTAACTACAGGTCTGTGTGAGTAGGGGCAAAACCATCACCCTAGCCTCCAAAGAAGAAAACAATTTTTCAGCAAATCTCATCATGTCTTTCCTCACCAGTGAGTGTGACCTGTTTACAATTTCCGCATCCACTCCATTCTGAAAATGGTTTCCATTCGCCTGCTCTGTGCTCGTGGCTTCGTCAAAGGTCCCCAGCGCTAAGATCTTTCCTGTGCGTGTGCTGGCAAATGTCCCACATTTGTTGGGCCAGATGACAATCGTCCATCTCACAGGAAGGATGGATCCAACTGAAATGATGGGCGCCATATGAGGAAGAGAGTCCCAAGGTGTGATGGAGAGCAGAGGTGCTGCAGATCAACTGCCCATTTTGCGGAGCTCTGCAGAGTCTGTGCCACACGGCCCCACGTGCCTCTCTCGACCATTTTCAAGCAGACCATTATTGGTCTGATACTAATTTGAGACCATGCCCAATCACATCACAACAAATTAGCCACAGACATGCAATAGCCATCAACTCAGGTGGCTGTCCTGAGAGGGGGCTGGGGGACTCCCGTTTCCTGAGCTGCACGCTCCCACAGATGTTTCTAAAAGCCTCTTCCCAGAGGCCCATTTAGAGCGAAATTAAATGCAACTTTGACTTAATTAACGTTTTAAATGATAATGAATACAATGTAGATTCATAGGAGGCATTTACATTGTGTTGTAAAATTGATAAAAATTTAATAACTCTTTGTTAATAAGTTATGTCTCCCCAGACCCATAAAGCCTGAGGCGCTGCAAACTCCAGACTGGGTCTAACG
The DNA here is from genome assembly GCF_027406575.1 of Nycticebus coucang. Classification (NCBI taxonomy): domain Eukaryota; kingdom Metazoa; phylum Chordata; class Mammalia; order Primates; family Lorisidae; genus Nycticebus; species Nycticebus coucang. The sequence continues at coordinate 90,650,056 of NC_069782.1, read as the reverse complement.
CCGGCTCCTGGTGCAGGTGGAGGAAGGAGGCAGAGATGGATTTGACATTTGCTCCAAGCCTGCTCTAATTCAAGCCTCTGCTTGTTCATCAGGACTTTGTTTCATACAGTAAAGGTCAGGATTTGGGCTCAAGGCAGAGGCCTGACAGGAAAGCTCAAGTGGAAGGCAGGCTGGCCCTGGCATCTGCCGCCCGAGATAGCGGCAGAGGAGGGAAGACGGGGAGCTAACCGCCACATCTGCCCTCCAACGTGGAGGTTAGAGGAAGGATCCGCTGCCTGCTGGTGGAAACTGTCAGGGTGAGGATCCTGACAACCGGCCACTGTCCTGAAATAAAAATGCAAACATAATTCCCATGTCACCTCGCATAAGGACCTCAGCTTGGCTTACGTGTGGCATGCCAACACTGCTCCTAGTTTGTCCTTAAAGAGCCAAAGGACTTCTCACAGGACAGTGTTCCTGGGAAGAGAGGGGTCCCAGTGATGGAGTGCGCACAAGGGACCCTTCTATCCCTCCTCCCCTCACTCTGACCTTTCTACTTCTTCTCTCCAGAGCCCATTTTGAAGAATTTCTTTTGAAAAGGAATTCAAAATTCCTTTTGCCTACTGCTCCCTTCTCCTTTCACCTATACATGGTCCATTTTCATGGCGTATTTATCTTAAGAAATTCAACAATCCTTTCTTTTTTTGAGGGTGACAGAGGCACAACGAGGTGCCTCAATGCAAGCCAACTACTTCACCTGATACTAAACTGGAACAAACGGTATTTATTCTGGATGAAAATCTGGTTTGTTGGAGCTCTGTAGAGATGGGCAATTTAAAGGCTTCTTTTCAAAGGCAGTCTCACCCAGGCAGGACTTGGGCCTTCCCATACTGATTTTAGAAGCTGACCACGGCCTACACAGTGACCTGAAGCCCACAGGGAGACATATTTCCAGTCAGCCGATCTCTCAGTTTGGTTACCATGAAATCAAATCTTGGCTTTGATAGCCTTGACTGCTACCAGCAAAATTGCCCTAAGAGGCCACTCCCAGGGCCATTATTGGTCCCAGTCATGTGGGTGGCTACACGGATGCCTAGACCTATTTGCTCCCCTGTTTTCTCTTCCAGCAATGAAGTGCATATGGGCACATCGGACTGCATGGCCAGGGGCAGCTAAAGAGCCAAAGTAGAATCCAAAGGCTCCTTTAGAATTTGGTATGTGTGTGATGGAAAGAGGGGGAGAAGAAGAGAGAAAGAAAGTGATCACACCAGCAAGACAGATGAAAAGGCTTAATAAAATAAAAAAGTGAAAAACTATCATTAAATGGATTTGGGCTTAGTATCCTCTGGCTCTCGTCTTTCTGCTTCTCACTGTTTGTGGTGGCGGGAAGAGGGAGTCATGAGTTTCAGGGACCAGAAGGGGAATAAATAAAGTCAGAACTGGAGAGTTTGAGGAAGTCAGCCACCCAAAATGATGCATAAAAGGAATGAGATCATTATAGGCTGTTGAGTTTCAAATGCAGATTATTCGATGAAATCTTCCCCCAACAGGTGTTGGAAACTGTCCTGATAGGGTATGTCCTATTATAGACATTTTCCTAGAAGCTGTTTCCACCCCCTGCTCCAGCATCTGATTTTATGTACTTCAAAATGCCTTTAGTTCACTCAAGTGACTTAAGTTCTATTGACAATGTTAATTCTCTGCCTGTACAAACCAAAGGCTACTCAGGATAAGCTGATTTTTGTTTATTATCTGACAAGACTCAAGATTACACTGACGTGATTTCGGTATGTCTCCCTTCAACCTAATTGCGTTGGACTGCTCACCGCTTAACCACTGGGGTTGAATGCCTCCTTGTATTATATGTATGCCCCAAATAAAAGTCATGTATAATTTAAAATTAGTTACAGTCATTTTCTAAAGAGCGCACGTAATAGTGCAGGTTTAAACTATTAGCAAATTGAAAGGTTAGTGCGAGTGATCACACGTGTACTTTGGTTAAAACCGGTTCCAAGTGCAAATCGGAAGATCTGTTTCTCTTCTACCACAAGATTAATTTGTTTGTGCCAGGGCTACTGACGGTTGTGACCAGAATCATGTCAGGCAGGTCTCAGCAGGTTCAAATCAATACGGTCCTACATTGTCCTTGCTACATAATTTGAATTGTCCCTTTCACTTGGCAATCAGAGATCAAGCAAGACAGAAATAACAAGAATCCATTCCGAAGAGATAGAGACGTCCCTTTTACAAAATTCTAAGGGGAAGCAAGGGAACTAATTAGAACGTATTGTCTGTATTTGCTACAAGTATATATATGTATATATATTTTTACATTTGAACTAGAACTAGAACACAGAACTACCACTAGAACACAGCTACTTATGAAAACAGCCAGGGCCCATACAATCCTGGTGTCTTTTAAGAGAGCTGGGATTCTTGCCCAGGACAATCCGAAGTAGAAACAAAATCTGAATGATCAGAAAATGATGCTAATGAGCACCAATTCCAGGCTACCCTATTGAACAACTTCGTCTTGCCAGAACTGAAACCCTTTCACGATGTATTCTTATTGAGCGGTATTTGTCATACTCTTCTGACACTTTTTAAAGTTTTTTTTCTTTTTTTTTTTGTCTTTTCTAAACCTTTCTTTCTGAAGGTTTTTTTGTCAATACTGTCTGCTCACGAGGAGTTCAACAGAAGAAGACAACTGTTAGAATAGCACGTAACATAACAACACCTGACCCTCGGTCCTGGCCCTGGGGATGGGCCACACCTTCTCCCTGCGGGGGGGTGCCGAGAGGTGGTCCCTGCCATTGGAGCTGTGTGAACACTTTTAATATATTACCACTCCTCTGGGAACCAGCTACTTCTCTTCCCACTTCAGAAAACACATAATGGGAGTTTGTGTTTCAATTTAACGTCCCTTGAAAACAGAAATCTTTTCCCTTAAAGGAAAAGAAATAGTCAAGAGGGAGACGACAGGAGAGAGAGAAATGAATTAGGCAGTCTCCAAAGCACACCAGCTCAACTGGGACACAGCGACCAAAGCGAGCTCCGTAATAGTATAATGACCTTTAATGAGTGTCTTGGGAAACAATACAGCCCCAGCATAAAAGACAAAGGGCAAAACCCATCATGGCTCTGCTGACACTAATTCAAAATGATTTTCAGAACAACTAAAGAATGTAAGAGAAGTAATCTGATCCGCCCATCTGACCTCACTTTGATTCAAGGGCCCTTCTCCTGCCATTTCTAATTGTCAGACCCTCTACATTTCACATCTGCTCATATTTAATGAAAAGCCCACTCTCACCACTGCTCTGGAGTCAACTCACTCCATCACATGGGCACCACCCAACCCCACCACAAGCGAGGAATGCCCAGGGACTGCTGTTGGAGCGCTGCCCATGGAATTCTGTGTAGAGACAGACATTTTTTAATTGGAGAAGAAAGGCTTACGTGGGCACATAAAGGGGCTCAAATTGGCATAGATTTTTCTAACTTATTATTAGTGGTCAAAGGTGAGTGGTCTCACACGGGGATGGATGAAATCTGCTTTTGTTTGATGGAGTGATGACGGCAAGAAGGCTGATGAAACAGAGAAGGCAAACCTCCCCCGGAGCTGTCAATACCACTTAAGGCTCAGACCTACAGCCCAAAGCTCCGTGTGCTGCATGGTGTGGGCTGATTTTAGAGGTTCAGGGGACAAGAATACTGTACACTCAATGTTTCTGAGAGGATGAGACGGTACCACCCTAAGTTTTTCTTCTCCTGGCCTCCATCAACCCTTGGATTACATTGCAGAGCTGAGAAATCCCTCTAATTAAGGTTTCTCTTGGATAAAATCAAAATTACAGATGCTGGGCGTATGAGCCCTAAGCAGGAGATGCAGAGTTTGCTGGGATTGGTTCTGTCGCCAGTGCCAAGACAAGATGTGACCACGGGGCCCCAGCTTCTTCTCTTTTTCCACTGAATGTTTGGCCAAGGTTTTGGAGCCTAGTAGACTGTGAACAGAAGTTGTGTATTAGGCAGAAGGGCAACCCAGGTGGCTGGTAGTTACTTTCCCCACCACTACGAAAAGAGATGTAGCCAAATCCTGCCCCCTCCATACCACTTTGTTCTTCCTCCCCAGCATCTGCCTTGAACCTGGTGTCTTGATGCACAAGGCAGACACATAAATTCTTTGTGCAGCTGTGACCTAGGTGATCTCAGCAGGGGAATGTGAACTGCAGAGAACTCTTGCAGGGAGAATAGAAGGATAAGGATTCATTCATACAGCAGCATCTGTAAGGACTTTAGCAGAAACTTCCTTTCCAAGATTTTAGCCAATGTGCTTGGGGCAGTCCAGAACTCCTCTCAATGCAACCTCCACTAGGTTTCACTTTTAAATGAATCTTGTACCTTGGCACTGGTCTGGGGGAGCAGGAAATCATGGGTCAGAGAGGATGACTCTCTGGTTCTACTTCAAAGTTTTCCAAAGGTTTCTAAGACAAACCTAATGCATAGTCTATGCCTCACACCTGAGTTTCAAGCTCAAACATCCCAGGTACACAGTCCTCACGTTGCTGGGATGGTACACAGCAACATGAGGGCTCTCTCAGCCCTAGGAGCCTCCATGGGTCCCTGCTGCACAGGTGCACTGTGCTTGGGACCAGCCTCAACATTGCATATGTGAGTTGAGCAGGTTCATTTTTCCATAGGAACAAGTATTTCAGAGCCAAGTGCTCGCCTTCCTCTCTGACATCAGTATAAACTAAGCCTGGCTTGTTAGTGAGTTCAGTTGAACCAGCTCTGGCCACTTAGAAGGGGAGAGGACGGTGATCACATCGTCACCAATCACTATGTTGGATGCTTTAAAGAGGAAGGGATGAAGTGCAGACACAAGAGCTGTCTCCTGCCATCCATACCATTAAACACGTGAAAACAAGGTCATAGTCATATCTGAAGAGCACCTGAGTCTTCCAGTGGAACTGCAACCTCTTTTGCATGTGGACAAGGACCCACAATCCCTGTGTCTTAAACTGGAGCTCTCAGTAACTTTACCCGTGAGCTGTATCAGTAAAGCTGCAAAGTCCACCATGAAGATTAGAATGCGGGGGGTGGGGGGTGGTGCCTCAGGAATCAGGTCCATCTCAGCCTTACCAGCTACCAACTGCTTGGCAGGTTCTTAACACCTCTGAGCTTGTGAGTGACAAACAAGACTGACCTCGGTGGCCCGGGCTATGGACTCAAGGAGATCATCGAGGTTTGTGACTTATATTTTTTGTTGTTATTTGGCATCACAATAACTACCTATTACCTTAGTTAAACCGAGGCTATACTGTTGGAAAAACCAAAGATATTAACGGAACAAGACTTTGAATTCGTCACCTTTCTGGGGAAAGTTCTAGAATCCACCAGCCTACATTGGTTGGCAGATTTAGAATACTCTTTTCCAGAAAACAGGACAAAATCTGGCATTGGAGGAAGGAGATAACAGATTAGAAAGACATGGTTAAAAAAGAAGAAAAGAAAAAAAAAATTTTATATATATATATATACCTATCTGCATCAAAACTCTGTTGTATTTTGGAAACTATCTAATAAACTATCTAAACTCACCAAAAGCAACTTAGTACCAGAGCTAGCTTGTTCCCCCTATACCCTTTTCCTTCCTTGCTTTGATATAATCCAACTTCAAGCCATTTCTGAAATATTAAGATGTACCTTTCTACATATCTCTCCATTAATATAGTATATGATTTGCTGTCACTTTAATTTCCATTTATATTTAAAGAGGAGAGAGGATGACTGCCAGGTCACAGTCCTGCACGCTACTGCAAGAAGCACAATGAATTAAAATCCAAAGGGAGGTCTTCCTCCACACAGACACCAAGACACGGGCAGCTGGGGCAACGCATCAGCACGTGGGAGATCACACGAGGGAGGAAACATCAGCCCCCGGACTCACAGACCCACAGGGCACAGCACAAGACAGGGCTGATAGCACAGACAGCACAGACACGGGGAACTGTGTATGTCGAGGTTGAACTTACAGGCACGGAAACTGGTGGAGCAATCATTAACAGAGACAGAAGAAAGTGGGAAGGCTCTCTCAAGAGGGTCCACGTTACCACGCACACGGCCTGACATGCACGAGCAGTCACGCTCAGAACGTCCGCAATCAAAACAACATGCCCGTCTCATTCTCTTGTAGATGGACATCTTGGCTATAACCATGTGGGTGGACGGGAGGAGAGGAAGAGTGGCAGTTAATGGCAAGGTCATACACAGCAAGGCAGCTGGAGGGATTTAACACAGGTCTTAGTTCATGTTAACAGTCTTGACCCAGAAAAAAAAAATGCAGAGTGATCGTTTATAACAGTTTGGTTGTACATCAAAAAAGCAGCACAAATATAAATTGTCTTTATCATTCCCCAAGGCTGTTGTGTATTATTTTTTTCTCCCCTAGGTAAGGTGGTGACCGCAGGAAAAGGGCACGGCTGAATACAGTTGAGTTCTTGAATGAAAAGAAGAACAAATTACAGACAGCAAAAAATGTAACCAACATTTTTTTCCCCTGGCACAATTAATACAGGAGGACAAAATATACACACTGCCAATCAATGAAATTAATGGCTTACTGGGCGCAATAAATGGTTTTTGAAAGATGCAAAAATATCTCAGATGTCGGCTTTCTAATTTCCATCCATTTCTGGGCATTAGGCAGAGCCTGGGACAAGCTTTCATCAAATTAGATGTGAAACGATTAAGTGTTAATACAGAATCTGAGGATGCCTTTGCTGAACTTCCCGAGAGTGAGTTTACATGATGGGTACAGGAATTTAAATTTACTCTTGACAGAACAAATATCCAAATCTGTCCATATAAGCAATGCAGCTACTCAAGACTAACGCTGCAGACTTGACATTAAAGGCAGTTCGCAAATAAGAAATCACTAATAGCATGTGAGATGTTGGTCTGTTGGAATGCATTTAGCTACTCACGGATGTATTTTCTGCTTAAAATCGAGAGAATCTGAAAAATCACATCGACTTTTCTCTCCCCACTCACCAGAAATTCAGAAAGCAATCAGGCTATGGGTTAATCATACTTTTTTCCTATACAGAAAATAATTAGCCAAAATAGATGAAATATTACAAAACATGATGAAATAAGAAAATAGGTCCCATGTGAAATAGCTTATTGAGATTTGCATGCAGCACGGATAGCTCTTGGAAAGCTGGTATCGTAGGCTCTGCCCTGCCCAGGGATCCAACCTGAGTGTTAACCCGCAGAAGTAGCTGGAAGTTACCGTGGAAGTTTCCAGTGCCCTTTACCCTTCAAGCCAATTTATATTTCAGTGCAACAAAAGAAACATTTTGTACTCATTTTGATGCTACAACAGGCAAACATGTTTGTTTATCACTTAGCATGAACCAGCCTGTTTCTCTCACAAGGTGGGAGAAGAATTCCTATTTATTCCAACCATCACAGCCAAACAGTAAACCTAAACTGGGGAGGTGCTATTCCCTGTGCCCACACCTTGCATTTTGAAAGTCATTCTCCCCTCCACCTTTCTTTTTCTTTGTAGAGAATGGTTGCACTCTTATTTTAAAATATGGCTTGTGGTTTTGGCCTGTTTGAACGTTACAGTCACCAGGAAGAGGGATTTAAATCTCTCAAATGGGTCAAGTCCTGTTCTAAGACCTTTATGACTTGCCATACAGTATATTTGTCAAGCAGGGGTAACGTTATGATTGTGAAGAACAGGTACTGGGGGAGATGAATGAGAGATCTCTTCAGCAGCAACTCCATTCCTGTAAACTTGACGTACATTTTTAGTGACATATTCTTTTAGCATCCTAGCCAGTCTGTTGTTCAAATCATCATGCAGCCCCAGCCCTGTTCAACGGGTGGTATATCATTCCTTTGAGCTCAGCTTTAAACAAACAAACAAACAAACAAACAAAAAGTTCCACTACAGCATTTGAATCAGAGGGGTTTAGAAGCCATGGTGTGAATGCCCAGAGACATTCCAAACACACAGCGAGGGTGGAAGTCAAGAAAGGGGGAAGAAAGTCTTCCATCAAACACATGAAAATAAATTTATCTTAAATGCATCCAGATCTGGCGTACAACTTGGAGACAACTCCCTTGATTTTTCTTTCTTAGTTGTTTTACTGGAAATATTGATTTGTTATTTACACGGAAGAGGGAAACAAGGATGATTTTTTGTTTCCCTGTAGATAAATTGTTTTGAAAAAAAAACTTTTTAATCAAATGCTGTAGCAGAAGAGAAGCCCATCAAACTCCGAAATGCTATGCTTCTCATTAGCAACAGTCCCTGGTTTTCATTTCCACACTGCCATTTTGGGTTTATATACAATAATAGAATCTGACACATTTATGGGGAAAGAAAGTTCTTATAAATATACCATCTTTAAGGACAAGGGGAGGGATGATGGGAATGGAATAACTTCTGAAACTATTTTGTCAGAAGAAAACATATCACAATGGGTGATGTGAACCTCCTACTTGATAACAGTTCGGGAGGAAACGCAGAGTCAAGCCAGGGGCTCTCAGGGACTGTTTGCAACTGTCATTGTTAGCTGTTCTGGAGACCATGCATTGTTCTAAAATTTCATATTGTTAGCATGCAGGAACAGGCTGAAACTGGTCATCGAAGCAGCAAAAAACCATTTGCTATAAGAAGATTAACTGTTAATTATAAGCAGTCACATTCCAAAGCAGCATATGCATAAAAAAGAAAACATGCCATTACTTGTCATTCCTTCCCAGTCATTTTTACACTCACACCAAATGCAAAATAGAAATCTCAAATGACAAATAACACCACATACCAAAAAAAAAAAAAAATGTCAGCAAGAATGACCAATGAGAGGCTTCCAGACAATACAGAAACAGTTAAAAACAATTCAGCCCCACCACACACGTTAACAAACCTTCATGAATCACAATGTTTAAACTGAGATGCCACCCACTGGTCGGGTGGCCCTTTTTCTCAACTTCTGGAATAGTCCATTTTCATTGACTCCCTGTTGGGTGTCTTCACCTACACACTTCTGGGTCCACTTTCTTAACAGGTAAGGCTGATCCTGAACTCCCATCTGGTGGAATGATCCAGCAGGCTTGAAGACTACGTGTACCGGCCAGGAAGAGATTTCCTCTGGGCCGTCATATAAATCACAGACAAGCTCTTTAACTAAAAACTGATGAGGATTTGCCTCCCTGGCGGTAGATGTTCCAGAAGATTTGGACACTTGTGTGTAAAATGATACTCTCAAGTTGTAAAATAAAATTATATTAAAATTAAGTCACGGACCTCCTAATTTGGAGGTCCCTCTCATCTCCCTCAATGATCTCTCTCTGGCTCCCTAATCCTTCATTTTCATCTCATGGATATTCAGAATTGCTGGTATTTGGTTCCCATTTCTCAGTGATTGTTTCCTTTTCTAGAGATGATTTATGTTAGAAGGTTAATTCTTAGATATCAGAGTTCCACTTAAAACTCCCAAGGTTAGGTTTCAAAGTGCAACTTTGGTCATTTATTTAAAACAGAAGTTTCCTATCGCCTAACTGGCCACACAACGGGTCCTCTCTCCTTTAGTGTTTGCTAATTTTCTTTCTTACATAGTCACCCATCCTCTCCCTTCCCAAATCCCCGGCCTGGGAAAAGGTTTTCCCCTGTAGTACCATGGTAACACAAAGTAGATCTACGAGGACATCTAGTGGATCAGTGTGGAAGAGCAGCTAGTTCACAGGCAACCGGAACTCGCCTTTCTCCAAAAGGAGCAGAAAGAGGCCCAGGCTGTCTCTAAGAATTGAAATAGTGTGCAGCATCATTTCAATTCAATGGCTTCTTGTGATCCACAGCAGACCTTTAGGAGAATCAGGGATGAGGGGGTTGGAGGTCCTGGGAGATGGTCTGAGGGTGGGCAGACTGGCAACTGGCAAGCACACTGGCTTTGCCCCTGTGGCCAGCACAGTGGGACCAATTCTGCAGCCCTGCTGCAGCTTTCTGGGACAGGGAACAGACAAGAGTGTGTCTCTGGCAGGTGCCAACACTATAGCTACTTGTCACTCTGTCTTAGGGCTCTTGGAACTACTCTCAATGAATTGCCCCCTGAGGCCAACTTAACTCTGGGAAAGCAGCAATATAAGGCCCCAGGGACTCAGTTTTCTCTTTGGCCCACATTTTAAGGATCCTGTTCTTGGAGCGGGGCCATAGATTCAAAGAGGTTATGTGGTTGCCAACAATTAGACCCTGAGTCTCAGTACCCTCAAACTTGGCCCTAGCACTCTCACAATGTGCTTTTCTTCACCACAATAAAGTGGATAATCAACCAATATCCCCATTACGACTTCCTAGTTCTATTTATAGAGACAAAATAGAGATATTTTCCTAAGGGTCTTCACCAAAATTGTCTGTCTACTCTTGAGTGTTTTAAAATTGATTTCTCACACGAGCTCTTGGACAACCTTTCCTCTCCTTTCAAAGGCCATGATCATGAGAAAGGAAACCCATAGGCAGTGGCAGCTGCAGAGGTGGTTTAGTTACTGCTCTTTCCTTGAGTCAGACAGTCAGCTGTTCTCTGCTGGTTGGTGCTTCTAAGCCAAGTCTGAAATGGAAGGGGCAGTTGGATTCCATCCTATCCTCAGCACCATCTGCCTCCTGCATTAGCAACCAGATTGTCAGCCAATTTCCAATTGCAGAATCTTAATTTCCAGTATGGATTGGAAGGGGCAGGAAAAGTGGTGCTGGACTGAGAGACCCAGGTAGACTTTTCCAACTACTGGGGACAAATATTTTAGGTTTCAAATGGAGCTAATTCAAGGGAAGGCTGGTGTGGAAGAAAAAAAAAAAGATCTGCCATTCAATTAATAGGAATTTTTGAGACTACAATCTCTGTTTTAAAATCAGTCCAATGAAGGAAACATTATGTCCAAGCATGAAGCCTAGAGCTACTTTTCACATACTTTGCAGCAACTAAAATTACAAAGGAAAATATCCATGGAAGGAAAAGTCCACTGAGGTTTAAGGTTGAAGCAACTGATATGGCACTGGGAATCAAGGCCTAAAGTGAGAAATGATGTTTTCATTTAGCAAAATTCCTCCCATTAACTTCTGGAATAAGAAGAAAAGTCTTCCAGGTGGTTTTCCAAAAACATCAAGAGGAGAAAGAAAAAACTAGTTAATGTCAGTGGTATTGAGCACACTGACCTAGGTGACTCTGCCCTCAGCAACCGTACTGTGGCTGGGGAAGGCAGAAGTATTTGGCACTGGAGTTGTCTGTTGTTTGACATCACATTTTCCCTCCAATTCTGAAGGACCATTAGTTATGGCAGACAGCTCTGCAGGTATAAAAGTGGCTGATGTCCTCAAACCATCCTAAAAAGGATACTTCAGTCCTCAAACCATCCTAAAAAGGATACTTCAGATGAAGGGAGCCACAGAGTCTCTCTTGACAGAATTGTACGTTGAATTGAAGACGGTCATTGCTTTGTTTTTACATGGAGTGATTTATACCCTCCAAACAATGACGACTAGCCAAAATCAGATGATCAACTCACCTCTTCTGCTGCAAAGAAATGTGAAAGGACCAAGTGCCGAAACATCTTCTCCAAGAGCCATTGGACTGAAACATTCTACAGATTGGGTCTCATTTTCAGTGGACTCTTAGGTACATTAGTAAAGAAAGACCCAGAGCTCATTGCTGGTACCACTGAAAGCAGCATGGCTCTACTCACTTTGCTGGCCTTAAAAGCTCCTCCTCAATTGCCCCATCTCACTAAGTGAGATGCCATCCTTCTCCTTCAGTAACTTAGAGGCTCAGAGACATATATTGAGTTATTTAGATGTCTACATAGCTCCCAGGTGACATAGAACATTCTCTTTGAGTCATCTTTCCTCCCTTAAACAACTGAATGGATCTTCCAAGATGTTTGACTTAACACTCACAGAGGAACTGGGTGGGTCCTACTGACTAGTCCTTCTTGACTAAAGAAGAAACTTTATTTTAAAGCCAAGGAACTTCATAGACTGTAGGAAATAATTACCACTGTGGAAATACTTGTCTCCAAAAAGGCAGTTTAGATACTTACAGTCCCAAAGTTGGGAATCCAATTAATTGTCTAGCAAGTACTCCTCGTATAGAGAGGCACATACACTGTTAATATATACATCAATCTATGAAATATCTTGACTCTTATATATAAAAATATACATTTTTACATATAGAGTACTGGTACATATCATATATACATACATATCACCACACAGGAATATATATGTAGCATATGTGTTTCTTTTAGGAGAGGACTTCAAGCTCAATAGCAGAGGAGACCAAGTATAACTTCTCAAAGGCAAGCATGACAATGACCCTAGTTGACAAGGCATTTAGAGCTAAAGTGGTAATTACCTCCGTCTAATCAGTGTCCCTTAATAGTTCTGAGACACAGCCTTTAAGAGAAACACACTGTTGTCAAGGTCTTATTTTCAAGTGGAAAAAATAAGACAGTTCCAGAAGCTGGCCCAAGCTGGGGGGGCTGAAGGGGAATGGACGGAGAGTGGGCTCCCTTTGGATGCTCCAGCTCCAGCTACTCTGCAGACTGCATTGGGAGATGAGGGAGTTGGGGCATGATGTCACTGCTACATGCAACATAAATACCAAAAGTAAAAAAGGAACTAAAACTGTACAGAAAATAAAAGAAGTATCTCTTCTAGAGAAAGACAGGGGGAACTGGACTCCGGGCTGCTGGGAACCCGTTTTACTCACAATATATCACTACCAGTGTGCAGTTAAAATAGAGTGGGGGCCGTATTCCAAGGCAGCAAAGAGAAAAAAAAAATAAATCAAAGGTATGTCAATGATTGTAAGTTAAAGAAACTTCTTTCAAACACATCAATCTAGACATGACTTGTCCCCTAGGGATCCACCCTTTGGCAAACGTTTAGAGGCTGGGAAAAAAAAGAAATGTAAATCATTAGACCATTTTTGTTATACAGAAAAAGAAAATGGGTAAATGGTAGACCCTGAGAGCTTGTTCCTTGGCCAGACAGCTGAATTGGACTCTCTTTCTTGATGGAGAGCTATAAAGAAATGGAAAGAAATGCAAAACGTTAAACTATACTACCACAGGATTTCCAGGAATGGAATGTCCACACTCGATATTTCTCCAGATAATATAACACGAAACGTTGCAGGTTACTGGATAAAAGTGAATAGGAAGGTAGGGGTGGGAGAGGCAGGGGAAGAATGGGTTGGGAGAGAAGGATTAGGACCTGAGGGTAAGGCCAGTGACTATCAGCAGCCCTGCTCTTATGGAGTGCATCACTCCGGGGGATTATTAATACCTAAATTATAAGGCTTGGATAAGTGACTACGTGGGTAAGCTGGCTCCATCATACACCAGGCAATGTCTACCCAATGGCACTGGAACCCTCTGATGCATCATTAACCATCCTAGTTCCTTCTAATTGAAATTTCTTTGAAACCATAACATATCTTCCCAAATTTTCTCATTTGTTCTACATGGGGAGGTTTATGTTCAATAATTAATTTCATTCTAATCACACCACCCCCTCACCATACACATAGCTGTATTCTGCTTTCTGTGCTACTAGCCTTTTAATTAGGAAAAACAATTATTTGGACAATTCTGGTTGCAATCAAATATTAACCTCAAAGATGAGGGCCTTTGGGAGGAGCCCAAGGTTGGAGGAGGGCGAAGGATATAGGGAGAGAAGAGTGAGAGACCGGTCATACTGGCATGGCTTTGAGGGGAGGCCTTTTGCAGCAATCTGTGCTGCATCTGATAGAAGATCGTGCCCTTACCCTTCACTAGCTCAACTAACTTTAATGGAAATGAAGATAATACAATTATTTCGAACAATTATGTACCTCTCCCTACAGGATATCCAGAAACGGAATACCTGACCACTGCCCACTCCTGTTTGTTTGTCTGGAACTAAGATGGAAAAATACTCTAGAAACCAAATCCTTATTTCTAGGGATGGTAAAAATTGTCTGTGTTCCACAACTGTATCCTGTAAGGGAATATGTTCCAGCATTAGAACAGGGGTCAGAGAAGTTCTCTCTTTACCCTTCCATTTCCACTTCTGCCTTCTGAGTCTGTTCTATCCTAGGAATTCGGCAGAAAGATCTCTTAACCTAAGAATTAATGATGTCATTTCCTTGCTTAAAGTATTCCAATGGCTTCCTGTACAGGATGAGGACCCACACTTCTTACAACAGCCTGTCCCTTCCTCTCGGACCTCATCTCACACTACTCTCTCCCTATCCCCTCTACTAGCCAGTCTCCTGTCCTCCAAACACTGCACGCTGAGTCCCGCCTTTGCTCTTCTCCCTACCTAGATTGGTCTCAGGCTCAATGTCACCTCCTGATGGAGGATTTCCTGACCTTCCAGGCTGTAAAGCAACACCCCTGTAAGACTCCCTACAATCTTAGGCAGCCTCTGCTCTCTTCTTAGCACTTGGCTCTCTCTGAATTTATGTAACTGTTGACACGATCCTGGTTTATCTCCATTTACTAGAGTGACAGTTTCAGGAGAGCTTTCCTTGTCCATGGCTCCATCCCTAACACCAAAATAGCACTGTAACGCAGGTACTCAAATACACGTGAATGGCTAATCTATAAGGAGTCATAGTCTTGCCATTTCATTGATACCCCAGTAGGGAGGGGGGTGCTAGAAAATATCGAGTCGTGGATTGCTAGCCTCAGCACTCCACTGCCTTTTCCAGCCCCTTATGGTAAGAGTCTCCTTACAGAAGAGTTCACCCTCTTGTATCTGTTGCTCTCTCTTATCTGCCTCTCCCCTTGGAAGGCTGTGCTCCCTCTGCTGGAAATGACCCAGGAGAGCCTGCTTAGCAGGGCTGTGCTTCCATATTCACAGCACACCGAGCCGGGCTGGGGTCAGCCACTCCAGAGACTCCTGGTGGGAAGGGTCTTCTGAGTCAGGGTGTCTGGGGGGAGTGGGTGGGGCGTGAGGGTGCTCTTCTTAGTAGGTTTTCAGAATAGAGGACTTCACAGGTCCCAAGAACTTAGAGTGTTCTCTTGTTCTGAGATATATATACTTAGTAAGGTGACAGAGTCAAGGAGGGGGACCATGAGTAGGGTTACATCCGTGAGAAAGGGGAGGGCCAAACTGTGGATCTGAGCTGACCCAGACTTAGGATCCCCCAAACCCAAAGTGTGTCCCATGGATATTTGCACCAGAGTCTGGGGAACTTCTTTGTGCTCCAGCAGAGTGATGTTAACATCTTACTGGTTTTACATTTCCTGTGCACCACTCCCTTTTAGAAATGCAGTGAAAAAAGTCCTTGCTTCACTGGCACATCAGGAGCTGTGTTCTTCTGGCTAGCTTCTGCTTGTGAAATGGTATTTTATCGGGTAATCATTCATAAATGTTCTTACTCATCTTCCCCAAGATTGCTGCTCTTGAGCTTTCCCTTCTGCAAAAAAGATTAGAGGACTTGGAGAACAAGTATCAGAAGAAGTCTTCGGGAGAGCCCTAGCCCCTGTGTATGGCTGTGAAACGGTCTGCAATCCCATCTTCTCACTCAACTTGGAAGCTTGGTTTCTTCTTTTGTGTAAAGTAAGATTAATAGCACCCCTTGCCTGTCAGACCAGGTTATGGTGAGGATCAATTTAAAACTATGAATCACCATAAGAGGGCAGGCATCATTATTTTTGTTTTTCTAGGGTTAAGGACAATTTCTATTAGGCAATGAAGTATCATTGCTGCAAAAGGCACAGCCTTCCCAAAGCAAAGACATGGTATCTCAGCAGATCACAGTCCAAAATACTCAATTCACCCCATCTTTCTCCGGAGGCCCCAGTGGTGAACTGCTTTAGAAGGGGCTTGAGACAGGATAGGTCAGAAGCAAAATCTAGCCTATCCTAAAGAGCAGTGGTGCTTCAGCAATAGTGCTTTAAGTCAGCCTTTGGGACAATGTCAATTGAAGCCCATTGACAATGACAAAGTTGTCTACGGCCATACTACCCTGAACGTGCCTGATCTCGTCTGATCTTGGAAGCTAAGTGGGGTCGGGCCTGGTTAGTACTTGGATGGGAGACAATGGCAAAGTTGTTTTCATGAGGCAGTCTGAGGGGATCACAATTGACAACTCTAGCTTTTGGTACTAAAACCTGCAAAAATTCCAAATAAAAAGATGATCAACTCCCATTTTGGAGACTCAGTTTCTCTCGCAGCCCGAGTGTACTCTCTCCGTGGCCCTAATCTCCTGGGAATCACTATACAAAAACTTTCCCTCCCCTATGGCTTTTGCTGTCTTCCTTTTATACATCATACTTGACTATGTCAGATGGGACCCATCTGGCAGCCCTACACTCCAGAAGTGAGGGTTAGGGTACTAGGCTCACTCCTGGGTGTTAAGAGTGGTGATGTTTCATCCTCTGCTCTAACAAAGCGAGGGCAGGTATCTTTTTCCCATCTCTTTCAACTGCTGGGGGAAACATAAACATGTTCAAGAAAACTCTTGATGTTTAGTGTCTCTCTAATAGGAAAAGGAGAAGGAAAGTGGATTTGGGGACTGGGAAGGGAAGAGGGAGGGGCCGGGGAAAGAAATACTACTTACGCCGTTTGCAGCCGCATTTTTTTATTCTTTTGGGATCTGTGATGTCATCATGACAGGCCTTGCAGTAAAAAAATGCCCTGGAGAAAGAGAATGGAAAAACTGACACGTCTCATAATCCACCCCAATAAAATGAGAACCACATTTCCCCCCCGCAGTGGTGCCAAATTAATGAAACACGCCAGCACTAATTTCCTTTAATCTTTCGAAAGGTTTAGACGTTTGCAGACGGAAATGTTTGTTGCAAGACCATTTCTTTCAAACACAGGATTCTGTGATTGGAGTTAGTGCTTCTTTTCATAAACTTCCACTTGCAGAGGAACTGGGAGAAAGGTTGTTAATGGGACACAGTGCGTCTGCTGGCTCATCTCTCATTTTTGAGAACAGCATTCAATACTGTTCATGGGAACATGTGGGCAGTCTGCCCTAGGCCCTGAGTGGGAAATTTAAATACAACTCTGAAAGCCCCTCTGGCTAGTCAAATAGATATTAAAGGGGACAGCAGCATGCCATTCCTCAGTCAAATAAAAATATTAACCTTGTCACTTGGAAGCACCTTTTCTTGTCAGCCAGAGTGAAAGAGAGTTGGGGAGGAGGGCAGAGAAGGAAAGACAAAAGCCATGACTCAGGCAGGTCTCCAGAACCCCCCACCCCCACCCCAGGATTTCAGGCTGAAAGCTGAGTTTACTCCACAGCTGGCGGGCCCAAGCTGTGAGGACATACTCTCCAGCCCTGAGAACGTGTACTAAATGAAGGTTTTCTTTTTACTGCAGAGCAAAGCTCAGCTGACCACTGGAATGAGTAGAGGCTATTGAGGGAAGGGTGGGCACAGGGGTCCTGGGAGAAGCAATCAACAAAAAGACCCCTAATCTGACTGAAGTGTCCATTGGCTGTGGCAAAGGTATTCTGGATGAGACAAAATAAGATCATTCAAGCACTATTTAAAATTGAAGTTCCTAAAACAGCACACGAGGCCTGTGTCCTTCAGTGCTGGGAGGTGATAAAACCCACTGGAACAACCTGACAGCCTTTTGGATTCAGAAACCACTAAAATCCTTGGCTTGGCATCTTTACCCCTGCCCATGTGAAGTTGAAGGCCAGGGGCAGACGTGGTCTTTCCTTGACCAGGGCCGAAGAAATAAACATGGTTCTTGATTTGACTCCTAGGTTCCTTTTCATGTTTTCTGCAGGACTTAGACTTATAATTCACACCAATTAACCAATGATAGGAGTGTTGGATCCAAAGGAGATCTTGGAGATCCTGCAGCCATAATCTCCAGGACCCTGTAAATTGAGGAGGTTGTTACAGCCCATTCAAAGTCACCCCAGGCTGGAGCTGGGCCAGCACCAGGAGTTCCAAGTCCAAGTCCAGGGCTTAGTCTACCCTAGCACCGCCTCTGCTGTTTGTTCACATGCCAGCCGTCAGCTGTGTAGTAAAGGAGAAGAGAGCTGACGGTCTACACTGAGTGGCAATGCGGTTAAGAACCCAATCAAGATGCCTTAAAACGGGAAGGCAAGAAAAGGAGAAAACATCCAAATTGGGGAAAGTAACTTTGCTTCTACTTCCTTTGGCTATTTCTCCCCCATTGGACGCTCCTAACACATAATAATAATAAAGGCAACAATCATAACAGCTCACATTTATAGAGCACAGACTACGGACAGGCCAGGTGCTGTTCCAAGCATTTTACAAAAATTAACATGTCTGATTCTCAAGTGACCCTTTGGAGGAAGAATGATTATTATCTCTGTTCTACACATAAGGAAACTGAAGCACAGAGAGATTAAGCAACCTTCTCAAGGCCACAGAGCTAAGACAGGCAGAGCTTGGATTCAAACCCAGGCAGTCTGACACCAGAGCCAGGGCCTCAAACCTGCCTATGATGTGACAAGATGATGGCGAGCCCGGATAGACTGTTGAAAAGATAAATTGTGATTACTTCATGAATTCAAATGTGATTCTTTTTAAATTTAATTTTAATTTTTAATAGACAAAAGTTCAATGCTTTTGAGGTATATAACACAATGTTTTGAATTACGTATGCACCGTGGAATGGCCAAATCAACCTAATGGACGTACACGTTACTTTACACGCCCTTTACTTTTTGTGGTGAGAACACTTAAGATCTACCCCCTCAGCAACTTCCAAGTGGGCAATGGTGGACGTTAGATGTTGTATGATAGATCTCTTGAACTATTCCTGTCTCACTGAAGTTTGTATCCTTTGACCAAGATGTCCCCATCACCCTCACCCAAGGCCACCAGGAACCACCATGGTCACCACTCTCTGATTCTCTGAGTGTGACTGAGGCAGATCATGGGGTATCTGCACTCCTCTGCCTTGTTTATCTCACTTAGCATAATGTCTTCAAGGTTTCAGGCAAGGAAGGTTAATAAAGAAATGATCTAAGGGCTGGGTTGTGTCCAAGGTCGCCTGGAGGCAACCCCTGCAACTGGAGGGGACAGAGCAGCAAAGCTCTAGAATGGTGCTCATAGAGAAATGCCACTCTGCACGCACCATTCTCTCCCCACCCACCTCTGCTGCTGTCACCATCACCGTCACCTGGCAAGGTCCCTATATCACTGCTGACCTGCACCTGGGCAACAGTGTCGCTAAAGAAGAAAACACACTGGCTCACTTTTAAACCCACAGCTGCAGATTCCAGAGGCCTTTCCCACCGACCCCACCTCTAGGATCACTCCATTCTCTGGGGACTTGCTTTACTACCCATCAAAACAGCTCTCTCTGCTCTTTTCTCCGCGTCCTCTCTGATTCAATGCACCCCTCCCAGAGACCGCCTTCAGCAGGTGACCTTGTGTCACACACATCAGCAAGAAGCCCAGCTCTGCCTCCTGCAAGGATGGCTTTTCTCCTCCTGTCTTCTGGTTTCCTGTTATGTGTGGCCCCTGGGAGGGGCCCGTAGGAGCCTGGAGCACAGAAAGAGAGGAATCCATCCCATTGATTCCTCAACTCCCTCCCCGCCTGGCTGTGAAATGGCATTGGTGAGACTTCTGTAACTGAAGGACGATGCCTTGCAGGGAAGCCATTCCTACCCCACAGCCTCTCTCTGCAGCTCCTTATCCCCCTTCCTCTTGACCCTGTAGATCTATGGTGAGGATGGCTCCCCTCTCTTGCTGGTTCTGGGGTGCTAGCACACCCGTGCTTGTTTTCCTTAGCTATCTGCCCACTCAGCAGTGTCCAGTTTTTTTTTCCTCTTCCAAACATTGGAAGAGTAAGAGTTGTCTTGGAACATGGAGTAAATACACAAATAGTAATGAAAGCTGATTAGCAAAAAAAAAAAAAAAAAAAGGTCTTGCATACTTTTTGTGATATCTAACACCACAGATAAGCAAAAAAAGTTCTCACAAAATCAGCAGGCAGCCCTCAGGGTGCAGGTCGGATGCCCCTGCATAGTCCCCTCATAAAACTCTCCTCCCTTTTCCCCATCTCTTTCTTCTCTTTCTTGTCAGGACCCTCATAGATACAGCACCCAAATTTACATCTCCAGCCTTCACCTGTCCCCAGAACCCTAGATTCTGAGACCCCACTGCCTTTATGATTTCTCCATGTGCACGCTTGGTGCACACCTCCAGCCGAAAAGCCCAGATAGAATCCTTAACTTCCTACCACCCAGAGAACTTGCTTCTCCTGCTGTGTTTGGCACCTTGAAAAGATGGAGTCATCATTACCCAACTGCTTATGCCCCAAGTCTAGGCTTCATCCATGGTTCCTTTTCTTTTGTTTCTCTCCTTGCTTCTACCCAGTTCATCAGTGGGTTCTATGGACTCTCCAAAACATGTCTGAGTGAGCCCCACTTCTCCCCACCTCCACTCCACCCCCCCGCCCCGGCAGCCCCAGCTGCCATCCTCTCTCGCCTACACCATGGAATAGTCTATCTGAGTCTTTTACCTCCTCTCCTGTTCCATTCATCCCATTCTCTACAATGCGGGAAGAATGACCTTTTAATGAGATAATCAGACCACCTCACCCCCAGCTTAAAACCATCCATGACTTCCATTTTATATCAAACCCAACCTTTGTATAAAGTGGTATAGGAACCAGCTTTCCTTCTGCCTGTACCCCCATCTCATCCCGCTCTCCCCTTCTCTTAGTCACACTTTCCTCCCTGGCCAGAGTAGACTTCTTTCCATCTATCTCCTCTTTCCATCTAATATTTGCATGATGGAATCTTTCCCCTCATCTCTAGCTTTGCTCAATTGCTACCCTCTCAGAGAAGCCTTCCCTTATGCCCGATCTAAATCCATGACCGACTTCCTTCCTTCCTTCCCTCCTTCCTTCCTTCCTTTCTTTCCTCCTTCCTTCCTTCTTTCCAATTCTCACTCTGTCACCCTGGGTAGATGCTACAGCAACATAGCTCACAGCAACCTCAAACTCTTGGGTTCAATTGATCCTCTTGCCTCAGTCTCCCAAGTAGCTGAGACTACAAGTGCCTGCCACAACACCTGGCTAATTTTTCTGTTTTCATTAAAGACAGAGTCTTGCTCTTGCTGGGGCTGGTCTTGAACTCCTGCCTCTGCCTCTCAGAGTGCTAGGATGACAGGTGTGAGCCACTGCACCCAGCCATCATTAATTTTTTAAATACTATAATTTCTCCTCCCTAGAATGTGAGCCCCATGCAAGCAGAGATTTCTCTCCATTGTTCACAACTGTTTCCCTGGCACCTTGTATACAGCCTACTAAGCAGTAGGTGGCTGATAATAGACAGCTCATGAATGAATAAATGAGTCAGAAAATATTTCCCAGTATTGCTGGGTCTGCCAATTTTTCCGGAGAAACCAGTAATAAGGATTTTTATATAAAAGCTCATGACTTTTTCACCTTGGCAACTAAATTACTTTTTTTAAAATGTGACCAGAAAGAATGCTATCTGCAAGCCAAATTAAGTCAACAAGACCCCAGTTTGTGACTCCTATATTAAAGACTATCTTCCAAGATTATTTAAGGAGGAAAATATTTAGTGGCAAGGAGCAAAGGGCAAGTGGCCAATGCCCATCCCCAAATGACCTTTATAAGACTGGAATTGAACAGTTTCACTCCTCTTTTCCTAAAATTCTGCCTCTGAAAGTTTCTACAAGTTAGAATTCATCAAGTTCATTTGTTGCTGTTTTGCAGTGGAGGGCGCAAACTCAACACTAGATCATCATAATCTACTTTTCCATTTTTACAAAACTTGTTTAGTTTCATTCAAATCTCCAATGTCCTTGCTGTGGTTTTCTGCAGTCTTCATCTATTTGAAAACCCCTAACTGACAGCATTTGCTCTGACATATCACACACCATGGAAAATTACAGGCCGGTGTTGGAGCTGATTGTGTCAGCATGTATCTGTGAATACCATAAAGCACTGAAATGAGACATATTGCACTCCTTAATACAGGAGGTAATTTGTTTTTTGGACTGCCTGGTATTTGTGACATTCATTAGTGAGAGATGCAATAGAAAATAGAATTACACAAATGGGATTTTCATGTTATATTTGCTATCTGGGTGGTACACATGATCTATGGTGCCACTGTGCTCCCCAGCCTCCTGTACTTGGCGCTGAGATGTTGCTGCGAGCTTTTGTGTATCACACTCTGGACAAGAGAACAAGCTTATTTTCTAGAGGACTAGGTGCAGGGCTTTGACCCCATTCACCCTGCCTTTTCTTCTCGGGATCCTCCAGAGAACAGTGACTTTCCATGGACTGGGGAGGGAGGTATTTCTGTCCCGTAGCTGGTTAATGGTGACCTTTCCCCAATTTGCAGAAGTAAATTTAAATTATTGGAGAACTCGGTTTTAAGGATGTTTTGTTTGTTTTGTTTTTGCTTCTCCAGCCTAGATTTCCTAGACAAGTGGATGATAATGAGCTAGGATGTAACTGGTCTGGGCAGTTTAGTTGAGTGGATGAGGAGAAAGAGAACCACAAGCAGCCACCGCACATATCATCATGCTGTATTCAGCATGTCAGGCCCACCCCTGCAAATAATTAAGAGTGCAGGTGCTGGAATTGACTTTGCGCAAACTAGTTAACCAATTTGTGCCTCAGTTTCCTCATATGTGAAGTAGGAAATAGTAATGCTACCTATCTATCTCATGAGGTCCCTGTGAGAATTTAGTGACTTCATAAAACACAGAAAACCCCGTACCTAAAACAGTGCTGGTGTATAGTCAATCCTCCATAACAATGTGTTAGTATTATTAAATTCGGTAGAAAGAGAGCAGATTTTACAAAAAGAAAGACCAGTTCCAACCTGGGTCCCGTCATTTGCTAATGTGCTGCATCGCCTGGGATAAATCATTGACCTCAGATTTACAGATCAAGAAACCAAAACCTTGAGTGTTTAGAAAGACTTACTTCCAGAGCTCTTTTAGAGGAGTAACAATAAAGAAATTAGCACACCAAGCAGAGGCCTGGCTTTGAGTAGGAGTGCATTAAATAAAGACCACGGGCTTATATAAATAAGTGTAGACCTTCACCATGAATAATTCTCTTAAAATACTTTATGTAACATTTTTGTTGAACTGAGTAACCTGGCTATTTGCCTCACATTTCCTCCTAATAAATTTTTCCAAGTCTCTGGACACAATCAAATATAACAATATTCCACGTAGTTCTGAAAAGAGCCCTCTGATTCTTCAGGCTGCTTAATAAGGCTTACAGATACAAATTAAAATATCATGAAACGTAGAGGCTAATGAAATCCTGGGCTGTATGCATGGAGGCCTAAATTGAAGGTGACAACTTTAGCCACTTACCTGGACAACTACAGATAGAACCATAGCCAGTTTAAGATTTCATTCAAAATTGATCCAAAATTTGTTTGGTTTTGACATAGGGTCTTGCTCTGTGTCCCCGGCTAGAGTACAGTAGAGTCATCATAGTCCAATATAACTTCAAGCTCTTAGACTCAAGTGATCTTCCTGTCTCAGCCCCTCAAGTAGCTGGGACTACAGGAATGTGCCACCACACTCAGCTAATTTTTCTTTTCTTTCTTTTTTTTTTTTTGGTATATATGGATTCTTGTTCTTGTTCAGGATGGTCTCAAACTCCTGAGCTCAAGCAGTCCACCTGCCTTGGCCTCCCAGATGCTAGAATTGCAGGCTTGAGCCACTGCACCTGCCCTATCCAGACCTTTTGAAATTCTATTTGGTACTTTCAGTAGTAAACAGGTAATTCTCAAATATATCCCCCCATATAATATTAAGTAAAGAGCACTAGACAAGGAGACAGTTGTTTCGTTATGTTTTGTTATGTTGCTGGGTCATCAAGAATCAGGATGATCTTGAGCAATCAATCGCTCAGCTCCCAGAGCTTCAGTTTTCTTCCTCATAAAATGAAGTAGGTAACTAGGCTTCCTAGTCCTAAGATTTTATTATTCCAACAATGTGTTATTGTCTGTGTGAAAAGAAGTCCATGGGAACATTTATTTTAAGGTACAATCTCCTTTTCCTCAAACTCTGCACCATTTGATGCCCATAGACACGTTAAGAAGCTCTGGGGTCAGTGCCCTGTGCATTTGGAAGCACACTCTACTTTCAGTAGGTCAAGATGTCTATAGCTGAGCCAGACAGAAAGCCAGATGAAAACAAACTCTTACCTCTTAACTTCTTTGGCATCACTTGCGATGAAAAATCCTAAAGTACCTTCTTGGATCTTAAGATGGTTTCCAGGATTAATTAATATACTGCTCAGTAAACAAACAAACAAACAAAAAGAAGACACGTTTGTGAGGTCATGTTCTGAATGGCTTGAAGGCTACATTGTACTCTTGTTTTTATAGGGGGCCCACTAGTCTAATGCTTTCCCCACAGATTTTGTTCAGAGCCTGATGTCCACAGCCCCAAGCATTTAGTTTGATAATGCCATCATTAATCTCTGCTGGTGAATTCCCAGCGTGGCACACACCCAGTTGAGGAAATCAAAGCACATATAGGTTTTAGGACCTGGGTTTCTATGATGAGGCAGTCTAGCCTCCATCATGGCCATCTGATTTGAAGCAAAGGCCATCATAATGAATCCCATTTGAAACATCTATGGATAGTTAACACTGAAGCATTATTGGCCTACTGAAGCTAGTGCCACATCAATTTTCCATTAGATAACAGAGCCTTAATGGGACCCCTATATGAATTCAGAACCATACACGTATACACACCACATGTTTCCACGGGGAATGGTACAAGACACCTGTAACCAATGCAGAAACCAGCCAAATGTCTTCATGACATTGATAAGGACCTGGAAGTAGATTCCATGTACAGCCTATGTAGGTAAAGTTGTATCTACCCAAAGAGTGCAAAAGAAAAAAGTCAGCAGGTGGATATACTTTATTCCAGTCTGCTGTTTATAAAAACGTATGGGGTGTTTAAATAAGATGTGTGTATAGCATGCATGTCCTAATTGAGGCAAACTGTAGTTAGAAAACAAATGGAAATTACCCCTAAAGAAAACTTGCCCTGCAGGGAAGTAGGAACCTAAAAATATACACTGTCCTATTCCAAAGTGGTCTAAATAGATTAGTGACCATGTTGTGTTTGGACTGATTGCAGAGACAAATGTATCCTGACATAATAAATGGATGAAACAAACAAGTTTAATTTTCTGCAGATCAAAAGCAGAAGACAGGAATATTTTACACAGGGATGGAGATGAGGCTTTGGGTTTAACATTAGGGACTCTGTATGAAGCAGGAGATACAACAGAGGTATTCTTTGATCTGAAAAGCAAGTGTTTAAGGTAAAAGATATTTAGAATCAGTCTAAAGCAGTAGTTCTCAACCTTCCTAATGCCCTGAGCCTTTAATACAGTTCCTGTGGGTCATGACCCACAGGTTGAGAACCACTGGTCTAAAGGAAGTCCTCCACTGCCCAAAATGATCCAAATGGGAGGTGGTAATTAACATGTCATCTTCTTCCACTGGTAAAACCATTCCTGAAAAGTGCTGTGGTGAACAGATGACATGTCTGTAGGAATACAAGAAGAGCCCAGGTGATCTTTTGCTCAGTTGGGAGAACTCTGAGCAGATCATTATTGCAAAATAATTGTGGTCACAAGAGTACCCACCGTTACGTATGACAAGACCTGACAGAAGGAAACCAAACCTGCAACATCTCTATTACTAACATTAAATGATAGCAAGAAGCTAGGAAGAGTTGACTGCTCTGCACTATGACCACAGGCAGGAAGGAAACCCCTTCAATGTCAGAGAGTAGCATGCACGCTAATAGCACAGCTTGTGATCAGCCCCAGCACTGTACCGGCGCCTCCTATCATCCCACAGCCACCTCTTCACATGGGGACAAGGAACCCTCTGGCTTCATACAGTCATGAGGGGAAAGAGTCAGAGCTTATACAGGTTAGATGGATTTATTTTTCAAAGCCAATTCAACTTGACATTTTAGAAAGACAGAATTTGAGATTTTACACATTTTCTTAACTCCTTTCCTGCAAGACAGTTCTTATATGCCCTGCAATAAGAACTCTGCAATCAGAAACTGGGTCCAAATCCTAGCACTGTCACTTAAAGCTGTCTGACTTTGGGCGAATTACAAAACCTCCCAGTACTCAATTTCCTTACCTACAAGAAGGGGTAATGATAATAATAGTCTCTTTTCAAAGAATTAAGCAAGGTAATGTGTGCAAGGCTCTAGTATTTTGGTTTGTGTTACTTTGTTATCCTTGCCCCCCCCCCAAAAGCCAACATGTATTTAATTTTCAACAAAATTGTCAGAGATTTTTTTTAGCTGGCCTCATGGAATGGAACACAGGACTTCTTATCAAAATAACCTTGCCCGTCATGAGACAAAGTTATAGGGTGAAGACTTGTACACTCCAGAATGATGTATAAGGACGTACATGAAAAAAATCACACGCATTTTAAGGAGTTAGGTCCTTAAAGTTTAAAAAAAAAACCTACATTTTTTCTATGGATTTATATAACAATGTGGGGGAAACTTCTGAATAGAAAAAAAAAAATCCTATCATGATATGAACAACAGAATTCAAAGGGAAAATTTTTACCCACATCAACGTCTTGGTGACATGTAAGCACAAGCAAGCTTCACAGAGAACCTGTTTTCTTTTTTCATACCACGTGCTGCATTAATTATACTCCAGTGGTTGAGCCCACTGTGTCCCTGTGAAACGCAGTGAAAGCAAGGTTCTGAGCAAGGACAAATTTCTTTTTGTTTCCGCTGTTCTTTATCAATAGTAAACAAGAATTTGTCTACAGTGAAAATTTGGGATTAGCATTCAAATGAGTGCACATTGAGATAATTTATTACATATTTATATTATACACTTTTGAGCTAGCTTTAGACAAGTTTGCACGGTAGAGAGGAGAGAGGAAAGATTCTGGCAAATTTGTGTCCAAACCTCAGGTTTGCTGCCTATGTTGGTTAAGCACTCAGGCACCTAAGTCAGGTCTCATCCGCTTGGGTCCTAGCTTTGGGCATGGGACCACAGCTAAGCCTCATCCTCCCTATCTGTAAAATGGGGTGAATATCCACTAGCTTACAGTGTTTTAAAGAGAATTAAAGCACATACTATGTGATCAGTGACTGGCACATAATAGGTTTTAAACACTTGGTTGTTACTAATAGTGAGCTAAGTGATTATGAAACTAAATGAGAGCAATGAACCTCTCACAGCACTGCAGCTCTCCATTTTGCCCTTGGTGCTAGTCAATGACCCAGGAGATACCGTATTGGCATGGAAAGACCTTTTCACTGACAAAAGCACACGAAACATTTTCTTCCTGAACAACATCTGAAGATGGGCTAATTTGGGCTGACTTTTGTCTGCACGATAGAGATCTCCTATTCAGTCAGTCTTAAGGCTGGCTGATTGTGGAAGGAACAAAAAGCATCTCCAATGACCTCGCAGGTGGTGTGACTCCAGGATGCCCTCTTGTTCCATAGACAGGGCTGAGAGGGTTTACATCATCTCCATGTGAGATGCAAGGCAGCACCATTTGCTGATACTGAGAACTTAGGCAGCCTTCTGGGTGGGAACCAAATGTATCAACCCACTCTTTGAGAATGATAAAAGAAAGAAATCTAGATACACAAAGATGCTAGATTCAGCTCATATATTTAAGCATATGAAAGAATAGCGTATGCCCCTGGTTCCAGGGTGCCATGGCATAGAATATTCACTGAGTAAGAGCAGAGTTTCAAAAACTCTTTGGGGAAATACATTATTGTTTGGGGTATTTTAGACATTGTCTTCTGTTCACATTCCAAATCTAGAACCTTTATATAAAACGCTAATCCTCTGCTTCTCAAAAATATAAAAAGATAAGAATTCTAGATAAAAGTAAATTTTTTATCCTTTCATTCCCACAAAATGCTTACTACCCTTAGAATCTGTCATTGATCTCCTAAAGGGAATACGAAAATTTGTCCAAAGATCTTTCATTCCTTTAGGAGGATATCCAATGTTAGTCTATTTTATGCTGCCGAAAGCCTCCTCCACCCCATTCACCACTTTAAATTAGTCCTTTGGCCCCAACTTTGTCAAATTCACTAGCTTATCAGAGATAAACATGAAGATATGTCATGTGAAGAATCAAGAAAATATCTAAGAAAAAAAGTCCATATATCTATTAGCAGAATTCCAACAAGGACATCTTCTTGGCAGAGGTGGACTTTCCTTCATTTCAAAGAACATATAAATCATGCTCTTTCTTTCATGACCTTACATATTTTAATGGAAAACATCCGGTGGCAGCTAGAAGCACAGGGCTGGGGTGATCCCTTCCCCAAGGATGCACATTCTCTTTTCTTATTTTGCTCTTAAAAGTACTTCTAGATATAGATTAAACTAATTCTTTTTCTCACCCACTGTGTGAGCCAAATACATATTTCCTGTAAGAAGCCCTTAGTTGTGATAGAGGGGTGAGAAACCTGGTAACTTTTATTTGCTTTTGAGTTTCTCATAGCAGGAAGTTAGAGTCCCACATGCAGCAGGGACTTTCTTCCTTTTCTCCTTTCCTTTCCTTTTCTTTCTTTCCTTTTTTTTTTGGACAGAGTCTCACTCTGTCTCAGTTGAGTGGGGTTGAGTGCCATGACACTTTCAATTAGTGGTTCAATGAATAAAAACTCGAAGTCATTAGCCTGAGTTCAAAAAGTTTTCCTTTCCCTCATGAATAAGGGGAAAGGAAGTCATGGCTTTCTTTCAAAGACCAGGCTGCAACTTTTATCAGGAAGGCCAATAAAAGGCCTGACCATATCTTTTTGGTGGGGCTGGCCAATGAGCTAGTCATCTCTCAGAGGCGTTAAGTATGAATGTGCAAATATACAAATATGGGAACAGTGCGCTTCTTGGGGAGTTGGAGCAATTGATTTCAGTATTGGAAATACCACTCACTTAGAGCTAAAATACGTGTTCCTAAACATAAAACACATCTACATGGAACTGATAGCACAGTCCAACAGGGACAAGTTTCTGAGGTTAGCTCCATGAGGGGCGTGCTAGGTCTAAGCTGGGTCATATTTCATTCGGTATCTCTTACTAACCACTGGTCATGATGGAAGACTGGGGCTTGTTGGGGGAAAAATGATTTATTCCCTTTCTCTGCCACTTGTGTATCACAACTGGGAAGCACCTAGTCATCTCTTCCTCAATCACCGTAAACCTTTACTTGCCTCCTGGTTTTGAAGATAACCAATGTTTGGCAATTCAACTGAAATATACATTTCCAAAGGAAACTTTTATCCATTATGGATAAATATGATAGATGTTGTGTCTCTCCTTCCCTCCCCCCCCCACCATTTTTGGTAGGTGTGATGTACCATTCCCCGGGCAATTAAAAAAAAAAAATCATGACGCATGTGAAAATATAGTTTGTACTTGATAACATGGTAATTATATTTGTGTCTAGCAAGCTAATGGGACTTCATTAACTAGAGCAAGCAAATAAGAACCATTAGGACTTCAATTCATGCTGTGCCCAGATGAATCATGGCGCTGGGAAGAGGCTTCTTTGATCACACAAGTTTCATATACAATTACATTGTGGGATTTTGAACCAATTGTGCTGCCTCCAGAGGTGCATGACTACGCCATGTAGTTTTTTGGCCTGTCATAGGGCACAGCTCAGAGAAACTCCACATCTCAAATTTACCAACTTTCTGGAACTTTTCATTTCTTCTGGGCTTTCAAATAGATGCTACTGGAGTCCCACATAACTAGACACACACACTTTCACTTTCAGATAGATGCAGGAGACACAGTTGAGTATCCCATGTTCCCATAAAGCTTACACCCAGCTGACTTGCACATAGAGAGTACAATGAAGGTTGCTCCCAGTTGGTTAGACTCAAATGATGCCACTGTGGTCCCCCAATGATACTGGTGAGGACTTGTTTAGCCTAAACCCGTTTTGATAATTTAAGAAATGGCAACTAAAAATCTATTTTGTGCCTACGGAAAATATTAGCCACATGGTAGAGGGAAGAGAAAGTTGATCTAGGAAGGATAACTCTGGATATTTGGTTCTGGGAGCAAGCCAAATGACTTTCTGGTATACTTTGGGACAAATCATGCCTACATCACAACATGCCTTCACCACAAGATAAAAGGACCAAAGGCCAAAAACCAACAGCACAGGTGCAACCACTGTGGACCTTTGAAGATGCAAAGTGTTGCAGTAACTTCTTGCAGTTGGGTCATATCAATAATACCAAACTGACAGGAAGCCACCTCTAGTTATACAAATCTAAACAAAATCCTCTGACTTTGGACAGAGGTCCAGACAAGTACACACACACACACACAATGACAAACACAAACACATGATAGTGATTACAATCACAGAGAAAAGAGACTCTCAAAAAGATGAACAAGTAGACATCTCAATAGTATGTTTTCAACAATCCTGTCTTAGATAACACATTATTGAAAAGCTATGCTGGAAGTATTAACCCACAAAGTTTCTTTTTACAAAATACCATTGATGATAATTTAGTCATGCTTCATGCAATGTAAAACAGCAGTAAAACAGGTTGAAGTCACATGGTGAAGGTGGAGATACTTTATATTCAGAAGTATGTCCAAATGCACTCGGGAAAAATAAACCCACGAGTTTGTCTCAGTAAGTGGTAGTACTCATTTGGTAAATCACGTGTAATCATCTAGCAATTTAGTAGCCGTGTTCTAAGTCTTCACTGAATACCATGAAATAAAATACTCCAAATGTTATCACCGAAATTAGAAGTGGAAGGGCTGGGTCTCTGTTTTGTGGATAAAAGGGCATGAACTCTGCTCTACAAACTAGAAACTCAACACAGGAAGGAGAAAGTCGCTAGGCATGTGAGTGGGGTACGTAGACAGGATGGTGCCAAAGTCCAGTGGACACCAAGACACAGGAGGACAAGACAGAAACAGACACAGAGGGTAGGAGAGAAGCATCCTCCTTTCGGCTTTAATAGTATTTGTTCCCATCATTGTTGCCATGATGGAAAACAGAATTGTGCCTTTTCTTTCTTTTCTTTTTTTTTTTTAGGTTTCCTGCAAAGAAGTTAGTGCGTCATCCAGAAGAATCAACAAATCAAACAAGAACAGAAATAGGCTACTTTCAGATTATGTGCTCTAATTGCAGAGGGGTGTATGTCTATACACACACACATATAAATACACATATAGAATATGTATATTAGACAAGGGGATGAGATTATATATGCAGATATATAATCTCTCTCTTCTTGAATTCTTGGCAAATGGTTAGTCCTGTGGTTAGGAGTGAAGACAGAGGGTGGAGGTTGGGAGCAAAGTTAACGAAGAGTGCATACCGCTTTCGGCTTCTGCAAAACGACAAGAAAAGAATTTAAAATCAAACAATTTGATAATAAATTGACTGACACCAGAAGGAAAGAAGGAATCAAAACCTTTGTTTCAAATCATTTGAAGGATGCATGTGAAAACAAGGGTTTTTCAGCAAAGCGTGAAACTAGTCTCATGGGGGTGAAATCAACAACAAAGGAGAGAGTTTAATACGGGTTGAAGGCAGGAAGGGCGGGAGGGGAAGCAGGTGTTCGGGGTTCTAACACCCGATCGGTTAGGAAATGTGACAGAAAAAGAAATGGGAAACTTTTAAATAAAGAAAAAGAACTAAAATTATTTTCTCGGGAAGGATCAAAAAATTGTTTCTTTGTAACATGGCAACTGCGTTTGAAAGGTCCTGTATTTTTTTTTCATGGGCGTGATCCTCATCCCCTCAAACACACCTTTTTCCACAAGAACCAATGCGCTTCCACCCTGAGATCAATCCACATTTGAGGATTAAAGCTGGCAACGGCACACGCAAAGCCAAAACCAAGCCACCACGTTCTTTTTGCCTTTTTCTGAAAAACAATCTAAAAACTATCTCTATCTATAAATGTGGCTTTGTTGAAAACATCTCAATTGAATCAACTGAAGGGTCTGTCAAAGAAAAGATTCTGTCTGCAGCGAGAACTGAGTTCTTTCTCTTAGAATGGTAACAGCAGATTCACACTGAACCATTAACAGCCTGTCACTCGGCCTCCTTGGGACCAGAAGGCAGCAGAGGAGAGACAACTAGTCAGGGTTCAGAGTGCAGTCTCCTGCCATGAAATTATTCTAGAATGCTCAAAAAGCACTATGCAGCACTAGTGTCATCCATATCATGACAATTTCTGAAAGATGCACAAAAGTGATAAAGGGCGAGCACTGAGTTACACAGAGATCTATTGACTTGGCAACACAAAGAATATCGTTTGCAAAAACCCAGGATATGCAAGTCCTACAGGGACGTGCAGGTGAGTATCGGCAAACAGTAATTCCACCTCATCTTTTGAACAGCAAATAACCAAGACTCTTAGTTGTTTGCAAATAATATTCTTCAGTTTGCCAACACAGAAAATAAAATGTTCATTTGTATACATACTTGTTAATTGCTACAGCCAGGTTCTACATGTGGCCACCAAATCTACCACTGCTTTCTTCTTTTTGGTTGATTTGGATTTTCAAAATAGATTAACATTTGATCAGATTGACTTTGTGAGCAATCTGATCTCGTGGTTAAGGTAACAGAAAACATTGGATTGACTTGCTGACGATCCAGTGTTTCATTTGGTTTCTTTGGTCAGAGACACAGACGGTGCATTGGGAAGTCCGGCTTTCTCAGACCATTAACCCAAATAATGCAAAATCCTTAAGCGATGATAGTAGGAACCTTCTTGGCCTGCCCTGCCTCTGCTCAGTTATTAAAGATGTTTGTTGCACTTTACACTTGGGCATCGGCAGGAAAAAAATGTACTATGAGAGGAACAGATTATGGGTGTCATTTCAGACAACAAAAGCTTAAGCATCTCTCAAAGAGCTCTCTTTCTTCCAAAATCGTTGATAAGACTTAGGGAGCAAAAATCTTCTCTGTTTTATCTGTACTGTATATAGTACTCCATCAACAAATTTTTTTGTTAGCTTGATGCTTCCCTGGTCCAGCATGAACTCATAGGGTGACTGGGTGTTATCTATTTCAACCAGACCTAGTCCCTCATCAGTCTGATTTGCACATAATAAAGTGCAAAATAAATAAAGAGAGCTCCTGCCTCTGAGCCCTGCTCTCCTGGCTAATTTACATGAAGCCTGATATTCTGCCACCTGGATTTCGGTTGCACTGGGAGAAGTGCATATGGCACACACAAGGCTGCTTGTAATTTGGCTATCAAGAAAGCTGGTGTCTTTCCTTATGGCTCCACCCTGTGTCTGCTGGGAAGGAGGTCAGAGGCTACCTGCCTTTTGCTCACAGCATTCCAAAAGGGTTTTAGGACAGGGTCTGTCCCCAGTTTTACAGTTAGAAGGTGGGAACTCCAGGTTGGCATGGAGACATTTGGAGGGTTGATCTCTCTCCCCTGGAGAAACACTCCCTGAATGCACAGTGGGGCTTGGGAAGCCAGGCTGGTCTGGGGGAGAAGCTGCGGTGTCTGTGGAAGCACACCTTGTAATGTACCCTAGGGTCAGAGAGGTGCTGCTTTGAGTTCCAAGCAAATCAATAATGCACAAGAAGGCAGAAGTGGTCTGAATGTTCCCAGAGTACACTCTTCACCACCAAAAACGTCAGCTGGCCGCTGGGTCGTAGCACACTTACCGGCTCTCTCGGTTGGCAGACTTGTACTCAATGGCTATCATCAGGAGCTTGAGCTTCACAAAACACAGCCTGTAATGAGATGGAGAGGCCTCCCGGTCAGTGCTTCTGAACAACCAGAGACACATAACCAACACTCTTAAGATCTTTCGGTCCCCTACTGCAGCCATTACCTAAAGGGATCCTCGTTCCACCCTCACTGTGCCAGAGGGAGGGGGTAGAAGCGACCCCTCCCCATCTTCCCCATTAAACCTGATTTCTCACAAGTGATAAGGTGCTGGATGTTCAAAGTGCAAATTGCACTTGTGTCTGGATGTCCAGACACAGACTCCAAGCAGGGATTTGTGCCTGGGGATTTACACTGGGCCAGATTCATTAGTCACTCGGTCGGGTAGTAAAATGTTAACTACAGGGGGAGGGAGAGATTTGGACCAGCTGGACCTGTTATTTGGATTCCATTTCGGTCTTTTGTACAAATGGCTCATATTGTTGTTCTGAGCAGACCCTTGGGTGCTTGGAATGATGGTAATAATACTTAGCCTCCGTGTAAGTGCCAAGTGCATGACTATGGCATTGTCACTCCTGGCTCCGTCCAAGCCACTCACCTCGTCTGCTCAACACTCTCAACTACAGACCAGACTGGGTGGAAGCTGGCTTGTCCATGTATCTGTTATGCAGTTCCCTAGCCCCAGGGCCTTCTCCTATCCTCCTGACCCGTCTTCCTAGATCATGTCAAATCTAATCTTCTGCCCACAGGTATTGACCACCTACTGCTATCCTCTGAGTTTCTGTTCTCAGAATTCCCCCAGCACCTGTCTGTAACCAAATCATTTAGCCCTTAGTCCTTTTATACTGGCTATGGTTGCTCCCTATTGTTTCACGTGTCTAAACTTGGTCTCCTCAATCACAGCAACTTCTTTAAGAGTTTGGACTTTGGGATTCTCTGCAGTGCACAGTAAATGAACCCACTGATACAAAGAAGCTCAAAAAACAAATGGTTTCCACTTACTAGGTTTCGATTCCAAGAAAATAATAAAGGGTTCAGTAAAATATATATGCATAAAGATGCCTGGATAGTGTTATTTGTATAGAATAAAAATATTGAAAGCAACCTAAATATCAAATAACGAGGCAATGGTTGAAAAGAGTACAGTGCCACGTGATATCAGACACCATTCAGGATGACTCTTGAAGACCAATTCAAGATACAAGATCAACCAATCATATTATATTCAAAGGCACAAACATGTAAATAATGTACACAATTAGATGACAATATACATTTATATACTCACATAAAATAAAAGCTTGCATAAATAAGAAAAGAATTGTATACATGATGCATTACAAGTTTCTACAATGAACAGTATCATTCCTGTTTTAAAGATGTCTTGAATAATAAAGTGCTGATTGACTAACAGATTGAAAAATCGGTTGATGGTTACTTAGTTCCAGCTTCATAACCGGGCTGGAACATGGGGGTGGGGTCTTCCTGGTGGAAGTTTAATAGTATGTTTACTTTCCCATACCATGCTTAGAAGGAAGATGTTACCCCAGTTATCTGACTGCTATGAAACTAAGGCTCAGAAAGTCCATTCACCTTGCCTTAGGTTTCCAGCTTATACCTGCCACATTATACAACATCTTCATCTCCAGTGAAGCCTATTTTGTACTGGGAGAAATAGGCAGTAAGCAAACCTAGAAGTGAATAAATAATAAATTTCCAGATGATAACAAGTACTGTGCAGAAAATAAAACAGGCAAAGAGAATAAAGAGTAACTGGGAAGGGGTGAGCCATCTGCCATGGTTCGGGAAGACCATTCTGAGCACAGGAGCATGGAGAGAATGGGCAAGCAATGAGAAGATAGGAGAAAGAGCTTTCAAGGATACAGAAACAGCCGATGCAAAGGCCCTGAGGCAGGAAAGAGCACTGGCTGTTTGGGGACCAACAATAAAGCCAGCAAGGCTGGAGCAGGATCATGAGGACTTTGCTTGCCCCAGCAAGTAGTCTGCAGCTTATCTAAGAGGAGTGGGAGGGTTAAATTTTCAGTAGAGAAGCAACTGCATCACACGTTCTGGACATGGGCATGTGCTGCTTGCAAGGAAGGTGCTGATGAAGACTTCCTGCTCTGCAGGGGGAATGAGACCAATTGCACATTCCTACAAGAAGCCAGTGGTTGCAGCACTGCCTTTAGCAGACAGATTTCTTTTTTTTTTTTTTACCTCTAGAAAATTATTTTTTTTCTTTTTTTTTTTTTATTAAATCATAGCTGTGTACATTGATATAATCATGGGGCATCATTCACTAGCTTCACAGACCGTTTACCAAGTTTCGCATATACCCTTGTAAGATGCACTGCTAGTGTAATCCCACCAATCCTCTTCCCTCTACTCACCTCCCTCCTCCCTCCCCTCCCTTTCCCCCTTCCCCCTATTCTTAGGTTGTAACTGGGTTATAGCTTTCATGTGAAAACCCTAAATTAGTTTCATAGTAGGGCTGAGTACATTGGGTACTTTTTCTTCCATTCTTGAGATACTTTACTAAGAAGAATATGTTCCAGCTCCATCCATGTAAACATGAAAGAGGTAAAGTCTCCATCTTTCTTTAAGGCTGCATAATATTCCATGGTATACATGTACCACAATTTATTAATCCATTCATGGATCGATGGGCACTTGAGCTTCTTCCATGACTTAGCAATTATGAATTGGGCTGCAATAAACATTCTGGTACAAATATCTTTGTTATGATGTGATTTTTGGTCTTCTGGGTATATGCCCAGTAGAGAGATTACAGGATTGAATGGCAGATCTATTTTTAGATCTCTAAGTGTTCTCCATATCTCTTTCCAAAAGGAATGTATTAATTTGCAGTCCCACCAGCAGTGCAAAAGTGTTCCCTTTTCTCCACATCCACGCCAACATCTCTGGTCTTGGGATTTTGTAATATAGGCTAGTCTCACTGGAGTTAGATGGTATCTCAAAGTAGTTTTGATTTGCATTTCTCTGATGATTAAAGACGATGAGCATTTTTTCATATGTCTGAAGGCCGTGCGCCTGTCTTCTTCAGAGAAGTTTCTCTTCAAATCCCTTGCCCAGCCTGCGATGGGAGATTTCAAAGGACCAACTTTATCCAGGAGCACTTGGGCTCTCCTGGTGATTTGCAGGTTTTCTGATTCCCGCCAGCAGACTCTAATGCCCTGGTCTTTGTGCTGATTATGCAGCTTGCTGAAACACTAACACACATATCCTACTACAGCTGGGAAAATGCCTTTCTTCATTTACATCCCATAGAGCACCACTCACACGCACCCTTTATGGGGGCTGTTGCTCCTGGAGCTAAAATTGTTTTTAAAAAATCAGATAGCTTATGCAATGTTTATTGAACCAAATTACCATATTAAGTAACCACTTTCTTATGTAAATAGTAGCTAATGCCAAAAAAACCCAAGAAGTCTCATTTTAACATAGCACGGATCATGCAAAGGTTAATTTGCTGATATCCTGTGAACAACAATCATTCCAATTTGGGGCTCTGGTAGCTCATGGGATCAAAGATCTTAATTGCTTTTACAGATCTAATCCTACTGGTAAGAAGGGAAGAAATAGTTCATGGTAATGGTGAATTATGTCTTGCTAGCTACTACAATATCATTTACCAACTGAATAAGAAAAGAAAGGAGCTTCCTAATGCAGGGAGGTCCATAAATGGTACGTGGCCTTCTGCATGTTACTTAACCTTAGGAAGAGTAGACCAGAAGGTCTGAGTCCTCTTCTAGCTTTTAAGTCCATTAACTTCATAACTTTCAAATCCATACCTAAGATGATTTTCCACTGTTTTGTGGCAGCCTCCTATTAAAAAGCTCTTTGATCCCAAATAAGCTGTTGTTCACTGGCCAAAAGACAGAGCGATGTGGACAGAGAGTATATGCAAACAGTGCCACACCATAGATTTGTAGACTCAGGCCCTTCAACAGTGACTGGGTCTGCCCTTCTCACACCGATGATAAATAAAGGTCCAAACAGGGGGAAACACTGATCTCAGGGTGAAATGGCTTCCATGTAGAAAAGCCAAATGTGGAAATCAAGTCCCAACGCAACGTGTGCTATGCAGAAGCTTCTCATAAGAATAGAGGCAATGGAGCGGGGGTCACAAGCCCAATGCCCAGATGCTTTCTGCTTAGTCCGTGCAGAGCTTTAAAAGCAAAAACTAGGAACATACCAACAGGTGATTTCGTGTAAAAACTGGCTTTTCAGCTTTCCTTGAAAAAATCAAATATAGCCACACCGGCACCGCATTCCTTGTGGCTAAAAGGGGCTAGAGATAGAAAGCACTTACCTCCCTGGGTGGGCTGCGTGTTCTCCAATGATTTGCCACAGTCCCCACCATTCCCTATTGCTCAGACCTCCTCACTCTTTGCTCAGACCTCCTCACTCTTCAGTCTTTATTGCTAACTGCCTACCCCCTACAGACATGTAGGTTTTTAATCCTTGCGCTAAAATTATCTGGATATTGGCAGAATACTACTCTTGAATGACAAATTCTGATTTACACTAGATGTAGAACCATGGCTCCGCTTTTTGTTAGATCCTGGCACAGAGAGTTGGCCAATGTTAGGGTCCTGGGCATAAGACTGCAATGGAGGTTCAGCCTTTGTTGGAGGGGGGGGTTCCAGTGGGAAACAGCAGAGCTGGGGGCGTATATAGCAGGGAGGTGGTGTGGTGACCACTGTTGACTTATCTTTCCTCTCTACACCAAACCTCTCCAGTATAGGATCCAGACTCTGCCTCACTGGCATTTTGCAAAGTTCAAAGAGTAAGTTTTTGATATAGGCTGAATAAATAAATGCATGAATTAATAGGAAACAGAATCTTACAGGTTGCTGGGGTGGTAGCGAAGAGATAAAGTGGCAAACTAGGAAAGTCTAGGCAGAGAAGGTTTGAAAGTGAGCATAGGATCACGAAGCAAGATGCTTAGCTTGTTTTGTTAGATGCAGACAGATGGGAAAGGGAGGATGTAAAAGGAAATAATAGCAGCGGTGATATGCTCTGGGAATCTAATTTTTGTTTTCAATCCACTATGCCAAGATGCAAGTCCAATTCTAAGATACAGACAGCAATTTATCCTTGGGACCTCCAGAGATCCTGTTACAAGGTGTATACTCCCGAGAATATATTTTCAGACTCCCCAGAGCTGATGTTCTGTGGTTAAATATTGACTCGCATCATCCCATACCCACGGCACGATGGGCACTAACCATCTAATCCTGACGGTTCTCCTTCAGTCTGATTCAACCTCCAGATTCTCAGTGTGTGCAGGATGGTGTGGGATGAGGCAGCCGGATGAGGGCGAAGTAGGGTGCAAAAAAGAAGCAAGAAAGCCTTCACAGTGTGATAAATGGGATAAAATCAGCCGTCAGCTAGTAAGAATTGAATTCTTGGTTCTAAAATAAAATGTCCCAATATGTCCAATGCAGGAAGTTGTCACTCGTTGCAAAAATAATTACAGAGGAATAGAAATGACTTTTTAGTTTTTTAAGAAAAAATGCCACTTGTCACAAAAAGGTCTTAAACCAGCAATCTGCAATAAAACTGTTGTAATAACAAGTTAGATTGCTTTCCTGATAATTATGAAGTAGAGGTCTACCAAATTTGACAATGACATTATACGAAGCCTTTTTTTTTAATTGCCGGCATCATCTGTTAACTACAGTAGTTTCAACCCAGATGTTCCTGAACAAAGGCTCTTAAGAATTAGAGTCCAACTGTTTCTACCTACCCAGAGGGAAATAAATAGTTCTTGCCATTAAAATCAGCCCCCTTGACTGGAAAGATTACTTGCTGGTGTGAATTAAGCATGGTAACCTGTCATAGAGTTTGTACCTTGTAATATGCTCAGGAAATGAGTGCAAAGAAGAGGTTTGGGGCTGCTGAAGATGACTCACCCCACAAGTCAGGTGGGCGAAATGGAAGATGCAACCGTCACTGTGTTCCCCATACCTGACCCTATCAGTGGCACGAGCCCCTCTTCAGCTATCCCAACAGGCCCTGCGAATGTCAGACAGGCTGAAGTAGAGGCAGATGTAAACACCACACTTTGGGTAACAAGCCTTTAGGATCAAGTGGCTGGAATGGAAAAGATTCACAGTCAGGAGCTTTGATTTAAAACAGGAAGCTCTCAAAATGGAAACATCTAGTTAAACTTTGAAACACCAGGATTTGCAAGACTTGGCACCAAGAAAATAGAAGTGATTGAAAATGTTCATGGAAATGTTATGAAAATTCCATTTCTCTAAGGATCTCTCACGAGAGTAGAGTGGGAGGGCTTTAGAAAATTTTCACCCTCAGTCATGCACACACACACATCTCCACTAGCACACATGGGTGTGCACACCACGCACGTCTCCACTAGCACACACGGGAGTGCACACACACACATCTCCACTAGCACTCATGGGTATGCACACCACACACGTCTCCACTAGCACACACAGGAGTGCACACACACACATCTCCACTAGCACTCATGGGTGTGCACACCACACACATCTCCACTAGCACACACGGGAGTGCACACACACATCTCCACTGGCACTCATGGGTGTGCACATACACACATACATGTCCACTAAGACACGTGAGTTTGAACATAATGACATTCCTTGATATACACAATTAGAATTTGTATGGTATGAATAAATGCATTTTTAGAGAACTTTGCTATTACTATTAGTAATCAGAATCATCAAATGAAAGGAAAAACTGTTTGCTACGCACACCGAGCATACAGTCAAAGCCCTAGCAGCCACCACATTTCCAGCTGGACTTTCTCCCTGCCTGACTCTTCTGTAGAAAACTCAGGGTCTATCATTGTCCTTTTAGCCTGCTATCAAAGATGCCAGTAGAATTTTTATGGTCACTGGTTTATTCACTTGCGTGTAGTCATGGAAGGATTACTGGTCACCTTCTGGGTTCCTGTAGTAGAAATAACCAATATTTTACCTACACGTGTCCATATATGTTCAGCCTTAATAAAAATACTCCCAAGTCAAGTAGATGGAGTGGGCCAGTTATGTGAGGGGAAAATATTTTTTCTTTTTCTTTTTTTGTTTTGGAGACAGAGTCTCACTATGTCACCCTCAGTAGAGTGTCGTGGCGTCACAGCTCACAGCAACCTCAAACTCTTGGGCTTAAGTGATTCTCTTGCCTCAGCCTCTCAAGTAGCTGGGACTACAGGTGCCTGCCACAATGCCCAGCTATTTTTTTGGTTATAGTTATCATTGTTTTTTGGCAGGCC
Organism: Nycticebus coucang; assembly: GCF_027406575.1. Taxonomy (NCBI): domain Eukaryota; kingdom Metazoa; phylum Chordata; class Mammalia; order Primates; family Lorisidae; genus Nycticebus; species Nycticebus coucang. The sequence continues at coordinate 90,609,048 of NC_069782.1, read as the reverse complement.
TGGGCTGGGTTCAAACCTGCCAACTCCCGTGTATGTGGCTGGCACCCTAGCAGCTGAGCTACAGGCCCCGAGCCGGGGAAAATATGTTTTAAAGATGAAACTTTGGCCTGGGGAAAGACTTTATGAAGAAGACTGCTGTGGCAATTGCAACAACAACAAAAATAAACAAATGGGATTTAATGAAACTGAAAAGTTTCCGTACAGCTAAGGAGACAACAACCAAAGCAAACAGACAACCTTCACAATGGGAAAGGGTATTTGCATATTTTGAATCAGACAAAAGCTTGATAACTAGAATCTATAGAGAACTCCAATTAATCCACATTAAAAAAGCCAACAATCCCATATATCAATGGGCAACAGAGATGAATAAAACCTTCTCTAAAGAAGACAGACGAATGGCTAACAAACACATGAAAAAACTATTCATCATCCCTAATTATTAGAGAAATGCAAATCAAAACAACCCTGAGATACCATCTAACCCCAGTGAGAATGGCCCACATCACAAAATCTCAAAACTGCAGATGCTGGCGTGGATGTGGAGAGAAGGGAACACTTCTACATTGCTGGTGGGACTGCAAACTAGTACAACCTTTTTGGAAGAAAGTATGGAGAACCCTCAAAGCACTCAAACTAGACCTCCCATTTGATCCTGCAATCCCATTATTGGGCACCTACCCAGAAGGAAAAAAATCCTTTTACCATAAGTACACTTAAAGTAGACTGTTTATTGCAGCTCAATTTATAATCGCTAAAATGTGGAAACAGCCTAAATGCCACCAACCCAGGAATGGATTAACAAGCTGTGGTCTATGTATACCATGGAATACTATTCAGCTATTAAAAAAAATGGAGACTTTACATCCTTCGTATTAACCTGGATGGAAGTGGAAGACATTATTCTTAGTAAAGCATCACAAGAATGGAGAAGCATGAATCCTATGTACTCAATTCTGATATGAGGACAATTAATGACCTAGTACAGAGTGAGGGGCAGGGGAAGGGGAGAGCAGAGAGAAGGAAGGAGAGAGGGGGGTGGGAAATAAATAAATATAAATAAATAATAAGAAAAAGAAACTTAAGCACTCCATAAATTCACTTAAAATGTTCATTTCTGCAGCCAGGCTAATGAAATCTATCATACAGCAACCAGGCCTACCTGGCTTCTTCCTGCACTGTGCTCAGATTCAGGTGTCTTTCTCAGATATTTTTTCAACTAATGATTTCATAGAACTTAAGTTTAACTATAATCTGCATTGGGCAAGAGGCCCAGCTTTCTCTGGGCAGTCTGAAATTTTAAATTTCATCAAATGGCTTCTTTTTAAAGATCTTTCCAGGTAAAACAGGTTGAAAGAGCAGAGGATGCATGTAGGTATATGAGAGAATGGAGAATCCTCCCTGCATTCTTAACCCAGCACAGTAGCTTCCATACTTGCATATGGGCTTGGGGACAGAACTCCTGCCCTTCAGCACAGCCAGGGAAGATCCGATCGGAGTTCCCCAAGCTACCAAGCATTAAATACTCCGCATCCAATCTGAATTTTAACTGCTCCATCAGCTGCAGAGGGACAGAAAGAGACACACCGTATTTTAAATACATCTTTTGTCCTAATCCCCTCTGAGCTGTAAAACCTGATACAATTAAGCTTTTATATTTTGCAAGTGATGAATGACTGACAAATAGGCTCACTGTGAGACTCAGAACCTGGAACGTGGTGTTCCTGTGGCAGTCCAACTGCTGAGGCTGTGGTTTCCTCCAGCGCCTCCTGCTCAGCCCCCACCGTCCCCCTGCCCTCCCTTTCCTACCTGGGGGCAGAGGGCCACATCCTCTTGTTTCCTAGTTCTCATGATAGAAACACTATCATTTCCCCCACCCCCTCAAAGTATCACATGTCAAAATAAATCTGACATGTCTCTTTCTCCTGTCTAAAAGGGAAACCAATTTGCTGTGTGTTCAGCTTCTAAGTGTGGTCTGGCATCCTGATTCCCTTCTATTCAGAATACCCCCTTCCCTCTTTCCTCCCCTCTTTAAATCCAGCCCCCTTATAAGGCACAGCTCAAAGGTCATCTCTTCCAGAAGCCTCCTCTCAGTCACCCCTAGTCCACAGGGAAGTGTCCCTGTAACTCTCAGCAGCTGCACTCCAGCTATGTGCACCCACCAAGCCCTTATCAGCGGGCACTTATGTCTCCCTGAGGTTGGGTAATAGTTCCCTTAGCCAGACGATGAACTCTGAAGGGAAACTGAGTCTTTTACTTGGCATTCACAAGTATTGCTATTAATCTTTTCCTATATATCTATCTGATCAAATCTAATTGTAGCTTCCTCTAGAAGCAGCACCAGTCTTGGCACAAAGGCACAAATATTCCAAGTTCATTAAATATCTGGTCAATTGCCTGGTGACTGCTTAACAGGAGAACTTCCTGAAGGGTAAGAGTAAATATTACTTGGAAATACAACATGTTTCTTTCCTTCTAAGCACTTACATCATATTTGATGTGCAGGAAAGAAGGGTAGAGGAAAAAGGAGAGGTAGGGGAGAGGGAAGGACATTAACCCATCCTGGAAGATAAGTATTCCTATTTCAGAGATGAAAACCAAATCCAGGCAACTGGTAACTAAAGAAGGTATACCGAAATCAGATATCTTGTCTTCTCACCTATCTAGCAAGTGGCCTGAGGGTTTGATCTCAGGCCTTTGCATGTCACAGCTCATACGCTACGGCATCATGAAGCATCCTACCCTGTTTCCCCGAAAATGAGACATCCTCCGAAAATAAGACCTACTTACAGGAAAGATAAGACGTCCCCTGAAAATAAGACCTAGCGCATGTTTGGGAGCACACCTTAAAATAAGATACTGTCTTATTTTCGGGGAAACAGGGTAGTTGGGAATCACTCAAAAACAGGACCCTTTAGGAGCAAATACCGTCTGACAGCCCTGCCTTTGCTTCCTACAGGCTTGGCGCTCACCACCTGCACCTTCCATGGTGGCCTGCAGGGGAAGGTGGCAAGAGGGAGGGAAAGGGAGTAGATGGTTCGATGGTGTTCAGATGACAATGGGTGGTGTACTCTCCTTCAGATCCCAGTGCTCTTTTGCCTTGATGTGACTGCCACACAGACCCAGAGGCAAGCCCGCTAGGTAGAACCAAGGGGAGATGCTCAGATGTTGACCCTCCTGAGGAATGTACAGGATAAACCACCATAATCTCTAACAAGACCAAGAGATGTTTTTGAGGGCTGCATCCTAAGCTTCCCTTGCTTCTCAGTATTTGTCTGCATTTAGCATGTATCTGTTCTCACCAACCTAAAACTACTTTTCAAATCCCCAGTGAAAACCCAGCTGAGAGCATGAAAGGGCTCAATGCCCCTACATATATTTCTGATCAGGCACGGGGAGAACAGTCAGTGGCCGGCCCAGCACGGCAGAGTGCTGCCCAATTCCTCTGTCCTTAGAGAATATCTACAGAATATCCCACATGAAGAAGGAAAGGTGGGAAGGAGGCTCATGCAACGGCTCCAATCTTAGCATCATCAGCTTGCAAGGTGTGGCCTACCTACAGTCCTGTGATTTGGCTAAAACCAATCAGAAACATTGCAGTGGCTGGGCCCAAAGTGAGGCATAAGAAGAGATTACACCAGAGTGTGGGGTGAAGGGCTGGAGGGAGGAAGGGGTTCCTAGTCCTTACACTTTGAATCAGAATCACCTGGTGATTATCTAAAAATGCAGATTCTCAGGCCTTGCCCCAGTTAACACCTGGCAACCGAGCCTAGATAGCGCTGTATTTAATAAGCTCCCCAGGAGACTCTTAACTAGCCGAACTTCTGACCTTCAACTACCACCTACTCTAAGCCCTTCTCAACTGTACAAAGTCCCCAGCATTGGAATCATGACTCCATAACTTGTCTACTAGGTGGCTTTGGAAGGAGCGCCTCTCTCCTCTGAGTCTCAGTGTCCTCGTTTATAAAACAAGAATCAAAATATTATCATAAACATTGTCACAGGATTGTTGTGTGGATAAAACGAGAAAATGTCGCTGAAAGGTTAGGTGGGATTTTGTACTTCTCCCATATCAGTTTCTGGTTTGAGAACAAAGAGGTATCGTCTAGTTACGCGCATGGTGCAGAGAAGTCAAAGCATACAGCTATGTGAGTCTCACCCTGGACAAGGGAGTGAATCTCTTGGCTTTAAAAAGCTAGTTTTGGGCTCAGCACCTGTACCTCAGTGGTTACGGCACCAACCACACACACCAGGGCTGGCGGGTTTGGACCCAGCCTGGGCCTGCCAAACAACAATGACAACAACAACAACAACAACAAATAGCCAGGCATTATGGCAGGTGCCTGTAGTCCCAGCTACTTGGAAGGCTAAGGTGAGAGAATCACTTAAGCCCAAGAGTTTGAGGTTGCTGGGAGCTGGCCACGTACACTGGGGCTGGCGGGTTCGAACCTGGCCCGGGGCCAAACTACAATGACAACTCCAAAAAAAAAAAAAAAAAAAATAGCTGGGCTTTGTGGCAGGTGCCTGTAGTCCCAGCTACTTGGGAAGCTGAGGCAAAAGAATCTCTTAAGCCCAAGAGTTTGAGGTTGCTGTGAGCTGTGATGCCACAGCGCTCTACCGAGGGTGACATAGTAAGACTCTGTCTCAAAAAAAAAAAAAAATTAATTAAATAAAATAAAAAATTTAAAAAGCTAGCTTTGGGGAACTTTCTTTCCCTCCTACCTCTCTTCCCACTCTCTCCCTGTTCTCATAGGGAATGACCTCAGATTTTACCCCTATATCCTGTTCCCAAATCTCTGAATTGAATGACTCTCCAGCTTGGTGATCCACCCTGTATGGGGGCATTCTGCCAGTGCAGGGGAAGAGCAAATTTATTTCTTTTCATGTTATAAGACAATATTGGCTGCATATTGTTTTAGTGCAGTGCATAATTACAGAAACTGCTCTGAAAATCTGGATATTTTATCTGTGTTTTATTATCCTCAGAATATTCTCCAATTCTTTTTCTTCTCCATGAACCAGCTTAAAATATATTTTGGCGTCCTTTATGTCATCTTGAAATTAAATAGCCAATTCTTACTGTAATGAAAATACTTATGCGCCAGCCTGGTGATATACAACACTACACTCTAATTACGGCTGTGCTTTAATTAACCTGAATTGAAGAGTGTTATCATTAAACTGCTGGTAACTTTGAGTTATGGCTTTTCTTTAATTTAAAGTAGAAAACACAGATAATTAAGCCTCCAGATAATCAAATGCTTGAGGAGAGCTTCAATGTTTTGGGATGTTCCTAAATCTCATTAAATGTCCTTTCTTTATTGATTATTTTTACCTCTGCTGTATCATTGTATTAAAGGAATAATAGTGCTAAGTTGAACACATTCTCACTCACATCAGAAGTGTGGGGGTTTGGTGGTGGTGGTTGTTATTGTAGAAGCTTTACTGAACAAATCCTAAATTGTCTGTCAACAAGGTAGGTCTGAAGGTGTTTTTTTGTCCTTCCTGGGACATGTTCTAAATAGGAAGATCAATCAAGGGAAATATTCCCAGCAGCCAGTAGCCCTTGGCTCTTGGGCCGGCTCTGAGGCCAGTGAAATTCCACACCACCAACTGAGTCAGGGATGAAAAATCCAGTCTACAGGGCCAGGCCTGGATTTATGTATAGATCTGGCCAGATCTAAGGTATCAGGAGGGCAGGGACTCTACTAACCCCTTCCCTATAGCACAATGGAGCCAGCAGAAATGCAGGCTCCATGTCATCACATCAGATTTTTGAAAAGAAGAAGAAATCTAGTTTGTATGTGACATACCACTATTTTGAAATAACAGCAACAAGGTTTTAAGAAATTAAACACTGGGTAAGGCAACTGTGTGAGTCAAAGGTACCTTCTGGGTATCCCCGCGAGAGCCTCTAGGGAGCGCAGTCCTAACCCTTCAGATTACCCTTCTGGAAAGGAACTGACTCAGATCCCAGGAGAATAAGAGAGGGGAAGCAGAAAGAGCCAGGGAACACCCTTGTCAGACATAAACACTAGTCAAGCCAGAGAAACTCAAAAGCCAAGGAAGGGGGCATCACAACTCCCCTGCTAATGCCCCAACACCATAGGAGTCCCTGCAGGGGCTGGCAGCTGGGCTGTGTGCTCAGACCACCACTGTATTAAACAGCTGAACCTTCAATTGCCTTTTTATAGAACCACCCTCAGTAATACATCCTGCCTTCCTTGGGGCTTTCTATCCCAGGCAGGCCAAGCTCCAAAGTGGAGTAAATCCCCTGTGACAGTCTCAGTGTTCCAGGATCCAGTGTCTCTGAATGGTTAACTTCTTTCCATGGCAGGAAGAGAAACAGCTCTTAAAGAAAGGAACACATGGGAGTTACAATAGGGCATCCATTTCCAGAAAATAACTCCTTCCGAATCAATTACCTATTCATTTTTCCAGTCCATTTAGCATTTAAACTTTCGCTTAGAGACAGGGTGAGAAATTTCAGTAAACAGACAAACCATTTGGGAGCGCTCAGGGTCTGGGCCCTGGGACTGACAGTGCACCTGCTGTGTTCACTGACAGGAGTCTCCAGGTACACATGAAGCTACCAAGCGCTCTGTCCCCCTTCCTGCCTTATAAAAGAAAACTGTGGTCCAGAGGAACCCAGGAGCAGCCGGGACTGTGCCCTCCTCTATTGTAAAGGTGCTCAGTTTTGTGTTGGCATCCTCAGAACTCCCTTTTGGGAAGGTGGGTTTGCTTTATAAGCTGGCAGAGAGGGCAGGCAAATGGCTCTCCTTTCTCAGCCCAGTGAGTTCCTACACTTCCGTTTCTTCCCAGGTTTATTAGTGAGGCAGTTTATGGTGTCAGTAGAGCAGACTTAACTGTTTCACCGTGTTCAGGTAGTTTGTGTTTTCATAGAGGACAAAGCCCCCATATGACTTAAACTTAACCTCTGAGATTAAGATTAACCTCCCCTGAGTGGGGAGGAATTGAGGCATCATCAGAAGTCATCCCCCATCGGTGACACCTGTTCTATCCAGAAAGGCCATGGCAGGCTAGGACGGTGCTCACTTTGATACACCCTGCTGAGCCAGTAGAAAGAGAAGCTAAGACTTGTTATCATTATAACATGGAAGTTGTTAGAATGCGAGGGCTAAATTGCTAAGACGTTTTCAAGGCCTCTTTCTGTACATTTGGTTCCACATTTTCTTAGCAAATAGTGAAAGCACTTTTAATGCCTTTATTTCAGTATCTTCTCTGATGTCTCTGTGGTTGGAAGGCAAATTAAAATTCCTTTCATCCAGGGGCTGGCAAGATTTGTTTTTGCCCTATTACAATCAGAGAGCCAAGGGTGCATGTGACTCTTCATAAATGTGTCTACATCACAGGAGACATGAGGGATAACTGTAGTTCCTAAGTTAGTACAAATACTGGATCCAAAGCCAAGGTTCTCAGGAATCTTGGAGGAAAAAGTGAGGCCAGTGAAGTGGCCAAGGCAGGGACTATCACATAGGGCTGAGCTCACAGGACACCCCAGCAATAGCCAAGTGCCCCAACTGTGCTGAGCAGAGGTGGGTGATTTTCTTGCAAGAGGCACATTAAATACCCCAGAGAGCCAAAAAGCATCTAAGGAAGGGTCACTTACTCACAAACAGTAGGGAAGGACAGACCCACGAAGGCACTGGAGAGATATTCTGTATACATTTCATTGGAGACCCCTTCCAAGTAGTATTTCTGCCAGGTGTCTTCCTCAATCTGAGGGAAAAGAACACAGGAGGAGAGTTTAATATATGGCCACACGCTGTCAAAGGGAAACTTGAGTTACATCCTCTCGCAAACAATTCAATGCTCTCATTAGACGATGACAACATTCCCCAACAACCAGGAGCATAACCAGGAGCACCACCATGACACCTGCATGAAGCTTTCAACAACCCTGAATGCTTAGGCTTGAAGTATGCACCCTATGAAGCATCACTTCTTTTTTAACCTGTGTGATTTCTAAGATTATGGAGACGTGGGTGCTTACCCACAACACGGATGGGCAAGTAAATTGACGCGCCATTTTGGAGAGCAATCTTGCAACTGATAATCAAACTTTGTAAATGTATATGCTCTTTCACAAAGCAATTCCATGGTAAGTATTCATAGCAAAGAAGCAAGTGTACAAATGTACAAAGATTTTATAAGAATGTTCTTTCTACTCAAGAAAAATTGGAAATAACCATAAATGGTACACTTACACAAAGGAATATTGAGAAGCAACTGAAAACTATGATGAAAATGTGTATCTGTTCATAAAGAAATTATGTAAAAAGGCACATTACAAAAGAGTGTGTACTGTCTGAGCCTATTTAAAAAAAAAAACAAAACCCTATAGTTATCTGAATGTTTGTAAAGCCACAAAAAAATCTAGAAAGCTTTATACCAAAACACAAACAGTTGTTATCTCCAAGTGGTAAAATGATACTTTTTCTCTATAGATTTCTGGAAGGTCTAAGGCTTTTACAATGGACACTTGTGTATTACAATGGAACAATATATTTCTACTTTGGAAAAAAACAAAGATTTTTTTTCTGACCCCACAGGGAATATTGCAAACAGTAAAATATACTTTCAGAGAAGTCTTTTCCCAAATTTCACTAAGATATGTATACTTTCCAATCAGTCAACTTCAGCTGGTTTTCCCAAAAACCCCCTTCATGCCAGGAATTTCAAGAAGAATTTCACATTGGCATCAATCTTTGGAAATTAGTGAGTTACAGGAAGAATGCTGAGCTCCTCTGGGGGTTAGAGATCTCTCTGGCCTCAGTGAGGGAAGGAAGGCAAACTTGGGTGTCCTTGGTTATCCCTAGGCCTCAGCACCCCAGGCTTCACTTCCAGTGAAGAGGAAGATGACAAGAAGCCACCCAGCCAACAGGAAGCAGCTGTTTACAATTTCTTGTGCTGATCTTACATTAAAAGGCATCTTGCCTGTGGCTGATCAGTTAACTGGGAGAAATGCAACCCTTGGATTCTAAGGTGTCATGGAAACAGTGGGAAAAGGCATACCTACTATCTCCCTGCAACACTCTTGACATACAAAAGCCAGAAAAAAATCTCAAATAAATGGAGTGTTCCCTGTCTCTATGCTATTTGTCTGCTCCGTGCACGGCCTGGGTGATTAGATTATGTAGGTTAACCTCATTAGTTTGAGCTGCTTTCAGCCAGCTCCCACAGGTTAGACATTAGCTATGCAATGCTGCTGGGTATGAGCTGTTTGCTACAAATCGGTCTTCCCTAGAGTGAAGTCTTTAAAAAAAAAGTCACTCAACCATTTCTATTGCTAAACAGTATGATTTTTTAAATAAAGTGCAATGTGTTTAGCTAAGCAAGAACTTTTTAATTTCTCCAAATCATGAGATCTCAAGAATTTTTTCCAAACTAAATATGCTTGACTTATAAGCAAAGGTCACTAATTCTAATTGGAGGAAAGCCTCGTCTGCATTAGTAAAAATTTTAAAATTATTCATAATATTTTAGGAAAAATACCAGTAAAATTTTTTTGTACTGATGAATACAGTACAAAAATTATAAATTTTTAAATTATAAATCCACATAGCAAAGCTTTATGGGAAAATAGTATTCCTGGAGTAAAAGAATTCAACCTATTCCTTTAGCAGAGATGTTTCTTTTATGATGTGTTGTTTATGTTCTAATTGAAGGATTACAACTGATTTCACAAATAATGAAAACACGAACCTTAATCTTAATTATTATTGATTGTTGGTGGTATTTTTCATTCATATGATTTTAATTTTTTTAAGATATTACCAATATTTTCATACCTCTATGTCCTAATGGAGTTATGCTTTAGATCAGATTTTATTGTACTTGAGTTGGGGAATGGATGATTCATAGGATAGCAACATTATCCTATAAAGCAAAAATGGTTTCATTGATTCATTCATTCAGCAAATATTTACTGAGCATACTTTTTATCTTAGAACCTGTTCTTTTTACTGATTAAATCTTATTTAAAACTAGTATTTACTTTCCCATATTTTTCTCCTTGCCAGGAAAAGCATAAGATATATTTGGCTATGACATAGCTGACCAGATATATCTGACTTTTATTGATTTTTCCACATCTCTTTCCCTGCAAATTTGTCTTTGTGGCTTATCTGAAATACTTGGGGATAATTGGGAAAAATGTACTGAACATTCTGGAAAGCAAAATGCCCCTTCCATGTCCATATGCCAATTCTTGGGCTGTATCCACACACTACACATAGTAGTGTTGGGCTAACTAGAATCAACAAATCCAGTTGTCTTGCTCCTCCAAGATTTCCACATCTTTAAAACTATTTCCATACGGACAGTCCACATGTTTTGGAGGTTTCTGATAAAGACATTCCACAAAACAAAGAGCTTAAAATGGGTAAGTGAATTACATTATCATCTTTTCAAAATACGCAGGCTGTTTGTGGGGATGTAAGACGGTGCAGGCACTGTGGATAACAGCACCTGTGGCTCAAAGGAGCAGGGCGCCCGCCCCATTTGCCAGAGGTGGCAGGTTCAAACCCAGCCCTGGCCAAAAACTGCAAAAAATAAAAAATAAAAAAATAAAACTTAAAACTGCCATGGTATTAGCAATTCCATTCCTGGACATATCACCAAAAGAACTGGAAGCAGGGTCTCAAAGAGGTACTTGACCATCCATAAGAGATCAAAACGCCCCAAGTGTCCCTGAACATCTAGATGAGAAAATAGACACAGTGTGTCATATGCATACAAGGGGATATTATTAAGTCTTAAAAAAGAAAGAAATTCTGATAGATGCTGTAATATGGAAGAACCTTGAAGGCATTCTACTAAGTGGAATAACCCAATCACAAAACACCAAATATTTTATGATTCCGTTTGTAGAAGGTACCTAGTGTAGTCAAAGGTGGACACAGAAGTGGAATGGTGATTGCCAGGGGCTCAGGGGAGACAGAACAGGCACGCCTTGTTTAACTGGTATACCGTGTCAGTTTTACAAGATATGAAGCCTTCTGGACATGGTGGTGACGGTTCACACCCACATGAATGTACTTAATACCACTGAAGTATACACTTAAAAATGGTTAAGGTATGGGCGGCGCCTGTGGCTCAAGGAGTAGGGTGCCGGTCCCATATACCGGAGGTGGCAGGTTCAAACCTAGCCCCGGCCAAAAACCAAAAAAAAAAAAAATGGTTAAGGTAGTGAATTTTATGTTATATGTATTTACACAATTAAAAATTGAAAAAATCCATTTGCATGAGAGCAGAAGAATCAGTCCTTCTAATCAATACAGAAACCATTTAATTCTTAAGGGCAAAAATGACAATTCATGCCAGAACAAGGACAGGAACAGACTAGTCCCATCAGATGAGTGAGGAGTGAGACCCCAGCATCAGGACACTGCAGGGTATCACAAACTCAGGCAGCAGAACTGCAATCTTCACACCCATGTGAGGGTTTAAATTGTCACCTCCTATCAAGGTTTACCTTCCAGGTGTCCAGCATGATCTCTTTTGACTTACTTTGAAAAGGCAATATAAGGCCAGGTACACTGGCTCACACCTAACATCCTAGAACTCTGGGAAGCCGAGGCCAGTGAATTGCCTGAGCTCAGCAGTTTGAGCTCATCCTGAGCAAAGTGAAATTCCCATCTCCACTAAAAAACCAGAGAAATTAGCTGAGCATGGTGGTGTACACCTGTAGTCCCAGCTACTTAGAAGGCTGACACAAGAGGATCCCTGTTGCCCAAGAGCTTAAGGTTGCTGGGAGCTATAATCCCACAAAACTCTAGCCCAAGCAACAGAGTGACACTCTCAACAAAAAAGAAAAAAGAAAAAAAAAAAAACGAAAGCTGAAAATGTTTTCCAGATATACAATCATATCATCTGCGAAGAGCGAAAGTTTGATCTTTTCTGACCCTATGTGGATACCCTTGATCGCCTTTTCTTCTCTAATTGCGGTGGCTAAAACTTCCATTACAATGTTAAAGACCAATGGAGACAATGGGCAGCCTTGTCTGGTTCCAGATCTAAGTGGAAATGATTCCAATTTAACTCCATTCAATATGATATTGGCTGTGGGTTTGCTGTAGATGGTCTCTATCAGTTTAAGAAATGTCCCTTCTATACCAATTTTCTTAAGTGTTCTGATCATGAAGGGATGTTGGATGTTATCAAAAGCTTTTTCTGCATCAATTGAGAGAATCATATGGTCTTTGTTTTTTAATTTGTTTATGTGCTGAATTACATTTATAGATTTACGTATATTGAACCAGCCTTGCGACACTGGGATAAAACTGACTTGGTCATGATGTATGATTTGTTTGATGTGTTGCTGGATTCTGTTTGTTAGAATCTTGTTGAATATTTTTGCATCTATATTCATAAGTGATATTGGTCTATAATTTTCTTTTCTTGTTGGGTCTTTTCCTGGTTTGGGGATCAGGGTGATGTTTGCTTCATAGAATGTGTTGGGTAGTCTTCCTTCTTTTTCAACCTTTTGGAACAGGTTGAGTAGTATAGGTACTAATTCCTCTTTAAAGGTTTGATAGAATTCTGACGTGAAACCATCTGGTCCTGGGCTTTTCTTTTTGGGGAGATTTTGTATGGTTGATGATATTTCCGAACTTGATATGGGCCTGTTCAACATTTCCACTTGATTTTGATTAAGTCTTTTTTTTTTATTTTTTTTATTAAATCATAACTGTATACATTGATATGATCATGGGGCATCATACATTCGTTTCATAGACCATTTGACACATTTTCATCACAATGGTTAACATAGCCTTCTTGGCATTATCTCAGTTACTGTGCCAAAACATTTACATTCTACATTTACCAAGTTTCGCAAATACCCCCGTAAGATGCACCACAGGTATGATCCCACCGATCCCCCTCCCTCTACCCACCACCCCCCTCCCTCCCCTCCCTTTCCCACTTCTCCCTATTGTTAGGTTGTAACTGGGTTATAGCTTTCATGTGAGAGCCCCAAATTAGTTTCATAGGAGGGCTGAGTGCATTGGGTACTTTTTCTTCCATTCTTGAGATACTTTACTAAGAAGAATATGTTCCAGCTCCATCCATGTAAACATGAAAGAGGTAAAGTCTCCATCTTTCTTTAAGGCTGCATAATATTCCATGGTGTACATATACCGCAATTTATTAATCCATTCGTGGATGGATGGGCACTTGGGCTTTTTCCATGACTTAGCAATTATGAATTGGGCTGCAATAAACATTCTGGTACAAGTATCTTTGTTATGCTGTGATTTTTGGTCTTCTGGGTATATGCCCAGCAGAGGAATTACAGGATTGAATGGCAGATCTATTTTTAGATCTCTGAGTGTTCTCCATATCTCTTTCCAAAAGCTAGTGGGAATGCAAATTGATTAAGTCTTGGAAGGTGACGTGCTTCCAAGTAACGGTCAATTTCCTTCAGATTTTCGTATTTCTAAGAGTAAAGTTTCTTGTAATATTCATTAAGGATTTTTTGGACTTTTGAGGAGTCTGTTGTTATTTCGTCTTTGTTATTTCTGATTGATGAGATTAGAGATTTTACTCTTTTCTTCCTGATTAGGTTGGCCAAAGGTTTATCTATTTTGTTGACCTTTTCAAAAAAACAGCTTTTTGATTTATTGATCTGTTGTATTATTCTTTTGTTATCAATTACAAAACTCTTAGAAGTGATTAAGGAATACAGCAATGTCTCAGGTTACAAAATCAACATTCATAAATCGGTAGCCTTTATATATACCAAAAATAGTCAAGTTGAAAAAACAATTAAGGACCCTATCCCATTCACAGTAGTGCCAAAAAAGATGAAATACTTGGGAGTTTATCTAACAAAGGACGTGAAAGATCTATATAAAGAGAACTATGAAACTCTAAGAAAAGAGATAGCTGAAAATGTTCACGAATGGAAAAATATACCATGCTCATGGTTGGGAAGAATCAACATTGTTAAAATGTCCATACTACCCAAAGCAATATATAATTTCAATGCAATCCCCATTAAAGCTCCACTGTCATACTTTAAAGATATTGAAAAAATAATACTTCATTTTATATGGAATGAGAAAAAAACCTCAAATAGCCAAGACATTACGCAAAAATAAAAACAAAGCAGGAGGAATCACGCTACCAGACCTCAGACTATACTACAAATCAATAGTGATCAAAACAGCATGGTACTGGCACAAAAACAGAGAAGTAGATGTCTGGAACAGAATAGAGAACCAAGAGATGAATCCAGCTAATTACCGTTATTTAATCTTTGACAAGCCAATTAAAAACATTCAGTGGGGAAAAGATTCCCTATTTAACGAATGGTGCTGGGTGAACTGGCTGGCAACCTGTAGAAGACTGAAACTGGACCCACACCTCTCACCATTAACCAAGATAGACTCTCACTGGATTAAAGATTTCAACCTAAGACATGAAACAATAAAAATACTAGAAGAGAGTATAGGGAAAACCCTTGAAGAAATTGGGTTGGGCGAGTTTTTTATGAGAAGGACCCCCCAGGCAATTGAAGCTGCTTCAAAAATACACTATTGGGACTTGATCAAACTAAAAAGCTTCTGCACAGCCAAGAACACAGTAAGTAAAGCAAGCAAACAGCCCTCAGAATGGGAGAAGATACTTGCAGGTTATGTCTCCGACAAAGGTTTAATAACCAGAATCCACAGAGAACTCAAACGCATTAGCAAGAAAAGAACAAGGGATCCCATCACAGGCTGGGCAAGGGACTTGAAGAGAAACTTCTCTGAAGAAGACAGGCACATGGCCTTCAGACATATGAAAAAATGCTCATCATCTTTAATCATCAGAGAAATGCAAATCAAAACTACTTTGAGATATCATCTAACTCCAGTGAGACTAGCCTATATTACAAAATCCCAAGACCAGAGATGTTGGCGTGGATGTGGAGAAAAGGGAACACTTTTGCACTGCTGGTGGGACTGCAAATTAATACATTCCTTTTGGAAAGAGATATGGAGAACACTTAGAGATCTAAAAATAGATCTGCCATTTAATCCTGTAATCCCTCTACTGGGCATATACCCAGAAGACCAAAAATCAAACCATAACAAAGATATTTGTATCAGAATCTTTATTGCAGCCCTATTCATAATTGCTAAGTCATGGAAAAAGCCCAAGTGCCCATCGATCCACGAGTGGATTAATAAAATTGTGGTATATGTACACCATGGAATATTATACAGCCTTAAAAAAAGATGGAGACTTTACCTCTTTCATGTTTACATGGATGGAGCTGGAACATATTCTTCTTAGTAAAGTGTCTCAAGAATGGAAGAAAAAGTACCCAATGTACTCACCCTTATTATGAAACTAATGTAGGACCTTCACATGAAAGCTATAACCCAGTTACAACCTAAGGATAGGGAGAAGGGGGAAAGGGAGGGGAGGGAGGTGGAGGGAGGGGGACTAATGGGATGACACCTGCGGTGCATCTTACAAGGGTATATGTGAATCCTAGTAAATGTGGAATGTAAAGGTCTTAGCAAAATAACTAAGAAAATGCTACAAAAGCTATGTTAACTAGTGTGATAAAAATGTGTCAAATGATCTATGAACCAAGTGTATGGTGCCCCATGATCATACTAATGTACACAGCTATGATTTAATAAAAATAAATAAATAAAAAGAAAGCTGAAAATGCACATTCCTTTTATGTGCATTCTTAGAATAGGAAAGAATCATACAAAATACTTTGAATTTAAAAGCTTTAAGTTTAACACCAAGAAAATGATAGTGAACAAAAAAATCTGAACAGGATAAAGAGTTAAAGGGAATTATTGTCATTATGATTCTCTTTTTATGAATGATAAAACCGAGGCACAGAGAGGTTAAGTAACCTAAGGAAGGTCACGAAGCCAAGAGTGGTAGAAGATTCAGAGTTCACACGCTGAACCATCCCACAGTGCCTCTTGCTAGAGATAATAGCATAGATTATCCAGTGAAGTTGTGGTGCTTGGATTTTGGGGGGAGGGTGATAGGGCAGGTAGGATGTCCTACAAAAAGTCCTTATGAGGAAAGTATCACAAAAGAAGCTCATTAAGAATTCAAAAGCCCATGACTCTGTGAGAGATTGGTGAGAAGTAATATTGATTTGGAGTCCAACTGAAAGGGTAGTCCAGGCCTCCTCGCAGATCATAAAAGCATTGTTTCTATTATATACATGATAAAATATAAATATAAACCCTGCCTACAACTTCTTTCCCCAAATAATACATGCTGTTCCCCACATTTGTGTTGTAGATGTATTTTTAACTCTACCGTGAAGACACACTTCCCAGCAGAAAAATGAAGGAATGGGGCCAAAAATGACTTAGGGAAAGGTTCCAAAATTAATCTGCCAGCTACTCAGCAATCATTCAAAGGCAAAACATTTCTTGAGGCAGCAGTTTATCCTTGGCTGTCACGTCCAAGCCCAGCTGTTTCAGAAGAGCACCCAGCAAAGATGAGCAGGACAGGGCTGTGGGTCCTTACTCACCAAATGCAAGCAGAATCATCAGTGAGAAGAGGGAATGGAGCCATTGGACTAGCTTGTCTATCATGGTCTCATTTATCTACTCTTCATTACCTAATTTTTTAGCCAGTCAGGTTTAACCTCCAGAGCAAATGGTCTTCCACCAATCCATCGGCAGACAGCTCTGCCATCAAATGTGCCTGCCAACTGGAAACGTCAGCCTTGGCTGGACGGGAGTCACACCTCCCTGATCCCTCCCAGGTTGTGCATGTGTTACTAATGGTGGGTTGGTAATGACGCCCTTTATTTTTTATGCTTCCTTTGATTAGAGTGAAACTATGTTTCTCTAATGCTAACAGCCCCTATGAATGTGAAAAATTCATCTCTCCTTGAATTTTTAAGGTATGTTAGGGTATGTTAACAGCCATGGTGATTTCTGTTCCCAGTAAAGACTCAGAATAACTGTGTTGATTACAGTCAAATAGATTTGCAGACGTCAATCCCTACTTCTGAAATCATGTAAATACTTTCTAAGATTATCATATATCAATCCTTATTTAATTGAATATAACCACACTGTTTTAGTCCCAAGATGTTACATTATGCACATCAAAAATAAAAAAAAAAACTAAAAGGAAGTTATAAAAAACAATGACCATTATGTTAATGGCTACAATAAGAAGAGATGAGTCGTAACGTATACACACTTACATTGCCCCAAATGGGTAGTACCTTGTATTTGCAACTATGTGTTACCTTTCCTATTTTTTAAAACTCTGAATTCTCAGTGAATAGTCTTTCTCTAAAGGATACAGAGTTTAAAATTGTAGAAGTTTTAGGTAAGAAGTGTTAGGTAAGAAATAACTTGCCCTTAGCTGGGCACTGTGGCGGGCGCCTACAGTCCCAGCTACTCGGGAGGCTGAGGCAAGAGAATCGCTTAAGCCCAGGAGTTGGAGGTTGCTGTGAGCTGTGTGAGGCCACGGCACTCTACCGAGGGCCATAAAGTGAGACCCTGTCTCTACAAAAAAAAAAGAAAAAAGAAAGAAATAAATAATTTGCCCTATCTGAATGTTGACATGTAAAAATTACACAATCCGTTGTCAGTGTCCTTTATAATGTGACAGTCTGAAACAGAACGCAGTGACACATACTGGCCAACATATCTTAGATCCCATAAAAACATATTTATTTTGACAAAAAGAGATAGCACCCACAGAATATATCCCTTGACTACAATAAAAAAATTCATGAAAACAGAATTTATGACACTAAGCTTATAGGTGTGGGTTGCTTACTAAAATGAATGAGTGTGTGTGTGTGTGTGTGTGTGTGTGTGTGTTGGGGGGGTCACTTGTACCCATTCCTCAATAGCACAGTCTGTCACTGGGAAAAGTCTCATTGAATGTTGCATCTTCTTAATTCTTGGTAGAAAGAACAATGTTAAGGCCAAGTATTGAGAAGACTTCATCATTAGACTTCTCAGATTCCCTCCTCCTCAATTTCCCTCTACGTTCCAATGTCAACAAACTTGCCCCAGTTATTAAATATGATCAAAAGGCACGTCCTCCTTTTCCACCCTTTCTTAGCCTCAACATTCTTCAATATAATTAAAAATCCTACAAGCAACTCACAGAATTAAAAAATGAAACGTTTGCATCTTGCTAGCTGAGGTGGGAATGGTGCCAGCACAGAGACCGCCTCACTACACAGCTTCTAGAGTGGAGCAAACTAGTGATAAAGTTGAAAGCAAAGGAAGGAAGTGCTAATTTGCACCTTTTTAGAATGTATTTCTTCTCTGTGCCAAATCGCATCTCCATGCCACACTTTTTGGATGTGGTCTCAGGTCGGCTGCCTTTCTGAGAAGGGTTGGATTCCAGGAACTCCATAACAATTTGGCGTTCCACAATTATGGCTTATTTCAGTTTGCATTTTCCAAAATGTGTGAACAGGACAAAAAGATTTCAGATTTTTCCAAAGGCTTCAGGACATTGTCAATTTAAAGAAATTATTTGGAATTTGATGGAAAGCCAGATAACTGGTTGCTTCAGCATGGAACAAATAAACAACTCCAAAGATTAAAATCGAGGTGGACTTGAGTCAAATCTCCTACTCCCAGACAAGTGGGCTGCAGACTATCAAACAAAATTTCTTCCATCAGCATTATGAAAAAAAAAAAAAAATCAGCCTACATGAGGTGTTGGGAGAGAGATTAACAGACCACACTGCATTTGTATACGTGGATTCTTCCCCACTGCATTCCCCCAACCCAGATTATTTCTGGAGAGACAAAGAGTGACAGGAAAACTGAAGGTAAAGGAAAGCTTAGCAGCAAGAGTGATAGGAGAACGTTTTCAAAGAATAATTATTTATGAATTATTAAGGTGTTGTCTATGTGGTAGGAAACTGGTACTTTTTTCAACATGTAGAAGGTTTTGGTTTTTTTTTCTTTTTTACCGTTCCCTTATTTTTCTCTTCAATGTAGAAAAGGCATTTATGCTTAAGAAATGTCAGACCTTTGTAAAGATTGGCCTACTCACTATCTGTCCAAACAGAAATTTGGTTTTGCAATCTTGCTAGAACACATCTTCACTTGTGTTTCAAATAATAAGGCTCCTAAAATACCACTAAAAATAATTCTAATCTCAGTAGACTGAGCAGGAATGAAGAGTTCTCAGGCAGACATCTGTCAAGCCATCCTCAGGACCGTTCAGCTTGGCATGCAGGATTTTCCAGGGCAGCCCTTCCCACCCCACTTGAGCTGAAGAACAAGGGTTCTGCTTTTCTTGCAAATACCAGTTCTTTTGCCAATAGTAGGGTCTACTCTAATATCCATTAGTTTACAAAATCTAATAAAAATGGATCACAAAAAAAAAAAAAAAACAAGAAAAGACATGACATGGAAAGTACAAGTCCAAATTTTTATCATTAGGTTCAACCAACATAATAATAATCCAACAACATTTTTTAAAAGTTTCTAAGCACTGACTCTCATTTTCTGCCCTTATGCCATGACACACAATACCCATCCGTGGACCCTGGACCAACTTGGAGTTGGGGTGGACTCCAACATGGCAAAACTCGGTCATATAAAGCTCATTCTCATAATCTCCGCTAAGTTATAGCATGGTAAAATTATTCTCAACTAAGACTTCACAAAGCAATGTGGACAGAACTTACTAGTAGGTATTATCTGGAACAAAAGAGAATGTGCCCCTGTAGAATGTAGGTAATTTTGAAGGCGTGAATTATTACCTGAATCTCCAGTGCCTAGAACAATGCACGGTACATTGTAATAATTCAATAATATTTTTTTAAACAAATGAAATAAATTTGAGAAGCATTGGATTTAACAAAGCCAAACTGGGTTTTTTATTGTATTTTATTTCATTTTATTACTTTGTTTTATTGTTAGTGTGATTCTCCTTAGAGTATTTAACATATTGACATGAATTATAAATTTCCAGTGGAGAAACATGTTATTTAGTCACAGAATCCTTTTTTCCAAGGAGCAACTGGTCAAGATGTGCTGATCCAAGAACTCCCTCTCCTGGATTTTCCACCCTGGAATCTTTGTTTCCCTTGACCCCTCTGTCAGAAATATGTCTCTTTATAGCCATTGTCATTTGTCAAAATCCAACCTTACCTATCAAGTTCAAATAACGTGCCACTTCATATGTGCTACTTTGCCTCATTTTCTTAATTTGCTGTGCTCTGCCCTGCCTTAAGGGCAATACTTAATAAGTGTGCTCCCCCCGGAGGCTGTGAAGGCTAACTTCACTCATCAGTATACAATGCTTAGAACAGTACCTGGCATATAGCAAGCGCTCAGTATGTGGCAGTTACCATCAGCTACCACTGTAGTATTTGATTCCTTGGACATCTGATGATAACTACAAGGAATAGGAATTGCCATCATCAGACTATATGCTCCCTAAAGGAAAGGTTATTTTACTCAATTTTGAATCTTCTAGAACAACCAGCACAGTACCTTGCAAATAAGAGGTGCTCAATTAACATTTGCTGGGTTGAACTGGGCAAGAGAAAAATAGAGACACCAAGAAACAAGCACAATTGTTCCAGGCACTTACTCAGAAGTAAGCACACATAACTTCATCACACTTAGGGGCATAAAATAAACCAATTTTGACTTCTAAATGTGAAAAAAATTCTGCAATCTTAGGATTTAAGAAACGGTATGCATAATTTCGTCATTTTAAAACTTTCAGGAGAACTTCTTACTATGAGCAATATTTTCTGGGAAATTTTTCATACAGAACATCTTGGGTTTCTTAGCAAGTGGCTCACGGTTTTTTAAATTCTACCTCCAATAACAGGGAGGCCTGAATTTGAAAGAAAGAATTCTCAAGAATGGTGTATCATTGCCGCTCTAGCTGGGCGGCCTTCTTCCCACTAGCTAGGAGCTCCCTTCCCTCTGTTGCATGCTTATACTTGAGACTCAACCCTCTTCATCTACACTTTTTGGATTCCAATGTAAAGTCAAACTGCGATTCAACTGGAAATAGACTGAGCCCTGCCAAGGCTATGTTTGGCAATTTTATTACTCCTAAATTCTGAAACAGAGGCCAAAACAACTGTTGATCTTTTCTTTTTTTTTTAAACTTGAAGAAGAGGAAAGGAGTTAGAAAAAACATTTGAATTAGCAGAGGAATTAGGAACTTACTTTTGATGATACAAAAGACTAAGGAGTTGCTTATGCTGTGGAAGAATTTTCAATATTTTAGACAGGTGAGAATCCCACCACATCCACCACTTTCACCAAATGACAACTTCTCACCACTGGATGCGTCTGAGGGCCTGGTTAGTAAAAGTCCTCTGCAACTGTGAGTCCCATGCTTTCTGGACCTTGATGTGCATGTATATCACCCAGGGGTTCTGGTAAAATGCAGTTTCTGATGCTGAAGTCCTGGGTGGGGGTCTAAGATGCTGCATTTCTATCAAGCTCCCAGACAGTGGTTCCTGTTCCAGAACCACGCTTTGAGCTTTGAGTTGCAAAGAGCTGTTCCCGTAGACACTTACAAATAAAAAACAAGCATTTTCCATGACACCTTTGAGGAGCAGAGATTAAGGAGAATCAACGGCATCCTAAAGGATCTGAGTCTGAGATGAAAAAGCATGCTTTCCATAAAGTATTGCTAAATATTGGACCCAGTTACAGAGGAAGCCTGCAGATAATTAAGTACAAGATGGGGATCCAAGTGTTTGGGCTGTTGTGGTAATTGGTCCAAACAATATTTCAGGAGTCCAGATTGATCTACTTAGTCCTTTTTCATTGATCCAGTGACCCTGATTATAGCCTACACTCCATATGAGTGAGGGCTGTGTAGCTATGGAAGCAGTGACATGCCTATATTTAATTCAATTAAAAATAAAGTTTCAGAAAACGGCCCGTATTTGCATCCCTAATTTCCATAAAACTTTCCCATTTTAGGACACAGCATTGAGTATGAGGACAAAAATGCTTGCCAACCCAGTCCCGTTTTAGTGACACCAGATTCTGGATACTTATGTCTCCTATCGCTGTACAATATGGCCTAATAAAGTCAAGCCAAAGAGACTAGATTTCATTTCAGAGCAAAGGGTTTGGCCATAAACTTTTGCTTTCTGGCTGAACAGAGCCATTCCAGCCGAGGGCATAAATTCTGCCAGTTTTAGGTATCAGAGTGATTGGGAAGCCAAATGGGTTATGTGTGAGCCAGGTATCAAAGGCAGAGGTGTCCGCTTTATTGTGTATTCATTGTTATCTGGACAATCTCTTGCCAGTTAGAGAATATTTTCACAGGAAGTTAGATGTGACTTCAGAAATTCTCCTCTGTGGTTTCCTAGAGTGGATTTTAGGCCTCATCAAAAAGACATTTGGCTCAGGGATTGCACAAGTGGGCAGCCTGTAAATTGTGGAGGTATTTAGCTGGGCTGAGCAGTTTCCTTTTAAGGAGACAAACATGATCCCAAGTGCTCACGGAGGATAGACACAGAGGAGGACAGTGCCCAAATGTGAGGAGCCTTTGAGTTCAAATCTCAGCCTCACTGTGTGCCCCTGAACCAAGGTGCATAACGTCTCCAAGCCTTAATTCCTTCACCTGCAAAATGAGAGCAACAATAATACCTACTTCCTAGGAAGGCAGCTGAAATGAAGGGATGCAGGTAAAGGGCTTAGCACAGTGCTGGGCCAACAGCTGACATTTATGGAGCCCCCTCTACGTGTCAGGTGCTCACGTGGTTTAATCATACTAAAGATGGCATTTATGGAGTACCTTACCGATATTCTGTAAGTATCAGCTGCCATGACAACTAACAGTAATAGGGATAATGATGAGGGTGATGATCAAGATATCTCTACGGTTCAGAGAGAGGAACTAAGCCAATTAGATGGTGGCCCTGTGATGCATGGCTTTCTATTGCTTAGCTGCTGCTAGAAAAGGGTAGAATATCACTGACATCAAATGGTCCTCTGGGTTGAGAAGAAACACAAAGCAGTATGAGTTTTTCTCCAAAATATAGCAATGCTCTTAACGTAGATCTACCATTGATCCGGCAAGCCCACTACTGGGTATTTACCTAGGGGAAAAGAAGTCATTTGATCAAAAAGACACCTGCACTTGAATGCTTATTGCAGTACAAAGATGTAGAATCAACACAAGTGCCCATCAATTCATGAGCAGATTAATAAAATGTGCTTTATGTATACCATGGAGTACTACTCAACCATAAAAAGGTACATCAATAGGTTTTGCAACAATCTGGAGGAAACTGGAGACCATTTTCCTAAGTGAAAAATCTCAAAAATGGAAAAATAGCAGGCATTCTTCCTTTCTTTCTTTGGGATGCCATGCCATTCTCTCACTCCTTCCCTCTCTCTTCACCACCCTCATTTCCCCTCTCTCACTCTCTGCTCCCTTCCCTCTCTTTCTCATCTCTCTCCCCTTACTCTTTTCCCTCTAATATAAAATAACTTATACTCTTTATTTTTAATTTTGAGACAGAGCCTCACTCTGTTGCCCCAGGATAGTGCACCATGGCATCAGCCTAGCTCATAGGAACCTCAAACTCTTGGAGTCAAGCAGTCCACTTGCCTAAGCCTCCCGGGTAACTGGGACTATAGGTGCCTGCCACAACGCCCAGCTAGTTTTGCTGGTTTTGTTTTGTTTTGTTTTGTTTTTAGTAGAGATGGGGTCTTGTTCTTGCTTAGAATGGTCTCAAACTCCTGAGTTCCAGCAATCCACCCACCTCAGCCTCCCAGAGTGCTAGGATTACAGGTGGGAGCCATTGCACCCAGCTATACTTTTATATCCTAAAAAAAAAGAATGAAAAAACAGACACTACATGTAGTCACTATTAAATTGGATCTAACCAACAAGCACACACAGAGGGAAGTAAAATTCAGTGGAAATCAAGGAGGGAGCGGGGGAGGGATGGGGGATAAACCAACCTAATGAATACTATGAACAATTTTTGAGTGATGGGCACACCTATAGTCAGGATTCAATCACTACAAAAACAATCCATATAACATAAAACATTTGTTAAATTTTTTCATAAATTAATAAAAAAAGATAGACATACTTTTTGGAGGATCTCCCTACCCCCATGTACTTTTCAAATGGCCAGTAACTTAAGCACAGATAGATAGGATGGTAAGCGAGAAGTTAAGTTGCAGGACATGCTGGTCTCCCAAAATAAGAGAAGGGCCGTGGGTGGGGAACACCACTAAGCTGATACAGCATGAACAAGCCTGGGATTTCTGAGCCAGCAAGACCCTGATAGCCAGAATGAATTAGCTCTTCCTGGTTTCTTAGCTTGACACTTGCCCACATCCCATACTTTGTACTCTTTGTACTTTATTCTTATTTTCCATCTTCCTTCCTACCACATGGCTTTGCTCCTGCCTTCCAGCCCACCCCTCCCTCAGGCAGATCCTTGGTCCACAGAATGGACATGCTAATAAACTGGTCTTCATTCAAAATTGTATTTTTAAAAATACTTGCTCAGCTGCTATTTGGAGGAAAGGCTGGGCAGTAGGTAGCGTGGTAAGAGAGATGAATGATCCCTGGTCAGAGTTCTCAGCCTCTATTGCCCCCCATAATTCAATTTTGGACCTAATTTCATATATTCCCCTCAGCAAAAGAAAAGCTTGGGAGTTAAGCAGACCCACACTTTCTAGAAAGCAAGTTAGAAAGTACCTTGGGAGACATCCTTGTCACTCTGAATAGATAACAAAAGTATTCCTTCGAACCACAAACTTTATGCCTCTTGAGAAGAGTTTTGGG
The DNA here is from genome assembly GCF_027406575.1 of Nycticebus coucang. Taxonomy (NCBI): domain Eukaryota; kingdom Metazoa; phylum Chordata; class Mammalia; order Primates; family Lorisidae; genus Nycticebus; species Nycticebus coucang. The sequence continues at coordinate 90,584,259 of NC_069782.1, read as the reverse complement.
GGAGGCACACATTTTTCTATCTCTTGTTGCATTTCTGGGGAGGTTTGAGCACTCGTTATAGTTCAGCAGCCCCGGAAAATAGCCAGACGGGGCCTTACCCTGCGGGTGGAGTAAGACGAGAGTAGAGAGGACTTGTGGTGATCCTGTTTGGATGGGAGTGGCCTCTCTGCCCCCATGCTCACTCGTCCCACAAACAAGTTCAAGTCGATAATGTATTTCAATCCACCAGGCACAGCTGGGAGGTTGCTACTCTCTCCTAGTTCTCTGCAGATAATTCATTCCAGCACACAGCTATTCTCCTCCAGCTTACTGCCACCATAGGGCTCTCCCTGGGCAAAGCTGCACTTGCTGGATGGGCTTTTATTAACATATGGGAAATAACAGTCAGCAAATCTACATTCATTGCAGAGGCCTAAGAAAAGCCAGACAGATGCACCTAATTCTCACCTATCCGTGCAGATAAAACCATCTAGGTGGGGTGGGGGAGTGGGGAATGCCAGAAAGGCTGAGCGAGTTGGAGAAACCAGTGTCATTTAGTCCAATGAACAATGCCGCTGCTCTAGAAAGTGTATTCAGTCGGAAAATCCTGCTGACTCTGTATCTCACCACAAAGAGCTCCCGAGACCTCTGCTAACATCAGTCATTTGCAAAAATGTTGGCAACACAAAATTGTAAGCACCATAGGTAACGATGCCTCTATGCTACCCTGGAGGATAATTTCATATCAGGCACATGCTTCTGTCTTCTCCTATCAGTGACCCAGTCCTAACCCAGCCTCAAGTTTTATCACAAATAGAAATCTAACTAGTCCCTACCACCTGCTCCTAAGAAGGAAGGAAGAGAGAATTTATAGGCCAAGGGTCAGGTGCTTTCGTACCCTCGTAATCTTTCCAACAATCCTTCAAGCTTTTTCATTTTTTACATCAGATGAATATGAAGCTCAGAGAGGTGGATTATCCTGCCCAAGGTCTTACAGGAAATCATGTCCTAAATCAGTCTCACAATTCTTACCTCCCTGCTCCTCTGCCCTGAAACTACACTCCCACTTTATGGATGGTTGTGGAAGAGAAATTGGACAATACAGTGGTCCATCGGTACATACAGATAGGGAAACACCAACTGACATCTTTGGGTGGTCAAATTTAATACCAATTAGATTGGGATACCTAATCCTAATTCTGAAAGGGGCACCTAATATTCCTCTTTAACTAGTTCTTTCCTTACTAGGCAATTCAAAGAAAAAGAAAAAAATACTTAACCACTGAAGGAAATGTCCTTCTCATTGCTAAATTTTAGTTAAAACAAGAAAGCAATAGAAATTCTTTAAGGAATGATACCTATTTTGTCACAGTCTTGAAAAAGGCGAAACTGATTGAATCTATCACTCTAAAAAGCAACGGCTTAAATATGAAGGCTAGGAAGGAACACAGACTTCTAAAAGCAGGCTGACAACAAAGAGCTTTTGCACACCAAGGTCAGTGGGGCACAGAGATACATGTCACTTCTCCATAGGCAGAGATACCCTGCCTGATAGGGCAGGGGAGAGAGGAAGTGACACTTCTCACTCATATCCATCAACTCAGTTCCATCCACTTCCTATCCCCCAGTGCACACAGAGTACAGCCATCAAGACAGGACACCTGGATTTCTGTGAACTTGAAACCCTAATCAGTAGGACTGCATCCCTCTTGTTACTATGAAATACATATGGCAGTTAATGATAAAAAAACTCCAAAAATTATACCCAGTTGAAAGGTTTTATTGCATGCTATTCTTCAAGATGGCAGATGGCTCCCTAAATTGATCTCAGCCCCATTTTATGGGTGCCCCAAAGTTTCTCTAAATCAGCCAAATGAGCGAGAAGTTGAAAGAACCACCTCACATTGTTCTATGCGGTGATGAGCAGGATGCCACGGTAATGCAATGTGTGGGATTACATTATTCACAGGCTGTGATGCAAAAGGTGAACTACCTCAAACTTGCCCCAAAGAGAATGATTAATGAACATGCTAGAATGACATAACTCTGATGACACTGCCTTCTGTAAAGGACAAACATAGAGTAATACTGGGACAGTCATATTTGGGTTTCTGATTGTGGGTCAGACAAAGTAGGCACAGGCCACCCTGTCTCTCCCAGTGAATGCAATTATAAGACCTGGACAGAATACACAGAGCAGCTATTTGAATACTCTGAGAAGTAAACAGTAAGTAGCAGACAGATTAAGGAAGAAGACTAGAATTGGAAGTACCACCAAATGAGCAGTGAGTTTACTGTTATTTCCTTCTGGTCTGACCTCAAGCATCCCAAAACCTGGAAATGATTACCAGGATGTGGACAGAGAGCACTCTGTGAGACGCTTTCATTCTGGCTCATGGAGGAGAAAAGGGAAATCCTAACGCTCCGAGAGAATGAGGGAAATCACTGTTTTGCTTTAGTCTTTCTTTCTTTTCACCTTTTCTCTTGTGCCCCACCCACAAGCCATCCAGTGGTGGCAGCAGCAGTGGTGGCAATGCAAGCCAGACCCAGATTAGAGGAGGCAGGAGAACCTTCCTCTCTGGCCAGAGGAGCTGGGTTCTCAAGACAGTGAGGATGACACCCCATCACTTTTGTCTCTTTCAGCCCCAGATGGAAACACAGCCATGGTGTACAGAAAGCAAGGTAACTAAAGCCCCAGAAACTTTCTGGTCACAGGATCAAAAAGGAAGATCTCAGGGAAGCTGAAAGTACTGTAGAAATCACAGAGAAAGAGGACTTGAATATCTGCCCCTTATGATTACTTATGAATGCCTGGGATCCCCCTGACCTGTGCACGGATGAAACTGACCTACATAGCATATATGGACTTTGTGAACTACAATATAGACTAACTACCCATCCAAATAGCACTACCAATGCTTTGAAAACCCAACTAACGTATGAATCACGTTAGCAGCCCATAGAAACCTTGTGAGAGCTTGTAGCTTAAAATCAAAGCAGATCAATTACATGCTAAAATAAAATTATCAACATTCTTATAAGGTTTAAACAAGACTCAGAGTTTCATAATAAAAAATTAAAATATCTAAGATATAATAAAAAAATTACTTGCCATAAGAATAACCAGGAAAATTTCAACTTGCAAGGAAAAAAGCAATCAGCAGATGACAATCTCTAGATGATACAGATGTTGGAATTATCTGGCAAGGATCTTAAAGCAGTATTATAAAATTTTTCTGATAATCAAGAAAGGATACTCTTGTAAAAAATAAAAATTAAAAGGCAGAAAGCATTATTTTAAAAATCAAAACATAAAGAAGAATCAAATGGAAATTATAGAATTGAAAAATACAATAAAACACTCACTGGATGGGCTCAATAGCAGAATGTAGATAATAGAGAAAAGAGGCAATGAAACTGAAGCTAAGTCAATGTAAACTGTGCAATTTGAACAACGAAAAGGAAAACTGTTTTTTCACATTTGCACAAAGCCTTTAGGGTCTTGTGGTCTACAAGAAAAAGATTCAGCAGGATGTGGATTCCCACAGGAAAGCAGAAAGAGTATGGTACAAAAATAACAAATAAAAACTTAACAAATTCCACTGAGACAAACCTAGAGTTGGAAGACTCTCAGTGAACCCCAACAGGAAAACCCAAAAGACTAACGACTAAACAACACTATAACCAAACAACACAATGCTAAAGACAAAGAGAAAATCTTGAAAACCACCAGAGGAAAAGTTGACTCATGATATGTAGGTTAATAACAACCCAAACGTTGATAGATTTCTCATCAGAAACAATGGTGTCAAGAAGAAAGAGAAACAACATGTTTAAAGTGCTGAACGAAAAGATCTGTCAATCCAAAATTCTGTATCAGCCAGTAATGTTCTTTGGGAACAAAAGTGAAATAAAGACATTCTCAGATGAAAGAAAACAGTACTTGTCAAAAGACTGCTCTAAAAAAATTGTGACGGGAAGTTGTACAGATGCAACAGAAATGATACCAAACGGCAAGTTGGAACATCAGGAATGAAGAGAAAACAACAAAAATAATAAATACTGGAATAACTAAAAAGACTACTACTTCTCTTGAGTTCTTTCAAACACATTTAGATGGATAAAAGCCAAACTTATAACATTGTTTATGGCGTTTACAATGTAAATAATATATACCACAACTATCGCATAAAAGGGAGAGGGTAAAGAAACCTGGAAGTTAGAAGGTTTCTACATTTTACTTGAAGATGCAAATTGCTGAATCTAAGTAGACTGAAAATTTAAGTACAATCTTAAATTTTGTATATTAAAAAATTAAAAATTATATTAAAAAATATAAAGACATATATTAAAACACTATAAATAAAAAAACTATACAAAAAATATAATGAAAAATACTATAAACAAAATGAAATTCTAAAAATGTCAAAATAACCCAAAAGAAGAAAGGAAAGAGGAGAACCAAAACAGAGAAAATAAACAGAAAGCAAATAAAATATTAGGCTTACATCTAGACATGTCAATTATAACATTATAAATAAATGATTTTATGGCATATCTAACCTTTTCACTCCTCTGCACCACATTAGAAGAAGAGTTGTCTTGGGCCACACATTAAATACACAAACACTAATGAAGGCTGATGAGCAAAAATAAAAAAAAAAAACACAGAAGGTCTATGTGTACAATTTTCCTGATATTTGCCACCACAGATAAGGAAAAAAAGTCCTCACATAATCCACATGAGGCTCATGAGCTCCAGGGTGTTTAACACCTCTGGGCCAAGTAAGCAAAAGAGATTCACAGAATGATTTTTTTTTTTTTAATGACCCAACTATAAACTGTCTATAAGAAAATCACTTAAAACTTAAAGACAGTCTGGTACAAACAAAAAGGAATGGAAAAAGATGTAGTTTTCCAAGAAAAGAGTAATCCAAAAGACAACTTACATGATTATATTAAATCAGATAAAGTATACTTCAGAACAAAGAAAATCACCCAGGATATAGAAACAATCTATAATGACAAAATGGCCAATCCACCAATAAAACACAACAATCCAAATGTATGTGCACTTAACAGAGCTTCAAAATACACAAAGCAAAACCTCATAAAACCAAAACAGACAACTCCACAATTGTTGACAGGAGACTTTGGTATTCCTCTCACAGGAAGGTGTAGACCTATTAAACAGAAAGTCCGCAAGGGGACAGAAGAAGTGAACATCGTTCGTTAACCAGCTGGCTCTAATTGACATTTATAGAACTTTCTACCCAACAACAGCAGAAAATACATTCTTTTGAAGCTCACCTGGAGCATTCACCAAGATAAATCACATTCTGGGCCATAAAACGCACCTGAACAATTTTAAAAGAACTGAAATCATGCCAAGGATGTTCTTAACCATAATGGAATCAGACTACAAATCAATAATAGAAAGATAAGAGGGATTCTCCAAATACTTGGAAATGAAGCTGCATGCATTCATACGTAATTCATACATCAAATAAGTCGTAAGTGAAATTAGAAAATATTTTTAACCAAACAAAAATGAAAATACCACAAATCAAAATTTGTGGAATTCAGCTAAAGCACTGCTTAGAAGGGAATATATAGCATGAAATGCTTACATTTAAAAAGAAAGGTCTCAAATCCATAATCTAAGCCTCATCTAAAGAAGTAACTAGAAAAGAGGAGCAAAATATACCAAAAGCAAGCAGAAGAAAATAAAGAAAATAATAAAGCTAAATCTCATTCTTTGAAAAGATTAGCAACATTTATATCTCGTAAGAGTGACAGATTAAAAAAAAAAGACTAGGAATGACAAGCACATCACTACTGACCCTGTTCACATTAACAAGTCTATCTACATAAATTGAACTCAGATAAATTAGACTAGTTCTCAAAAACCTTGAACTGTCACAAATCACCCAAGATTAAATAGGTAACCTGAATAGTCCTATAGCCATTGAAGAAATTGGATTTGTATTTTAAAATCTTCAGGAAAAGAAATCCGGGCACAAATAGTTTCACTAGTGAATTCTACTAAATATTTAAAGAAAAAAATATCAACAATTTACACAATCTCATTAAGGAAAGGGAAAGACTTCCCAACTCATTTTATAAAGCTGACATTATGTGACACTAAAATCAAAGACAGTATAAGAAATCCACAGACCACTACCTCCCAATGAACATAAGTACACCTGCAAAAGCTCTTCATAAGAATATTAGCAAATCAAATCTACCAACATACAAGAAAAAGAATAACCATCCTGTAACTATCTAGGGTTTACCTCAGGAATGTATGGCAGCTGGTTCAATATTCTAAAATCAATCAATATAATCCTCCATATTAACAGTCTAAAGAAGAAAAACAATATAATCATATTAATGGATGCAGGAAAAGCATTTGGCAAAATTCAACATCCACAGGTATTTTCTTTAAAAAAAAAAAAAATCTACAAATTGTCCCTCCATATGAACACCAAATACAAATATTCACAACTATACACACAAATCAGCACCTTCAGGGAACCAAAAATCACAGCTGCCCTGGCACAGGGGAGCACAACACAGGGAAGAATGAAGCTGGTGCCCAAGGAGGGACATTCAGACCAGCCCAGCCAGAGGGAATTACCTCTACCCAAAGCTGAGTTCTGCTAGCCCTACCATCAGCTAGCAAAGAGCAGCCTGAGGCCTGGACTAAATTTATAAGGCCACAACATTGCAGTCCTTGAACAGTTCCTGTAGCTGTGCTGGCCAAGAGCCAGTGAACTTGGGGTGCACATGACCCAGTGAGATACCAGCAGAGGCGGCCAGGCCAGTGCCTGTGTCATCCCTCCACCAACAGCAGGCAGTGTGGCCCAGGGAGAGTCTTCTTCTACAGGAAAGGAAAGAGGTCAGAGGATTTTGGTTTGCAACTTGGGTACCAGATCAGCCACAGTAAAATAAAGTGTCAAGGAGTCTCCTGAAGCCCCCAAGTCCAGGTCTTAGTCCCTGGAAGGCATTTCTGGACCCATCCTAGGTAACAAGGAAACATATTGCTCTGAAGGGAAGGACCCAGTCTGGGCAGGATTCAACACCTGCTGACGAAAAAGCCCCTGGGCTTTGAAAACACATCAGAAGTAGCCAGGTAATAGTCACCATAGGCTTTGGTGGAGACTGGGCTAGCTTCAGGTGTGACGTGGAGCTGGTAGCCACATTACTCCTTCTCTAACTCCAGCAGCCCAGCACAGCACAGAGAATGAGGAAAGACAATGAGAGACTTTGCCTGGTAATTCAGGAAATACTGCCATATCTTACCCAAATTCACCAAGGCAGTACCACCAGGAGTCTGCGAGAATCACAGCATTACTAGGCCTGGAGCACGCACAGTGCAGACATGGCTGCAATGACCAAAGACTTAGATCACAACACTCAATTCCCTTTGAGTATTTTAAAAGGCTTTTCAAGAAGGACAGGTTCATACAAGCCCAGACTGCAAAGATTAAAATAAATGCCTAAATCTTGAATGCCTTGACATTGATGAACATTCACAAACATCAAAAACATCCAGAAAATCATGAACTCACCAAACGAACTAAATAAGAATACCAGGGCAGGAATCAATTTTGGAGAGATGGAGATATGTGATCTCTTTGACAAATGCATTCAAAATAGCTATCTTAAAGAAGCTCTATGAACTTCAAGACAACACAGAGAAGGAATTTAGAAGCCTATTAAAGAAAAAAAATTTTTTGAGACATAGTCTCACTCTGTCTTCCTTGGTAGAGTGCTGTGGCAGCATCATAGCTCACAACCACCTCAAATTCTTGGATTCAAGTGATCCTCTTGCCTTAGCCTCCCAAGTAGGGGGACTATTGGCATCCACCATAATGTCTGGTTGTTTTGTTTTTGTTTTTGGTTTTTTTTTCTAATTTTGGTAGAAAAGAGTTCTCACTCTTGCTCAGGCTGATCTTCAACTCCTGAGCTCAAGCAATCACCCTCCTCGGCCTCTCAGAGAGCTGGGATATAGGTGTGAGCAACCACACCTAGCCCATCAAAGAAATTTTTATTTTAAATTAATATGAGGGTACAAATTTTTAGGTTCATTGTTCTCACTTCCAAGGTGAAGTTCAAATTGTAGTTGATCCCTTCACCCAGGGGTCATACTGAACACCCTTGCATTGTGTACATTAGGTGAGATCCCGCCAATTGCCCTCTAGCTAGACACTAGACTATATTTGTGTTTTACTGTTTTTGTGGGCATGGAAATTGTTTATATACTGGCTTCACATTAGTATTGAGTACACTGGATATGTTTTTTTCATTCTTGAGATACATTAATAAGAAGAATGTGTGTCAACTCCATCCAATTACTATACAGCCATAAGAAAAGTTGAAGACTTTCCACCTCTATCAGAGAAATTTAACAAAAAGATTGAAATAAAAAAAAAATAAAATGATAGTTCTGTTACTTAAGAACTCAACTAGCAAACTAAGAAATTCATCAAAGTCTCTCAGCGATAGCATTTACCAAGGGAAAAAAAGAATTAGCTTAAAGACAGGTGGTTTGATAATACATAGTCAGAAAAGGGAAAAAGGGGGGAAAGAGAATAAAGAAGAATTAATCATAACTACAAGATCTAGAAATCAGCCTCATAAGGGCAAATCTAAGAGTTATTGGCCTCAAAGAGGAAGTAGAAAGAGAGATTGGGGTAGAAAGTTTATCCACAGAAATAATAACAGAGAACTTTCCAAACCTAGAGAAAGACATCAATAATCAGGTACAAGAAGGTCATAGAACACCAAGCAGATTTAACCCAAACAAGCCTACCTCAACTCATTTAATAATCAAGTTTCCAAAGATCATGGATAAAAAAAAGGTCCTAAGGGAAACAAGAAAAAAAAATTAAAAATAACATATAAAGGAGCTCTGATATATCCGGCAGCAGACTTCTCAGTGCAAACCCTAAAGGACAAGAGAGAGGCATTACTTATTCAAAATGCTGAAGGAAAAAAAAAATTAAAACACCTTGAGCCTAGCATATTATACCCCATAAAAATATCCTTTAAACATGAAGGAAAAATAAAGTCTTTCCCAGACAAACGAAAGCTAAGAGATTTCATCAACATCAGATCTGACCTACAAGAAATATTAAAAGGAGTTCTTCAGTTTGAAAGAAAAGGATGTTAATGAACAATAAGAAATCATCTGAAGGTGTACCGCTCATTGGTAACGGTAAGTACAAAAATATGGAATACTTTATTGCTGTAGTTGCAGTGTATAAACCACTCGTATCTTGAGTAGAATGGCTAAAAGACAAACATCAAAAATAATGACAACAACTTTTTTTTGAGAGACAGTATTAAAAGATGTGAACAGGAAAAAAAAAACTCACAAATCTAGAAATAAAAAGGTACTTCCTTAAGCTCCAAAGAAGGGCATCTACAAAACATCTATAGCTTATACTATCCATTAATGGTGGAAAAAAAAAATGAATGTTTCCCCCCGAGACTATAAACAAAGCAAAGATATCCATTCTCACTCCTACTACTCAATACTCTGCAAGAAGTAGTAGCCAGTACAACATGGTTGCCGGATACAAGGTCAACGTAGAAAATAATGTGTATTTCTACATACTACCAATGTACAATTAGAAACTAAAATTTTTAACATGTCACTTACAATAGCTCTAAGAAATGTAAAACATATGTATAAATATGAGAGAACAAGTACAGGCTATTTATGCTAGAAATTATAAAACAGTGGTGAAAGAAATTAAAGATGAACTAAATAATGGAGAGATCATATTCCTGGATTAGAAGACTCAATATATAAAGATGCCAGTGGTCCTTTGAATGGCTCTATAGGTTTTAAACAATTCCAATCAAAATCCCAGCAGGAATTTACATAGATATAGACAAGCCGATTTTAAACTTTATATGTAAAGGCAAAGACACTGGAACAGCCAGAGCATCTCTGAAAAAGACTACATTTAGAGGAATCAAGCTACCAATTTTAAGCCACAGAAGATTATTCCCAGACCTCGAAACCTAAAGAGTTCACCTTATTGACTTCCAAAGTTGTTTGGACTGGTAGCTCCTTTTTTCTTCCATTTTCTCTCTTTTGGAATGGCAATGTCTATAACCGTAATCCTGTGGCCGCCTCATCACTGCATTTGGGGAACAGATCCAAAGATGGAGAAGAATTTTGCCCCAGGATGGATCACACCCAGACTCTCACTCATAACTGATAAGATAATGACATTTGGGACTTCTGAAATGGAGATCTTCAGATGAGATTTTGGACATGAATTGTATTTGCAAGGTTGAAACTTCTGGGGTTGGGATGGGGTGAATGGGGATGTGGGATGGATGCATGTGGGATGGATGTGGATCTTTGAGGACCAGAGGACAGACTATTGTGGGGCCCTAAAGATATAGACACCCTAATCCTTGGAACCTGTGAATGCTACTTTATGTGACAAAAGAGGCTCTGTAGATGTGATAAAGTTAAGGATCTTGAGATCGGTAGATTATCCTGGATCATCTGAGTGGGCCCTAATTATAATCCCAAGTAGCTTCATAAAAGAGAGGCAGAGGATATTTGACTAAAGAAGAAATAGATGATGTGATGATGGAAGCAAAAGGTTGGAATGATGTGATGATGGGGCCCTGGCCTCCAGACACTGCAAAATGCAAGCCCACCGTTTCTTCTCAAAAGCCCCCAGAAGGAACCAGCCCTACAAACATCTTAACTATAGTTTTCAGTGAAACAGAACTTCCGACTTCTGGCCTCCAGAAATGGAAGAGAAAAGATTTGTATTGTTTTCAGCAACTAGGTGTATGGAAATTTAGTACAGCACCCTTAGGAAACTAATGCATCTCATTTCATTCCTCATGGGTAGATACCTAGGAGACTATTCTGGGTCATACGGTAACTCCATACATAAAATTTTTAGAAATACCCCAATATTTCAAATTTAAAATTCTCTTCAGGAAAGACAGTGTTAAGGAAATGAAAAGCAAGCTATGTCTGAGGAAGAAATACATACAGCTCCATCTCCAATAAGACATCCAGAATATTTAAAGAACTCTTAAACAGTAAAGAACACAACTTAATTAAAATGGAGCAAATTAGCCCGGTGGTGGCTCATGCCTATAATCCTAACACTCTGGGAGGCCCAGGTGGGAGGATCACTTGAGCTCAGGAGTTTGAGACCAGCCTGAGTAAGACCAAGACCCCAACTTTACTAAAAACTGCTTAAGTATCTAATCAAATAAAAAAAATCACTTAAGTAAAAATGTACATCTTGCAAAGCGCCAAGGGCTATGCAAACTTGGGATACTATTATAATTTCAGAGTTCTTTTTTTTTTTTTGTAGAGACAGAGTCTCACTTTATTGCCCTCGGTAGAGTGCTGTGGCGTCACATGGCTCACAGCAACCTCCAGCTCTTGGGCTTACATGATTCTCTTGCCTCAGCCTCCCAAGTAGCTGGGACTACAGGTGCCCGCCACAACACCTGGCTATTTTTCTGTTGCAGTTTGGCCGGGGCTGTGTTTGAACCCGCCACCCTTGGCATATGGGGCCTGTGCCCTACTCACTGAGCCACAGGCGCCGCCCAATTTCAGAGTTCTTAACAACACATCCACAGTGTTAAATCAACAGTGGTTTCTTATTTTGCACCCTCTGGATGTATAGAGTAGTCATCTCAAAGTTACAAATTCCTCATCACTGTTTGGGACATAGATTCATCCTTGGTATCACTTTAGAGCAGTGACAACCAATAGATGTAAGGGAGTTGGAGATTAGATCCTTATGGTTTTACATGGACACAGTTAGCATTTTGAGATTTTTGTGGATGGTGCACATGAAACCTGAGTTAAAAACTTGGAATTGGGGGAAGGCAGGGTGGACTCTCCCTGTGGACACCCAGGCATACTCAGGAATACACACAATTAATTAAAGGTCCATAATATCTGAAAGACCTCAGTTCAATATTTGATCAGAGGTTTAAGAAAATGGCCCATATTTTACATGGGTGACAATATCCTGCCCGGTGATAAGAGCCAGGATGAGCATCAGCTTCTACTGGGTTTCCCCATTATGGTTCCATCCTCACTGGGCACTCGGCTCTGTACATGTATGTTTTGAAATCTTTCTGTGCTGCCTTCCCCTTTGTTCAGTCCATGCTAAGAGCCAAATAAAAGAATCCATATGTGATTATAGCTATAAAACCAAAAGGAAAATATTAGATGAAAATATAACATTTTGGGGTTTCTAAGTTTGTTTTACCTTTAATGCTAGGCAGACAGTTTACACAAATCATTTCGCTGCAAAGTAAAGAATAATGAGTTAAATGTGTTCCCTGTCACCATCAATCATGTCCATTGGCCTTTGATGGACCAAACATATAAGACATACGCAATGACTTTCTAATCATGTTAGGTGGAGGGAGGGAGAAGGGGAGAAGATGAGGAGAGGAGTTTCAATTTCTTTTCTTTTATTCAGAAGTTCCATTGACATTTTCTGGCAATCTTCTAACATGCTGTACGGGCTTCTCTTTGCTAATAATGTTTGCCTTGAGAATTTGTAAAGGTCTGAGAACTCTTTAATTCAATGTTCTAGAAATTACCAGGGTGATAGGGGGAACAAAATCCCTGTTAATAGCTCACAGATTACTCCTCTCTTTATTGGAAATAGTTCTCATGTAAGTTGCTCTACTCTCAGGTGGGGCATTGGTGATCTTGGACGGACTGAATAGCATTGGGGGAGGCAGCCTCTGATCTAAGGAGATTTGTGTCAGGAGACAAGGGGAGGCACAACGATGCTGACCCAAACGGGATACTGAGATTTGGAAAACTTATTTCAATTCATGGGCATTTATTTTGATTTGTGAATTTAAACAATGCGCTGAATGGATTTTCTGGCAGTCAGAGTGGTTTATAACCAAATCTAACCAGCCTCCATGCAATCCTTGCCAATGATTATAAAGCTTTCGGGTTTCTACATGGAGTCAAAGCTTTTTAATTTGGCAAGGGAACCATGTACAGTAGCAAAGGAAGTTTTCAGCACCAAAATCAAACCAAATTGTTAAGTCCCTGGTGGGCCCAGCCCCACCCAGCTGTCTGCAATGCAGGCTAGTGAGGCTAGGCTGAAACCAACTCTTGCATTCATTTACCCAACAGACATTCACTACTGTGAGTAAAAGTGCTCCTTTAGATATTGTGGCAAGTAGCCCCAGGCTTCATGGTGTTGACACCATCTCAGGAAAAAGGGGCAATAAACACTAAACAGTGCCATGCAGCAAAGCCAAGCCAGGAGAGCCGCTAAGGGTATGGATGTATGGGGTATGGAGGGAAGGGTGAGGCAAATTTCTAAAATGTAATTATGAAATGTTTTCCCCCATGGATATTTTATCCCTGCCACAAAGTCAAAGAGAATATCTACATCCTTCCTAGATAATAGGGTAAAGTGGAACCTCTACTTTCTCTAGAGATTCTCAGAAGCTCCAGAGAACTTTCATGAGCTTTTTGATTTTCCTGTATTTACCAGGCAAGGTGATGAGTCAAAAAGTGTCCCTTTATAAGGGATATACCATATTCATGGAGTGGAGAGTTCAATATTGTAGAGACATCAGTTCTCCCTAAGAGAATCCAGAAACAGACCCGGTCATATACTGTCAACTGATATTAAGAAAGTACAGGGTAGGGAGCGTTCTGTAGTACTAACAACGTACTGTTTCTTAATCTGGGTCCTGATTACACGGGAGTTTTCAGTTTGTAAATATTTAAAAAGTAATACGTTCATTATATGAACACTTTTATGTTTGTATATTATACTTCTATTAAAAGTTTGCTTTGAATCTCATTTAATCCATTTTAGCATACAGTTCTAAAATGAGGAAGAACTCACTTCCTCTAATATTAATATGAACAAAAGTAAGAAGGGTTGGACAGTGGGAAGTGAAGTAATTGCTTAGGGGAAAAAAACATCCTAGCCAGAGGAAATAGCGAGTCAAAACCCCTAGCCTGCCAGAGAGTGCGGCTGATGTGAGGGCAGGAGAGCAGCTAGGACCTAGGCCAGCGAGGTCACAGGAACCAGACTGCATGGGACCACCACACCATTGTGAGAACTTTATTCTGGTGACATGGGTCACCATGGAAGGACTTACGCAGAAAGATAACAGGATCTGATTCATGATTGAAAAGTATTGTTCTGGCTGCTTTACTGAGGACAATGTGTAGGGAGAGGGGCTGAGGCAGAACAGACAGACCAGTCAGGAGGATTCTGTAAAACTCCAGGAGAGAGATGATAGTGGTTTGCTAGTAAAAATGCAGGTGGCAAGAAGGGCTCCTGTTCTGAGAATATTTTTAAAGTTGAACCAAGAAGATTTAATATTTAATTGACCAGGGTGTTTGAGCTCCACCCTAAAAACAAACAAACAAAAAAACCCACTTCATTTGGCCCATGAGAGGGTGGGTGGCATTGCCAATAGTGAAATGCAAGAACAGGAATTTGGGGATGTGTTAAGGCTGAAATGCGGGGAGAGAGTCACAAAGAGATGCTCAGTAGCAGCTGAATGGATGGTGCTGGGCTCAAGCAGAGGGTTCTGGATGGAGATATAAATTGAGAAGTCATCTATGTGTGTAAAAGCTGTGAGAATAACTGAGATTACCAGAGAGGTTAGTATAACTGTACTGGGAACACTCTCCACTTGTGAGGAACATGTATAGAAGTCTGTTATTATGATGCCATGGTTAGGGTGGCACCATGGGTAGTGGAGTAAGCAACAGCTTACATCTTACTATCTAATTTCCACCATGGAGGTTTCCTTCACCAAACTCTCTAGTCTGCTACCATTTGCATTCCTCCTAGAAGCAGACACCCCAGTCCCAGTCTTCTCAGGTGCTGCCCTGACTCCATTTCAGAGAGCTTGTCAACCCCACCCTTCCACGCAGGGTTGAGCTCTGCTTCTGGTATGCCTCCCTTATCCTGGTCTGTGACTTACACCACCAGACAGTAAGAACTGCTTGCTGCGATGGTTAATGTTTACTGGTAACTTGACTAGATCATGAGGTTCCCAGATACTTGGTTAAACATTACTCTGGGTGTGTCTCTGAGGATCTTTCTGAATGAGATGAACGTTTGAATTAGTATATTGAATAAAGTAGTTGCCTCCCAATGTGGGTGGGCCTCATCTCACCCACTGAAGGCATAAATAAAGCAAATAGGAAGAGTAAGAAGAATATGCTCTCTCCGCCTGATGGTCAGCCTTGAGCTAGGACACCAGTCTGCTCTTGCCTTCAGATCTGGACTGAAACTTAACAATATCAATTCGCCTGGTTTTCAGTTCTTCAGACTCAGACAGGGACTATACCACCGGCAATCCTGGTCTCCAGCTTGCAGAGCTTGGGACTTCTTAGCCTCCATAACCAAGGCCAATTCCTCATAATCAACATCTCTCTCTCTCTGTCAATAATATGCATATACTCATGCACGCACTTGCGCACACGCCTACGCCAGAGACCTACTTACTTTCTCCCAGAACCACCCATATAAGCCACCTCAGCCCTTCAAGATATACTTGGTTAGGTTCCATTTAGTTTTACCCCCTAAATACAGCAGAGCATAATGCTGATCCCTTCTTGGGAGCCTAGTTCACTCCTTACCCTAACTCGGCCCAACCAAGGCTAACCCACTGTCTTCTTTGATGTAGTGATCTCTATACTTACAGAGCTGGCTAGAGAGAAAGATAAACAGGCCCACAGGATGGATAACTGCAAACACGTGCCCACACATCCAAGTCAGTATAGAAGTTCTAAAGCTTCTTGGGATCTCCTAGCCATGAGGATGCTGGTATGGTTAGCACAGTGCCTGGAGTATAGTAGGTGCTCAGGGAATCCCTATTAGATAGTTTGTATAAAACGAACTACGAAACCCAAGATTTATGCTGATGATGGCACTAGCTAAGGTTTTCTCTTATCATTTATTATACTTCCTCTTAGTATAGTCAAGTATACTCAAGAATGAACATGGAATCGATTTGAACACCTGAATTTATCAATTTCAAGCAATATATGTTGGCTGGGCACAGTGGCTCATGCCTGTAGCACTTTGGGAGGCTAAGGCAGGTGGATTGCTTGAGCTCAGGAGTTTGAGACAAGCCGGAGTAAGAACAAGATATTTTCTCTATTGAAAATAGAAAAACTAGCTAGGCACATATAGTCCAGCTACTCAGGAGTCTGAGGCAAAAGGATCACTTGAGCCCAAGAGTTTGAGATTGCTATAAGCTATACGCCACAGCACTCTACCAAGGGCAAAAGAGTAAGATTCTATCTCAAAAAAAAAAAAAAAGAAAAGAAAGAAAAAAGCTATATGCCTTCGCATACATTGTTAAACCAGACAGGAATCAGTACATTTTAGCTATTGTTCAAATTTCTTTATTTAATTCTGGCTCTTAAACCAGATTGATTTTATATGTGCAAACATGCAAACACATACATTCACACAAATACAACACAGACTAAAGCTACTAAAATAATTCCCTTAGCTGCAATTAGTATAAGGACTATATATTACTGAAAATTTATCTCAATAAAGTCACAGTGATAATGAACAAATACTTTGTGTGTCCAGGCACATCTACTTCAGCCAAGACACAATCTGAATAGCCTGGGTGTGATTTCCCTAGTACTTCCTCATTCAGAAATAGAAAGTGTGACGGAGGAGGCTATGTTGTGATTGATATGAAGGAAGATTTCACCCACAAATGTCAAACCTTGTGAACTAAAGGAAAAAAACAAAAGGAATGTCTCTTATATGTTTTCCATTCTCATAACTTATTTATTCAACACAGAAATAATTATGAAATGTATACCATGTTCTATGCTTTGTGTGTGTGTAAAGTGATAGTTTAGCCAAGTTATAATAGTTGCCAATTCTGAAAACTATTTAAATATGCTAAATTAGAAATCTCAATGTAGACTGAAAAACAATTTTAAGAATTAATCACTCTCTAACACATACACACACAATTTGTCATGTCCAAGGACAGCTAATCCTAGTAAGAATAATACCACCATTCATAAAGATGGCAGCTCAAGCCCCAACTAGAAACCCCATATGCTGAAGACAAAGTTAAGTATATACACAAAGGCTTAAAAATAAAACAAAAGTAAACAAAACTAAACTAAACTAAACCAAAACCAATGGATCTTAAATTATATCCAGGTGAGGAAGGCAAGTAGCAAGAAGTGTGACCATTTATGCAGGGATGAGGCGATAGCAGATAGGTTAAACAAGGTTATTGCTTTGGTCTTTACAGAAGACATTAGGGAGAGTCTCACAGGAAGCTGACAGGCCAGTGAAAGGAGATCAGACAGTGGAAAATGAACAGGCTGTTCCAGGCCCAGCTGATAATGTAGACATAGATTCATTCTAGGCACCAGGACAAATGCAGGACGTTCAAACAAGAAGCTATTGCACAAAATGCTTAACCCATCCTTAGCAATAGCTGCTGATCTGGAAGGCTCTTCTTCCCACCGCGCCTCTTTGATAAAGGTACTGGATATGAGGTTATCAGGGCTTTGTTACATACCAACACACCAGAAGCTATAGAGTGCATGCCTCAAAGTTTAAATTAAAGGCAAATAGCCAGGAAAAAAAAAATAGCTTTAACAGTAGTTAGCAAACTTAAGGAATTCATTACTCCCAAAGATGTGAGCTAAAATAAAGTATAAATAGATTCCCAAAATGTTTAGTCAGAGATAACATATCCTAACAGGAATTAGGTTTTCAGGAGCCATGACTTGGAGCTACTCAGGGTTAGTATCTTTGAGAGTGGCAATGATGAGGCGATAAATAAACGTTCCCCCTTGTTTCTTGGCACCTCTTAGTGGGGCCTCTGTTGTAATTCCTATCTGTCTGTGGTCTCCCTCTCTTTGGACCAGCTCGATCACCCTCATTTGCACTTTTGGCTTTTTGGTCTCAGGCATAATAAAAAGCCCAGTGGCTAGTCTCCATGCGTCTGCTTGTGATGTGTCTTCGCTGTTCTAGTCTTATTCCTCTTTCTTCTTTGAGCAGGGCTTCTGCAGATCCAAGAAAACACTACCTGTCCAGGGCAGGGGTGAAGGCGAGCTAAGTGTACCTGAAGGATCGACTGCTGCCAAAGCCTCCTCCCTTATCCCTCTGTCCTAACAGGCCTGCCTGTCCCCATAGAAACCCTGATGAATTCTCCACCATAGGATATGGGGGTCACCAGGGAAGGAAGCAACTTCTGCAAACAATAATCTAGTTACAGATTTCCTTCTCCATCTGACCCCCAGAAAAAACAAGTGAGGGCTTTGTGATCCCTGGAATGGGAGATAATTTATAAAACACACCAAGGAGAGTATCATTTGGGGGTTGAACAGGATCTAAGAGAGACAAGGCTCTGGGATTTGGAAGTGAGCACACAAAGACAACAATATAGAATGGGGAGCACGTGAAAAAAGACACATGAAGGGAAGCCTTGTAATTTCCAGGTCACGCACCCTAGTGAATTCCAACACAAAGACCTCCTCAGTGTCAAAAGACCATATTCAGAAAGCTACTTGCAAACACGAGGGAGGTGGCCCTGGGCGGAAATAATGTGGTAACATAACCACTGGGAAGGAAACCTGTTTTCAGTTACACCAGGGCCTGGCCCAGCCTTCCCCACAGGCTCTTCCTAAACAGGCACTTGGCAGTGGGATTAGCTGAGCTGGAGGGGACACCCTGGGCTTCCTAGGCAAGGCCCATCAGGGCCCGTAGGGAAGTTGGGTATTTCTCTCTGCCAGCTGTAACAAGGAAGAGCAGTAAGGGATTCACCGTAGGAATCTCCCTGACAGCTCAGCTACCACGCAGGCATGACGCAGTCAAAACATGCGCTGGACAAGTGGCCTCATCTGCAGCCCAGCTCTGCCACTGTCCTGTCACACCAACTTGGGGAAGCAGAGCCCAGCTCCTCAGTCCATGTGGCTGGTTCAGCAGGCCGGCCCCTCCTAGAAGAAAACCACCAGGACTTGCTTTGGCTGAGAGAGCCAGAGACGCTGGGCCTGGATCTGGGCTTCTTGTGCTGAGTAGATCAGCCCTGGGGGACCCTGGGCTACACCTTTCCATGGGTTCTGGTCTCAAACCCAGTTACACAGTGCTCCCCGCCACCTCCAGTTCCATCCACACAGGACAAGAACAGCCTGGGTTAAGGAAGACGCTTGAATGAATGCATTGTCCTGATCTGCAAGTTGGGTCTGAGCTTGGAGTTCTCTTGAGCTGAGGCCTCCAAGCACATAATGAACAAAGTCGAAGGAGTTTTAAAATCAAGGTATTCCTCGCTATGAAAATGGCTACAGTGATTGAAGGAGCTCCAAAATGATTCGTTCTTTTATGTAGAGCATTGTTAACTATCAACTGGTTACATAATGCCAAGTAGGTGGATACAAAGGGTAAGGACATAGACTGCCTCCTCTAAATAACACAGAGTTGCCCATGGTGCCACAAACACACCCACATCCTCATGGCTCCTCACCCACCTCTCTAACTGCAACTAGGTTTATTTCCTCAACACGGCAGAGGAACTCGTCAGCAGTGGACATGGCAGCCATGGAGGCAGGAGGTCTCCCACCTTTGATGGGAGGTCCCCCTCTGTGGGACCTCACTAATGTCCCACCTCAGCTGCTACTGATTCTGCTTATTATACATATAACAGTGTCTAGAGCTAACTTCTGCCCATGTCAAATCAGAAAGGCCCAACGAGACAGGTTTTATGTACTGGTTTGCCACTTTGCCTGGCTAAGACAGGTCCAAGGATGAGGGCCAGAGCTACTGCCATCTGTGCTCCAGAAGACTGATCAGGCAGTGGCCTCTCAACTCAAGGTCCTAGAAACAAACTGACCTGGCCCAGCCTGCAAGAACAGAGTCGGTTCTTTCTCTCCCTGCTTGAGTTGGTCTATCAGGTAGGTAGTGGCCGCTTTAGAGATTTGGGAGTGGCTGCCCTGTCAGCATTGGGGGGCGCTGGCTGACGAGGTGATGAACACCTCCAGACCGCCTGTCTCTTGGTACAGAGGGCACTGCTGCCGAGGACACAGTTCCTTGTTCCACTCCCCATTCAAATAACCATGGCATGTCAGCCCTGCTGGCCTCCTTGATTGTGCAGAAATAAATAAATGAATTATGTTGTTGGGGTTTGGGCCTCAGCACAAACACATGGTCTGCATTTATCCACACTGTGAGAGGTCCATCAGCCACTTGATATAAAAGAGCAAAATGATAATTCTTTTCTTTAGGCGCTCTGGTGCCATATGGAATGTATATAAATCATATTTTTGTTTTAACAGCGGAGGCTTTGTTGATAGATAAACATGTGGTTTATCCAAAAAAAGAGAGGACTGTGCTTTGAACAATCATTTAATGGCCGTGGATGTGCCAAATAAAAATAAAAACATAATTTTGAAAGAAGCTGGCCTCGTGCCCAAATCTGTAACAAGGAATTTCTCCTTAACCAAAGTGGTTAAAGCCCGTCGATCTGTTTTGAGTTTAAGCTGTGCTCTCTACTCAACCCCACGACAAATGGAATCCCGGGCTAATGCGCTCTAATAAGATGAGACGTTACCTTTATGAATGACCTCATGGAGAAGAGGTTGGCCAGCATGGTGGAGAGGCCTTGAGCCAGGCAGCTCTGGGCGATGAAGCCCAACTTCAGCTCTGCAAGGCAGATTGCATCATCGCCTTCTTTCCAGTTCCAGCTGGGGATGTTTAGCAGATGGGCCTGGAGAAACAAAAACAGGTATGAGACCTCGCATTGTTAAATGTTCACTTGTTTAAAATCTCTTCTGGGAAATGCAGCTATGCCCAATCACACGGGGTCACCCAGACTCATTCTTTCTTTTTCTCACTGGGGTCTGATGTTCGGAGTTTAATTCAACTCTTCTACTCAGCAGACTTCAGACTCTCTAGAACAGCAGTTCTCAACCTGTGGGTCGCGACCCCTTTAACTGTATTAAAGGTTCGCGGTATTAGGAAGGTTGAGAATCACTGCTCTAGAACATCCCTTCTCTACCTACCAAGTCTAAGTCTTCCCCTCTGGTTTGTGATTTAACTAAATAAAGTCCAGGGGGAATTTCCTCTTGTGATAGACACATGAGTCCATGATACTAGGATGTCTGGCTGGATTGTTCATAAATTAGCTCCTCAAACAGTCTGTAAAACTGCCACATGCCCGTGTTCTTTGTATTTCCTTTTAACCCGCCTTCCCAATACCCCAGATCAGAGACTCACAAATTGAGAAGCCATCAGAATCACCTGTGGAGTTTGCAAAAACACAGATGGCTGGCCCCTCAACTTTCTGACTCAGTAGATCTAGGTCGGGGCTGGATAATTTGCATTTCTAATATGTTGGAGGTGACACTGATGATGTGACCTGGGCCCACACTTTGAAAACCACTGCCCTAAATCGTCAGGTATGTCACAGGGTAGACATTTACAGTGTCTTGCAGATGGACTGTTCCTATTTAACAATTAAGACCCAGAGGCTCAATTATTTCAAGACACAGGAAGCAGAAAGTGGTAGGTTATATAATAAATGAAAGAATTGAAATCCAAAAAGTTCTCCAGAGTTGGAAAAACCAACAAAAGACCAAAGTGAAAAGATTTATAAGTCCTTACTGTCAAGTATAGCCTTTAGGTTTAAAACAAATAAACTGTATAAATTTTGAAAAGACTTAACTTGGCAGCAGACAGGAAAGGGGGAAAGAAAAACAAAATACACAAAGCAAAATTTAAGTAAAACCTCAAATTTTAGGCCAGCCATGTGACACATTACAGAGAAAGCCAATATTTGCTTGTTAGCAATGGTCTCCAGATCAAGGGAAATGAACATTTCATTCTGTCATGAACTGGTCAGGCCAGTTCCAAAGTACTCACTCCAGTTTTAAGTCAGATTTAAAGATGGAAAACGATTGATTGAATAACTTCCAAAGAAAAATGACAAAGACAAGAAGAGGTGTGTGTCTGGAAAAGATCTTTTGAGGACCAGTTAAGAAAGCCAGCAATGTTTAGCCTAAAAAGGGGTCACATCCTCATGGAGACAGGCTGGTTGTAGCTGAGTACCCCAAATGCTGCTTCATCCAAGGTTGAATTTGTCCTGCATCCTTCCAGGAGCCAGAATTAGAATTGACTCGTTTATAGCACAAGAAAGAAGTTTTTTTGGTTTGTTTTATGAAGGAACTTCCTAATAATGTAATCTGTGAACTAAGTAGAGAAGATTACCTTGAACAGTATGAGGTCTCTGTCCCTAAGACTCAGTAAGTACTTCCCCAAGTCACTGTAGAAAGAATTCTTGCTTTGCATAGGAGGTTGAATCAGAGAGCCTTCTAAGTCCAGCCAATGCCAAGAACCCAATGGCCTTAAAATTATTATTTCTCTACACATATCAGAAACCCAAGGAGCACCAAGGGAGGCGTTCCTTCACTTTTGAAAAATGTATGCTTGTTGAATTAGAAGCATAGAAGATTCTGTGTGAAAACACAGAACAAAGCCAAGGATTCCACCCCCTACTTTTAAAAATACCACTCTCGTGAAATTCCTTCTTGCAAAATTTACTTCTGTGGCAATCCTGGGTCAGCAGTGGTTACTTCTGGGAGAGATGACTGCATTCTCCCTGATGGCAGTGTGGTTGAAATTGTCCCGTGGTGGGGAGAGGCGCACAGAAGATGGTAATTTCCATTGAGCTGAGCATCAAAGGGCTTTCCTCACATCTTACACTCAATTCCAACAACTAGCTGCCCCTTTATCCCATTTCTCTCCTCACCCTTCCTTAGGGTGAGAAGGCTACTTTTCCCCCTTTCCTTCCCTGACATCATAGAAAATACATCAGTTCAGGTGGAGAAATATTCATTTTGCTGTAACATCATCTGAGAAGAATATAGAGAAATGAAATCTGAGCAATAAACCAGTAAATCATAGTATGCAAATAGAGTTTTTTGATCCAAGCCATAGAGAGACACCTCATGACCCTCACTGCATCTTCAGATAAATAAGCAAAACCTTTCCAAGAAAGTCCTTCAGGATCTAAAGCCCAGGTGTTTCATCCTTGGGTCCCTCATGTCCCTGTGTGGTTTGAGTTCCTGAGGCATATTTTACATGTTATTATACAAGAAAATCGAGTTTTTTCCATGTCTTGGGGTTCCATTGCCTCCTTTTGTGGCTGTGATATTTTCTCCAGGGCAGGGAGTGAAGGTGGCATGCTGGCTGGGAGGGAGATCTACGTTGCAGGAAACAAGAGAGGAGCTTAAATTTGCTTTTTCTGGCAACTTTGTCTTTTTTTCATTTGGATTTGGGAGAAAATGCCAGCTATGCTACACAGGAGTTTGGAGACAAATCCTCTAATTTGGAGAATGTAATGAGCAGGTCCAGCAGACCAGGGCCTCCCTCCTTTTCTGCTACTGGATTACCTCTCATCCCCTGGAGAAGAAATGTAAAAATAGGCCGTCACAGGAAACCATTTCCATCTCTCAGTATTCATAAATCTGGGGAAGCCACCATGAGGAATAGAGAAGGCCATTTAAGAGGAAACACTTTAACACTACTGCTGGAGAGTGGAGGTTTAGAGTAAGAATGCTCAAAGAATTTGCATCTGCATTGAGCACCTGGGACTTGGCTTCCAGAGAACAAGGCTTCTTTTCCTAGAGTCTACTAGAAAATAAAAAATCCATTAATAGGTAAATGATCAAGAGTGACACTTTTCCAAGACACCATAAACCGCTCTTCCCTCAAAGAGCTTCAAGGACATTTGCACTCAAATGGGAAAATGCCCAGTGCCATCTTTCTTCTGTGTCCAGAGATGGCCACACTGAAAGTGTTTCCCTCCATGAATTCTAGTGATATTAAAAAGATACACTTTGGCAAGCCTGAGCCCTTCTATAAAGCCTACGCTCAGGAACCAGTGTTTGGCTCAGTGGGCTGGGGCTCTGTTTGAAGTGACGGTGGCAGTTAGCTGTTGTGTCTCCTAGCTTTGGTTACGGAGTGATCGTGATTTGTGCCCAGCAGAGTTGCTCTGTGTGTGATAGAGCTTAGAATCCCTGGTCTGAAGTTATACTGGATGCCACAATGCACAGATGGTCCAATGAGGACTAAAGGAGGTAATGGATATCAAAGCTATTTTAACACCATAAAATATGACACAAATGTCTGTGATTATGATGATGACAAACTCAGGGCCAGTTTTACATGGAGAGAAAGTAGGAAGCTATCCTACTTCCCTCTAAGCCTTAGAACATCATCATCATTACATATTAGGGGACTGGAATTCTTTATATTTTAAGCCTGGTGCGCAAGTGTGGAATCAACTGTCCTTTAGAATAGGTTCATAGTGGCCTAACTTTGCACAAACATCCCGGGTCCTCTCCTGGAAGCACGTTTTATTGGATGGAGATCTCTGGAGATGTAGGATGGATGTAGACAAAGTGCCAAGAGAAAAAGAAAAAAAAATACTGAAACAAATATATGAAGAGGTAGGTGGAAGCATCTTAGGAGACAAAGCACAATGATAAAGCAGGGTAAAGAACATCCACTTGGAATTCTACAAGGAATGAGATGATAAACCATGATGAGCCGGCTTTTTATTCTTGCTCTGGAAGACAGACATGAAATGATAGAACAAAATATCCTGTGTCAAAGTCACTCTGTGTCTTGTGTCCTTTCTAATCTTACAGGGATCTGTAAGTGATTTTGCCTAACCCCGAAACCCAAAAAGATTGGAATGCTTCTAAATAAAAATGTGTTTTAAGTAATAATCACGGATCGGTTGATATCTTCTTCATTGTCCTGAATAATTGCAATGCAGAGGTTTGCCAAAGACACTCAGGTTGCTACGATCATGTGATTACTGACCAGGGACTGTCTGGATCCTAGGCCAGTTGAGCTACTTTGAGTTTGACAAGAACCGCACAGCAGAAATCCTCCTTAATTTCTTGAAGATGCTGCATCAGCGCTCATTGGAAGGAGAATAAAAGGAACTGACATCCCTTTCTAAACATACAACATTAATTTTCCCATTCAATCTAAGCTCAGCCAAAAATCTAAACAATGGCTTAAAGTACTCCCACACTAAATGAAATTTCAAATCACAAATGAAAGAAGGCGCACTCGTTGCCTCGGGAGCTGTCACCAGTCAGAGCCTTGCTAATAAAATTTACCACCACCTGCAGAGGCTGTTGTCAAAAACTTCTCCAGTTTGACGCCTGTGCGTTACCAAGATCCTCACTTATCTCTTCAACGTCCTTGGGTTTTTCAGAAACAAACAGGAGAATGTGACCTTGGGTTCCCACCACCAAACCCACAGGCAGGAGAGCAGCACGGTGACAGTGAAGCCACCTGCCGAGGGCCGGGCAGTCCTTGGCGGTGGGCAGTGGCTCCGAGCAGTGGGCCAGTCATGACAGCAGGTTCCACTCAACAATGGCCTCTGATGGACCTCCACACAGTAAAATGGGCCAGCACTTGCCAGCAATTAAGAAATAATGGCATGGTGCTGGTGCATTTGGCAGAACGGGCTTTCTCTGAGTCACCTGACTGCCTATTTCGTGGGGAATATGGCCTCTAAGATGGGGCACACTCTGGCTCATAACCCAGCAGGGAGTTATTCTGTGCAGACAGGACACCTGGCTCCAGGTACTAAGCAGCCTCTGGTTTCTAAGCGTCATTAAGGAGATAACTGGGACCATGTCACACAGAGAAAGGTGCCACCTTCCCTCCCCCAAAGCTGTTTTCTTGGAAGTTTACTGACTGGCCTAGTGAAGGTGCATTGCCTCTGAATGAGAGACTGGGCTCTGCTTTACTGAGAAGGGACGCAACATAGAATCTGGCATTTGTTTTGCTTCCAGTCAATGCCCCACTGTAAGCTGTAACCCTAAGAGAATTGCTTTATGCCGGGTCCCTGGAGGGCCAACTATTTTCCCAAATTCAACTCTGCAAACTCTTATCCTAAATTTGAGAATGTGTTCGATATTACTTTTCACCCAGTGTGCATTATGCCCTTTCAAGTTCACCCAGTCTCAGAGAAGTCTTATCACTTACCTGGGGCACTTTCTACACCTTAACTGCAAAATCTCTGAGGGCACCATACTTACACCCCTCTGGATGTCAGGCAGAGGGCTAACCACACAGCAGGTGGTCGATAAAGACTGGCTGAAGAAAGACTACAGCATCTCAAAAAGGAAGTCCTGGAAATTTAGATGAGGATGGGCTCCATCAATATTTCTGAACCAAAGGTTCAAGAGATGCTTCCTGAATGAATGAATCAGTACACAAGGGAATTTCCTTCCAGTGAGCCAGAGCAAACAAGTTGTCTGGACTAAAGAAATATGCCAGGGAGATCTTCAACCCCCCCCAACTTTCACCCAGCCCTCTGCACAGTGTGCTCGTGCACATGTAGACACATGTGTGTGTGTGTGTGTGTGTGTGTGTGGCTGTGTGGTGAGGGGGAGACACTGGAGCCCTGTGTTATCTTCAGCCCAGAGCCGCCTCTCCTTCTCCCACCTTGTTGTGATACTGCAGCATCTGCGTGATGATCCTTATCTTCGGATGGTAGTTCTTTATGGAGATGACTCTGAAAAAGAAAAAAGCAAAGCTGAGGCAGGCTCTGCCTTACCCGTGGAGTCTGGTGGAGAGATTAATATGATTATCTCCAAATGGGGTGCTCATGAGGCCAACAGTCAGTGCCATCCAGAGGGGTGGCAGATGGGTTAAACTGTGTTTCTGCTACCATATCTCCTGGTAGCATGAGAAAGAAATCATAGAACAGCCAGTCTGCATCCTGGGCATTAAAAGTCTGGGGGTCCCCTCTGATGCCTAGAGGATGGGGTGTGCGCATGTGTGTTTGGGAGGGTGGAGGCCCTGCAGCAGGGCTCTTCTGCCTATAGATATATCTGGATGGGGAAAGCAAGCTCTAATTCTGGGGCCTCTCACCTGAGCCTTGCCATCTCCAACACCCCAGGGAATAGCCAAGAAACAATCTGCTCTGAGTCCAATTCTCCAAGTTAACAACCTCAGACAACAATGACAAATCCAACAAGCAGCATGACAAATGGTTCTAATTGTGACACACACTTGGCCGCTCTCACAAAAATGATTTCTAAGTGGGACTCTAAGGATGAGCGCAGGGTCTCAGCCCTCCGTAGCTAACAGAGTCTAAAGATGACTTAAACACTGATTAAAAATGAGTGCCAAGACGCTGCAGGGGTCACGAGCTGATGGAAAACTGCTCCCCACAGCCCTCAGTCCATATTCAGTGCTGGGAACAGCTAGTCTTCACCCTCCCCGGCCCCCACATGTCCTCTGCAAGTCAATGACGGTGTTAAAGGGAGGGGCAGGGCACAGATGGATGGAAACACCTGGGTTCCAGCCGCAGCTATTGTACTAATGAACTGGGTGACCTGCAGGAAATCCCTGGGCTTTCTGTTCCTGGTTCCTCATCTGGACATTGGGGGCAATAGTACCTGCTTTATTTACTTCACAGGCTTGGTATGAGCACCAAATGGGAGGCCAGATGTGAAAATGCTTTGAAATCATTAAAAGCTCTCTCCACGTGTAAGTTATGGTTTTTGTCATTACGGACTCTGTCAGAGGTGACATTGTACATTTCCTTCTGTGACAAGGAAGGCTAAAGAATGGAATTCCACAGAAAGGCCCACCTCCTAAGTTGAATCAGAAATGCACTGCCTGGATTACCCCACCCCTATCCACTAGCCCTCGCCAGGTCACCCCTTTTTGGACAAAAAAGAGAAGACAGCCAGGGAGCAGCTTTTTCTGCAAAGCAGCGACTTGTGAATTTAGGAAATAGATCATGCTAAAGCCTCTACAGCACAAATCCACCCTGGTTTTTTCCCACTTGAAGGATTTTATTTTATTTTTGAAAAAGTATTGTGCTGGCCCATACTTATAACTCAGGGCCTGTGAGCCTCCTGTCTCGGCCCAGCCTTGCAGTTCACAGCCTCAGCTGGTTTTCTTCATTAGCTCATTGCAAATGGATCTTTGGTATTTTAATTTGAAAAGGGGGTGACTGGCATCATTAACGAGGAAAGAGGATTATACAAATAAGAGAAAAACACAGCCCTTGTTTAACCCTGAACCTCCAGTTTCCTTTTGCTGCCTGGGCCTCAGTTCTGGCTCTACTTAATGAAATTTATGATACTACCTTTGCCCAGTACCCGGCTGACCATCACCCCGATACCTACATGTCCTCATATTAACCCTATCACAGTCACCTTTGCAATTAAGAGCAATGTCCATTTCAAAGGGGTTACTCACATTATTCACTTTGGGGGGAAATAAAACACCACGCAAGCCCCAAACTTCTCTGTGGGGTAGAAACGTTAAGCCTATCTTTTGGTATCGCATTTAGAATTTTTCAAAAAAAAAATGCTTGCTTCCTTAAGAGCTACATTTTTATCATTTCAAATGACAGAAAAATATGTCAAAGGATGACAACCCTACTTACTTCAAAGAAAGGGACAAGTGACACATCCTAAACTGAGGCTCAAGTGGTCACTGTCCAGCTTTCACTCATTAGGGATGGGTCCAGGTGTGAAGCCGGTCTCCACCCCACCCTCTCTCTGTGGCCTGGCAAGCCCAGTGCTTACAAGAGTTCATGCATCAACTTCCTTAAAACGACTACACTAAGCCTGTTGCCAAAGAAAAGTGAGTGGAAAGAGATGATGGTGCCAGATGTTGCCTGCCAGACCAGATGCTTTGTAGAGGAGAGGAATTCCCCCACCTCACTGATGGAAGAGCTCATGACACTTGGGGCCACCAATGAAAGGGAGTTGCAAGCACTGTCATGCCATAGAGGTACCTTCCCCGACCCTCCCAGCTCAGGTGAATTCCCAGGACACAGTACACCAAGCTAGAGGGAGGGGGAGATCTTCCTAGAGCTAGGGAGGCCTGTTCACAATTAGGCAAGAGTTCCTGGGAATGCAGTGGGACTGAAATGTTTCCTCTCAGTTCATCTCTTCTCCAGAAGGTTCTCTTTATTATTTCCTCGCAGCCCTCATTAACTATTCTGCAATTTCTGCCAGAGAAGAAGAGAGAAATTCCAAAAGGCCTTTGATGACCTGGAGTGAAATGTCTTGACGTTTTAGTCATTTCATAGCAGCACGGTGTGACTATGGATCTGTGCAAAGAATAAAACCTGAGCAATTTTTCTTCTGAAATGAGAAGAAAGCAAGGTGTTGGAGTTGGGGCTGAGATTAGCAGTAGATGGGCCTCACCCTTCTGGGCAGTGTTTCTCTGAGTGTCTTCCCCACTAGAAAACGTTCTATAAAAAAAAAGTGCAGGGAGAGTTTGTAGCAAAACAGGCTTGAGAAATCCTCTGTGCTCTACTCTCTCAGAGATATGAATGAGGATTAAAAGCACTGTGAAGACTTGTAGTGAAGAACACCATGTAATTTGGGGAAACTGGTTGAAGCAAGCTCATTGGTCCTTAACCTCCACTCCAAGGTGACACTCATCAGCATGCTACAGAGGCTCATGAAATGCCCTCGCAAGAGATTCCTCAATCTTGGCGCTACTAACATTTGGGACCAGATAATTGTCTGTTGGGTTGGCCTGTCCTGTGCACTGCAGGATGGGTACCAGCATCCCTGGCTCTACCCACAAGATGCCAGCAACACCATTTCCCCTTGTTATGATGACCAAAACTATCTTCAGATGTTGCACAATAGCCCTTTTGCCTCCCAGTTGAGATCTCTCAGGCCACTTCCCCTTAGGAAACACAGAAACTTAACTCAGGCCTGAACCCTCCTGACTTTATCTTTCCTTTTCTAGTTGTGTCTCATGAAATCTTAAACCCAGGGCTACCCACGTTTCACAGGTGAGTTTCTCCATGAGTTTCCTGTTGGCAGGATCCTGTGCGTCACGGCCCTCTTCACTCATCGCAGACTCAGCTCCCCAGGGATATGAGGACATAGGAGGCGAAGAAGGGCTCACAGAGATAGTCTCTGAAGACAACCCCAAAGGGCAACCAGTGGGCCATAGGTGCCAAGCCTGGGCCTTCCCCAGCCCCCAGAGTTACCTCATGATGTTGGAGGCATCTTCGGCATCCGGGTCAGCGCAGTACTTGTTGGCAAGGATTAGGCACGCATCTGCTGACTCTATCTAAGACACCAAAAGAAAAAATCACAGAACACAAACAAATAAATAGCCACGCTCGACTACAGGCCCTCTAAAATGACAGCTTTGGGGGAACTTCTTTGCAAGGGAAGGAAAAATAAAAACACAATCTTGAAAGATTATAGTTTTTGTCAAAATTGTAGGTTGTAAGTTCTTGTTATGATATAAACATTTCATCATCTTGTTGTTGGAGGGTACAACATGTACCTTGGTAATTATTCTTCACATTTGGCATAGTTGCTTACAAGCAGGAGTTCCAGATTTCTTCAAATAACAATTAATTAAGCCCTCCCCATCTCCTTTCTCAACCATCTGCACCATCCTTCTAATTCCTCCAGCCAGGAAATGAAGGCAGGTGGGCTAAACACCTTCTCCTGGATTAACAAGTTAACTAAGAAGTTAGAGATTCAGAAATTTAGACCCCAAAGTCCTTCATTTTTTTTGACACAAAATCTCAAGCTATTGCCCTGGGTAGAGTGCCATGGAGTCATAGCTCACAGCAACCTCAAACTCTCGGGCTTAAGTGATTCTCTTGCCTCAGCCTCCCAAGTAGCTGGGAGAACAGGTGCACACCACAACGCCCACCTATTTTTTGTTTGTTTGTTTGCAGTTGTCATTGTTATTTTAACTGGCCCAGGCTGGTTCGAACCCGCCAGCCTTGGTGTATGTGGCCAGCACCCTACCCACTGAGTATGGGCATTGCCCCAAAGTCCTTCATTTAACCTTTTTTCCATCTCCATTATCTGTAGATGAGAACCCTAAATCAGGTAACAGCTCCACATTGTTTAGCCTTCAATTAGCATTCAGACGTTCAAAAGACAACAAATCTATGTGTATGAAATGACATGCTGCAGACGAACTCAAAACACAACCGACTGACTTCCCGAAACACCAGCCTTGAGGGGCTTATTCCTTAGAGGGGACTGTGAGTTTGATGTGCTAATAATTGCTTGCATTTAAATTAGGTCCACAAACAATAACTATTTTCTCTATGTTCTCATAAGATTTCACATTAGCCATAACTTGGGTCATGTCTGGATAATATTAAGATTAACTGGGCTATGTAAGCATAAGAATTCTCAGTGCTGGCTCAAGTCTGCAATCTGTCCTACTTGGTGTGCAGTACTTAATGGGCCATTTCTGCATTTGGAGGGAGGGCATGATTTCCTCCATACTGTGCCACACACTGCCTCATAGATTTCTTTAATAATGCAAAGAATTTACCTAAATCCTTTTGGATTATTCATATTGGTCAACTACCTTATTTATAGAATTATGTGGTGACCACAGTTAGCATTTAGACTTCAGTGGGTTCACAATATTAATGTACGCCCACTGGCATGCAAATATTGAACATGCTTATGAAATCTACATGAAGCAAGTAAGGTAGCAGAGGCTATTTGGCTGCGTCCCTTTGCCTTGTAAGCCTCAGGTGTGCTTTATGAGAAAAGTCTAATGCAGCAGGTTCTTGAAAGAAAAATGAACCATTACCAAGTGATGTCAGATACCTATATGTTTAGTTTTGCACCCTGAGTCTTTGGTGGCGGGGATGGGGGGGGGAAGAAGCACAAAATGTTTTATGGTTTAGTACAATTTTATTTTTATACTTTACATTAATGGGTTTTTTTTTTCTGTTGTAAATAATACATGTAGATGTTGGAGTTTAAGTATTCAAGATGTGAATTACTGGATTATTACGTTGTGTGTATAAGACTATTTGGCCTACACAACTGGTCTACTTCCTTTTTTTTTTTTTTTTTGTAGAGACAGAGTCTCACTTTACTGCCTCCGGTAGAGTGCCATGACGTCACACGGCTCACAGCAACCTCCAGCTCTTGGGCTTCCGCGATTCTCCTGCTTCAGCCTCCCGAGCAGCTGGGACTACAGGCGCCCACCACGACGCCTGGCTATTGGTCTACTTCCTTTAGCAGCAACTGGTATTGAGAGGACCAGCAAAGTAAGTTGCATGTTTTGACCAGTCCAACTATGGTGTGCTTATAAATGGTCTAGCTTGTGTGGGCAGAATGAGGTCCTAAGGCTGGTAGAAGAGTGATGTCAAGGTTAAGAGATGACCTTTGTCCATCCCATGAGGCATCTCCTCTCACCGCAGAGTTAGAACCCCTCTGTCCCAGAGGGAGTAAAAGCAGAAGTCATCTCTTCCTCCTTACCTTGACTCTCGCAAGATCATGCGGATTGAGGACTGACCCCTGATAGAATTCCACCTGAGTAAAATGCCGTTTGAACAGAGCTTCGAGCTCCAGGTTAGGGGAAATGCTGCACAGGGAGAGAAGAGACAGCTGTTACCATCACGGACTTGGGCATTCTGCCTCCGTGGGGTCCCTTCTGTCATTTCCACAGGGAGCCTTGGGGCAAGGCTCCCATCAAAGCAGCCCCTCTCACACTCAGGAGAAGAAAGCCCGGGTCCAGCTGAAAACCAAAACCTGTATCAAGGTAAAATAAAGATGTTCATGGCCTTGACAAAGCTGAGGCCTGTGGGGCCCTATGCCTTGGCCTTCATCAAGAAAGGAAATCCTGCTTTATAGATAGAGCAGCTGGGCAAGGAGTGTAATGGTTAGGTTTACATGTCACCGTGCCTGTGCCAAGGGTACCCTAAGAAAACACAATTCCTGGGGGTGTTCTGGAGTGTGTTTCTGGGTGTGATTAGCATTTGAATCAGAGAATTCAGCAGAGCGCCCTCATGATCCCAGGTGGGTGTCATCCAGTCCTCTGAGGCCCTGACCAGACAGAAACACAGAGGAGGAGGGCTTGATCGCCCCCTTTGCCTGTTGCCTGCCTGTGTGAGCAGGGCCAGGTCATTGCATTTTCCTGTCCTTGGACTGGGATTTATACCACTGATTCCCTTGTTTCTCAGGCCTTCGGATTCAGACTTAATTATACCACCACCAGATTTCCTGCATCTCCAGCTTATGGAGGGCAGATAGTGGGACTTCTCAGCCTCCATAAGCACGTGAGCCAATTCCTTATAAAAATCTACGTATAAAAAGAAAATACACGTAGATGAGCATATAGAGGTAGCTATATCAATATGTAGATACCTATGTCTCTATATCTATGACTATAATAGATACGTAGATTACATATATCTCTAGCTTGCTCTGTCTCTGATTGCTCTGCTTCATTGGAGAACCCTGAGAAATACAATCAGGGATTAGCCAAAGTTTCCCCTGGCAGCACCATCTAGCTTTTTGCTCCATCAAGAGACTTCTCCTGCTTCTCTGCCTCTTGGATTTCTCATCCCTCAAGGCCTGGATGGAAAAATGTCACCTCTGAGCAGCCACAGACATAATTTGCTCTCAGGCCTGTTCTCAATTTACATACATGAACACTACGCATCACACGTCTCCCTGCTGAGCTGTACAGACACTTTTCCAACTGGATACAAAGATGAAAAATAGATTATTTGTTAATTAATTCTGCAGAAAGGAAAAATATACAAGGCTCTGTGCTAGGCACTGGGCCACAATATTTAGTTAGAATCTACCATATGCCAGGGTCAACACTTGTATAAATTTATTAAGTCCTTAGTAATAATAAGAATAGTTTATGTTTTGCACATTTACAATACGACAGACAGTGTTCTAAGAGATTGACAAGCATTAACTCAGCTAAAACTCAAAACATGTCACCAACCCAAAGCTTTGAGTGGTTAATTAACTAGGCCAATTTCTACAAGTCTGACATTGATAGATGCTGGGGATTCAAAGATGAATCCTAGCAATTGAAGCATTAGCAGCCAGTTTGTTTATTCAAACTAACACAGTGGGTAAGAGAAGAGTGGGAATCCACCCCTCTTTCAGATCTGTCACAAGCCCAGCCTCTGTTGGAAGCCTGCTCTGGTAATGTCAGTAGCCTGGCCTCTTGCTGATAGAGATGGCCCATGTAATTTTATAATACAGGGTTCACAACGTTCTAATGGTTGCACGAGTGCTCATCTTAAAATGCCCCAGTGATCTGAGGGCAAAACCTGCACACTTGAACTCTTCCAAAATGCTCAGCAGAAGACTAGCCCCATAGCTGATATTCAGCAACTAAACCCTGAATCGGGCCTGTCGGCACCTGCTCCTGTGCCACCACAGCCTTGTCTGTCTTTTGAGAGTCTGGAAAAGTTAGTGCAGAAAAGAAAAATGCTAGCACTCCAACGGAGTGGCAAGTTGGAAGTTCAGTGTTCCGTGAACAAACACCAGAGGAAGGGGGTGCCCAGAACGGGCAGTTTGTAGGAAGAGTCCACCCCATTGGGCCCTCAGAGCAGGATGGAGCATTGGGTGGCCAACACCACGCTGAGCTGACACTACCCTGAGAGCTCTGCCCTGGCCATGGCAACCTGGGGCCAGGATAGCCCTGTCTCTATAAAAGATAAGGACGATGATAGGATCCATGTCAACACGGCACAGCCCCCTAATTCTTTCCCTCCTGTGGCAGATCACCTTTTACCTAAAGGTGGGGATCAGGCAAAGCTTAAAACCCCAACAACATCAGATAAAAGGGAAATCCTTCACTTCTCTCACCTGTAACACACACGGTAAGACCCGCTGGGAAAACTGATTATGCAGCCTAATAGAGTTCATCCTTCACGCTCTTACTGTACAGCTGACTGTGCCCTGCACACTCTACATGGATACTTCATTTCATTCTCATAACAGCCCAACGAGGTGGAAATCATTACAATCTCCCCAATTTGTGGATGTGGAAACTGAGGCACATGGGGGTTGAGTACCTTGCTCAGCCAGTAATTGGTTGAGTCCGGATTCAGATTGAGGAGTCTGAGTCCAGAGCGTGTACTTTTATCCGGCTGGGGGCCCCACGCTGGAGGCTCCTAGGAACAGCAGCCGTCCTTACCACTACCCACCCCTTGCTCTCACACTGGTGTCTTGCTTGGTCTCTTTCCTGCACGCCTAATGTATCCACAGCACACAGCCAGTCATCGCACACCAGACACCGTGGACACTCCAGATACACCAGATTGCTGCAGGGACAGTAATGACGTGTTGGACCAATAAAAAACTCCACTGTGATTTCTTCCAGAGAGAAACTCAGATGTGGTGCCAGAATTGCCCCCACAGAGACAAGTGCTGCTCTCATGACCGAACCAGCACGTGGCTACCCTTTCCCATTGGTTCAGGTGTGTCCTCTCCAATGAGGCCAGCAGGGATCGTGGCTTATTCAACTCTGCCCTGCTCCCCGGTGCCACCCCCCTCCGTGTGGCTCTTATAGACAGTCAGGGAGTTCTCCAGGGGGCGTGTGGGTGGGTGGAGGGTCTGGCAACAGCAGGAGCCTCTTACTTGTGAAGAAAAACAATTTCCACGTTGACATCGTCCCGGTCTTTGTGCAGAAAGTCCTTCAGGAAGTTGGAAACACTCTCCAGAGTGATGTGTCCACAGACCACAATGTGCCTGAACAGGAAAGGCCAGTTAGATCAGGCCAGACACAGCGACATGACCCCACATCCCACCCTGTGGCAAGACAGAGGAAGCGTGGCAGCTGCTGGGAAGCAGTTCTCTCCCCCCTCCGCCTCTTGGAAGCCCAGCTACCATCCCTGGAGCCCTGGGAGGCAAAGCGGCGGTGCTAGCAGGTGCTCAGAGTCCTAGACGGAAAAGGCATATGGCTTCTCACCTGATGCTGCACAAAATCCTATTAAAAGCCCCACAGTTTGGCCAAGTGGTTTTATGCATTTAACAATAAGTGACATTATGCTTGTGCTTAAATGCTGCATTATCAAGTCCCTTGCAGAGTCATATCTCTCCCTTTCTGCCCACAAAGTGTCCTCCGGGAGATTTACTATATGAGTCTTGGTTTATGACATAGAGCTTATCAGGTAATGAGGTAACAAATCTTGCTGAAACGATGATTTTGTGTGTAAGAAAGTGGACTTTTATCAGGGTGGCTAATGTGCAGCCTGACACGTTATAGGCTTTGCTGGCCATAACCAGTAAAAAGGAGATTTTGCATTTTTCCACCATAATTCCTCCGACAATGGGGGCATGTAACACTTTACAGTAAGTGAGCATTACTCAGGGCTAAATGGGGACAGGATGCCTGTGGAATGGAAGAACATGCCAGCTGGCTGTGCGTCCCTACAGGGTGGCTTCCTTAGGGCACCTGGGATTTCTAGTAGAGTCCAAGGAATTTACCCCATGATAGGGGAAAGCCAGGAAGGGATGAGGCTGGAGTTGTTCTCCAACGGCTTCGGAGTCTAGGATTAATCTGACTTTGGTACCAGACTCTCCTGTGGGCAATCAGGAGGAAACACTTTTAATGCAAGACCAAAAGCTGGGGACTGACTGTGGAAATAAAACCACTGGCTTCCAGTGCACAGAGCAAGGGGACCCACTCCTATCCCAGTTTCCCTCAGGCTGAGAGTGACAGAAGCTGAATCTCTCGCTGTGCTTTGAAACTTGGGCAGGTGGTGAACGTGTAGCGTAGTTATTTCCCAGGTAAAATTTAGAATGGCCAGGTCCCTTGCCCTTCATAATTGCTCCGTGCACATTCCAATAAGGCAGAAAGCTCATTGGCTGGAGGCAGCCCATAATGGGAGGCAATGATGATGGCTTATGCAATGTTCCATTAGATGCCATTACAAGAGCTTGCCCTTTCGTCGTAATTTGGTGCTTCACTAAGTATGTGAGAATAATGCAGTAAACTCATTGGCGAAAGGATAATGATGCAGAACAAAGAGTAAATCAATAATATGCACGATGCAGTTAATAATATCCCCATTATGGACTGTTATTGTTACGGTGGTGCACTTAGCAATCAGGCGAGCAGAGACGATTGTGGGGAGGGAGCAGTGCCAATGGGCCACTCAGAAGCAACGTCTTAACATGATCGCTTTGCTGTCTAGCCAGAACCTGCTGGGCTGAGAGAAGTCCCTTGACCACCTATCCAAATTCTATGTCCCAAGCCCACATGAGTAACCCCGTCTTTACTCTAAGGGTATGGAAGACACAGTATACTGTAATACACAATATAAATGGACCACCTGGGTTATATGCATTTTTATCACATCGTATCTTAAAATGTTTCTTATGGCATGTGCCTTTATACAAACAAAACACTGCAGATGAACTTGTATGTTCTGAATAAGATTTCTGATGTCAGATTTTCCCAGTGTGTACAAAGTGACAGAAGAGTGGGATTGCCCTCCTGACCTGAACTCCCTACACATGAAAATGGGGCTGCTTGATACCTTCCTAATGCTGTCTGCCCACGGACATCCAAGACATAGAATAAGGCCAACATGAATCTAAGGTACGGGTATCCCCAACAGGATAGCTATGTGGGTGGGGCTGTTTCTATCACTTGGATGGAAGCCAGATAGGATTCCCTACTCTGCTACCAAGGATGTGCATCACCCAATCAATATTCTTTCCTAAGAGGAAGCTGAAGGGTTAACCTCACCCAGCCAGCCTCCTGTGCCAGGCATTGTAAAGTTCAAAGTTCTATACCAGCGCAAGCAAGCCTGGTTATTATTCAAAGCCGGACTTAAATCAATGATAGGTGTAGGGAAATGGCTGGACATTCATCCTTCCTCTCTGGCACACAAAGACCTGAATGAGCATCTGCCAGCACCCCATCGTCTTCCTCTTCTGAAATCATTCATCCCCAGGAAAGATGTGTGAGCAAGTGGAAGGAGAGGGAGATGCGTCCCCCTCTTATCCTTGAATCAAAGGCTCAGCCAGCTGATTTATTCAGCCTTAGAAAAAGTCAGGGTTCTCTTACTTGAAAATGTGCTGGGTACATATGAAATATATTCCAATGCAATCAATATTATCCCTTAAGCCTTAATTAACTTTCACTTCTCCTAAGAAGTAGACAAATGCTGACAAGAGAGGGGAGAAAAAAAAGGATTGACTTTTTCCATTTGGTGTTAGCTGTCCAATACCATTCTAGACAATTGAAAATATATATCTTTTAGCTACAGCATGATTTCTGGGGTGGAGAGCCGTCTTTATCAAAAGGGAAGAAAAAAGTCTTCCTTCAACATAATTGGTATTTTTGCTCAGAAAAAGCAAGATTGATTGAAAGCAGATTGCCTTTTTGCCCAAGGAGAATTATTAGGTACATTATCATGGAAACCTTGGAGAACCCATATTGTTCCAATCTGTCCTATATCTGATTTGAAGATTTATGGCCTTCCCCTTTTGTGCCAATAATCATTTTCCTCCATTTTGTTTTCCATACAGTGAAAGTTATCAAGGAGCCCACATATTGAAAATGTTTGAATGCAGTTAGAATTGATGGATCAGGTGAACCTGCCTCTCTCACTGAGCACTGGCAGTAGATGATATGTGCCTGCCAGCTGGTGTCTAAGGCAGGCCCTACAGGACCATGAAGAAAGAACAATGAATGGGCAAAATTTATTTTCCAGAAATATTTTCTGGACTTTCAAAAATTCCAGGAGTTTGGATAAGAGAGAAAGGAGAAGCAGAATTGATTGCATCCTTGGTTATCGGAAATATAATTGAAAATGTTTTGGGATTGAGAGCAGGGTGTGTCTTTTTTGGAAGTAGAGTGATGGGTATTCACACAGCACGATTTGAAGAATGCCACAAAGATCCCCACCCCAAATTATCTCTGCTGGGTTCTGTTCCATGACATTTAGACCAGCTATACATCGACCATGTGAGATTCACCCTCTGATAGCTCTGGGTTAACTCAGCTCAGACACTAAATAACTAAAAATATCTAGTCTCAGATAAGGTACCAACTTTGTAGTCTATAACTTAGAAGCCAGAACCTTTGTGGGTCCAGGGCTAGTACCTGATTCATGAGGTTATTCTGAGGATTTATCTAAAGATATAATACGTGTCAGGGCCTAGTAATCTGGCTTGCTGTAAGCATTATAAAATAGTAGAATCCATATGACATCTGCAAATCAGTGTGTAACAGAGGTACAATGTATGCTGTGGCCTGTATAATCTCACCTAATCCTCGAACAACCACCTCTTCTGACTATCTGCATCTTTTCAGATAACCTCTCTAAATTTAGATTTTGTTAAGCCACACGCCTGGCATCCCACAGCAAGTAAAGGATATGATCCAGGTCTCCCTTTCAACTTCCTACTAAGGTGAAAGTGGTGGTGGGGAGAATTCAGCTTCTGCTCTTTTGAGACAAGCCAAGATGCACCCACAAAGATGTCCTCCTGGATTCACAGTGGAGGGGGTGAGCAAGGGGTCCTTAGTGGGGCAGGGGAGAGGCTCGGTCTGGGCACTGGGGTGGATTAGGCATTGCAGTGTTGCAATATCACTAGATGCTGGCTGCAAAGATTTCTAAAAAAGTCTGAATGATGGGCAGAGATCATGAGTACCACTGGTAGGAACTCTCAGCCAAACTTGTAACCTAAGGCACATGATTTGGAAAGCCAAAGGGGCTGCAAAATGATGCAAATGTCCACTTAGACTTATATGCTGCCTCTTGCTCAGGATTTCTTCCCCAGCCCAGGGATCCAGAGGAAAAGAAGGATCCAAATGATCCATTTCTGATGGAGAATATATGGGAAGTAGCTAAACCTGTTCCCATCTGTGGCTCTGGGTCTGAATGTTTTTAGACCAGTGGCAATCTGCAGGCTGCCAATTTCTAGAGGGCCTGACCACATGGTTTGTGAAGATGGCCAACGAACCTCAATCAATAACCATTTCTGATCTGATGGATTTTTTGGTCTTTAAAACACTGTTTAGTTCTGTACACAAATATTTCTTGAGCAAAGGTAATGTACACTAAACATAAACTAATAGTAAAGACTTAGATTAAAAGATCCATTTCAGATGCACAGGAAGCAACTTAGATGCCAAAATAGTAGCATTTTCTGGAAAGGAGTTAAGCATCCCATGGAAGCAAGCAGTGCCTTGGGGTGCACAAGGGCTCCATAAACATGGATGGGGAGAAAAAGGGATGGGCCATGTTGGTAGGTCATGGCATCAAGTACTTGAGTAGGACTTAACAATAATAATGATGATGATGACGACAATGTGTGACTGCTGTGAACTCTATCAAGGGTCACCAGAAGATTGCTAATTGCTTATTTCATGGGCAGATCTTCACTAATCAGACATTGGTGTGCTTCTCCCCTCATTAACCATCTTTAGAATGAAATATCACACATTCTCCTTCCTGACTCTCCTCACTTTTTGATAATGGGCTGGGAAAGTCAGAATGCCCAGGTTGAGTCAGAACTTCCATTTCAGAGCTCAATTCTATCAGTGCCACTTGGAAAGGACAACTCAAAAGACATGACAGCATATGGTAGGCAGCATAAGAGAAGAACCGGAGGGGCAGCCAGTGGACAGAAACGTTGTGGCAAATGAGGCATCGCTGAGAGCTTCTGGGGATGAGTTTAGCTGGAAGAGAATGAAAACCGCATACTTCTTCAAAGACTCAGCTAGCAGTTCAGCTTTTGAAAACAGGAACTGTGACAGCAGGATAGTGATGGGCCCCTCTCACGGTCTCCCATTTTTCTTAGCATCCCAAGGGCCCTTGGCAAATGTTTCCTCTAGCACCTGCCTTTGATGTGCAATTGAGGTCCCCAGGTTCAGTGTAAGGTAAGCGCCAGACCAAGGGCA
Source organism: Nycticebus coucang (assembly GCF_027406575.1). NCBI lineage: Eukaryota > Metazoa > Chordata > Mammalia > Primates > Lorisidae > Nycticebus > Nycticebus coucang. The sequence continues at coordinate 90,543,535 of NC_069782.1, read as the reverse complement.
GAACAGCTGCCCCTGTTTGATACCCTCTAGAGAGAGGAAGAGGCTAGTGGCAGAGACAGACTGGGCATGAGCCCAGTCTACTCTAAAATGAAGAGTCCCAGGCAGATTGGACTGTACCCCCCAGACACTGAGTCCCTGCACAGGGCTGCAGTTCTCTGCTCCCGCCCTAGTTCACGCCATCATCATATCTTGTCTAGACGTCTGCAATAGCTTTCTAATTGATTTCTCTGTTTATTCCCCCACTGCCCCTAACACTACCTCCCCCCCCCAAAAAAAAAAATCTAAAGAGCAAAGACTGAAGCAAATCTGACTGCAATCAGATTCCCCAAGGGCAGGGAGGTCTTAGATCTCCCTTTAGCACAGCCTCGCTTTAGGAAGACAACGTAAAACGCACAGCTCTGGGCTGTTTATTTTTAAAGATACTATATCCATTTTTACTGGAACAAGTATAAAGAACTTAAAAAACCCATAGCAATCCTGTCACAATAAATCATACAGAGTAAATTGAAAATCCTATACAGCTTTCCCTGAATACACTGTGCTCACTTTGTCAAAGAGGTAGATGAAATGTGGCATATATTGATCAAGATGTCTCTGTAAAACTATAATATTTATATCAAATACATATGCTAGACTCTCTTCTGTCTTTGTGCTGAGCCTTCTAATCATGCTTTCCTCATCCCACCTCCCCCCAAATGCATCCCACCAGAGGTAGCCCCGTGAGAAGATGAGAATGAATTGTAAGAAATACTTGTCAAAGCGAACAGCATTTTATCATAAAGGAGGGAGAGGGAGAGTGGTTAGAAACCCAACAACCCAAACCACACAGTGGTCAGTAAAGTTTTCCCTCCTAGGCTGAACTTGAACCAATCAGTGTCTGGACTGCCACTTCCCCATGAACATGGAAGCTGGATTTTACATTCCATCTCACCTGCTCCTGTTGTTTTTTTTTTTGGCTGCATTGTCCTAATTCCGTTTCCCCTGATTTGGGTCACATTGCTCAGGGTCACTGTTCCTCAGCTTCTCCCATAAAGTTCATTACCCCACTGCCAAAAACAAAAAAGGCTGATCCCACTCCTACTTTCCCACTTCCTCTGTTACTGAGAGCCTCTCTCCAAGACACGGAACTCCCCACGGAAGAAGAGAATCCTAGGCAAAGACTGACTCCAGGCTGTGTTGGTCTTCCCCTTTCACTCTACCTCAGAGCCTAGCTCAGGGCCCCTGACATGTGCAGGGCTTTTCCAGAACTATTTGTCAACCGATGGACTGGTTGGCAAACTATGCTTTGCTTAGAGACCCTATGCCATGGTAAGTGCAGAACAAATGTTAAACAAGTAACTGCAAGCCTGTTAGACCATTGGCTGATCCTGCCACCCTGAACCTACAACTGTATCACAGTTTTGGGAGGAAGCTGTACACACATGAAGAGAAAAATAACAACAAAACAATAGAGCCCATAGTCCCAAACTCTGACAATAACCATTTCCTGTTAAAAGAAATTTGAAAAAGGGCAGTGCCTGTTGCTCAAAGAAGCAGGGCGCCAGCCCCATATACCAGAGGTGGTTGGTTCAAACCCAGCCCCGGCCAAAAAAAAAAGAAAGAAATTTGAAAAATAAAAATTAAAGAAAAAAAAAAACCAAGAAGGTTCAGAGGTAAGATATTTCCTAGCCTTGACTACATCAAGCACTTTGCTAATCATCATGGAAAGAAATGCTCTCCCTCCTAGTGAGGAAGTGAGCAAAGTAATCAACTTATCCAGCTGTCAATAGAGCTATTCTGGAGGAGGCAGGCTGTTATGCTGCTTTTCTAAAAAGGACCAGAAGGCTGGTAAAATAGATCCCACTAGTGCAGCAAAGGCACCTCTGCAAAGGACAGCCTCAAGGTCAAAGGACAGACTACTGGTAGCCCCAGCAGAGAGTATGGGGAGGTCCTACTCAGATCAGAACTTTTCACATGAAGGTGATGCATCTTACAGACAGTCAGGACCTCACCCAGCATAGAGGGATCTGCACCTCCAACATCCCAACTCATAATGAGACCACCACAGTCAGACCATACACATGGTCATAATTAGACTGTGGGTCAAAAATGACCACGCATCTTTTGTAGCTTCCTGACTGAATGGAGCCTTGGCCTCACTCTTAAAAATAAATTCTGAGAACTTCAGCACCAGGGACATTGTTTGTTTCTGTCTGTCCAGTGTATATCCTCCCTTGTGTCAACAGAGCCTCAATGTCAATTTGGGGACCACTTCCCCCGCCCCCAATTACATAGAGTCTTGAGACCTTTAATCAAGGTTCCGGCCCCAATGAGGACAATCAGTGCTTTTAAATCTTGAATGGAGTGACAGTAAGTTCACAGTGGGAGGTGATTCATCCTGATGACAAAGCCCCATAAAAACCGCTCCTGGATTTCTCCTTCCTGAATCTCAGAGCTGTGTCTCTGTCTTTTGGGATCTTGCCCTTCAGCTTTCTCGTGGGTTCTGTAAGGTACTCTAACCTTAAAAAACAAAACAAAACAAAACAAAACAAAACCTTTCTGCTTGAGTCAGCAAAAATCAGTTTCTGCTTGAGTCAGCAAAAATCAGCAAAAAAACAACCAAACAACCCTAACTGGTAGGTTTCATTTACCTTCACTTTAGTTTCACATTTAATTCTCATAACTATCTAGTATGCAAGTACTATCCCCACAACCTGGGTTTCTTTCAGTCCCCTCCCTCCCTTGTTTCCTTCCCTCCTCCCTGGAAGAGGAATTCTACAGCCTCCTTCTGTGAGCAATTCTATCATTGCTCCCAAATTGCAGTCATTCTTCCTTCTGTCTCTTTCCAACACCTTTGCCCTTCTGCATTTTATTCATCTCATTACGCTGGGCTTGGTGGCCTTTGGCCATTTTTAAATAAGCCGGTCTTCCTTTGACCTGACTCTTCTGATCTTAGATGGTTCTCTGCTCTTACAGAGAAACCAGGACCCTGGGAGGCACTTTCTTCTCTTTAGATCTTAGCAGATTTGCCCACCTTCACTCGACCATGCTGCTTCTGAACAAGAGGACAGGAGAACTAAGGCAGACACAGGTCAGCCTCACCCTTTGGGGACAAAGGTGGAATAGAGGGAGGATAAGTCAAAGCAAAGAAATGGTTTTTAATTTTGTCCTGGAGAAGATGTTCATTTGTAAATGGAGCCCCATCTCCCTCCCTAACACCCCCAGGGAGTCATTCATCATGACCCTAGGGACCCTCATCATGACAATGAAGTTGACACAGCCTTGCCTCCTTCTCCAGCCAGCGTAAGATGCCAGCCATTCCATTAAGGAGACACCTCCAGAAGCTGTCATACACACAGGAACAGGAAGCCTCAGGGCAGAAGGCCTAATAGGAAGTACAACCCCAGGCATGCTCCGCTTCCACAAGACATCTTCAGGCTCTGGGGAGGAGCGGACCTCAGCAAAGCAACAGGACCTTCCCTCCCTTCCCATATCTCTCTACACCCCTCTTTCACCAGGTCCATCACTAGATCTTTAGATTTTCAGGTGAACACAGCACTCTGCTGTTACCTGTGCCCTACACTATTCCAATGGTTACATTCAGCATTGAGAATAATCATATGCTTTTAGGAGCATTCCCTCTAATATATTTCTTGCCTTCATGATTATTTTTCATGATTTTATTGAACAAAATTCCCACCGAAAAACCATTTCACTGGGATGATGCTCCCACATAATCAAGCTTCCTTTTAGCTGCCACTAGTTCCATGGATGGTTCTAATTGGTCGAGAGTCTTAGGTAAGCTCCAGGAGTGCAAAAATCACATTTTCTTGCTTTATCCTTTTAACCACAGCACCTAGTATAGTCCCTGGCACATAAAGGTAGGTGGGGGATTCAAATAATTGGTTGTTGAGCCAATATATTGGAATGGGAGCTTTCCTAAAGCTGCTCTCTATATACTAGCCAGCATTTGCCTTTGGGGTCAGTGACTAAGGTTGTACAATCTCTCACAGTCATGGGCAGGTATCTATCTCTATACTGCTCCATGCCCATTGCTGGAAAGTTTCAGGGAGGGGAGAGTAAGATTTCTCTTACTGACAATTGGCACCCACATTCGGAACAGCGCCCAGGGCTCTAGGGGTGGCAGCGGGCCACTGACATGCTACACCAGTACAAAAGTAGAGACTTGAACCCTGAGAGCAACAGGGTCAGATTTCTACAGTTTCACACTATATCAGCCTCTATCATATTTTAATAAAAAGAGGCACCCGACTTGGCCAGTTAGGAAGCTTCCTGGTTTATTTTCATGATGATGACAGTGGCAGTGGGATGAACCCCAAATCTCCTAGGAACCATTTTGCACAGCTCTGGAAAGACTTCTAGCAGAGTAAATGACATGGCAGGAAAACAGAAAACACAGGGCGATGTAGTCTCACGTGGTGGCATCTGTTCCTCAGATTCTGAATCTACCCAGCAAGAATTTACTCACTCAAAGTAGATACTAAGCAGAAAGAATCTTCAGGGATTACAACTACAAAAGGCACATTCAGAATTCTTTTCTTTTAAATGAAAGAATATTTGAAAGCAGAAGTCTAGGCTTAGATATGATTCTGGGCGGGTTGCACAGTTCATCTCCCACCTACATTTCTATTCTTGTTTTCAGAACAATAGCTGGAACATTTTGATAAGTGCGTGCAAGGGAAGAGAGACAGCAGAACAGCGTGGGTGGGGTGGGAGAAACAAGTCTTCATTCTATCTGTATTATCAGGAAATTGATTTAATATGCATCCAAGTCTCTTTAAATAGAACTGAAAGTTTGAAAGGGACTGAAGATACGGCTTAGAAGAATCCAAAGCAGATGCCAAGAATGAAATGCCCATATCCCACTCCCATAAAGACCCCTCTCCTTGGAAAGGAATACCTGGCATGTTTCATTAGGTGATCCAGGATCTAATGACGAGTGCTTTTGGTATCTGCCCCTCCGTACCAAATTTCAGAAGTAGTCAAGGGGTCATTTTCCCCAAAGTATTAGGCAATCTCAGGGTTTTTTTTTTTTTTTTTTACCCCTGTTCCCAAAAAGCTTAATACTAATCAAAGCAGGATGCCTAATCAATCCAAGATGGTCTGTCAACTTGAATTATCTATTTATCTTCCTATTTACTGTATCTGTCTGTCTACAGTTCTTCATATCTTCGTGAAGATCAGTTATTGGGGCCTGTGTTTCCTTTTGACTAGAATCGCTACCAGATGATCCTTCCTGGTGATATGTTGATGATTTGCTAATTTATGGCTTTTAAAACCTAGGAATCTGAAGACATTGCTGGGAGTTCATGAGGCCTGACCTGAATGGCTGCTTGAGGAGGGATCTAAGTCTGTGCAAAATGCAAAGCTTTGGTCCCATTTTACACAGAGCAATGCCTGTGATAGAGAAATTGCAAATGACGTTTTATAGGAAACATCCCTCAGGAGAGCAGCCCACCCCTCGCAGGCAGGGAGAAGTGAGAGTGAGGGTTGCCCAAGAAACACGTAAACAGGCAAGAAAAGGCCTGTGGATCAGGCCATGTCAGCACCACATGAATTAACCCTGAATCCTATTCCCAACTACTAGAGGCCAGGGCTTCTCAGAAAGAGAAAAAATGGAAATGATATTGTAGGAAGACTCTTATCCCTAGGAACTAGGAGGAGAGGTTTCAATGAGCTCTGAGTTTGAACTTCCCAACCACTTAGGTGGCCAAATAATGTGACGTGGCGCAGGAGAGCTGTGGCATATTTGGAAATTCTTACAGATGTGTAGAAATACATCTGTCCCCAGTGCCTGGAGTGTAGCAAGCACTCAATAAACACATGTGGAATGGATGAACATGAAGGCATTACTCATATTAATTCTCTTTAAGGTGTGTGTGTGCGGGGGACTATGAAATGGTCTATGCGATCAATCTCTGTAAAGAAATAATTCATGTTCTGACACACTAGATGATTAAAAATTCCAAATCCTTTTAAAATTAGTCTAGAACCATGGTAGGCAAAACCTGAGTATGGAAGAGAAAATGGAAAGGAATTTCATGATATGAGACCGCCCCATAGGAGGAAATAGAATGTGATCTCAAAAAGGAAAAGGGATCTGAGTGAGATGGGGAGCCTATTTCTAATAAGAAGACAGACACAGAGTTAGTAAGAACCCAGCGATAAAGAAGTAGGGAAGATACGAAAGATGCCCTGTCCTGATAAGTCACGGAGAACACGGCTCAGGCAAATTACAGCCCGAGAGAGAAATAAGTTTTTAAGACTTACTCTAGTGGAGATAGAACTAAAGACCTATGGTTGCAAGAGGGGTCACATAACCTGAATTTTAACACTGAGGGTATCAGTTCCCTCTGGCTTAGGGGTCATGCAAGCTGGGCTAAGTGGTCATTGAACAAGTTTTCACATCTCATCCTCCAAGGCATCACCTCCTTAGACCACTGTTTTGCTCTATCACAGAATCCTAGTCTTGTTTGCTTTTTGCAGCATGTGTTAAAAATTTGTGATTGCTGTTTTCTTTAGTCATATCCTTGCTCATTGTTTGCAGCCTCCTTGAGACTGTAATGGGCATAGGTTCCAAGGGCAGCTCATTCATTGAACCCCAGGCAACACTAATGGGCATCACACCTGACGTGTGACTCGGAGAGCATCTGCCGACTGAATGAATGGACCCATAGAGACAGGAAGGGATACTGAGGCAGTAACTCACTGTGCCTGGCTATTTTAAATTCTTAAAATTTTGTTCTACATTAATGAATACTCCATCATTTGTTCTAAAGCCTGAGTACTTTTTAAGACAAGAGCATTTGTATGATTAAAGAGCACACAGTAAAGCACTCTATTTTCATTTTTAAATGAAAAAGCATGATACATTCTCCCCACCTTTGTGATTTTAAGGCTCCTTACAAAGGAGAACACATCTTGGAGGCAGACTGCCCTAACTCCCTTCAGTGACCTCTTGAGGGTCAATATTCCAAGGGAAAGATATGAAGTAAACACAGAGTATACTTTACAGGAGACCTTTCATCTGGAGGTTCCTAGTACTGTACTGTACCTCTCCCCACCACAGAACCACTCTGAGCAGACCAACCAGGAGAGAAGTGGAGCAGGTGGCTACATATAAAGGGCCTAGAATGTTCTTCCTAAGATATTGTCTGCAGGTAGGATCTGCCCACGAGGGAGTCCGTCTTCATCAGATCACTACATTCTGCCATGGCTGGTAACCCAAGAAATGAACTATCTGAAAGGATGGAGCTGGAAAGAGGGAAAAGGTGTTGAAATCTAGAAAAAAGGCAAAAATCTCTTTCTGGGTGTAATCCATCTGTCCATTCTTGAGAGCCCCTCATTTCTATAAGTATATAAGAGGTAGTTACATTTCTAATCTACCCACATGAGCAAAACAAAGGACGAAATAGTTCTGTCCTCTCTCTACTTTCTTTTCCCTTGGGCCAGGACCCTTAGTGGTAGTGAGTGAGCAGGAGGATGAGACAGCCTCAAAGTGCAATTCACATCTTTCTTCTCCACTCCAGCAGGGGCACAGACTTTTTGTTTTTATTTCTTTTTTTGTAGAGACAGAGTCTCGCTGTACCGCCCTCGGGTAGAGTGCCGTGGCATCACACGGCTCACAGCAACCTCCAACTCTTGGGCTTACACAATTCTCTTGCCTCAGCCTCCCAAGCAGCTGGGACTACAGGAGCCCGCCACAATGCCCGGCTATTTTTTTGTTGCAGTTTGGCCAGGGCTGGGTTTGAACCTGCCACCCTCAGCATATGTGGCTGGCGCACTACTCACTGAGCCACAGGCGCCACCCCAGGGGCACAGAGTTTTGATGTCAAGAGATGACCTGGAGAGGCACCAGGGCACAGAGGAGCAGACTGCCCGGGTTCAAACCCCAGCCCTACCTTTGACTAGCCGGGTGGTGCCCGGCAAATTACCTAACCTCTCTGTTTCTAACTTTCCTTACCTATTCCAAATGGAGATGATAAGACCTTCCTCAAGGGGTTCCTGTGAAGATTCAGAAATACACAAGTATTTGCAGCTGTCATTGCTGGCAGCATGGGGCTTTGAGCTGTATTAATTCATGGGCTGATTTCTGGAAGTACGTGGCTCTACTTCTGCCCATATAAGGAGGCATTCTCAAAGAAGCCACAGCATTGAAGTTTCACAGACAGCTTTCTTAAGCAAGAGATGGGTGAGTCTGTGATTAATGATTTCCCAAACCAGAATGGGAGCTTAACTTGTCCTGGGGACCTTTCCCCAAGTCACTTACATTCACTCTCCTCTCCCCTCTGCCTACCCCTTGTTTTTTATTACTCTTTCTGGGTGTCCTCTCAGCATTTGGCTACCAGGAATCAGTAGAATAAGCCAAACCCACCCCACTCTCTCTGTCCCAAACACCTGGCCTGGTGCTGCCTCAGTTTCAGGTCACTGAAGTCCCATGATGGGAAACACAAGGTCTGGATGGCTCCCCAGCTGGGCCGCCTCCGACAAGGGGGTTACAGCAGACGGATTCCTCTCTGCAGCCGATTATTTTCCATGGCCTTTGGCCATGTGACCTTGGACCATGATCTTGTCAGTTCTCATAAACTAACCAGAAGTGGAATGAATCACACTCAGAGAGGAAACCTCTGGGGGAAACTGCGCAGGGCTGTTCAAGAAGGAGCGAGCTGGGCATCCCAAAGGCCATGGGAGCCTCACCACCCACTGCGTCTCCCCGACCTCCAAGCAGCTTTGACTTTACATGAAGGGAAGCAAGAGGCAGGCTGGGCTGCAGGAGGGCTATTTGGGGGGATAAAATTCCAGGTCTCAGCCCAAGAGGCTAATTGTCCCCAATGTCTCCAACTCAGAGAGATTGTCTGCTTTAGCCTCTCCCTGAAAACTTGGTTGTTGACACTCAAATCCCTATTCTTAGGAGCTGTATACATCACAATGAGATTAATGAGAAAGCAATAGACACACATGTGCACACACCCCCACACCCACTGTGAGCTCTGGATGCCCCGTGGGAGGTGACAGAAATGTTGGATAAGCCACTCTAGGCCCTCGGTATCGTGTTGGTGGTGAAGAAGGTTGGGGAACGCTACACAAAATATTTACCTTACTCCAGATACATAGATTAAGACTGAAAATGACATGCTAAAGACATCTTCCTATTCTCCAACATCCCACATTTGGGTGTTCCATAAACAGAACCCGGAGTTTCTCTGCCTAATTTTTTTTTTTTTTTTACTTTAAATAATCTTTGAATTTCAAAGTTGTATGTCTCTGTACCTTTAGATCCCCTTGAATTCTCTGACAAGTTAATATATCATTAGAGAAGTTGTTTCTGAATCGAACATGCACACATAAACAAATCCCTTAACTATGTACATGTTTTAATTACTTTCTGGGCATTTATTTGATTCAATCCTGGAGAGAAGTGTGTATGTATGTGTGTCCACGGTACAGCACACATTACTTATGCAAACACAAAAACTCGGAGCATGGCATGCTATTTTAAGAGTCTGAACTCTATCTTTCAACAAAGTTTAGCTGCTTTCCTTTTGCAAATGCATTTAATTTTATCTGGAAACTTTTTGACATTAGAAATAGAACAACTGTAGTTTCTCATTATGTTTGCTGCCAGAATCCATGCTTGGTTGCTCAACTAAAGACCTTCTATTGCTAATTACTACCACATGCCCATATCCCAAGTGAAAGAAAACTTATTGATTCTGACAGCCCATTCTCTCAACACTGAATTCCAAATGAAAACTCAAATTTTGGCCAAACATAACATTTCATCAATCTTGTTCTACTGACTGGAAAAACAACATCAAACAAAGGGTGCTAATGGCCCTTTATTACCATTCCTTTCCCAAGCTTATATTTTCTGATGAAAGATCTAAGTGACCAAAGGGCTTCTTTAAACTACTCAGTAATTAGCTTTTGAACCAGGAAACAATGCGTAAAGTAAAGTGAACAGGCACGGTGCTGATGACAGGACAGACTCTGCGTCTGCCGGGTCGGGGACACTGGAGACTCAGGAAGAACATTAAAAGCAAAAATGCATTTTCATAAATGGAGGGAAAGAAAGGGAGAGAGAGAGAGAGAAAGAGGGAGAGAAAACCAGGCTAACGGTGGTGATAAAAGATTTCAGAGCCAGGGCAGAACTGTAAGGGTGCTTGTGATCTGAAGTCATCAGTACCCTAAGGGTTGAGTGGAAGTGCTGGGGCGAAAGGTGACCACATCAGGCTTGGGGGTGGTGAGTGAGCGCAGGACTGAGGGCCTCAGCTGGGTCACCCATCACCAAAAGCTGCTAGCCACCAGCCCACCCACATTTGACTAGAAAAACTATTTTGTAAAAAAAAAAAAAATTACCTAGAATGAGAATCAAGAAATATTTTAAACCTAGACTTCAGGGCAATTGATTTTATAGACTTCTTTGGGGGCAGTGATTAGGAAATGCTGGCAGAGACACTGGGACACCAGGGAGGTCATAAAGAGAGCCCTAGACCCTCAGAATGCCTTCTGCTTTACGGCGACCTGTCCACACCTTGGAGGCAAAATGAATCAAGATGCCGTTTTCCTCTTGGCATGGGATCAATGACCAATGGGAATCTCTGGACTTATTGGGCCTTTTGGATCCAACCAATGGCCCAGACATCAGAACAGCTTGGTTCAAACCTCATCCAGGGCTGTTAAGATAATAGGGACGAGAGGGCGTCCATTAGCGGGAAGATGGAGGCATGTGCTGACTCCATGAAAAGATGCCAACTGGCCTCCTCTCACCCACTGTCCTTCGTGCCTTTGAAAGGAAATGAGTGCCCTGTGGGTAGTTCAAGAAAATGAGCCTTTTTTCCCACCTCCTCATTTTCTGAACAGAGGACTGGACACCTGAGCTCAGGATGCATTGGAACCACTGACCAGAGAGGAGGGTCCGCTCCAGCCAACACAGCTGGCTGCCAAGACCAGGAGGGGGCAGTGAGGGACAGAAGCACAGGGACAGCAGTCTGATTTTACTTTCTCTTAAAAGACCAAACAGGTTATTCAAGGGTCCATTTGAAAATGAATGAGACTCAAACAACAATAACAAACAGTTCCCTGATAGGAATGAGTATGACTGGGATTAGATGATAAAAGGCTTAGATGATAAAAATTTTCTGTATCTTGGCTCGGCACCTGTAGCTCAAGCGGCTAGGGCGCTAGCAACATACACTGGAGCTGTCAGGTTCAAATCCAGTCTGGGCCCACCAAACAACAATGATGACAACTACAACCAAAAAAAAAAAAAAAATAGCCGGGCATTGTGGTGGGTGCCTGTAGTCCCAGCTGCTTAGGAGGCTGAGGCAAGAGAATCATTTAAGCCCAAGAGTTGGAGGTTGCTGTGAGCTCTGACGCCACGGCACTCCACCCAGGGTGACAGCTTGAGACTCTGTCTCAAAAAAAAAAAAAAAAAAATTTCTGTATCTTGATCTGGATGGAAGGATGGTAGTTTCTGAGTATGCACGTAAGTACTAAGTCCTCTGGCTGTATATTTTACTCTGTGTAAATACCTCAAAACAACAACAAAGCTAAGTGCCTGAGATGCTTGTCTCTAGAGACCACTGTCTCTAATCTTAGCCAGGAGTTGTGGTGGGAGACTATAGTCCCAGCAACCTGGAAGGCTGAGGCAAAGAATCACTTGAGCCCAAGAGTTTGAGGTTGCTGTGAGCTATGATGCTACAGCACTCTACCCAGGGCAACAGAGTGAGACTCTGCCTCTAAATTAATTAATTTAAAAAATAAAAATAAAAAGTAAAAAAAAAGTGGAAGATGGTTGCTGCCAGCCCCACCCTAGCCAGGTACAAGTACAGGTATAACAGATAGAACATTCCTCTCTTGCAATGGTATTCTGGCAGAAGACCACGATGGCCAGGCCCTGCCGCTTACTTAGAGCAAAACTTCCAGTCTCTATTGAACCTGTACATTGATATTATCCGTGGTGATAAAGTGATCTGAGCACAGATTGAGAGAGTTCCCAAGAAGAAAGCATTCATGTTGGGGAAGCCAAACAAAAGACTCATCAGGGATAGCACGGAGTGCCCTCACACACCAGAAACACAGTACTTCTTGCCCAGAAGGAATTTCAGCTGAGTAATGAGTCCCTTTGAGGACAAGACTGGTGCCTCCAGGCTGAAAGGGAGAGCTAGGTCCCTGGTGGCCACTCTGTCTTTGCCATATGCAAGGTGACCTGAGTCAATGCTGCCCAAGGATCCCTGCTAGAGCTTTATCCGGGTTATCTATGGTAACCTAGAAACTACCATAGGATGTCATCACATTCATCAGAGGAAGCAGAATTTTATCACTTAGACAATGCGAAGAATGAATGAGCTTGGTCTATTTGTTGGAGATCAGAACAGATCCCTAAAAAATGCATGTTACATGGGCCTAGTTACGTACATGGACTCCTTCTAGGACAAATCCATTACGTCCCTTGGAAATTGTGAATGGGATTAAGACCTAGGGAACTGGCCCAAGCAGGACGACTTCCTGGGGGAACCTAGGACATGGCGCCCCATGCAGCATGTGGGCCTTCCCTCACAGAAGCCCCTGTGGGGTGGGGGAGGGGCAGGATGCAGATGTCACCTCCACAGGGACTCTTGGAGGTCACTCAACCACCATCTCTTCTGATGCAACTGACTTACTTTCTGCCTCCATGTTTGTTAAAAGTCCCGCCGAATTTATTCCGATTCAGGATGAGAGCAGCAATTTCGGGCACGTAGCGGGCAAACATTGCCTACATGCATGAAACAAAGAAACAAGAGCCAAAAAAAAAAATGGCATGCAGAGAGGATTCTACCGCAGTGGAGGCAGCAAAACCTCTTGTCATACTTACTTTCTTCCACTAACCGCACTATAGGAGCCCCCGTATTTCTTGCGGTTTCCTATTAACTCTATGATTTCAGGGACGTAGCTGGCAAACATGGCCTGAGAAGATAGGAGACAGAAGAAGAGACTAAAAAGGCAGGCCAAAGAGAGGGGGATCTTTCCAGAAGGGGGGATACTGAGATCTGAAAACACAAAAGGATTAGACCTATGGAGGAATATACTGATATGATGGATCATAAAAAATAAAAGCGCAAAAACAGGCAAGTTCCCGAACATACATGGGGCAAAACGCACATTCGCCGACCTCGACCACTGAAAAACAAACACAACCGAGAAAATGACGAAGGAGACAGGCCCGAAGCAAGGCGACAGCTCCCTCTTCTTCTTGAAGAAAAATCAGTGGAAGGGTGCATGATGGTGAGACTGAACACATACTCACACATACGCACTCTCACACCCAGACACACGCACATTTTTGCAAGAGAAGATCGTTCCTTCTCATAAAAATTCAGAGGAGAATCGATGCCTTTATGAGGGAGTAAAGATAATAAACACCAAAAGAGGATTAAAAATAACACTTTTGCATTAAAAAAAAAAATCACCGAAAAGCACAAAAGGTAAATTTAGGAAATCACGTGGGAGGAAAAGATAGCAAGGAGAAAGACAAATCTGCCATGTTTTGTCCAACAAACATCTTGCCTGTGGCTGGATAAATGGGTCTTGTCACCTACGCCCCTTCTGAACCGCCTGTGTTAATGTACACACCCACATGCACATTTATATACATTTTTAATGTTTATGTCCTATGCATACAGAGAGACATGTATGCATCACGAAATATAAATGTGTGTGCAGTGTACACACTTGCTTCCTACACATCAGAAATCTAAACTTACAATGAGCTACTTGGAAAGACAAAATGCAGCCGCTGCCAATGTGTGGCCAGAAATCCCCCTGGAAGGACACAGTAAGGGATGGTATAGGGCCACATCAAGAGCTGCATGGACCAGGAAAACAAATAGCGAAATTTCCTTACAAAAGAAGAGGAGAAATATTCCATTTGTTGCTGCAGAATGGAGTGGGCTGCTTACAAAAACTGCCCTCTGGTCACAGGCGGGCGTCCACCTGGACGAGACCAAGGTGTTCGCCGTCCTGTGATGAGGGGACCCTTCTCTTTAGGGCAAGTCCCAGCCACAATGTTTGTTGGAAGTTTGGGGAGGAACAAACAGGGGAAGGGGGTGCTCTTGAAACCGCAAACTGTCTACAAAGTCTCGACAGCATCTACTAGGGTCAGGTGAAAGCAACTGTCCTCACAGCATATCAGATGTTGAATTACATTCCTAAGGGACAGACACTCTCACTTAGTAACAGCAGCATTTTCTTAAGACATTTAGGTTTGTCCCTGGCTACACTTGGATCTATGGGGTAAGTGCAGTATGCCAAAGAAATGTCACGAAAAGTCGCCATGGGGTTTGGGTTTACTTAGCCTGATCATAACATTAAGGCGATCATTTGCTTCTAGTGCAGAAACACAGCATAAAAAGCTTTAAGAAAATGTATCATAGAAAATATTAATGATAATAAAGATCAACATTATAAGAAAGAGTTTTTACCAGTCCCCCGAGGATGAAGAAGACCATGAAGAGACGCCCAAGTGTGGTTTTTGCATAAACGTCCCCATAACCGACAGTGGACATTGTGACCATGAGTAAATAGACACATTCCCAGTATGTGAGAGCCTGGTTGTTTTGGAAATTTTCCCATGGGTCCCCTGAATTCTCCACCTAAAGCAAGGGAGGGGAAAGGGGAGAAAAGAGAAAACCATCACATATTTCTGTGTGTGTGTCTGTGTATAATAAAGTAGGAAGTAGCACAGGCCTGCCCCCCACCCCCACCCAGCTGCTTGCGGAGGCATGCTGTTTTCCACACAAGACATTTGCATCCCTGGGCTAAGTTCTGTGAATAAGGGCTCAGATGCCCTGAGCAGGTAAGTGAGAAAGTGGAGAGGCAGCAGCAGGAGGAAATGCCCTCCCGACTGACTGGGCCAGAGGGGAAGGAAGGAGGGCACTATCTCTAGGCCAGTTTTTTTTTTTTCTCAAAAGTAGAGATCTAAAGCTGGGATTTTGACCAAGGAGATGCCTGTGGGCCCTGCTCCTCCACATCTTCTCTCCTACCCCAGACAGCAACTCCAGGAGTCTGACCTGCTCTCTTTCTTCGTACAATGCCAAATGGCGGTCCTACCCTCAAGACCGCAGGGCCTTCCCCAGGAGCACAAAACACGAGCTCATGAGAACAATTTGTTGGCATTTGCACAACCCTTTAGAGTCCAGCGGTTCTCAACCTTCCTAATGCCATGACCCTTTAATATAGTTCCTCATGTTGTGGTGACCCCCAACCATAAAATTACTTTCGTTGCTACTGTAGTGGGGTCACTGCAACATGAAGAACTGTATTAAAGGGTCGCAGCATTAGGAAGGTTGAGAACCACTGCTTTAGACCAAAGTCCAGCTAACTGTTTCCCTAAAGGGTCAAAGAGTAAATACTTTCAACTTTGTGGTCCATAATTTTTCAACTATTCAACCTCCTACAGATGCAAAGCTTCAGCAACTAGGTGTAGCCAGATTTAGAGAACTTCAGCCAAGGGCTGTAACTTGCCCAGACTTGCTTTAGACTTCACCTAACACTTTCCAGCTTTCCAGAGTCCCCATCTGATCTACCAGCAAGACTGCGAGGTGGGCAAGAGAAGTACTTTAGATGGCAAGTTCTACCCAGTTCCTGGCCCCACCACGCCTACAGCTGACACCTGTGATGTACCTGTGTGGCCCATGGCCAGTGGCCCCCAGGCCTCCCACTGTGTCTCTATGGAAGTTTCTAGGACTTGGCCTTATTCACACATCAGTGTGTCTTCAACATACCATTTTCATAGAGGTTTCCTGGTGACCCAGAGGACTTCACAAAAATAGTAAGGTAGGGCCACTGGCTTAATGAAGACAGCTCTCTCCTCCACATACAGGACTGTGGCACTTGCTTACAAGAAGCATTTGGGTGATGAGGGTGATTTCAGCCAAGAATCCCATCGGTACTAAGGGCTGGGTTGGGAACCCCAGATCTACTGACTGACTGTGAACCCCTGGCTGCCATCCCAGACCTTTCTTCTTTTGGCTGATAACTACATAAAAATCTCAAGCGCTGGGTAGTTAAATGTATCCTTTTGCCCCTTATGCAAATAGAGGCTCAGCAAGGGAAAGTCATCTTTATTCAAAGTCTCATAGTTAGAAAAGGTTCCTTCCAGTTGTAACAGTCTGTGTTTGCAAGAAACACTTCCAGCACAAGCTGTGCGCTCTAAAAGCAATGGGGAAAATCTGCCTTGGGGAGATGAGGAGGGCTTGACTTAATAAGACAATGCTCTCTTTCCAAGAGTCATTAATACAAAAAAATTAACATTTTTGACGTACAGAACAACTTGACAAGTAATAAGGCAAAAGAATCAAAGGCGGCTTTTTGAAAAGGGGAAACGAGAGAAATTGGAAGATCTGAATTTGTCCTTTATTAAGAGATGTGGGTCAAATTTCAACCTTGTCCTGGCCTAGATCGTCTCCAGGCATTGCTAGGGAAGCACTGCCATCTTGTGGCACACTGGGTTTATTGCAAACAGAATGAAAAGTGAAGTCCTATTGCAACGGGGATATGCTGAAAAATGCAGGTTAATAGTGCAAATTTACTTACCATTTGGAACTAGTTTGGAGTAAGAGGGTTGGAAACTCAGACAATTGTGTGATAATTTCCCTGTTTCCTGTCTACAAATGAAGTGAAGCCTCTCTCCAGTATAAAACGCCTCAGAGAGGGGCTTGTTGCAGGCACGCCAGGCTGAAGGGTCTTCAAGGACACTTACCAAATGGATGAACCCAGCTGCAGTAAGCCACGTGCTGATAAAGATGGAAAGCAGATTCACCAGCTTGATGGAATTGCTGTGCAAAAGAGACAACAAGCAAAATCCCCAAGTTACAAAGGGAAGACCCTGTTGAAGGGGGCTGCCTTACAGCGTCACAGCGCCCCCTTCTGGGAAGAGGCAGGCCCCTCTAACTCCCAACCGTGTCTCCATCATGTGTGAGGGAATTTCGGGAGGGTGGCTTGTGTGGGTCAAACAGGAGGGTCCCAACAGAGGCCCCAGAAAAATTCCACCCAGTCTACTGAACGTGGTCCCTGGTTAACCCCCTCTAATTTTGTTAAAACTTAAAAAGAATTAACTTTTATTTTGAAAATTCTTCCAATCTACAGAAAAGTGGAAAGAACGTATAAAGAATACTTCCATGCCTTCACCTACATTGATCAATTCTGAGCATTCTTTTATATCTGTCTTCTCTCTATATATGATTTTTCTTTTGTTTTCTCCTTTTCTTCTTCTTTCCTTTTTTGTCTGTGTATGTTTCTTTGATTGTTTGGTTTTTGGTTGAACCATTTTTAAATAAGTCATAGGCACTATGACAACCTCTATAAATACTTCAGCTCTCAACTCCTAAGAAGGACATTGTGTGACATAATCACAAGATCACTGTCACACCGAAGACAATTACCATGAATTCGTTAACATTATCTAATATGCAGTTCTTATTTAAGTGTTTCTGGTTGCCCCCAAGTTATATTTATCGACACTTTCATTTTTCCTCTGATCTCAAGGTTCACATCTTGCATTTGGCTATTATGAGGCTTTAATCCAGGGGTCAGGAAACCTTCTCTGTATGAGGACAGAGAATACATATTTCAGGCTTTGCAGGCCAGACAGTCACTATCACAAATATCCAACTCTGCCACTGTGGCATAAAAGCAGACTTAGACAACATGTGAAGGAATGAGGGTGGCTGAGTTCCAATAAAACTTTATTTACAAAAACAGGCAGCAGCCTGGATTAGCCCGTGGGCTATAGTTTGCCAATCCCTGCTTCAGTAGCTTTTAATTGTTAAGTAACACCTCTCCTCTGCTCGTTTTTGTTTGTTTGTAAAAATCCAGGCTGTTTTATAGAATGGCCCATATTCTATACTTTTCTGATTGTTTCCTCAGGATTAGATCCTGTTTTTTTTAATTTTTTAAAATAAATTTTATTGTGTATATTTGAACTTTATAATGTGATGTTATGGATATACACAATACAATGATTACTATAGTAATGTAAATTAACCTATTTATCATCCCATATAATTATTCTTGTGACAAGAGCAGCTTAAATCTACTTCTTGGACAATAGTCCCAAGTACCATACAATTTTATTAACTGTGGTCCTTATGTTGCCCATTAGATTTCTAGACTTACCCATCTTACCTGTCTGTGACTTGGTGGATCAGAAGCTATTTAAATCCTCAGTTAAGAATCCCTGCCACAGTGGCATCACACCAGAATGCCTTAACTCAATGATACTAGGTCTATTCATTTAAGGTGAGAATAGTAAATCTCTACACTGAAAGGTGTCCATTTCCCTTTGTATTTATTACACCATCTTGAAGTGAGACTCTGAGACCACAGGGATATTCTGTCCATACCAACTTTATGCCTAATGATTGTAGCAGCCACTGGTGTTCCTTGAGTGGATCAATTGGAACTCATTAAATTCTCAGATCCATGAGAGTTGGAACCTTGCCTATCTGAATCCCAGGAGCAGTGGGCCCCTGGGCATCGTAGGGCCGCTATGAACATTTACTGAATACACTGGTCTCTTCCCCTGTACATCACCCACTAAACTTCACCTCCCTTCCCAGAGGGGTAGAGCTTTTTGAAGGCTGCTGTCAGCAGGTCCCTTTGCTGTCCAAAGGCTTCTCTTGACTAAAACATGATGGCAAACTCTCCCCTTCCATGTACAAAATCCTGTGAAGTCCCAGGTTCTCCTACCACCACTCATTCACAAAAACTCTTGAAACTGTCATCACGACCAAAACTGTTTACAACAGTTCTGTGTATGCTATTACTCAGCCAGAAAGAACTTTCCATCTATCCAAATATTTCCCATTTTCAAAGTCTAGTTCAATCCCTACCTCTTCCTTAAAGTATTCTCATGGCAATGCAAAGTGGATTCTCCTCCTGGCTCTTACTTCCAGCCATTCATTGGCAATTAATACTACTGAGTTAAGATGTCTCCTGTAGAGTTTTAGATTGCTATTTAACTCTTGTGTTCCTTGATGTATTTTGTAGAAAAGAACTCTATTTTCCATTGCTCTTTTTTTTTTTTTTTTTTTTGAGACAGAGTCTCGCTTTGTCACTCCCCGTAGAGTGTTGTGGCCTCATAGCTCACAGCAACCTCAAACTCTTGGGCTCAAGCGATCCTCTTGCCTCTGCCTTCCAAGTACCTGGGACTACAGGCACCCACCACAATGCCTGGCTATTTTTAGAGACAAGGTCTCACTCTGGCTCAGCTGGCTCAGGCTGGTCTCCAACCTGTGAGCTCAGGCAATCCACCTGCCTTGGCCTCCCAGACTGCTGGGATTACAGGCGTGAGCCACTGTGCCCAGCCCTCCGTTGGTCTCATTTTCCCAGGAATGGCTTACTACAGCCTACAGGCTTGCTCAGCCCATCCTTCTTGGCCCATTCATTGCTGTTACAACCATCTTCTCTCATCTTTTTCTTATGGGGAACCAATGATTTTAATTCTAAGAGTAGGCTGAGCGCAGTGTCTGATGCCTGTAATCTAGCACTCTGGGAAGGCTAGGCAGGTGGATTGCTCGAAAAACCAGCCTGAGTAAGAGCAAGACCCCATCTCTACTGAAAATAGAAAAACCAGCCAGGCATGGTAGCAGGCTACTGGGAAAACTCAGGCAAGAGTATTTCTTGAGCCTAAGAGTTTGAGGTTGCTTTGAGCTATGACACCACGGCACTCTACCCAGGGTGACAGAGTGAGACTCTGCCTCTAAATAAATAAATAAATAAATTTTAAGAGGTGAAGATCACAGTAATAGTAACACTAACATGTTCACAGTTCTTTTCCAGTGCTCACCACATGCACTACTCTCCAAGTACTTTATAAACACTAACTCATATAATTCTGACAATAGTCTTTCTTCTTATATATAATTGCACAGAGGTCTTACCTTTTCCCAGAATTGATTTTCACAGTTCAGGAAAAGGATAAGCAGCTACTCTAAATTTTGTGGGTTAGACTCAATCTTTTGAGACATGTGGAGTAACTTCCTTCTGGTTTAAAATTTTAGGCTAAAAAAAACAGCAAATATGTCTGTTCTGTCCTTTTTGGTCCATTTTAGACTTGCTAGATTACAATAATCGCCAATATTTCATGCTGGGCACTGTGTTAGGGCTTTCTGGGGATATCTCCTTCTGAGAGAAGAGGGCAGCCTCCTATGCCACCTCCTTTTGTGTCTGATGGTACAATTAGTTCCACCAACCAGAAGTTCAAAGCTGGCAGGCACAAGGGCAAGCACAGATCATCTAAATCCTGGCCTTCAACTCTTTTTCTAGTCACCACGATGAGTCACACTACCCTAGTGGTCCCCAGCTTCTTTGGTAGCAGGGACCAGTTTCATGGAAGATAATTTTCCCACAGGCCAGGGTCGGGGTGAGGAACCACCTGATAGGAGGTGGAGCTTGGGTGATGCTGTGAGGGATGGGAGCAGCTGTAAATACGAAGGAAGCTTTGCTCACTTGCTGGCTGCTTGCCTCTAGCTATGTGGCTCAGTTCCTAAGAGGCCATGGTTTTGGCACCAGGGACTGGTTTCATGAAAGACAATTTTTCCCTGGACTGGTGGGTGCGGGGAGGGGAGGCAGCCCCTGCTGGACAGCTCAGTTCCTAGCAGCTCATGGATAGATACTGGTCTGCCAGCCAGGGGTTGGGAACTACAATACTTCCCCTACCTCGCCTTTAAGTAGTTTCTGGGGCTGTGAATGGAGATCCCCCAACTGACCAAAGGAATATTTAAAATCTAACATCTTAACTTCTCCTTTGAGCTGAAAGGAAACATAATCCTTGGCTTTTCTCCTCTCTAGAGTAGCGAGAGGGCCCGCAGGCCTAATCTCGGGTCTTCCAGGGTCTTCTCCCCTTGGAAGGACAACCCCTTCAACCAGAGATTGGCAGAGTGGAAATAAGGAAAAGAGACGCAAGGTATCAATGCAGCGAGCCCTGCAGATGTAGGAGCCCAACAGTCAAGGAACTGTGCACTGTCTCAGGAAGACCCCCCAGGGCCCAACACGCTTCCCAGTGGAACCCCAAAATGGAGCAGAACCCTCTCTGCCTCTGCCATATAAGCCTCTAATATGTGCTCTACTATAGGAGAGTAAGAAATAGCTGTAGAACGGGTAGCCAGGGGCAAAGGGAGAGATCCTACGGGGTATGCATTGTGCATTTTCTCAGGGGACGATTAAATGCCAAATTGGGACCTGAACACAGCAGTGTCCCTCTAACAACCACGTGGAGTCCTCTCAAGATATTAAACCTATTGGAATCTCTGAGACTCACAGTGCTTTGGGGAAATGACCTAAATATAGTGATTATTAAACTCTAAATGATTGTCACAGTTATATTAATAGTGCTTAAGGGAGCGCTTGCTCTGTGTAGAACATTTAATCATGATTGCTGAAACAGTACATATTCAGCTCTGAAATCTGATTATTTTTATAACATTGGCATTATCAGAGATCCCTAGGTTTAGGAATATGATCTCCAAATTAAACTCTACGACCAAGGAGACATCTGAAAGCTATCTTTTCTGAAAGAAAAGATGTAAGATGCTAAGCTTGGTGGACGTCCTCCTTATTCTGAAATGTGAAACTTGCCAGATTGAACCTTTGGAAAGAGAGAGCGGGGAGATGCCAGGAGCATATAAGTGCCAGGAGTGGAATTATATGCTCTTGATGATAAAAAAAAAAAAAAAGCCCACATGAGATGGTCATAGTCTTCATGGCCAAGCCCAAGGGTTTGGCCCAAACATGAAGCCACCAGTGGCTAAACTGATTTGAATCATTCAGAGTCTATATCCTTTCCTATCCCTTTAGGGAGGGATGGATTGTGATCTTACCATGAAAACCTGACCCACCTAAACAAAATCATTGTTAGGCTTCCACTATAATTTCTGAGATCTCACTGCCCATTACAGTAGTTCACCTCCGGGGACACAGTGAATCATCAAAGGGCAGGCAAAAGATTCTTGTCGGTCAGAGACCTGTTCCAGGACCCCCTTAGGCTGCAAGAGGGAGTCTGACTCCTGAGATTACACCTGCAAACCCAGAGCCGCTTGAGGCCTCCTTTGACCTCTGCATATTTAACATGTTTTGGTTAACACGGGAAATGTCTTCCACTTTGCACAAAGAAGTAAAAATGCATTCCTGTTCTGCTCATCTCCAAGTTTCCTCTTTGTTTCTGGTGGCGAGTACATCCAGGTACCAATGGCCTACTTTTGTTTTACTGCTATCTTTGCTGGACAGCAGTGAAATACCTATGCCCGAAAGGTCAGCTGGACCGTACCACACTGAGATAAATGGTCTGAACTGTCAGACACAGAGTAAAACACAACCAAGTTCCACCAGTTCTACCCCGTAGTGATCTCTACATCCCCTCTCCTCCACCCTGACCTGCCTTGCCTAAGGCCGTTCCCTGATACCTCTTCCCTGGACTATCTCCCTGACTGGTCTTACAGTCTTCGAGGTCCTAGAGGCTTCAAATTCACTCTATACAACTGGTAGACTAGGGGATCTTTCCTAAAATGTAAATCTGACCATGTTACCTCTCCTGATTAAAATCTTCCAACAGCCCTCGACTTCTCAGTCCAATCCACCAATCTAAGAGCTTTCAGGATCAGGCCTCTCCTTGGACACCCAAATCTTCACATCAAGTACTCTTTTTATAAACTTTACCTTGGAGCCATTTCTAAGGTCACATATGTTGTAAAGTATTAGTTTCCGGCTAGACAGATGAGAGCCCAGATGTGTAACGGAAGACTAGGTAGGGAATCAAAGTGGTGTGGTAGACAGCAATGGCTATTTCTAAGTGGGTGGTGTTGTGGCAATTTTACTTTATCCTTTAAGCTTTTCTATACCTGGGCAGTGCTTACAATGAGCATATCTTATTTTAATAATTAGAAAACACAAAGCAATTCCCATTTGGAAAAAAAGTTACTAGATGGTCCACACTTCAATTACCAACATCCCCCACAGTCATTGAGATGTGGAAATACAGCCTTTAAACCATGCTAAGCTGTTTTCTCTGCTCCGGCTGTAGCGTATGTGTTCCAGCATCTGCATGTCGGCCTGCCCGTGTGCAGGGCAACTAAGGAGATGCCAAAAGCTTAGGCAATGATGAGGAGTCTCCTCACCTCCCTTTTACCAGGCCAATTTCAGATATGAAGTATTCTAGGCCTCCTGTGGGCTTGCAGTCTGGGGACTCAAGTAGCTGGCTTGCCTCTTTCATCCTGTGCTCCCCAGCTTCCCTTCTGTTGCCCTCGCAATTCTTTACCTCTCCCTCCCACCCTTATGTGCTCATCAGCCCTGTTTCCTCCAGTTCTTGTTGGAGCAAGGCAGCCAGAAAATGGAAGAGCAATTCCAAATCATTATTTGGAAGTCATTATAAGTCATCATTATAAGTCATACTGCAAAGTCTCCATCCCTACCTAACACCACAGATCAGCAGGGATTTGCTGCCAGGGAAAGTCAGACAGAAATCTCCCTAAAGATGACTATGTGGTTCCACCCACCCTCTGGAAGTACCACCGTGACAGCAGCACAGTGCAGGGGAGTCATGAAGAAGCCCCCAAAGTCTGAAGCCCTACAAAAGCAAAGCTTCCATTTGTTGGTGTCACAGCATAGTTTCAAGATTGATGGTTGGGGCTGCCCAGGGGAAGGGGCTGAGATCAGCCAGGCACCCGGATGGAGAACGGCTCAGTGAGTTGTCCTACAGCTTCTAGAGAGAGTGCTTATAATCATGTGAAGTTTTAATCCCATGTTCTGTGACCTGGCCATGGCCCCCCTTCCACCACAGAGTCCCCAGTGTCTGAGAGCACAGAATGACTCGAGGGTCCCCAAATGCCATGTTCTCCACCTTTTTACTTTCTGTAATGTCTTTGACTAGAATTTGGCTCCACTTTCCCTACCCTTCACACACCAAGCCCTCAGCCCCACCAGGATAACACCTAGTGTTTTATAAGGGTTACCTAAGACATCACCTTCCCCTTGAAAATATCCTTGACTTCCCCCAAACTTAACCAACCTGGCCTACGTCCTCTCCTCTGTGCTCCCAAGCCTGGGCCCGCCCACATCAACACACCCCAGTGAGCTCCACAGCAGGACTCAACCCTAGCACTCACCCAGCTGTCCCATCAGGCTTTTTAAATTAACTCCATCACCTGGTCATGACCAGAGTGATGGGAACTTGGAAACCCCAGGCTGTGAGGTCATGGTGAAAAGCAATCTCTGACTATAATTGAGTTTCACTGAGTGGGAAGTGGGGTGCTAAGACGATGCTGTTCTGGGGCTAGGATGGCAGATGCCTGACCAGCTGCCATCACATGACCCCGCCCTAGGACCACTCTCTCCCTGGCCAGCTGCTTCAGCTCTGTCCTCTCTGCGGGGAGAATGAACCACCCAGAACTGTACAGTCGCAGGCAGACTGCTCACCAGGGATGCCAGCTATTTTCCCAGAATCTTTTCCAGGAAATGGGAAGTGGGTAGAAAAAGGTCAGAGAAAGAGATTCAGATGGTGCGTCATTCTCTGAAGTCCAGAAAGGCTTCGTGGAGGACACAGAGGGCAAGAGCACAGTCATGGCCTACTCTTCCTCAGGATAATGGAACCTTCTTAAACAAAGTGCTGATGTCGGAGAATGAGAGTCTCCTGAACTTATGAAGCAAATGTGAAGCGGGGAGAGAAAGACACTCCACGGTGTTAGCGTAGGAATAGCTCCTCATGACACCATCCCCACTGGGAGAAAAAGGAAGTGTCTCTTAAGGACAAGGCCCTATGCGTGGCCCTAGGCGTTCACCGATTCTACAGTTCAGTGGAACAAATCTGGTAATAGCAGTGACTTTCGGCCAGTGTGCCCTGACAGGATCTTAGGTATGCCCTGAAAACTTTTAAAGATCATTAATTAAATTATCTTGGAAATCAGTTCCAAGCATGTTAAGTACATTCTTTGTATTTTTACTTTTTTTTTTTTGATCAACATAATTAATGTGTGCTGTGGAAGTACAACTATAGGTGAAGTACATCGTGTGATTAAAAAAGGTTGAAAACCACTGTGATATAGGTAGATATTGGTGATGGACATTTAAATGTCAAGAGTACTATGATCCTATTGCATCCAAGAGCCATAAAAAGACATAAATCAAGGTTATTGCCGCTCAAAGGAAAATATAAAGAATAACAATATTCACTATATATCCGGCATCCTCAAACTTTTAAACGGGGGGCCAATTCACTGTCCCTCAGACCGTTGGAGGGCCAGACTATAGTTTTTTAAAAAAAAAAACTATGAACAAATTCCTACGCACACTGCACGTATCTCATTTTGAAGTAAAAAAACAAAACAGGAACAAACACAATTACACCCCTCATGTGGCCCGCGGGCCGCAGTTTGAGGACCCCTGCTACATATGAACAATGTTACATAATGATGGAGAAGTGTTAAATTCTTACCTTCGAATAATGAACATGCTTTAAAAGACATCAGTGTCATTAGATGCCATTTTTCTCTTTAATTTGGCTAATAGGAAGTGAATTTTATCTCACGTTCACATAGATGAATAGTTAGAGACAAGAAACTAATTTGGAATTAAAGCAATCAAAATAAACAAAATGCACTAACACTCAAAGAGGAAAGTTGGTTAAATTTACTGGGTGCATTGGGTGCAGGAAGCTGGGTCCTGGCCTCTGCTACTGGGAAAAGGAACTGAATCCCGGCTCTCCAAAATGCAGGTCTATTCAATATAAATCACAAAATACACAGGTGTCCTGTTTTTAATCATCTATCAAGCACATTACAAAGAGGAAATGGAACATTAGAAGTGAGCTTCTTAAAGTGTAATTTCCTAGAAGAGAAATTTATGGCCTGTATTTATTCTCCATTAGAGTGCGTCTAACCTCTTTTATTAGTTTATTCATCAAGACAGCCCTGGTTTCAGGCCAGCTCTGCAAACCGGCAGGTCATCAGGAAAGAGTTCCCCTAGGGGACTGTCCTCCTGGTCCAGCTGCGTTTTCCAGATCATAACACAGTTAGCAGAAGTGGTCATGGTGCATTCGGCGGGAGGTTTTTAGGTCTTCCCCAAAAGGCAATTCACAGATCAAGCCCCAAGGGCTATAGGGATATAAAGTGAACATCTGAAATGTGCTTCGAAATGAAATGATTTCCTGTTTGCCCTGTGAGGTTTGTGATTGCCTCTCACAGCACTGCTTCTATTGCCTTTACAACTGGGTTCAATTTCTTATTTAGTGATGTAATAAAAGGGCGATTCAGAACCTGGCAGCGTAGACCTCCCGATCAATGAGCAAATCTTTCCCTCATCTACCCTGCCCCTCTTCCCATGTGCCAGGGCTCATCTCTGAGCCACCGTGCTGGGTACCCGAATGCCAGCCCTGAGTTCCCCCAAACTGTCCTGACTTCCCCATGTGTACAGCTGTTTTCCTTCCTGTCCTATAGAAAGAGAAGCTCTCAAGCCCCACTCTGGGGTTTCTCTCCATCACTGTATTCGATCGCTCTTTTTGTGAATAATACAACTCTAATTATTATGATAAAGGCGAATATTCCTGATCCCTATAATTCAGTTCCCCGGCATTGGGAACTGAAATGAGAAAAAAATGTGAGGGAAAATATATCTTACCTTGTTTTAAGAATATTCAGAAACTGCAAAATTTCTGAAAACTGTATCAGTCTGAGAGCTCTTAAAAATCTCAAACCTGGAAAGAGAAATGAAATAGAGACACATTATTTTCAACGCGTGGTTTTAACATTCAGTCCCACATTTGATTTACAGCTGCCCAGGGTGGAAGGGATAGAAAGTTCTTGCAGAAGATAAACCAGCCAGTACCTTGGATATATTCCTACATTCTGATTCTTGACTGTTTTAATCTCAGTTGGTAAACTGATTTTCTCATTATGAAGGTGGCCTGTTTGGAATCACTGTAGAGAAGGGACTGGTGGAGAGAGCCCAGGTTAATGAGGCTTCCCATTTGGTGATCTCTGATTTAAGGACCATTTCTCAGAACCTAGTTGTCTGGCAGGATTTAGTTTCTGAAAAATGCTGGGAATTGTGATAGCTCAGGGTAACTCTTGTGCTAGAAGCAGATTAAGAATAAATCGGATAACCTTATGTCTTTGACAGATTTTTTTTATCTTTATCTTTGGCCCCAATAAAATGAAGAGTATGGCCTACAATGTTATCTGTTTTTCACACAGTTCTTTATTTTTCTCCCAATCAAAAACAAAAAGAAAGAAAACTCCAGATCAGTATGATAGCATGTCCTACAAATGTGGGATTCAAAACTTATATAATTCCACTTTTAGTAAGTGTTAAGATAAATATTTGTCCTTTCTGAATCAGCAACCTCTCTTTTTTTTAGAGACAGGGTCTCACTTTGTCACCCTCAGTAGAGTGCTATGGTGTCATAGCTCACAGCAACTTCCAACTCTTGGGTGTAAGTGATTCTCTTGCCTCAGCCTCCCAAGTAGCTGGAAAGCTGGGACTACAGGTACCCGCTACAATACCTGGCTATTTTTTGTGCAGTTTGGCCGGGGCTGGGTTTGAACCCGCCACCCTCAGTATATGGGGGCGGCGCCCTACTCACTGAGCCACAGGGACCTCCCAGCAACCTCTCTTGAATGAAAAAGAAGAAGTGGTGTTTTAGTCTAGGTCTAGGTGGTCTAGGTGGTAAAAGACAAAAAGAGAAGGAAAACACAATGAAGGACTTCAAAAAAATACAAATTATTATGGTGCTCTAACAGCCAGGAATAAACTACATTTCGGTTGATGTTAAACTTGTGAGTAGAAGATATTCTAAGTCAGTCACAGGCTATAACATCTCGGCTGTGGTACAGGAGAATGACTTATTAATATAAAAATGCTGATCAGAGTAGTTTGGACACACTGAGTATCACACCCACTCCCAGGGGCATTTTCTTTTGCTTATTTTCTGGAAGCACTTTATTAAGCCTAAAACAGCGCTAAGCCCACAAGGGACTGAGTTGACAGACAGCTCCAAGCCAGAGGGGGGGGTGAGATCTTGTTCTGCCCTACATGTGAGATGGCAAGGGGGCATGTGAGGCACGTTGGGGGTGGGGGGGGGGAAGCGGTGAGTCCGTGAAGGCCCCAGGATGAATTCTTGGGCCCAAGGTGGAAATGTTCAGGTAATAAGGAAAAATTCACTTACAGCTCATGGTGAAGATGCAAAAATCTGTACACAGAAAGAGGGAAAAAAGGATAATGGCTCAAAAGGAATATTTCTCCTCTGAAAAGGATTGACTTTTATGAACAAGAGTTTTTTTTTTTTTTTTCAGAAACCTTCTCATTCTATGTTAAATAATAATTCTAAAACTTTTATTAAATAAGAGGTTGCAGAGATGAGAAGGGATGCTGATCAAATGAAAAGGCCCAGGAGGCTGAAACACAGTCATCACCTAACTGATGAAAGGCTGACTTAACACTGTGAAAAGTGAACTTGATGCAGAGAGCACAGGACAGATGTAACCCAGAAAGCAGAGAAAATAAAGGGGAAGGCAGGGGAAAAGATGAGCCTTAAGAAAGTAGAAATGGAGCGGAGATCACAGAGATCTAACTCACAAACAAAATGCGTCCCAAAGGGAAATACAAACAGCACATAGATCATAAGCCAGTGGCCAGAATAGAAAAGAACTTTCTGGATATGAAAAAAATGACTTGAGACTAAAATGAATGGCCAGAGTAGAGACCAATGCCAAGAAGTATCTGGCTTTTCTTTTTAAAAATTCAAGTAATAAGTCAATTAAGCAACAAAAATAAAGTATCAGCGTTGGGGTGGGAGGTATTTACCACGTATATAATAATGACTGATGAAACAATAATTGGACAACACTCAGAATTTTCAGACAAACAGAATCCTGACCCAGGATTTTATTTTTATACCCAGTCAAGAGGTTGTTAAAGAGCAAAGGTAACAAAAAAATAATTCCCACTATCCGAGGTACCAAAAGTACATTGTTTGCTCAAAATTTTTCAAAGAGGTTCTCAAGACTTGGTATATCAGAATGGGCGCAAGGCTGGAGAGGAAACTTTTAACAGACGCTACTCCTTATCCTAAAAATGCAGCCCAACCTAGACTTGTTCTCACCGTGGCACCACCGTGGCATACTGCCGAGAGATACAATGTACACATTTAGAAACTTGTAGTAGAAAAGAACTAGCAGTTAACACTGAAACCCGTCAAAAGATACCAAAGTCCCCCCCATCGCTGAGATATGTCCCCCCCCATCGCTGGCAGACATGTCACAAGACCCCCAGAGGATGCCCGAAACTCCAGATGGTCCTGATCCCTCTGTACACCATGTTATCTCCTGTACAGACATGTCGATGACAGTTTAATTTATAAATTAGGCATATTAGGCATACTAAGAGATTAATAATAGGAACTGATCAACTGAGCAATTACCAGCATCACTCTTCTTGCACTACCAAGTAACATAAGGGCTACTTGAGCATGAACGGGTAGGGGGCAGCCTAGATGGTCTGGACACCCAGGACAAAGGGAAGGTTCATGTCCCAAGCAGGGTGGAGCAAGATGGCATGAGATTTCATGTCGCTCCTCAGAATGGCACACAGCTTCAAAATTGTTTATTTCTGGAATCTTCCATTTAATGTTTTCAAACTGCAGTTGACCAGGGACAACTGAAACCGTGGAAAGTGAAATCACGGATAAGGAGAAAATCATTATTCCTTTTCCCCATAGGATATATAACATACTAAAACATATAATGTTTTAGCCACTCACAGTTTAATCTCAAAAATCCTATGCAGCATATACTACTTTTTTTAATTTATGGAACTAAAAATAGAATGCAAATGACTCAAACTTCAAACTGGATTTTCTTTTTATCATTAAGTGATGGCATTTGCACTGTACATCTGTTGTTAGTTTGTAGCTTGCCACGTTTTAGTGACACACAAAATTATAACAAAATAAAAACTTTTCTTTTAATTGAGGTGTATGAAAAAATAGTAGGAATAAAATGAATGCAAAGGCCCATACTCTTGCCAGAGATAAATCTCAGATATATCTGTGACCATCTCCCTAATCACAGCAAGGAGGGAGATAGAACACTAACAGCATACCTATAAAAGAGAAAAACAAAGGGGTTCCTAGGAGAACAGACTGGAGGGATGTCAGTCCACAAAAGGGACCCAGGGTGATACAGGAGCAAAACTCTTGTGAGCTGATGATAGTGGGCTTTGCTTATTCAACTGCCTTGCATGGGTTATTTTCATAGCATTGAGGTGCATGAATGCAAATGAGTAAACAAAGCTCTCCCTGGGTTAAAAGAGTCGGTCTACATTTTATTCTCAGATCAAGCCAGACCATCTGGAGAAATGGTTGGTCTGAAGCATGTATCCTCCAGGCAACCATTCATAATAGCTTCCTGACTGCTTTCTGCCCTGTATCCTTTGTGCTCTCTGCTCAAGAATCCACCAGTGCCCCCATTTCACACAGAGTAAAAATCAAAGTCCTTCAAAGACCTAAAGTAATGCCACCCCTGACCAACACATCTTTGTTGGGCTCTCATGTTCTCCTCCCATTACTCCTACTACTTTCCCCCTGATCTTCCTGTCCTCCTCAGAGATCCCTGAATACATGGGCAGAATCTACCCCAGGGCCTTTGCACATGCTGGGCTCCCTGCCTAGACTGCAGGCCCCCAGATGTCTGCATGGCACACTCCCTCACCTCTTTTAGGTTCTTACTCATTGTCACTTGGTCAGTGGGCCCTCCCTGAATACCCCACCTAAAACTGCACCTCTTCCCACATCATCCCTGAAACTCTTTATTCCTCTTGCATGGTGTAATTTTCTCCTCAGCATGGCACATTAGCATCTTATTTATGTTGTTCACTTTCTGTCTCTTTATCTATAGCATTAGCTCTAGGAGAGAAGGAACAGAGGGCTATTTTGTTCATGGCTATATTTCCAGTCCCTGAAATGGTGTCTGCCACAGGTACATGCTAGGTAATTCCTTGTTTGAACTGAGTGAGTGAATTGGAGTTTTGAGAAAGAATAAGGTAGATGAGAGTTAAAGTTTAAATAATCTGCATTCAGCATTCTGAGACTATATGCTGCTTACTAAAGGGAAAAATTGTGAGTTCTTAGGGGACCCCTGACAGAGGTCGAGGCTGACACTCTCAGGAAGAATAAAGCAGCCTTAAGCAATGGCGACTCCTGCTATAGAAAGGGCCAGAGGAGCGCACATGGCAACTGCAGGTTAATAAAGGAGGCCGAGAAAAGAGAGGTAGGGGGCGGTGCCTGTGGCTCAAGGAGTAGGGCGTCGGCCCCATATACCAGAGGTGGTGGGTTCAAACCTGGCCCTGGCCAAAAACTGCGAAAAAAAAAAAAAAAGGAAGGAATTAACAAAGGGCAGAAATCAATTAAATAAAAAATAAATGCTTAAAATCAATAAAAAAAATCAAAAAGAAAAAAAGGTAGGAAGAGAAACTCCTCAGTGACAAATGACTCATCTTCTCTACTTTATAATGCCATTTTCTTACTATTTATTCCATAAAATCTATGAAAAACTACAATTTTCTAGGGCAATATAAAATGGCTATAACAGAGCTATAAAGAGAAAACATGTATGTACCAAAAAGTAGTGAATTATACTTATGGCCAAAAGGTACCAGATCTAGATAGTTTTATGAGTGAATTTCTTTACTTTCAGGAAATAGTAAAATTATCTAAATATTCTTCATTATATGATTAAATAGTAAAAATGGACTTATCCCTTGTTCTCTGTGCTCTGTATTGATTTAGACAGTTGGAATTACCTGGAAACAGGTACCACACACGTTAAAAAAAAAAAAGGCAAGTGCATTACACTAATGACAAATAACAATAATCCTAAATAAAATGCTAGAATATCAAATCCAGGATGGAATTAAGTCAATAACACCCAGGAGTTGCAGTGGGTGCTCTGTTTGGCATCCCACATTCCCTCTTTGGGGATTTTACTTGCCCCAGACTTCTGAAGAGTGGTCTGCTACGGGCTCGCAACTATTCCCTCTATAGATATTTCCCTCTGCTTCAGAGAAGTGCCTCACCCAAGGAATTGAGGCCAGGAATTCCCCCAGCCCCAACCCAGGGATTCCCCATCCCCCACGCCAGGACCTGCTGATGTGGAGGAAAGGCCAGCCACCTTGCTCCCATTTGGGGTGATTCTGAAGGGTGTCCAGCTGTAGTGCTCCCTGTGGGATGGGCTGAGGCTTCCAGGGCAGCTGCATCCAGCCTGCGTTCTCCACTCTCACTGCCTCCCAGGCTCCAGCATCAAAACCTACCCCAGAGACGTGTAGACCAGAAGACTAGGCTTTCTGTTAATATGTGTGGGCTTAGTGGAGGTACTTAATGAAAGGCCATTTCATCCCATAAAAGCTTTAGAATTAAAACAGCATAGGACTGTATACAACAATCAAGAAGAGTTGTCAAGATGTAACAAGAGGTTGCAGAGATGAGAAGGGATGCTGGAAAGACACGCACAGTGCCCACGCTCACACTCCTGCGTACACACTACTTGGTACACCGTATTACTCATTTTAAATTATTGATGAAATGATGACAATTGTTGACAATGATGTAAATTGGTTATAAATGATCATCTTCTACTCATAATCACTTACCACATGTAAGGACAAACAGGCTAGAGAGTGTGCCCAGCACACAATTTGTAAGCAACGGAGCCAGGTTTCACCCCAAATATGTTGAACACACAAAGCCCAAGCTTGTAGCTACTGCCTTGTATAGACTTGGACTAGACAGTTCCGGTTCTAAACACTGAGCAAGCTTCTGATACTTGCTGTACAAAATGGATACATTCTCATCCACGTGCAAATGCCCTTTTGCCCACATCCCCACTGGATTGAGTATTGCAATAGAGAAAAGAAGGAAGGAGGGTAGTCAGGGAGGAATGGAGGGAAAGGGTTCCAATTCAATAGGCTCCCCTTTAGAGCTCATTGCTGTTTAGTTTGTTTTTCTATCCTAACAAATGAAGTTAATATTATTTTTTCATACAATTATTGGTCATTTTATTTTCTTCTTCAGAGTGCTATATAATGGCCTCTTCCAGTTTACATGTGTATTTTATCTTATTCATAGTAATGTGTATTTGAGTTATTTTATAATAAGGATATTATTATACATTATTAAAATGTATTTGAGTTATTTTATAATAAGGATATTATACATTATATATTATCTCTCATCATTCATAATTCTCCTTTTAATTTCATTTACAGTGTTTTTCTAAGCCTAAAATTTTGCTTAATGTAGGTTTTTTTCCCTTGAATTCTAACTTTTTTATAAGGTTAAATATATTAGTCTTTCCGTCACCGTTTCTTGGCATTTTTTACTATCCAAAAAAGCCCATCCCTTTAACACAGATTTCTTTTTAACTGCACCTTCATTTTCTCTTTATACCTCTAGGACACTGATTCCAAATCTTGGCTGTACATTTAAATCACCTAGGAAGGTTCAAGAATTACTGACTCCTGGGCCTCAGCATCCCCTCCACCATTCTGACTTCATGAGCCTGGTGTCCAGCCAGCAGAGGAGTTTTAATATTCCAGGATGATTATAGTGAGGCACCAAGGTTGAGAACCATTGCAAAATTTTTCTGTAACTAGACAAACAGTAAATATTTCCCATTCTGTTGCAACTTTGCAGGAAACAATAGTTTAAAAAATGGGTGTAGCTTAGTCTGGTAAAATTTGATATTTAAGGCCAGGAGAACTAATTTGCTACACGTGCTTTGGAGACTGTTTAAATTCATTATCCACACTATCACCTGGAATTTGTAAACAAGCAGAGTCTGATTCTGTGGACAGAGATGGGGCCTGATCCTCTTTATTTCTTTCTTTCTTTTTTTTTTTTTTTGGTCTCTAAGTTGGTGGTCAGAAGGCCACCCTTTGAGAAAACTCTCCTGCAGGGCAGTGACTGCCGCCATTACAATCACCTACAGATTTGAAAACACCCTATTTGAAATTATATATATGTAAATATATATATCAGAGGTGGGATGCCCACCTCCTACCCCTGATATGTATATTTACATGTATATAATTATAAATATATATGTAATTGATCTGAAGATCAGAATTTTTAAAAATTTTTAAAAATTGCCATTTACTTAATGTGCAGCCAGGTTTGAAAACTACTGGTTTAGGATAGTTTTTTTTTTACTTTTAACTTGTTGCTCCATCTTGATGTATTTATTTACTGTCGCTAATCATGTGCCAAAAGAAAAAAAAATACCTTATTTCCCTTCAATAGCAAATTCCCCTTCACCTGAGTAATCACTCAAATACTCAAATACTTTAAAACTAGTAATCCACCTATCAAGTACACTGTCTACTTAAATTAATTTTAAAGAACATTCCAACTATAAGTTCAAAGAAATCCCATCAAGTACACTGCCTACTTAAATTAATTTTAAAGAACATTCTAACTATAAGTTCAAATGAATCAATAATACAATAAGAGATTAATTATAAAATAAGGCATACAGCTTAAGATTTTGGGAGAAAGATGATTTCTAGTTTATTGTTTATAATTAAATAATCAGAAACCAATAATGATTAAAAGTAATAAAATATTCTAAATTGTTTCATGAGGGTAAACAGTAACAATAAGAAAAACAAACAAAATGAAATCCTGGCTGATCCAATAAAAATAGGAAAAAAAAAAGTTATGTACAATTATACACAAGAAAAAAAATTGTGAAAGCCTCAGCAAGAGAAATGATTTTCTGAAAAATACGAACTTTGAAACTAGTTGGGTATAATGGGCACCCCAAAGACCCAGCAACTACTCAGGAGGCTGAGGCATAAATTTTGCTTGAGCCCAGGAGTTTGAGGTTGCAGTGAGTTATGATGACACCACTGTATGGAAACAGGAGACTATGTCTCACAAAAAAAAAAAGAAGGAAGGAAAAGAGGAAGGGAGAGAGGGAGGAAGGAAAGATTCATCTGTTAAGGGGTTAATGTCTAAAATATAAAGGAGGGGGAGAGACAAGATGGCAGACTGAAGCCAGCTTTCAACAGAGGCTCCCATCCAGAAGGAGAGTTAAGGGACAGGAATTTAGTCAGTATCCTGGTGGACTTGAGCTGCACCAAGAAAGAAGGTTGAAGAACGCACATCAACACCACTGAGGCAAGCTGTGATCACAAGGACGCAAACAAAAGGTACAAAATCCAACACCAAGGGGACGGGAGTTCCCCTCCCCCATGAGACTGGCTCAAGAGCCCCACAATTATACAAACGGGAAGAAATTAAAGGCCCTCCCACTACACTCCACGGGAGAGACCTTCTAAAAACTGGACCTACCTCCCCTACTAGGGTGCCATGGCGTTCTCCTGCCAGGCATAAAACTGTATAAAACTTTAAAAATCCTTTGCTGGCAACCCTGAATCCCCAACACTCCCCTCCCGCTCACTGAGGTCTGGAGGCCTGTCCCCCAGGAGTTCGGATTCTTGGGTGATTTCTAAAGGGGAGTGGATAGTCCCTGAGCTGCAACTGATCAGTGCTGACTCTGAGGCACGTGAGTGTGGAGAGGGCACCCGGCTAAGGGGGAGTCACGCCTCGGCGGCACTTCCCTGTGGTGCGGTGCAGCAGCCCTCCCCGTGCATCAATACGGCCAGGCATAAAACTGAATGAAACTCTAGCTTCCCCCCACTCTCACTCGGGCTCTGGGGGCCTGTCCCTCAGGAGTTGGGATCCTTGGGTGATTTCTCGAGGGTAGTGCACAGTGCCCAAGCTGTGACTGGTCAGGCTGACTCTGAGACACGTGAGTGAGGAGAGGGCACTCGGCTGAGGGAGAGTCACACCTTGGCGGCACTTCCCTGCGGTGCGGTGCAGCAGCCCTCCCGGTGCATCAATACGGCCAGGCATAAAACTGAATGAAACTCTAGCTTCCCCCCACTCTCACTTGGGGGTCTGGGGGCCTGCCCCCCAGGAGTCCGGATTCTTGGGAGATCTCTCAAGGGGTGTGGACAGAGCATAAACTGCGGCCGCTCAGTGCTGACTCTGGGGCGCAAGACAGAGGAGAAAAGAGTCAGTTGGGTGCCCACACCAGAGCTGCAGTTCCTGGAGGCAAATCAACAGCCGTTTTTTCTTTAACAGAAAAACGGCTCACTTCTGGATATTCTGAAGCCACAGCCCCTGTCTCCCTGGGTAACCAGAAGAGGCCACCAGTGAGCAAAGGATTTGCCTGACACTGCTCACAAACCCGGGAAGCTTCCAGGGCAGGGCCGACTCAGAGAGGTAATCGGACACAAACCTCCAGCAGCAAAGACGTTTGAACTCAGAACAGCCCGTCTTCTGTAGGCGATTTTAGCAGAAACAGAGACAGAACCCGCAAAGTTGTCTGTTCTGTTCTGTTCTGTTAGCAACATTAATCAGGGACGGGGCTAAGCCTGAGTGAACACCTCCCTCCCACCACCTGCATCAAGGACTCAAAGATGTCAGGCCCCATCGCCTCCTGCTAGATAGCGGCAGACTGCAGGGGCCTGGCAGACTTCCTTGCAATTCAGGCAGGTGTAAACCCCTGGAGTATCTGTTCACTACAGGCAACTGGATTAGCCATCTGCAGAGATACCACTGATTGGGTCCGACGGAGGGGCAAAGTGGGGAAGGAGACATCAACCTTCCCAGACTGATCTATTTGCTAGGTGGCTCCTCCTGACTCCACGCAGCACTGGAGTAAGCCATATCAGAGGAGTCACCAGACCCCTGTGATCCAATTCCCAGAGACCTCTTGAACTCTCCCACCCGAGACAGGTGCCAATAGAGACAATCGATTTGGACCTTTTGAACTGAACTAATAGACTGAGGACTTTTCAGGCAATGCCCTAGGTATGCGGTTGTAGGAAGGTTTGATTTTCCTTTTCCAACTGGTGCCAGAGGTGGGCGGGCAGGGTGACTTAATTGCTGGTTTTTCCACACAGCTGAGACTTCAAGCCAGAGTAAATGTTACAATAGGATCGAACAGAAACCAGCTGAAAACAAGACAGAACCACTTAGACCCACCACACAAGACAGGGCCCCAGTTTCTCAGGCCACAACACTGTACGGGCCCTCAATAACGCCCCAGGGGAAAAATCAAAGGGAGTAAAATAACCATGGGGAGGAATCAGCGGAAAAACTCTGGTAACATGAATAACCAGAATAGATCAATCCCCCCAAGAAAAGATACGGCAGATGTGATTGAAGATCCCATTCATAAACAACTGGCTGAGATGTCAGAAATCAGATTCAGAATTTGGATTGCAGACAAGATTAACAAAGTAGAATTAGGAATTCGAGGAGAATGGCCAAAGTTGTCTCAAGAATTTAACGAATTTAAAGACAAAACCACCAAAGACTTAGACAAACTGAAGCAAGAATTTACAGCCCTCAAAGATATGAAAAATACAGTAGAATCCCTCAGCAACAGAATGGAGCAAGCAGAAGAAAGGATTTCCGACATTGAAGATAAAGTCTTCGAACGCTCCCAATCTCTCAAAGAGGAAGAGAAATGGAGAGCAAAAACGGATCACTCACTCAGAGAACTCTCAGATAATTCGAAGAAAAGCAATATACGAATAATTGGGATTTTGGAGAATGATGAAGTGGCCTCGAAGGGCACAGAGGCCCTTCTGCATGAAATTATGAAAGAAAATTTTCCAGACATGCCTTGAGAATCTGAAATTCAGATAGCAGACAACTTCAGAACCCCATCACGATTCAACCCCAATAAGTCATCCCCCAGGCATATCATAATTAGCTTCACTAAAGTTAACATGAAAGAGAAGATTCTCAAAGCAGCCCGGCGAAAGAAAACCATTACGTACAAAGGAAAGAATATTAGAATAACTGCAGATCTCTCTGCTGAAACTTTTCAAGCCAGAAGAGGGGGGTCATTGACTTTTAATCTCCTAAAGCAAAATAACTTTCAACCCAGGATCTTGTATCCAGCTAAACTGAGTTTCATTTATGATGGAGAAATTAAATACTTCAATGACATTCATATGTTGAAAAAATTTGCCATAAGTAAACCAGCTCTTCAGGATATTCTCAGACCTATCCTCCACAATGACCAACCCAATCCTATACCACAAAAATAAACTCACTCAGAAACTTCGGATCAAACTCCAACTTCCACACTGGCGAAAGGATTAAAAATGTCCACTAGACCTTTGAAAAACTCAATACCCAAAATTCCACCAGACTTACCAATACTCTCCATTAATGTGAATGGCTTAAACTGTCCTCTGAAGAGGCATAGGTTAGCTGACTGGATACAAAAACTCAAGCCAGATATTTGTTGCATACAAGAGTCACATCCTAACTTAAAAGACAAATACAGACTCAGGGTAAAAGGATGGTCATCCATATTTCAGGCAAATGGTAATCAGAAAAAAGCAGGTGTTGCAATTTTATTTGCAGATACAGTAGGCTTTAAACCATCAAAAGTAAGGAAGGATAAGAATGGTCACTTCATATTTGTTAAGGGTAATACTCAATATGATGAGATCTCAATTATTAATATCTATATGCACCCAACCAGAATGCACCTCAATTTATAAGAGAAACTCTAACAGACATGAGTAACTTGATTTCCTCCAGCTCCATAATCGTCGGCGATTTCAACACTCCTTTGGCAGTATTGGATCGATCCTCCAGCAAGAAGCTGAGCAAAGAAATCTTAGATTTAAACCTAACCATCCAATATTTAGATTTAGCAGACATCTACAGAACATTTCATCCCCAAAAAACCTGAATACACATACTTCTCATCAGCCCACGGAACCTACTCCAAAATTGACCACATTTTAGGTCACAAGTCTAACCTCAGTAAATTTAAAGGAATAGAAATTATTCCATGCATCTTCTTGGACCATCATGGAATAAAACTTGAATTGAGTAACAACAGGAATATGCATACTCATACAAAAACATGGAAGTTAAATAACCTTATGCTGAATTATAGCTGGGTCAGAGATGAGATTAAGAAAGAAATCGCCAATTTTTTGGAACAAAACGACAATGAAGACACAAACTATCAGAACCTCTGGGACACTGCAAAGGCAGTTCTAAGAGGGAAATTTATAGCACTGCAAGCCTTCCTCAAGAGAACGAAAAGAGAGGAAGTTAATAACTTAACTCAAGCAACTGGAAAAGGAAGAACAGTCCAACCCCAAACCCAGTAGAAGAAAAGAAATAACCAAAATTAGAGCAGAATTAAATGAAATTGAAAACAAAAGAATAATACAACAGATCAATAAATCAAAAAGCTGGTTTTTTGAAAAGGTCAATGAAATAGATAAACCTCTGGCCAACCTAATCAGAAAAAAAAGAGTAAAATCTCTAATATCATCAATCAGAAACAACAATGACGAAATAACAACAGACTCATCAGAAATCCAAAAATCCTTAATGAATATTACAAGAAACTTTATTCTCAGAAATATGAAAATCTGAAGGAAATTGACCGACACTTGGAAGCACGCCACCTTCCAAGACTTAGCCAGAATCAAGTGGAAATGCTGAACAGACCCATATCAAGTTCAGAAATAGCATCAAATATACAAAACCTCCCTAAAAAGAAAAGCCCGGGACCAGATGGTTTCACATCAGAATTCTACTAAACCTTTAAAGAGGAATTAGTACCTATATTACTCAACCTGTTCCAAAAGAAAAAGAAGGAAGATTACCCAACACGTTCTATGAAGCAAACATCACCCAGATCCCCAAACCAGGAAAAGACCCAACAAGAAAAGAAAATTATAGACCAATATCACTAATGAATATAGATGCAAAAATATTCAACAAGATCCTAACAAACAGAATCCAGCAACACATCAAACAAATTATACATCATGACCAAGTTGGTTTTATCCCAGGGTCTCAAGGCTGGTTCAATATACGTAAATCTATAAATGTAATTCAGCACATAAACAAATTAAAAAACAAAGACCATATGATTCTCTCAATCAATGCAGAAAAAGGTTTTGATAATATCCAGCATCCCTTCATGATCAGAACACTCAAGAAAATTGGTCTAGAAGGGACTTTTCTTAAACTGATAGAGGCCATCTACAGCAAACCCACAGCAATATCATATTGAATGGAGTTAAATTGGAATCATTTCCACTCAGATCAGGAACCAGACAAGGCTGCCCATTGTCTCCATTGCTTTTCAACATTGTAATGGAAGTTTTAGCCACTACAATTAGGGAAGAAAAGGCGATCAAGAGTATCCATATAGGGTCAGAAGAGATCAAACTATCGCTCTTCGCAGATGATATGATTGTGTATCTGGAAAACACTAGGGACTCTACTACAAAACTCCTAGAAGTGATCAAGGAATACAGCAGCATCTCAGGTTACAAAATCAACATTCATAAATCGGTAGCCTTTATATACACCAACAACAGTCAAGTTGAAAAAGCAGTTAAGGACTCTATCCCATTCACAGTAGTGCCAAAGAAGATGAAATATTTGGGAATTTACCTAACAAAAGATGTGAAAGATCTCTATAAAGAGAACTATGAAACTCTAAGAAAAGAAATAGCTGAAAATGTTAACAAATGGAAAAACATACCATGCTCGTGGCTGGGAAGAATCAACATTATTAAAATGTCCATACTGCCCAAAGCAATATATAATTTCAACGCACTCCCTATTAAAGCTCCACTGTCATATTTTAAAGATCTTGACAAAACAATACTTCATTTTATATGGAATCAGAAAAAAACTCAAATAGCCAAGACATTACTCAGAAATAAAAACAAAACAGGAGGAATCACACTACCAGACCTCAGACTTTACTACAAATCGATAGTGATCAAAACAGCATGGTATTGACACAAAAACAGAGAAGTAGATATCTGGAACAGAATAGAGAACCAAGAGATGAACCCAGCTACTTACCGCTATTTGATCTTTGACAAGCCAATTAAAAACATTCAGTGGGGAAAAGATTCCCTATTTAACAAATGGTGCTGCGTGAACTGGCTGGCAACCTGCAGAAGACTGAAATTGGACCCACACCTTTCACCATTAACTAAGATAGACTCTCACTGGATTAAAGATTTAAACTTAAGACATGAAACTATAAAAATACTAGAGGGAGTGCAGGGAAAACCCTTGAAGAAATTGGTCTGGACGAGTCTTTTATGAGGAGAACCCCCCGGGCAACTGAAGCAGCTTCAAAAATACACTACTGGGACTTGATCAAACTAAAAAGCTTCTGCACAGCCAAGAACACAGTAAGTAAAGCAAGCAAACAGCCCTCAGAATGGGAGAAGATATTTGCAGGGTATATCTCTGACAAAGGTTTAATAACCAGAATCCACAGAGAACTCAAACGCATCAGCAAGAAAAAAACAAGGGATCCCATCGCAGGCTGAACAAGGGATTTGAAGAGAAACTTCTCTGAAGAAGACAGGTGCACGGCCTTCAGACATATGAAAAAATGCTCATCATCTTTAATTATCAGAGAAATGCAAATCAAAACTACTTTGAGATATCAGCTAACTCCAGTGAGACTAGCCTATATCACAAAATCTCAAGACCAGAGATGTTGGCGTGGATGTGGAGAAAAGGGAACACTTCTGCACTGCTGGTGGGAATGCAAATTAATACATTCCTTTTGGAAAGATATATGGAGAACACTCAGAGATCTAAAAATAGATCTGCCATTCAATCCTGTAATTCTTCTGCTGGGCATATACCCAGAAGACCAAAAATCACAACATAACAAAGATATTTGTACCAGAATGTTTATTGCAGCCCAATTCATAATTGCTAAGTCATGGAAAAAGCCCAAGTGCCCATCAATCCACAAATGGATTAATAAATTGTGGTATATGTACACCATGGAATATTATGCAGCCTTAAAGAAAGATGGAGACTTTACCTCTTTCATGTTTGGATGGAGCTGGAACATATTCTTCTTAGTAAAGTATCTCAAGAATGGAAGAAAAAGTACCCAATGTACTCAGCCCTACTATGAAACTAATTTGGGGCTTTCACATGAAAGCTATAACCCAGTTACAACTTAACAATAGGGGGAAGTGGGAAAGGGAGGGGATGGAGGGGGGTGGTGGGTAGAGGGAGGGGGATTGGTGGGATCATACCTGTGGTGCATCTTACAGGGGTATTTGCGAAACTTGGTAAATGCAGAATGTAAATGTTTTGGCACAGTAACTGAGATAATGCCAGGAAGGCTATGTTAACCATTGTGATGAAAATGTGTCAAATGGTCTATGAAGCGAGTGTATGATGCCCCATGATCATATCAATGTATACAGTTATGATTTAATAAAAAAAAAGTAAAAAAAAAAAAAGAAAAAAGAAAATATAAAAGGAGACTGGGCACGGTGGCTCACATCTATAATCCTAGCACTCTGGGAGGTAGACTGCTTGAGCTCACAGGTTCAAGACCAGCCTGAGCAAGAGTGACTCTGCCTCTAAAAATAGCCGGGTGTTGTAGCAGGCACCCGTAGTCCTAGCTACATGGGAGGCTGAGCCCAAGAATCTGATGTTGCTGTGAGCTGTGACACCACAGCACTCTACCAGGGGCAACAAAGTGAGACTCTGTCTCCAAAAAAAAAAAAAATATATATATATAAAAGGAATTCAAACAAATCAATAGTAATAAAATAAATAAACCCAATTAAAAAATGGGCAAAGGACCTGAAAACACATTTCTCAAAAAAAGACATACAAACAGCCAACAGGTACATTACAAAATGTTCAACACCACTAAATCATCAGGGAAGAGCAAAGTACAACTACAATGAAATATCACTTCACACCTATTAGAATGGTTGTTATCAAAAAGGCAAAACGTGGGCGGCGCCTATGGCTCAGTGAGCAGGGCGCCGGCCCCATATACAGAGGGTGGCGGGTTCAAACCCAGCCCCGACCAAACTGCAACAAAAAAATAGCCGGGCGTTGTGGCGGGCGCCTGTAGTCCCAGCTACTCGGGAGGCTGAGGCAGGAGAATCGCCTAAGCCCAGGAGTTGGAGGTTGCTGTGAGCTGTGTGATGCCACGGCACTCTACCAAGGGCCATAAAGTGAGACTCTGTCTCTACAAAAAAAAAAAAAAAAAAAAGGCAAAACGTAAGTGCTGGGGATGACACGGAGAAAAGAGAACCCTTGTTCTCTCGTATACTGTGGGAATGTAAATTAGTACAGTCATTATGGAACACAGTATGGAGGTTCCTCAAAAAGTTAAAAACAGTTAAAAACCATACAATCTGGCAATCCCTCTACTGGGTACATACCCAAAGGAAATAAAATTAATATGTTGAAGAGATATCTGCCCTCCCATGTTTATTGCAGCATTATTCACAATAGCCAAGATATGGAATCAACCTAAGTACATATCAAAAGATGAACCGATATGTGATCTATATGTATAGTAGTTTTTAAGCCATAAAAAGAAGGAAAATTCTGCCACTCAAATGAACCTGGAGGACACTGTGTAAAGTGAAATAAACAAGGCACAGAATGACAAATACTGCATGAGCTTACCCATATGTAGGAGTTATAAAAGTTGATCTCCTGGAACTAAAGAGTATAAAGGTGGTTACCAGGGGCTGGGGTAGTTGGTGAGGAGGGGTGGTTGGGGTGTTAGAAGTAAATGGACACAAAGTTTCAGTTTGATAGAAGGAATAAGTTCAAGCTATCTGTTGTACAACATGGTAATTATAGTTAATAACA
The DNA here is from genome assembly GCF_027406575.1 of Nycticebus coucang. Lineage (NCBI taxonomy): Eukaryota > Metazoa > Chordata > Mammalia > Primates > Lorisidae > Nycticebus > Nycticebus coucang. The sequence goes on along the minus strand of NC_069782.1, from coordinate 90,499,779 downwards.
ATGTATTGTATTCTTGGAAAATGGGTAAAAATGCAAATTAAACAAAAATATAGTAAGCATGGCATTTATTCTATTTAACGAGCAACGTATTTGGGTATCGCCTAATGGAGGTGACTGTGCAATGAAATAGTCTTATAATTTCATTGTGGAATTATAAATTGATAAAACCGTTTCAAAAAGTAATTAGGCCTTATGAATCAAACTAATTCCATTCCTGGGAATATAGCCTAAGAAAATATAACAAAATATAGAATAATGCTGCAGAAACAAAGATGTTCATTGCAAAAATTTTTCATTAAGCAAGAAGAATAAAAAACAGCTTAATATCTTACAATAGGTCTTTAAAACTACAATCCATCTTCCTTATGGGATATTGTAGATATTCAAAAAAATATAACAAAGAAAATACTTAGGATATAACGTTAAGTTAAAGAAAGAGAACATAGAACTTAGACTAGGGATCAGCAGGAGCTAAGGGGGGAGAGGAAAAGGGGAGTTGTTTATTTAATGGGTGTTGATTATAGAATTTCAGGTTTGCAAGATGAAAAATTTCTGGAGCTCTATTTTTGCAACAATGCCAATATGCTTAAACTGCTGAACGGTACACTTACAAATGGCAATGATGGCTAGTCTTACGTTATTTCGTCTTTACCACAGGAGAAAAAAAAAAAAAAACGTTTTTATGAGCATGAGCAACAGTAAGACCCTGTCTCTACAAAATACAGAAAAATGAGCTGGGCTTGGAGGCACATGCCTGTTGTCCCAGCTACTCAGGAGGCTGAAACTGAAGGACTGCTTGAGCCTAAGAGTTTGAGGTTGTAGTGAGCAATGATCATGCCACTGCACTCTGTAGCTGGGGCGACAGAGTGAGACTGTCTTGAAAACAAACAAATGAATAAAAGTTAAAAAAAAAATTCAAATGGAAGAGTTGGAAAAAAAACCATAAAAACGCAAAAAATAAAATACAAAGTGCATGTTGTTCCCTAGGATAAAACTATAGGTATGTGAAAAATATAAAGTAAAAAAAAAGCATAAAATAATATCAGTGATTGTATGAGGGAGGCAGGAATTTTGGATTTCTTTAATTTTCTTTATGTTTAAAGCTGTTTGTACATTTCTATTATATTTTTCTATTTCTATGCATAATTACTTGTTGCTATTGTTATAAAGTCATTGGCAAGTCCAGACTGGAACCCAGGTTTTCTAGCTCTGAGCCCTGTGCCCATCTCCAAATTCAGGTACTTGAGACCCCTGGCTGCAGGTGAAGAGGACACCCCCCAATCCCACCCAGCCAGTTCCTGGAGCCTGACCGGAGGGCTGTGTTGTGCTAATAACCAGTGCCTTGGAGTTTCCATGCTGACCGACTAGACAGATTAGGGAGTTAGGGCCCTTCTTTCGGGTGGAAGCAGAGCTGCTATGCTGACAAAGAATGGTAAACAGGTAAATGAGAAATCATTCATTGCTCAGTCTTCCTATTATCCTCAGACAGAAAAGACTCAGGAGATTCGTGCCTGCCAGGTCCCAGGAGAGGACGAGGCAAAACACAACAGCAAACACATCCCAGCCCACGGTGGAAAGCCTGCCAGGGTTTTCCGATTTGCTATTTTCCGTTCCCTTTCACTCCCTAATCTTTAAATCCAAAAAGCCAAAAGGTTCCAATAAACCTCTGTTGTCTCCAATCCCCGCACCCCCGCGCAAATCCTGAAGAGCAATTATTTTTGTGGTGTCCGACAAGGTCATTGCCATCTGTCCTTGCAGCAGCACAGAGGGATCAAACGGAGGGCAGAAGTGTTAGATTAAGGGGGATGCACACACAGCATGAGGAGGCTCCTTCAGGGTGGTCCCCGCACCCTGAGGGTGGGCACCAGGTTCCACCTGCCATCCCAGCATAGTCACTGTTGGGCCCACCCACTTCCCAGCCTCCCACAGAGTGAATCCGAGCTGCTGCTTCCCAGCTACAGGGACAGGACTATCTTTCTTTTTTTTTTTCTTTTTTATACATCAAGTATGTCAATGAATGCATTTAATTAGGGATTATAATTGCCAATATAATTCTGTGGCTTTTTTTTTTATTAAATCATAACTGTATACATTGATATGATCATGGGGCATCATACACTCGCTTCATAGACCATTTGACACATTTTTATCACAGTGGTTAACATGACTATCTTTCTTGTTCTCAAATGCCCCTGGGCTTTTGTTCCTCCTGTCAGAACCTGCGTTCTATAAACAGTTCCTGCTTGTCTGACCTTTTCACAATCTTGTCCCCTGGTAATTGTTCAAACTGCTTTGCTCCCTACCTCATCCCAGTGTTGGTTCCTGTTCTGACAAATGCTAAGCACCAGCTGATATTCAGACTGGGCCTGTCACCTACTGCTTCATCCTTCACTCATCCCACACCTGTGTCCTGAGTGCTCGGAAGGCACAGGGGTGAAGCTCCTGCTTCCAGGGCCTTCTGGAATAGAGGGGCCAGAAAGCAGAGAACCAATTTTTTTAAAGGTAAATAGACAAGACCTTTGTGATGAAAATGTGTCAAACAATCTATGAACAAAGTGTATGGTGCCCCATGATCATATTAATGTACACAGCTATGATTTAATAAAAATAAAAAAAAAGAAAAGGTAAACAGACAAGTCTTACTGACTTTACCTCTTAAAATAGAGGGTGGCCATAAAGTTCGTGTGCAAACTTGAATCTCTTTTAGACTTGTGTCTGAAAAGTTTGTGTCTATTTTAGACAACTATACTAAATTGCACAAGAACTTTATGGCCACCCTGTATATATGAAGTAACTTATTTCTTCCTTCTCCACTGCTATAGCCACAGTCCATACTGTTGTCACCACTGGCTGGACAAAGAACCCACACACTAGCCTTGCTGCGTCACTCCCCACCCCCCACCCACCAGGCACCATTGCTGTTCTTCAGAAAGCAGCTTGCCTGGTCTTTCCAAATATCCATCTGATCACATCTCTCCCCAGTAAAAGCCACCACATGGCTTCCTTTTTACTGAAAATACAAGTCAGATTCCTCATCTCGCGCTGGAAGGCTTGCCAGGGTCTGGGGCCTGTTCACTTTGTTACCACTCTGTCCTCATGCCATCCATGCTGTGTCTCTGCTCCGCAAACATCCCCAGTTCAGCCTCAGCTACGGGCCTTCTCTTCTGAGTCTTCTCTCTGGAATGCTCTCCCCCCAGATCACTGCAAGCCTGGCCCATGGAGGTCTTCACTCTGGAGCACCCTTCACTGTCATCGGCCTGTTCTTTGTAGTGTCTACCCCTGTCGAAAATTATTTTGTTCTCTTGCTGAGCCACTCCCTGCTCCATCCTCAGCAGCATGTCTGCTCCAGAGGAGCAGACACCTCATTCACCTGCTCGCCACCCAGTGTACCCTCTTCTAGAGTAACACGTGGGGAGCACTCACTCCTGAAGATGAATGAATGCGTTTATGAGAATTCCTTTCAAAGGAAAAGCAAGAAAGATATTGAACACCAAGCTAAACTCACAGTTCTGCTCAATTACTTGTCTTCTCAGCAAACTGTCTACTTGATCTTAGCTCAACAGTGGGCCATTTGAGTGCCATCCTCTAGCTGCTTTGATACTGGTCCTACCAGGGCTGGACGTTAAAAAGCACAGAGCAACTCTTCTTCACAACGGAGGGAAGGGGAGTATAACAATCTAGTCATCCAGTTTTAGGGTTTTAGACACCAAGGTATGAATATTTAGCCAAAGGAAACCTTTTACTGCAGTTCTAACAAAAACAATTGACTAGGACTCACCTATCACTTGCTTGCTAACTAGGATTTTGTTATGCAGAGTTACATGTTGAAGAGGTATCTGAGCTATGCCTATCCACATCTGAATCCTCAGCTGGATCTCCAAGGCACTACACTTCATTTTAAAGACACTCCTTGTTCTGGAAATATAAGCTATTCCCTCCTTAAGACTGGACTTTTAAAGTCTAGAAATGAAAACTTAAACTATTTATTTAAAATCTTTCTGGAAATAAAAGCTATCCCTCCTTATAACTGGGCTTTTAAGGTCTAGAAATGTAAACTTAAGCCATTTATTTAAAACTCCTGCACATTACAGATCAGATGCCTGAATAAAACCAAATCCCTGTCAGAAAGCCATTGAGAAAAGAAAGTCTGCTCAGAGAACTGTTCTTAGCATCTTGGCTGGGTAAGAATAATGGCGAGCTACCCAAGACCAGAAAGATCACACTCCCATGGCCCCGTGTAAGGACAGAAAAACTTAACCACAACTTCCATTGTTGCCCATGAAAAAAATATTATCAATCACTCCCAACACCTCCTCTGAAAATGCTGACTCACTGGAAATTATTGCCACTTAACAAATAGAAAAAGCAGGCTGTTCCCATCGTTTGCTAGACTTTCCCCACCACTCTTGAAATATATTCTTTAATAACTCAATAATATTCAGGAGCACTAGAGGCCAGTTAAATTCATCTAGAAAAGAAAGATAATACCAGAACACTTGAGTTGAGTGGGTATGCCAAGGAAACAGGAATGGGGCAGGCACTGTCACTGCTCCACTGGACATTTCCCCGCAGCCAGCCCATAGGGAAAGCACGACTTTCCCAGGCAGCCTCCAGGCATATGGGATTCTCCGGGAGAGGAGAAGAACCAAGGTTGGGAGAGTCCTTACCCCAAGAGGCGCAAAGCCTGCTGCAGGACACCAGGGACTGCCAGAAGCTCTGCGGTTCCTCCTTGTCGAGAGTGGCAGGCCCAGACTTCACCCGGTAGCCATTGTGGAACAAATCCCCCAGGGATTTTTTGCGGCGCCTGGTGGGCCTGCAAACCTCTGTGCTGGTGCTGCTGGGTGGGTGATGGTATACCAGAATCTTACTGGGGATCATAGCAGAGGAAGCGGCAGGCTGGGCTTTCAGCTCCCTGCAGTTCACTTCTTGCACAAGCTGAGGATCTGGAAGCAGCTCAAGGGCCCCAGCACACCTAACAGGTGCTGCAAACAGGGCCCCTGTGCCACACAGTACAGGCCACTAGCATCTGTCCTCATAGAGCCAACAGACACTCTCCTTCCTCCCCCACTAGCCCCACTGGAAAGAACTACAACTGGTTCTGGGCAGGAGATGCATATGGCCACGTCAGAAAGGCGACCAGGGGGAGGAGCAAGGGGAGGGGAAGTGCTCGCTCTGATCCACTGTGTCAGACAAGCTTATCAAACAGCTTCATTCTGGAAATAACCATGTAAGCTCCTTTGGACAAGGTTTAGGGGGATAGAAAGAGAAAAGGCTATATAATTCCTCAAATCAAGTAGAAGAGAATAGGGTGTGGGAGAGGCTGCAGTTTGGGGCCCACTGAGTCACTTCTTTTATTTTAGGAACCTTGATTAACAACTGGGAATCCATGGGGAGGACTCCCTTATAGGATGTAACACCCAACTAGACAGAAAAACTGAGTGGACCCACTCCTACCTCCCACTACCATAACCCAAATACACAAATCCACTGCTAATCCTATATGGGGTGGAGGGGGGATTCTGAGCTTTCCAGAGTAGATGAGAGGAGACGCTTGTTAGAGCTCCTCTGACCCCTATACTCCCTCATCCTATAGTTCTCAGCATCATCTCTCATTACCAACCACAGCACCACCACCCCCTTAGGTCTCTGCTAAAGACTGTGTGAACCCCTTACCCCTGATAAACTCCTATATTGAAGCTCTAGATCCAATGGGACAGTGCTTAGAGATGGGGCCTTTGGGACGTAATTAGGCTTAGATGAGGTCTTGGAGGTGGGGCCCTATAGATGAGATTAGTGCCATTAGAAGGAGAGACACCAGAGAGTTTGCTCTTATTTTCTCTCTGCTATGAGAGGACACAGTGAGAAGGTGGCTATTTGCAAGCTAGGAAGAGAACCCTTACCCAAAGCTGACCCTGTTGGCACACTGGCCTTGGACCTCCAGCCTCCAGAACTGCTGTTCAAGCTGTCCAGTTTATGGTGTTTTGTTATGGTAGCCCAAGATGACTGAGATAGCCTCCATCCCCAGGGTACTGAGTATAAGCAAGAATAAAGCCAGACAGAAAGAGGGCAATCATTAAAAATACAAACAGAGAAGAGGCGGAGCAAGATGGCAGCCGAGTAACAGCTTCCTTGCATCTGGGCACCGTGAGTCGGGGGAGATAGGACTCCAGGCATCTCTGGCTGGTGGGAACTGCCTATCATCACTCCTATGAGGATACAGGGAGTCAGCGAGAGACTTCTGGACCCCAAGAGGAGGACTAAAACAGTGGACAACCGGCAAGTGGTCGCGTGTGTTCAATCCGTCTAAACACGCCCACAACTGTAAGTTCAGTACAGCGAGACTGCAAACTAGAAAGGCCTTACCTGTGAACTGTTTTGATGTCCTTGGACTTGGCACTGAGTTGAACTGCCTTGGGGAAGGCCTGAGCGGAAGTGCGGAGAACTTTGGCCGTTGTCTAGGGCCCCAGTCTGAGCCGCTGAGCCAGACGGAGCTAATAGTGTTTGGCGGCGGGTCACACGGAACCATTGTCAGTGATCTGCCCCGGCAAGCTCCGCCCTCAGGGTGGCAGAGCTAGAAACGGGTGGGAGCTGGTAACCCAGCAACCAAATAGCCTAAGGGTGGGGTCTGAGCCGCCTTGCAGCCCTAACCCTCAGGGGCAGAGTGAGACCAGTTTTGGCACACTGGGTAAGTGGATAGCCACTTCAGCAGTGATTCCAGCGAGAAAGCTGGGAAAGTTTCTGCTCAGCAAGTTTACAAGTTCAAAGTGCCTTTTAAGTGGGCTGAAGAGAGATTTAGGGTGTCTACCTGCTGGGGTTTGAGAAATCAGCAGCCTCCAGTCGTACCAGAACTGTGACTAACATCTCATACCCCAGAAGACCACGTGTTGCCCAGACAATATTCAATAACATATACAAACTGCTTTGTTTTTGGTTGTGTATTTTTTTCTTTTTTTTTGTTTGGTTGTTTGTTTGGTTTTTTTTTGTTTATTTTGATGTTGTTGATGTTCTTTTGTTTTTTAATTTCAATCTTTTCCATACAGATCCCTTTTTCTTTCTCAATTTTTCTAGTTTAATTATAATTTGCCATTGCTGCCTTTTTTAATAACTAGAACGTCATTTTTGCTAGTGTTTCTACCGCTACCATTTGGTTTTTCACCCAATTGTATCCCCGTAAAGTTTTCTGTTTGCTTGTTTTGGTTTTATTTATAGCATTTTTGTCTTTCCTCTCTACTTGGTGGAGGTGGGATACTGTGTCTGATCAGGTTAGCAAAGAGCTGCTGACCTCAAGGGAACCACCCAACTGGGCACCCCCAGAAGGTGGGGTTTTTTAAGGTTGTGTCAAAGTACCCTACTGTACACCTATATTGCCCTGTCTCCCTCTTTCTGTGCCTCTCTTCTTTTTGTCAATATTCCTTATCCCCACACCCTCTCCTTTCTCTATCTTTTTTTTTTTCTTATCACTCGGTCCTCCTTTCTTTCATCCCTTTTTTGCTCTTCAACCTTCTCACCCTTCTGGTCCTGTAACCCTTAGTCCACAGGCACGAGAACTTAAAGAGCAAGAGGAAGTGAAAGGAAAATTAGGGCAAGGAAACAGATAAAAGAAATCACTCATGAGGAAGAATCAGCAGAAAACTCCAGGCAACATGAAGAACCAGTCCAGAACAACCCCACCAAGGGACCATGAGGTAGCTACTGCAGAGGATGCCACCTATACAGAAATGTTAGGAATGACAGAAAGGGAATTTAGAATACACATGTTGAAAACAATGAAAGAAATGATGGAAACAATGAAGGAACCTGCTAATAAAGTGGAAAATAACCAAAAGGAAATCCAAAAACAGAATCAAATCAGAGATGAACGATATGAAGAATATAAAAAGGATATAGCAGAGCTGAAGGAAATGAAACAGTCAATCAGGGAACTCAAAGATGCAATGGAAAGTATCAGCAACAGGTTAGACCATGAAGAAGAAAGAATTTCAGAGGTAGAAGACAAAGTTTTTGAGATAACTCAGATAGTAAAAGAGGCAGAAAAGAAGAGAGAGAAAACAGAACGTTCACTGTCAGAATTATGGGACTTTATGAAGCATTCCAACATACGAGTTATAGGAATTCCAGAAGGGGAAGAAGAATGCCCCAGAGGAATGGAAGCCATACTAGAGAATATTATAAAAGAAAATTTCCCAAACATCACCAAAGATTCTGACACACTGCTTTCAGAGGGATATCGGACCCCAGGTCGCCTCAACTCTAACCGAGCTTCACCAAGACACATTGTGATGAACCTGTCCAAAGTCAAGACAAAAGAAAAGATTCTGCAAGCTGCCAGGAGTAAGCGCCAGTTGACCTACAGGGGCAAATCCATCAGAGTGACCGCAGACTTCTCTAATGAAACTTTCCAAGCAAGAAGACGATGGTCATCTACCTTTAATCTACATAAACAGAACAATTTTCAGCCCAGAATTCTGTACCCTGCTTAACTAAGCTTCAAAATTGACGGAGAAATCAAATCATTTACGGATATACAAACATTGAGGAAATTCGCCACAACAAGACCAGCTCTACAGGAAATACTTCAACCTGTTCTGCACACTGACCACCACAATGAATCAGCAGCAAAGTAAGAACTCAGAAATCAAAGGACAGAACCTAACCTCCACACTGATGCAAAAGATAAAACTAAGCAATGGACTCTCACCAAATAAGACGAATAGAATACTACCACACTTATCAATTATCTCCATAAATGTTAATGGCTTGAATTCCCCACTGAAGAGACATAGATTGGCTGACTGGATTAAAAAACACAAGCCATCCATTTGCTGTCTGCAAGAAACACACCTGGCTTCAAAAGACAAATTAAAGCTCCGAGTCAAGGGTTGGAAGACAATTTTTCAGGCAAATGGAATTCAGAAGAAAAGAGGAGTTGCAATCTTATTTTCAGACACATGTGGATTTAAAGCAACTAAAGTCAAAAAAGACAAAGATGGTCACTTTATATTGGTCAAGGGAAAACTACAACAAGAAGACATTTCAATTCTAAATATTTATGCACCCAATTTAAATGCTCCCAGATTCTTGAAGCAGACCTTACTCAGTCTGAGCAATACGATATCTGATAATACCATCATAAACAGGGGACTTTAACACACCTCTTACAGAGCTGGACAGATCCTCTAAACAGAAATTAAACAAAGATATAAGAGATTTAAATGAGACCCTAGAACAACTATGCTTGATAGATGCATATAGAACACTCCACCCCAAAGATAAAGAATATACATTCTTCTCATCACCCCATGGAACATTCTCCAAAATTGATCATATCCTGGGACACAAAACAAATATCAACAGAATCAAAAGAATTGAAATTTTACCTTGTATCTTTTCAGACCATAAGGCACTAAAGGTGGAACTCAACTCTAACAAAAATGCTCGACCCACCCAAAGGCATGGAAATTAAACAATCTTCTGTTGAATAACAGATGGGTGCAGGAAGAAATAAAACAGGAAATCATTAACTTCCTTGAGCATAACAACAATGAAGACACAAGCTACCAAAACCTGTGGGATACTGCAAAAGCAGTTTTGAGGGGAAAATTCATCGCTTTAGATGCCTACATTCGAAAAACAGAAAGAGAGCACATCAACAATCTCACAAGAGATCTTATGGAATTGGAAAAAGAAGAACAATCTAAGCCTAAACTCAGTAGAAGAAAAGAAATATCCAAAATCAAATCAGAGATCAATGAAATTGAAAACAAAAGAATCATTCAGAAAATTAATGAAACAAGGAGTTGGTTTTTTGAAAAAATAAATAAAATAGATAAACCATTGGCCAGACTAACTAGAAATAGAAAAGTAAAATCTCTAGTAACCTCAATCAGAAACGATAAAGGGGAAACAACTGATCCCACAGAGATACAAGAGATCATCTCTGAATACTACCAGAAACTCTATGCCCAGAAATTTGACAATGTGAAGGAAATGGATCAATATTTGGAATCACACCCTCTCCCTAGACTTAGCCAGGAAGAAATAGAGCTCCTGAACAGACCAATTTCAAGTACTGAGATCAAAGAAACAATAAAAAAGCTTCCAACTAAAAAATGCCCTGGTCCAGATGGCTTCACTCCAGAATTCTATCAAACCTTCAAGGAAGAGCTTATTCCTGTACTGCAGAAATTATTCCAAAAAACTGAGGAAGAAGGAATCTTCCCCAACACATTCTATGAAGCAAACATCACCCTGATACCAAAACCAGGAAAAGACCCAAACAAAAAGGAGAATTTCAGACCAATCTCACTCATGAATATAGACGGAAAAATTCTCAACAAAATCCTAGCCAATAGATTACAGCTTATCATCAAAAAAGTCATTCATCATGATCAAGTAGGCTTCATCCCAGGGATGCAAGGCTGGTTTAACATACGCAAGTCCATAAACGTTATCCACCATATTAACAGAGGCAAAAATAAAGATCACATGATCCTCTCAATAGATGCAGAAAAAGCATTTGATAAAATCCAGCATCCTTTTCTAATTAGAACACTGAAGAGTATAGGCATTAGGTGGCACATTTCTAAAACTGATTGAAGCTATCTATGACAAACCCACAGCCAATATTTTACTGAATGGAGTAAAACTGAAAGCTTTTCCTCTTAGAACTGGAACCAGACAAGGTTGTCCTCTGTCACCTTTACTATTCAACATAGTGCTGGAAGTTCTAGCCAATACAATTAGGCAAGACAAGGAAATAAAGGGAATCCAAATGGGAGCAGAGGAGGTCAAACTCTCCCTCTTTGCTGACGACATGATCTTATACTTAGAGAACCCCAAAGACTCAACCACAAGACTCCTAGAAGTCATCAAAAAATACAGTAATGTTTCAGGATATAAAATCAATGTCCACAAGTCAGTAGCCTTTGTATATACCAATAACAGTCAAGATGAGAAGCTAATTAAGGACACAACTCCCTTCACCATAGTTTCAAAGAAAATGAAATACCTAGGAATATACCTAACGAAGGAGGTGAAGGACCTCTATAAAGAAAACTATGAAATCCTCAGAAAGGAAATAGCAGAGGATATTAACAAATGGAAGAACATACCATGCTCATGGATGGGAAGAATCAACATTGTTAAAATGTCTATACTTCCCAAAGCAATCTACCTATTCAATGCCATTCCTATCAAAGTACCTACATCGTACTTTCAAGATTTGGAAAAAATGATTCTGCGTTTTGTATGGAACCGGAAAATACCCCGTATAGCTAAGGCAGTTCTTAGTAAGAAAAATAAAGCTGGGGGCATCAGCATACCAGATTTTAGTCTGTACTACAAAGCCATAGTGCTCAAGACAACATGGTACTGGCACAAAAACAGAGACATAGACACTTGGAATCGAATTGAACACCAAGAAATGAAACTAACATCTTACAACCACCTAATCTTCGATAAACCAAACAAGAACTTACCTTGGGGGAAAGACTTCCTATTCAATAAATGGTGTTGGGAGAACTGGATGTCTACATGTAAAAGACTGAAACTGGACCCACGCCTTTCCCCACTCACAAAAATTGATTCAAGATGGATAAAGGACTTAAATTTAAGGCATGCAATAATAAAAATCCTCAAAGAAAGCATAGGCAAAACACTGGAAGATATTGGCCTGGGGGAAGACTTCATGAAGAAGACTGCCATGGCAATGGCAACAACAAAAAAAATAAACAAATGGGACTTCATTAAACTGAAAAGCTTCTGTACAGCTAAGGAGACAATAACCAAAGCAAAGAGACAACCCACACAATGGGAAAGGATATTTGCATATTTTCTATCAGACAAAAGCTTGATAACCAGGATCTATAGAGAACTCAAATTAATCCACATGAAAAAAGTCAACAATCCCTTATATCAATGGGCAAGAGACATGAATAGAACTTTCTCTAAAGACGACAGACGAATGGCTAACAAACACATGAAAAAATGTTCATCATCTCTATGTATTAGAGAAATGCAAATCAAAACAACCCTGAGATATCATCTAACCCCAGTGAGAATGGCCCACATCACAAAATCTCAAAACTGCAGATGCTGGCATGGATGTGGAGAGAAGGGAACACTTTTACACTGCTGGTGGGACTGCAAACTAGTACAACCTTTCTGGAAGGAAGTATGGAGAAACCTCAAAGCACTCAAGCTAGACCTCCCATTTGATCCTGCAATCCCATTACTGGGCATCTACCCAGAAGGAAAGAAATCCTTTTATCATAAGGACACTTGTACTAGACTGTTTATTGCAGCTCAATTTACAATCGCCAAAATGTGGAAACAGCCTAAATGCCCACCAACCCAGGAATGGATTAACAAGCTGTGGTATATGTATACCATGGAATACTATTCAGCCATTAAAAAAAAATGGAGACTTTACATTCTTCGTATTAACCTGGATGGAAGTGGAAGACATTATTCTTAGTAAAGCATCACAAGAATGGAGAAGCATGAATCCTATGTACTCAATCTTGATATGAGGACAATTAATGACAATTAAGGTTATGGGGGGGAAGCAGAAAGAGGGATGGAGGGAAGGGGGTGGGGCCTTAGTGTGTGTCACACTTTATGGGGGCAAGACACGATTGCAAGAGGGACTTTACCTAACAATTGTAATCAGTGTAACTGGCTTATTGTACCCTCAATGAATCCCCAACAATAAAAAAAAAATAATAATCTCAGGCAAAAAAAAAAAAATACAAACAGAGAAATATCCAAATTCTCTGTAAGTTGTAGGTCAAAGCTCCCCATATGCGGTGCCCACCTCATTCATAACATAAGGATGGGCTGCCATTAGAGGGTGCTCTTCCAGTCACCAGAGGTATTCAAACCAAGGCTGCTTGTACCATTATTGGGGATATTGAAGTTCCCCTTGACCTTGATGCCTCAAACAGGGATTATCAGTGGTGACCATATAAATTCCCTTCTAACCTTGAATGGGCAGTAGGGGCATGCAACCTCAGAGAGATGGCTGCGTTAATTGAAGGACTGAAGGATTTGCATCCAGGCTGTGTGCCCAGCAGCTTCACAGATGAATAAGTTATGTAACCCCCAGCTTTGGTTTCCTCATCTCTAAGATAGAGATTCTACTTCACAGCTGAACTCTCCAGTGATGTGTGCAAAGCTCTGAACAGAGACTGACACACAGCAAATTCTCTTCCAGAAATCTGCCAAAGTTCTAGGGCCCAGTCAAACTGGTCTATATTCTGTCACCAAATGCCCCACGATCACTGGGCCATCTGGTTTCCTACTGTAAATAACAAAAACTCCTTCCTGTCTCCTTGGGGTACATCTTCTAGCTTCTTCCAAAGACCCCATTGGTGTGGCAATAAATGTGTCCTCTGGAGCCAGCTGCAAGGATTTGGATCCTGGCACCTCCATGTGTTGAGTCACATGCTCTTGGCAAAGTTATTCAAACTCTGCCTCAAGTACCTGACTCTTAAAATGGTGAACACTTCTCAAGATAAATCTGTTCTTCACAAGAAAGAGTTTCTTATAAGTTTAAAATAGTTAAAGAGAATTCTATGCAAATATATGTATACATGCAAATGAATTGGGGCTTATTTCTCTGGACAGGCATCTGTTGAAAAAAAAAAGACTGTCTTAAACTGCATCCATATTTTCCACCCCTCCTGTCAATGTGTTCTACAGTGGAACCCCATATTGTCTGCCAAAGGGACTCCATCAAGCATGAAGGCTTTATTTATCTCTGAAAGCATTGACTTTCATCTATAGTCACTGTGGAAACACCCTTGCTTCTTCTGCTCTGCATTAGGCTTGTTTCTCTAAGAGGAAAGTAGCCAGAAAAATAACATTATAATATTCATTCATTTATTAGAACATATTGGCCAAGCAATGAATTGAGACACAATTGACCTCATCAGTGAACACATGTCTTATTCCCCCTTAACCCTACAGAAAGTGATAGCACATTTATTCAACCACAAATCCCAAATGAGTACCTATTTAGAAGAGAGACAGGATACTGTCTGTTAAATCCCAGAGTTATGGGATTTAAATTACAGCTCTGCCATTGCTGGGAGTTGATCCTTGGCAGGTTCCTTCAACTCAAAGGTCTTCGATTTTTCCAGCTATAAAATTGGAACAGTCATAGTAACCTACCTTATAGGCTTGTTGTAAGAAATAAATTAATGTATCTGTAACAGTTAAATAAATGGTTCTCAGCACATAGTAAGTGCTCAATAAGTGCTTGCCATTATGATTACTATGAGCCAGATACTGAAGATATGTGATTTGCTATAAATTTGTCTTCAAGGAATTTACAGTCTTGTGGAACAGCTTACAATCTACAATTATATTCAGCTAAAATGGCAAAGATGCCACCTACATAATTTTCTTTCAGTATAAGAATGTTCCCCACCCCAAGAATTATTCTTCTTCCCTTTCTTGTTTATTGATGCCTAAAATTTCTCCATCACACTGGCAGCATTACATAGTAATAAAGACCTGTATTTCTGAAATCAGACAGATGTGAGTTTGAATCCTGCTCAGCTCTTCTGCACTGTGAGAATGCGGGCTGGTTATATGAACCTTGTGAGCCTGTTACTATATGTAAAAAGATAAAGATAATAATTATACCTCTAAGTGGTCATGACAATAAATTGGTCTACATGTATTTTTAAATGCCTTTATACAGAATGTGCTACATAAATACTCATTCCTGTTCTCTCCTGAAGCCCCAGCACTTGGCCCCACTCCCTTGGGTCAAGTGGACTGGTGTCCATTAAAATGCACATCTCATGGAGATATCAAATACTTTACTGACATACAGATGTTGAAGAAACTTGCCATAACTAAACCAGATCTCTAGTATATTCTCAGTCCCATCCTCCATAATGATCAGCAGAATGGTCCATGGCCAAAGTAAACTCACCCAGAAGTTCTGAACAAAATCTAACTTCCACAGTAGGGAAAGGACTAAAAATATACAATAGACATTTGAAAAACATGATACCCAAAACACTATCAAGCTTATCAATTCTCTCAATTAATGTGAATGGCTTACACATGGCATAGGTTGGCTAACTGGATTACATAAACTCAGACCAGATATCTGTTGCATACAAGAGTCTCACCTTACCTTAAAGAATAAAAATGGACTCAAGGTGAAGGGATGGACATGTATAATTCAGGCAAATGGAAATCAGAAAAAAAGCAGGTGTTGCAATTTTATTCGCAGATACAACAGGCTTTAAACCAACAAAGGTAAAGAAAGATAAAGAGGGTCACTTCGTATTTGTCAAGGGAAATACTGAACATGAAGAGATTTCAATTAACATTTATGCACCCAACTAGAATGCTCCTCAATTTATAAAGGAGACCCTAATAGACATGAACAATTGATATCTTCCTGCACCATAACAGTCAGAGATTTTAACACCCCTTTGGCAGTGTTGGATAGATCCTCCAAGAATAAACTAAACAAGGAAATATTGGACTTAAACTTGACCCTACAACAAATGGACATAACAGACATCTACAGAACATTTCATCCTAACAAAACTGAATACACATTCTTCTCATTACCCCATGGAACATCCTCCAGAATTGATCACATCTTAGGTCACAAGTCTAATCTCAGCAAATTTAAAAGAATAGAAATTATTCCGGGCGGCGCCTGTGGCTCAAGGAGTAGGGTGCCGGTCCCATATGCCGGAGGTGGTGGGTTCAAACCCAGTCCCGGCCAAAAAAAAAAAAAAGAAATTATTCCTTGTATTTCCTTGAACCACTACTGAATCAAAGTTGAACTCAACAACAACAGGAATCTTCATACTCATACAAAGACATGGAAACTAAATAACCTTATGCTGAATGATAGCTAGGTCATAGATGAGATTAAAAAGGAAATTACCAAGTTTTTGGAACAAAACAACAATGAAGACACGAATTATCAGAACCTGTGGGATACTGCAAAGGCAGTCCTAAGAGGGAAACTTATAGCATTGCAAGCCTTCCTCAAGAGAACGGAAAGAGAGAAAGTCAACAACTTAATGTGACATCTCAAGCAACTAGAAAAGAAAGAATGTTCCAACCCCAAACCCAGCAGAAGAAAAGAAATAACCAAAATTAGAGAAGAATTAAATGAAATTGAAAACAAAAGAATCATTCAAAAGATGAATGAATCAAAAAGTTGGCTTTTTAAAAAGATTAACAAAATTGATAAACCTTTGGCTAACCTAACCAGAAACAGAAAAGCAAAATCCCTAGTACCATCAATCAGAAATGATAAAGGCGAAATAACAACAGACACCTCAGAAATTCAAAAAATCCTTAATGAATACTATAAAAACTCTATCCTCAGAGATGTGAAATCTGGAGGAAATAGACCAATATCTGGAAACAGGCCACCTTCCTAGACTCAGCCAGAAAGAATTGGAAATGTTGAATAGACCTATATCAAGTACCGAAATAGCATCAACTATATAAAATCTCCCAAAAAAGAAAAGTCGGGGACCAGAGAGCTTCACATCAGAATTCTACCAAACCTTTAAAGAGGAACTAGTTCCTATGTTACATAACCTTTTCCAAAACTAGAAAAAGAAGGAATACTCCCCAACACATTTTATGAAGCAAATATCACCCTGATCCCCAAACCAGGAAAAGACCCAACAAGGAAAAAAAATTGTAGACTAATATCTTTAATGAATATAGAAGCAAAAATATTCAATAAGATCCTAGCAAACAGAATCCAGCAACACATCAAACAAATCACACACCAGGACCAAGCTGGTTTTATTCCAGGGTTATAAGGTTAGTTCAACATACGCAAATCTATAAATATAATACATCACATAAACAAAACAAAAAATAAAGACCATAGGATTCTCTCAATCGATGCAGAAAAAGCTTTTGATAATATCCAGCACCCTTTCATGATTAAAACACTTAAGAAAATAGGTAAAGAAGGGACATTTCTTAAACTGATAGAGGCCATCTACAGCAAACCCTCAGCCAATATTATATTGAATGGAGTAAAATTGAAAACATTTCCACTCAGATCAGGAACCAGGCAAGGTTGCCCATTGTCTCCACTGCTATTTAACATTGTAATGGAAGTCTTAGCCATCACAATCAGGTAAGAGAAGGTGATCAAGTGTATCCAAATAGGGTCAGAGGAAATCAAGCTTTCACTCTTCGCAGATGATATGATTTTATAACTAGAAAGCCTCAGGGACTCAACTCAAAACTCTTAGAAGTGATCAAGGAATACAGTAGCATCTCAGGATACAAAATCAATACTCACAAATCAGTGGCTTTTATATATACCAATAATAGTCAAGCTGAAAAAATAGTCAAGGACTCTATTCCTTTTACAGTAGTGCCAAAGAAGATGAAATATTTGGGAATTTACCTAACAAAGAACATTAAAGATCTCTATAAAGAGAACTATGAAACTCTGAGAAAAGAAATAGCTGAAGATGTTAACAAATGGAAAAACATACCATGCTCATGGCTAGGAAGAACCAACATTGTTAAAATGTCCATACTACCCAAAGCAATGTACAAATTTAATGCAATCCCTATTAAAGCACCACTGTCATACTTTAAATATATAGAAAAAATAGTGCTTCATTTTATATGGAATCAGAAAAAAACTCAAATAACCAAGCCATTACTCAGAAATAAAAACAAATCAGGAGGAATCATGCCACCAGAATTCAGACTACACTATAAATTTATAGTGCTCAGAATACCATGGTACTGGTCCAAAAATAGAGAGGTAGATGTATGGAACAAAATAGAGAACTAACAGATGAACCCAGACACGTATCATCATTTGATCTTTGATAAGCCTATCAAAAATATAAATTGGGGGAAAGATTCCCTATTTAACTAATGGTGCTAGGTGAATTGGCTACAGACTTGTAGAAGACCACAACTGGACCCACACCTTTTGCCATTAACAAAAATTGACTTTCACCAGATAAAAGATTTAAACTTAAGACATGAAACTAGAAAGATACTTGGAGGGAATACAGGGGAAACACTTGAAGAAATTGAGAATACTTTATGAGGAGGACCACCACCACCACCCCCGCCCTGGGCAATTGAAGCAACATCAAAAATGCATTACTGGGATCTGATCAAACTAAAAAGCTTCTGCACAGCCAAGAGCACAGTAAGTAAAGCAAGCAGACAGCCCTCAGAATGGGAGAAGATATTTGCAGGTCATGTTTCTAACAAAGGTTTAATAACCAGAATCCACAGAGAACTCAAACTTATTAACAAGAAAAGAACAAGTAATCCCATTTCATTGTGGGCAAGAGACTTGAACAAAGCTTCTCTGAAGAAGACAGGCACATAGCCTACAGACACATGAAAAAAATGCTCATCATCTTTAATCATCAGAGAAATGCAAATCAAAACCAGTTTAAGATATCATCTAACTCCTGTAAGAGTAGCCCAAAATCCCCAAATTACAGATGTCGGCATAGATGTGGAGAAAAGGGAACACTTTTACACTGCTGGTGGTAATGCAAGCTAGTACGTTCCTTTTGGAAAGAACTTTGGAGAACACTCAAGGATCTAAAAGTAGACTTGCCATTTGATCCTACAATTCCTCTACTAGGAATATCAAAAATACCAGAATACCAAAAATCACTTTACAACAAAGCTATTTGTACCAGAATGTTTATTGCAGCCCAATTCATAATTGTCAAGTCATGGAAGAAGCCCAAGTGTCCATTGACCCATGAATGGATTAATAAATTGTGGTATATGTACACCATGGAATATCATGCAGCCTTAAAAAAGATGGAGACTTTAGCCGGGCGTTGTGGTGGGTGCCTGTAGTCCCAGCTACTCGGGAGGCTGAGGCAGGAGAATCGCCTAAGCCCAGGAGTTAGAGGTTACTGTGAGCTGTGTGATGCCATGGAACTCTACCGAGGGCAATAAAGTGAAACTCTGTCTTTACAAAAAAAAAAAGATGGAGACTTTACCTCTTTTATGTTTACATGGATGGAGCTGGAACATATTCTTCTTAGTAAAGTATCTCAAGAATGGGGAAAAAAGTATCCAATGTACCCAGTACTATTATGAAACCAATATATAATCACCCACACTTCCATATGAAAGATGAAACAGAAGTATAGCCCAGGATAAAGGAGGGAAGAGGAGGGGGAGGAGGGGGAGGGGGGAGGTTGGATGGAGGGAAGGTAATTGGTGGGACCACACCTATGGTGCATTTTGCAAGGATACATGTCAAACCTATTAAATGTAGAGTATAAATGTCTTAACACAATAATTAAGTAAGTGAGGTGAAGGCTATGATAGCCAGTTTGATGTAAGCATTCCTAATTGTATATAAAATCAGCACATCATACCCTATAAATGCATTAATATATACAGCTATGATTTAATAAAAACAAAAATAAAAAGTAAAAAAATAAAATAAAATGCCCATCTCCCTGGGGGTATTTATCCCTCAGTTGGAAAGACGTGTTGAGTCGGGGAGGGAGAGAGGCATGGGGGAGGGGGCCAGGCACAGAGGAAGGAACAGAAAGAGCCTCCCTGTGAAACAGATAATGAAATAAAACCTAAATCCACTTGTGGGCAAATGCTGGCCCTATTTTTAACTGACAAGCGAGTCATCCAACATCTGTGATTTGAAATAGCGGAGTGTCAAGGCTGAATCTATGACCAGGCTCATATCACCTGTACTATCATTTACTTCCTAAAGTCCAGACTGCTTAAATTAAGTGCCTCCAGGTCATTTTCCCACACACCAACTGTTATTAAAATTAGGAACTAAGGTGCCTGTGGCATTTGCACAAGCTTCAAGTTAGAAGGAGAAAAGGTACTTCACTTTGGTCTCTGCCTTGACTACTCAAGGGAATCTTTCCTAATCTCCTTAATATCCTCCCTGATCCTCCTCCCTCCTTCACTTTCTTCCTACTTTCTTCCTGAGAACTAACCAGCTGAGGGGTGGAGCAGTCCCATTCATCCTGTTCCTTCCTTGTCCTTCACCTCGCTGTCATCTGGCACTGAACGTCACTACACTCTGGATCCCTAGAGTTTCCTCTCATTTCTAAGGTGACAGTCTCTGAGGCACTGTCTGGCCTGGTGCACCATGTGGAATGTTGGAGACAAATGAATCCAACCTGCTCCAATCTCTCCTCCTCTTCCCCATGATGAAAACCTGTGCTCAAAGAAGAGAACTGGACTTATCCTCCCTAATCTCACTTCCCATGGTAGGCACCAGCTGGGAAGTGGACGCATGGTTCCAAGTTTCCCTCCTGCCTGACATTTGGACCCATTGGAGACAGATGGCAGTCCTTGGTCACTGAAATACCCACAGGTTTGGTTTTTAATATTTCTATCCCATCCACTACAGGGAAGACTTGAATCAGATTACATGGTTATCAAAAAAAGAAGAACCAAAACCCATAGGTAGGGATAAACCAGGATATGGTTCTGCCACCTAAAATTGGAAGGGATGGCTATCACCAAGCACCGGCCGGCACCAAGCACCTGCCAGCACCAGGACAAGAGTGAAAGAGAGGCACTGAGGGCACAAAATTTAAGGCTGACCCTGCCTTGCATAGCCCCCAGAGTAAGGGTCTCCTTGAAATTCTGCACCACGGGCTTTCCTCCTGCCTTATCCTAGTCTCAGCCTGGGCACTGGCAACGAGTCTACTACGAAGTTCAGCTCTGAAATTGGCTCTGCATTTCCTGCAGCCCCTGGCAAGAGAGAAACACATGGGGTTATGATTATGTGAACTGGAAAAACCTATAAAGACAATTCAGAGATCAACTTTATCCTAAAATTAAATTCAAGCAGAATTTTTGTGCCAGTGGCTTTGAATAAAGACTGGAGAACACAGTGAATTATATCTTCAATTATAGTTTACAAAGAACGGAGTTACTCCTTCCAAAAGGGCACTCTTGATTTAGCTTTCTACCAAGGCAGAAAGCATAACACAGACTCTTAGGTCAATAAAAACATTTTCACAAGGCCCTCAGATATCGCAGGATTTAGCGATATGTAATTTTGATTCCCCGTGTTAATTTAAGGTAAACTTGGAAAAAAAAAATGAAGTGTTTGTTTGGGGGGGGGGTAATTTGCCAACAGGCACACCTCTGCTATGTTTTGTTCTGAGGCTCTAAATTAACACAAAGACCAACCTGGATAATCTAAATCAGGGGTTGGCAAATTTTCTTCTGTAAAAGGACAAATCATAAATATTTCAGGCTTTGTGAGCCACACAACCTCTGTGGCCAGCACTCAACTTGGCCATCACAGTGGGAAAAGTAGCCTCACATGATACATAAATGAGCTTGGCCGCACCCAATAAAACTTTATTTCCAAAAAATAGATGACAGACCAGATACAGCCTGCAGGCCACAGTTTTTCAACGTCTAGTCTAGTTAACATTTTGGAGGGAGGGAGGAATGTTTTATTTAAAAACAGGTATTTCTACCTTTAGCGAGGTAGATTCCTGTAATGAGCAACAATTGGTCATTCCTTCTGTTCCCCGTAATACTCACTTTCATTCCTAATACCATGCTATTTTTATTGTTCTAGCCTAATTCAGACACGTATAAATTATTTCTATTCCAATAGAGGATGAACTCCTTGAGGTCAGGGTCTCTGCCCTTTATCTTCACATACAATCCGTAGTGCCTAGGAGCAAAGCCAGGAACTCTGTACTTGCTTAAAATGCATTTTCCCTGGCTGAATGAGGGTGATTCACATCTTTGGTTTTGACATTCAAGGACTGGAGATCTGTTTAACTTGGGAAGAGAAAAGAGTCTCATTCACAGGATGGATTGTCACCCACTCCCTTACATGCATCATGCTTCTAATCTAACTAGTCTTGAATAAAATTGTGCTAAAGGCAGAAACTAATTTGTTCCAACCACAAATAAGTGATTCCAAAGTCCTTGGCTCATGTGCTTATTTCAACATGTGTTTCCTATGAATAAAGGAGCGATGGCTTCTGTCTTCTTACTTGGGTTCACAGTTCCAATGTCCAGAGTATAGCAGCATTCACTAAATATGTGCTGAAGGAATGAGGAAATGAATCAAGTTGGGCTTAGTTCATGAGCCCTTGGTTGTGTTAAAGGCCTTTGCCAACTGGTTCAGGTGGCTACAATATTTTTCTGGGCAAAATCTTGTGCTGGTGATTTTGGGCAAACCCACATGTAGCACTACCTAGGGAAATAATTTATCTTCAATCTCAACCCCAATTTGTCCCTAAGAATAAGGAGGTCACCAATCTGAGTAGGCATGGCAGGCTTCACTGACCTACCAATTCTGTTCCCCTCACCCATTTCCGCATAGGACTCGTGAATGACAGGGAATGGGAAACTGGAATTGCTACCTTTTTACAGAACAGTACAGAAGGCACAAAACCATCCACTTAATGGTCATATGTCAGCAATGTCAGGGAAGTCCTCACAGCATATCACTTCACTGATGAAGGGGATCACACCTAATCACCTAGTGATGCTCGATCTCTACGCAACAGCTCATTCTCAACAGGAACCATCCCATAGATAAGAAAAACTCCAGCAAGTTGGTCTCGGACCAACGCCTGCCAAGATATGATTTATGGGAAAATAAATAAAGCAAGTCTACCACTTTATCATTAGCAGTGAGTGGCTTCTTCCTTCCTGCCACAGACGATCTGAGGATGTAAATGAACACCACACTCACCCTGTTGCTTCTGCTGTTTCTCTTCACCGACTGCCCAAGGTGGAGGCTTGCAAATAAAATCAAACCACCATCATTCGGGACTGATTACCTAACAAGAATATGAAATAGGCCAGCCTTGTCTTTTTCTTCCATCAAATGTCTTCCTTGTAGCCATTTCACCAATGACATCAGGAGACAACAGAGGAAATAAATGGGCATACATTTCAAACCCAGTAAGCCAAAGGGGAGAATGCAGAGAACTGAAATCAGTCAGTCAGCAGTGAGTCACCCCAACCCTGTCACACAGGAAAACTCTTTTCTGAAAGCTAGATCCAGAAACACTATAAGCTGTGGTCCTTACTTTAAAGAAGCACAAACAATAACAAAAAATCAAAGCAAAAATGAAAAACAGAAAATACGTAACCATTCAATGAAACCAACAATGAGTATTTTTTGGGGGGGGGGCCTGGAATTTTTTTTATTGTGATTTAAATGATATTAATACAGTGTAACTTCACCAGCTTCATTCTGTTTATTCCTTTGATGGTATTTTTTCATTATTTTACTTATAATCCTTCTATAAATTCATTTTTAGATATGACTCTTATAAATAGAATATTAGTTGATATTTTAATAAATACAGGTCATTAATGAGTGCTGAGAGCATAGTCCACAAGGCAGAAGTTCAGAGATAATGCAAAAACTCACATGGGTTGATAATTTAAACTTCCTTTCATGATGATTCTTATAACTGCTGAGAGAGAAAAAGAAGGCAATAAAAAAACAACAAAGAACCAAAGGTTTCTGGAGGCTACGGAAAGAACATATGACCCTTTAAAGAATTAACTAGGTTCCAGTTTCAGGAGTATTTCAACACAATGTGTTACCTTAGACAAGTTCTGTTCCCTCTCTGAGATCAAGCTTCTCGTCAGAATGGAGGGAGGGAAGGATTGGGAGTGTCAGTAGTAGACCCTTTCAGGTCAAGTTTCTATACTCATGTGACTCTCTGCTTCTGGAGGTCAACAAAGAAATATCTACAGTGCATCTTAGAATGGGTACAGGCAAAACTTACTAAATGCAGAATACAAATGCCTACATAGAGTAACTAAGAAAATGCCATGAAGGCTATGTTGAACAGTTTGATGAGAATATTTCAGATTGTATATGAAACTTGCACATTGTACCCCTTGATTGCACTAATGCACACAGCTATGATTTAACAATAAAAATAAATAAATTTAAAAAATAAAAATAGCCCGGGTAAGAAAAATACTTGTTCTCATAAATCTATGGTTTCTATAGCTACCCGACAACTCTGAGCTAGTGTCCAGGCACCGTGACTCACTCCTGGAACTTCCTTCTACCTGTTGCAAACCTGGCCTCCCAGCTGGACCGATGCAGTGGGATGCTGGAGCACCAGGCTTATTAAGATGCCTAATTTCTGAATGATCCCACTCACACCAGGAGGACAGCATTTGGAGAAGATGTTACATCTCAGTGGACTTACCTTGTGGGATGATTTCCTTTGATAAATGCTAATCGCCACTCATTAATTAAGAAAGATGTTATACTAGGCAGGAAAATCATTGAGTCGGCGAATCTTGCAATTTTCTCCAGCACATTTCCTGAGCTAAAAGCTTGATTCGATGCACTATTTTTGGTGTGTGTGTAGACTAGAGGGCAATACAGGAAGGGAATAAGCCTACACCACAGCTTGTCACTCAGAGTCATCACGGGTTGGGCACAGAAAAGGACTCACACTTTCCCATTTTAAAAGGGTTCAGATGTCCATGGTTGGGAATCAGGGGACTACTCTGATTAAGGGTAGAGACTTTAAGACAGGCCCGGACTAATTTATTTTTGTCTATGTCCAGGACAGATGGTTCAAGACTGTCTTTTTTTTTTTTGCAGTTTTCGGCTGGAGCCAGGTTCGAACCCACCACCCTACTCCTTGAGCCACAGGTGCCACCCTAAGACTGTCCTTTTCACCTTGTCATCTCTACATTTAGGATATGAAAGGCACATGGGAGGTGCTCAATAAATGCGTTGACTAAATTTTAACCTTGGTTCTACCACATGTAAAGCTGTGATCTGTAATATTTTCTCTTAGTAACTGCTTAGAGACTCTGTGACCACAGAGTCATTTTCCCATGATCTCTGTGTGTGTGTGTTTTGTTGCTGTAATATTATTTTGTAAAGTGGGATGTCTCAGCAGCACCTGAGAAAAGGATTTCATGATGAACAGCTTATTTGGCAGGTAATCTCAGGAAACTGCAGTAAGGGACTGAGGTAATGAGAAAGGGGTGGGAAAGCATCTATAAAGAGTTCATTATCAAGCAAGTTTCACTGTGGGCAATAAAGAGAAATGCCAGTGGGGGTCATCCCCTAGTGTCTGCACATAGCTCCCTGGGTACATGGCAGGGCTTTCCCGTGGAGGGGGAGAGAGCTGGGGTATTGGACCATCTCCTCCAGTTGACCATTGATTCGGGGCTGTGAACTCCCTGGCACTTATGACCTGTGGGCAGGCCCACAAGCAAGTTGCAGTGACTGGAGAAAGCCCTCAGGTAAAGGCAAGGGGATCTGGGGTCACCCACAGGGCCTTTCTCCTCATAGGTTATCTTGAGGCTTAAAGGAAAGCATGTGTGGGAGGACTTAGGGCCTCTACACTGAGCCTCCCTTTTTTCAGGGCTTCCCGCTATTAGAAGAGAACATGGGGTGGGGGAAGATCCTGCCTGATGCCCTGGAGAGCAGGTGTCAGGTAGAACACAGTTGTCCTTGGAAACTGGCAATGCACACTAGCATATTAAAGGCTCTGAGAATTCTTACAGTTAAGAAACTCTTTAATTAAATGAGGATCTCCCAAACTTACTGGGCAGCACAGAGCTCTCTTTACAAGCAATGCTTACCAACTTTCAGGAAAAAAAGAGCCAATACTGGTGAATTTTACCCAGAAAAACCTTCCATCATCTCCAGCTCACCCCCAAAATTCTGTGGACACATGTCTCCTTAATCTCTGATTTCACATCCTTTTCCAATGCACCCAAACCCACTCTGATGATTCTTTTGCTCTTTCATTTCTCAAGGTCATACTGGTTTCGACTTGTCATTTGAAATTTCTCATTGGGATCCATCCATATGTGCGCCTCAACTCTCCAAAGAAAGGAAGGTATTGCAACCCACCTCTAGTTGGTTAGCAGCTACCGAGTCCTGCTTCTTCAGGAGGCAGCCTTACCTAACAAGCAGAGGTCTACGGTCCCATCTCTGTCGCTTACTAGCTTTTCCAGCATCATTTTTAAAAATGAGAAGATGACTCTAGTTCATGGGTCACTACAAAGATTGAGTGGGAGACAGCACAAGGCTGCCAGTGCAGTGCAACCCACCACAGAGTCTCCATGAGTGCAACCCACCTTTCAACTCTCTTCCTTTCACCAACCCACTAAGCCCCAATTCAAATTCTTACTGACTTAGAAAATTGTCATGGGAAAAGAAAATGGAATGACGAATGAGCAGGAATATTGTCAGAATAATTCAGGCTGCTTAGCGAGTATCTGCATCTGTACAGTTAGCTGTCTAGGTAGGTAGACTTGTACAGTCAGTATCCATTTATGCAGAGAGACACAGATGTAAATGTACACACAGACAGACATGGAGACAGTTCATTCAGCTGATGTTTGCTGGGTGCCGAGCCTGGTGCTATGCTGGAAGACAGCACTGAATAAGACAAGTGTGATCCCAGACCACCAGGATATAGTGGGGCAGAGAAACTGTACAACTAAGAAAACCAGTAAATAATCACAAATTGCTACAAGTGGTCCCAAAGCAGAGAGACTCCAGTGGAGGGCACTTTGGACTGTGTGGTCAGACAAGGCCTTTCTAATGAGGTACAGATCAGCTGAGACGTGAAGGTTGAGAATGCTGCTCTCCAGGGAAGGGTGGACAGGCACCGTCCAGCAGAGAGAGAGCACGGGTAGGAGGAGGCAGGAGCTGCCATGGCAGGCCTGTGGGCCACAAGGAAGGCTGGGTTTTGGACTAAGAGGGAAAAATTGAAACAGGTGAAGGACATGGTTATGGCTAAAAAAAGAGTTGACTTTTTTTTTTTTTTAGAGATAGAGTCTCACTTTATCACCCTGGGTAGAGTGCCATGACATCACAGCTCACAGAAACCTCCAACTCCTGGGTTTAGGCGATTCTCTTGCCTCAGCCTCCCAAGTAGCTGGGACTACAGGTGCCTGCCACAACGCCCAGCTACTTTTTTTGTTGCAGTTTGGCTGGGGCTGGGTTTGAACCCACCACCATCGGTATATGGGGCCGGCACCCTGCTCACTGAGCCACAGGCACCGCCCAAGAGTTGACATTTTTGAAGATCCTTGCAAACAACTAGAGAAAGGAGATGAGTGTGACATCCTCGGCCCATTCTTCCCTGCCTGTGACCCATCTCCAAAAAGCATGATTCTGTAATAAAGACAAACGCAGTGGATCAGAGTCCTTTCCAATCATGTTTAAATAGTTCATGTAATTTCCAGGACACCTTCAGTGAGGTGGCTGTGGTTGTCCCCATTTTACAGAAGCATCAAATTGAGGCACAGAGACATTGAATAGCCTGCCCGTGTTCACCTAGCAAGCAGCTGAGGGAACAGGGGTTCAAAGCCAGGCACTAGGGCTCCAAAAGCCATCTGCCCGCCTGCCCCATTCCGCCTCCCTGGAATCCCGAGTCACTGCTCATGCTGCTCTGCTCTGCTCCTCCCAAGTGTTCATCCTTCATGACTCTGAACCCCAACCCAAGCATCTTCCTTCCCAGCCTGGTGGAGGCAGTGTCTCCGTCATTATGATCTGAACTAAAACAGCAAGAAGATGCTATGTAAAAAGCAGACTTGGGTGAGTGATGAACACTTTAACATACTCAACTAAGACTAAATAAAAATTGAACTATAGCCCTAGAAGAGTATGTTATAAAACCTTGACAATGTGAAAACAATCATGTAACCAATAAGCGAGGGCAAAAGATGTGGAAGGAAATATACATGTGGTACTTTTTTCTCCTTCCTCAACAGAAAGTTCTTCTGTATTACATCAAATTAAAAAATAGAGTTAAACAAGGAGGAGCAAGATGGCGGCCAATTAACAGCTTCCTTGCAACTGGGCACGGTGAGTCTGGAGAGAGAAGACTCCAGGCATCTCTGGCTGGTGGGATCTGCCCAGAAACATCCCTTTGGGGACACAGGGAGTCAGTGTGAGACTTCTAGACCCCATAAGGAGGACAAAAGAAGTGCAGAACTGGCAAGTGGTTGCGTGTGTTCATTCAGTCTAATCTTGCCAGCAGCTGTAAGTACAGCAGCAGTGAGATTGCAAACTGGAAAGGCCTTACCTGTGAGCTGTTTTGGTTTTTTTTGGACTTGGCACTCAGTTGAACTACCTTGGGAGAACTTGGGCAAGAGTGCAGAGGACGTTAAGTGTTGTCTAGGGCCCCAGACTGAGCTGCTGAGCCAGACGGAGCTAATAGTGTTCGGCTATGGGCCGTGCGGAGCCATTGTGGGAGAAGTGTCCAGGCAAGCACCGCCCTCAGGGTCGCAAAGCAAGGATCGAGTGGAAGTGAGTAATCTAGTGACTGAGCAGCCTAAAAGTGGGGACTGAAACGCCTTACAGCCTTAGTCCTCAGGGGCACACAGTGAGACCAGTTTTGGCACACTGGGTAAGTGGATAGCCACTTCAGGAGTGATCCTAACAACAACAAGCTAACCTTCTGCTTAGCCTAGGTTAGCAATTTAAAGTGCCTTTTAAGTGGGCTGAGGAGAGATTCAGGATCTCCACCCTGCAGGGTTTGAGAAATCAGCAGAGGCCTCCTGTCTTTATCTTGTACAGCTATACCAGCATTGTGATTAACATCTCATATCCCAGAAGACACCTGTTGCCCAGACAATATTCAGCAAGATATATATACTGCTTTGTTTAGGGGGGGGGGGGGGTTGTTATTTTTTTTTTAATTTCAACATTTTCCCTATAGATTTTCTTTTCTTTTTTTCTCTTTCTTTTCTTTCTTCGTTTTTCTAGTTTAAATATAATTTTCCATTGTTGCCTTTTTCAACAATTAGAACTTCATTTTTGCTAGTGTTTATACCCCTATTATTTGTTTTTTCCTCCAATTTTATCCCATAAAGTTTTGTTTGCTTTTGTTTGATTTATAGCATTTTTGCCTTTCCTCTCTACTTGGTGGAGGTGGGGTACTGTGTCCAAACAGGCTAGCAAAGAGCTGCCGACCGCAAGGGAACCACCCAACCTGGCACCCCCACAGGTTGGGGGTTTTTAAGGTTGAGTCAAAGTACCCTACTGTACACCTATATTGCTCCTGTCTCCCTCTTACTGTGCCTTTCTTCTTTTTCTCAATATTCCCTTTTACCCACCCCCTCTCCTTTCTCTTTTTTCTTTCTTTTTTCCCTTCTTGCTCTTTAATCTTCTCATCCTTCTGGTCCTATATAAAAAGGACTCACCGAAAAATAGAGTTAAATAAAAATATGACTCCACCTTCATTATTTTTCCTAGTTGCTTTCTTGTAATCATATCTGCATGTCTTTTTCTGTTTTTAATTTCTTTCTTTCTTTTTTTTTTTTTTTTACAGCAACCTCAAACTGTTGGGCTCAAGCAATCCTCTTGACTCAGTCTCCCGAGTAGCTGAGACTACAGATGCCCACCACAATGCTCAGCTAGTTTTTCTACCTTTAGTAGAGACAGGGTCTGGCTCTTATTCAGGCTGGTCTCTAACTCCAGAGCGTAAGCAATCCACCCACGTCTGCCTCCCAGAGTGCTAGGTTTACAGGCATGAGCCACTGCACCCAACCATACCTGCACATCTTTAGGAACTAAACATTACCAAAGTTTAGCAATTCCTTCATTTTTCTCCATTTTTTTCTATGTTCAAGTAAACTTAAACATTTTATTTTTTAAAATAGCATGCACAGTAAAATTCATTTTATATAAATTTCTATTGATCTATATAACTTATTTATCTAATGCAAAAAAATGATCTTCACCTAATACAAACAAATGTGTATGTGGTTTATTTTACTTTGCTGAATACACTCTCTCTTCTATGCATTTTCTATGTTGCTTCCATTTCTCTTAAATGACTATGTCATTTTTTTAATAGAATTATTTTGAAAACACGTGATGAAGATGTCCAGACCTCCTTCATTCAATCCCATAAAATAAAATGCTCCTTATGTAAGAATAAAATGAGAATTTCCTAATCTTGAGAGTTTTGGAAGCATGTTTGTGGTTTCTGGAAGGCAGCATATTAACTAGAAAAACAAGACCCTCATCCTGACTCAAAGGAGGCAAATTCCCCAGCAGAGGCCAAATCTGGGAGGTCCTGAGCCAATGGCTGCAGTCTCTCCAAGCTCCACTGCCTTTAATGGGAACAGCATCCTGGCACCTTCTCCAGGGTCATAGCTGGGAGTTCTGTCCTTGGGGCACCGGCATTACACAAGCCCCAGCAAGGTCCTCCACCTGCTCAGTGCTGAGCTGCTTTTCTTCTCCTGGCTCCTGGTGCCCACGGGTTGGAGGCTGGCAGGGAGGGAGCTGGAAGAATTAAGGATCCAGTCCAGGGAAGCATGTGGCCAGGTCAGAGAAGGAGGGTAAACAGGTCATGTGCAGGGAAGTGATCCCATACCTCAGAGGCTCAGAGAAAATAATCCACAAGAACTAGAAAGACAGAAATGAGACTGAGAAATTACAACAACAACAAAAAAAACACTTCTAAGGAGAAGGGTATTTTGAGTCAGTTCATTGTCCTCGGGAATCTTCTTTGAGTTAAAAGGGCTGCATGAAATGAGGGGAAAATGGAACAAGCAGAGTAAGAGGAAAATAATGATCCTAGTCATTGGCTCAGGATTAAAAGATGTAATATTTCCTTTGATCATCACAACAACTGCCTTAGGTAGTGAAGGCAAGAGCTCATGTCCTTATTTATAAGGTTAGGGTGATAGGATCCAGAGACTGGATCTTCTTGCTCAAGGGCAACCGACTGGCAGGAGCACAGTCTGCCTCACAAGGAGGTATCTGGACTCAGGCCCAGGGCCATTCTCTCCTGATCACAGGGCCAGGGGTATCCTCTCTCACCCCCTCCACCTTCTCATAGAAGTGAGAGCTGTAGGAATCTGAGATTCCCCACAGTGCCTCCCCCACGCAGCCTAGTTGACTGCTATCTCCCTTTCTCTCCAGCTCCAACCCAAACCCTAACCCTAACCCACAGCTGGGGTCAAAGCCACGCTGACTGCAGAAGCTTGATGTAAACTTCATTGATGACTCCCTAGCTAGCTGTCCTCAGAGCCCTTTTGTTTCCTAGGGAGGAAGGTTTCCCAGGGGAGGTTAAGTTTGATGTTTGAGTTTAAGGCATGAGTCAAGGTCAAGCTTGGATAGTTGCCCAGGTTCAATTTGAAGGGAGGAAGGGGGTTCAAGGCAAAGCACTCTTTGGGGGAAGGAGGGAAGGAAGACCATGTGTTGTGGATACACATTAAGTGCAATAAATAATCCTCACATTCTCACCGACACTGCAAGATCTGTGGCAATAACCTTGACCAGTAGTACACCCCTCCTCCTAACAACACAGGTTTAAAAATAACAGCGCTTGATAAACTTTGTGTTGTGTGAGCCCCCCCCCATTCTTTTTGAAAACAACTAGATTTGTGCATAAATTATGCTATGTGCTAAAGAATATATGATACAGCTGTGAATTACAAGGTCATAATTTTACCAGCAATTTTAGAAGCTGCCATAAACCATCCAAGGTCTGAGAGAGTTTTAATACATTTTGATTTTTTTTTCCCTAAGCCCTTAGAATGGCATTCTAGGACAGCTATTAAAAGATACTTCATTTCTAGCTTTTGTTTTTGGAAAATAATAGTCCTACAGTTACACCATCTGCTCTTTCTTTTTTCTTTTCTTCCATACTGTACGATTCCCTTTTCTCTTTCTTCTTAAACTACTGGCTATCTAACTCTTAGATAGATGTTCCCTCAGCCATTGTATGAGGAAGATTGGCTTAATGCTGGACTTTGAATGAGAAAAATTTCAAGAAACTACACCATTTTTTGCCCAAGGTTTGCTTCAGAAGATGTAGGAATGGCCTTGGACCGGGTGGCCCTGTTTAATCTGTCATGGAAACCTTTCCCCGGCTCTTACCATCTTCCCCACTGTGTTTAAGTTGCACCTACATTGCGCCAACCCCACACACCCCCATTTTGAGGTCTTTGCTCATTTGCAAATACTGGCCCTCAGTTTGGCCTGCCTCCTCTCTCCTTCTCTAGCTAGCAAAGTTCTACTTCAGACTCCCCAAACCGACCAGAACACCACTTCTTTTCAGACAGTCCTCCTGGCCGCCTCCTCTCTGCCTGTTCCCCCAGCACCACACTGCTGTGCTCAGCCAGCCATGGGACTTCTTTCCTTACTTCCTTCTGCCCCACTAGCAAGCTCCCCAACCCCTACTTCCTTCCTTTTGTTAATTCGTTCATTTCCGAATCCACCCAATATTCATTGAGGGTTCCTTTCAGTAATTTCTCTACGATGTGACACCATGCATGCCTGGACCATGGTAGGCATATAATAAATGTCTGTTGAGTGAAACAAAATGGCATGAAAGGAAGACATGGGTGGATGAATTCCACCTCTGGGCACATACTGGGCAGGGTAAAAGAGAAGGTCCATGACAGGGCAACAGGGAAGGCCCTCCTTGATCTTCCCCCAAGGGCTTCAGTGGCTCTGCCTGCCCCAGTTACTACAACTATCCACTGCCGATCAGCTACCCCCAACTGAAACATCCAGACTAGGCTACTACCTGGTTCCCCAAAGCACCATGCAGATTCCTCCCTGCTCACCGTTTCCCATAGCCCTTCACTTCATTTCGTCAAACCTTTCCCAGGCTTTAAGGCTCAGCTCGAGCCTTAGCAACATCTACCTGCTTTCAACTCAAAGTGTGTGGCATGTGTGGCCTCAGCAAACCACAACTCAGCCTACCATCTGAACAGAGACCTGAACTAATTGGTACGCACTGAGAGTATGGGGGCCTGCCATTGCTCCTAGCATGGTGAGACTGGGACTTGTTAAAATACCTCTCACTCCAGCCCGGGCTGTGCTGTGTACTGGATGTGTGACATTGCAGACCTCTGAGAACATGCTTATCTGTGTCTGCCAAACTGGGGATAACAATCGCATCCATCTCATAGAGCTGATCAAATACAGAAGCATTTGCAAAACGTTTCCAGATAGTTAAACAGATGTGGAGATGTTGTTGTGACTTATAAATACACCTAAGTCAACTCAAGCATTCCTGAAAGGCCCCGATTCTGTTAGTCATCCTTTCCTGGTGTCATACTCTCATGACACAGAGCTTTGTTTCAAATGAAGAACTGAACAGATTCAAGCAGGAGGCTTAACAACTCATAATTTAGATCTGCTTTCACTCTCACCAAGAAACACATGCAGGGCCCTGACACCCTGCTCTTGATTTACGAGTCTATTTCCCTGGGAGGCCCAGTCCCTCCAAGGCTTTTTCATTCTTGCAGTATGGTCAGCCACGGGCTGGGCTCGAACTGCCTGGTGATGGAAACACTGTCTACCCTGTGCCCTTGCCCATGTGATAGGCTTCAGGGACAGGTGTGGGATAAGGAAGTAAATTACAGCTGTTTTACCAACACCTGTGCTCATTCATTCAGCGCCAGGGGAGCAGGACGGGCAGGATTTTCCATTTGGACTCACTGGTATATCCCACTGGTCTTAATAGTAGTTACCTCATTGTACCAATCGGATTCCTGATCCCAGAAAAATCAGACACACTAGATTCTGTCATTCAATTACTGTCCCTTGAAGCTGATAGATAGATGTGTACACACATCATGCAATCAACACACGGATAATGTGGGAATCACATCCAAAGCGGTAAGTGCATTTGCACACATTTAAATTCTTATTTTCTCACACTTACTTTTCAGTGTTCTTATTTAATTGTGTATTCATTCCTCTGTTATATTTACCCATCAAAGACTTTAAAGTCCCAATGTAGACAAGGTACTTTGAATTCCTATATCTAGAACTAGATTAGTCTATGCTAGGCTAAAATTGTGCCTTACGTTTCACAGTATACCCTACAGAACAAGCACAGTGCAATGATCAGTACCTATCTGTTGAAGGAATCAGTTATTAATCTCAAATTACATCCCAAATCCTCTTCTTTCCTCCCTCTGCCTTTTCTCACCCCAACAGACATTGAGAAGCACACTGATTCTACATAAATAGTTATTACTTTGGGCCCAGTTAAAGCTACACAAAACGCATCTTTTATGTAAAAAGAACTATAATCCTCTGAGCAAGGAACTGTAAAACTGATAGCAGCTAAGGGAATTATCCTCCCATACAGCTAACGCTGTGAACCAGTTTTAATAAGCAAACAAAAATCTCTCAGACAATTACGTTCCTGTGGAAGACCCTTTGTCCTGGCATTCCCAAAAGGATTCTAGAGAATTGAAAATTTGTTGGTGATGGAGGAACTATTAGCTGTAGTATAGTCGATTATTGGGTTAAGATAGGCTAGAAACCAAAAAAGGCAGCAGGGGAGGAAGGGAGGAATGGAGGGAAAAAAGAAATATTATGCAAAACTTTTGAAGGTTCTAGCTTCATCTTACTTCTATTTGTGTTTACTATTTTCCTAGACTACTTTTCATCTTCCAGAAACAAAAAAGACAAGGATTTTATCGTTTTGTGACTACGATGCAGAGATAACATCTTTGCCTTTACTTGCAATCAAGATCAAGACTTGGAAGACCCAAGCCAAATGAGAGGAGCCGGATGTTTTTCTTTTTCTTCATTCTTTCCCTCCCATCTCTAAGGAAGTTATCTGAAACACACTGGCCCTCTCCAATAGGGGAAGAGTAAGACAGCAATAGCAAAAAGGTTTTAAGCACTAGACAGGAGGATTCATTTAGAAATAGTGGAAGAATCCCTCCATCACATTGGTTTTCCAAGTCTGTAAAATCAGGTATGTTTGAAAGATGCTTGTGATGCGTGGAGGGTGTTATCTAGAAATCCCCAATTAATTTTAGAGTGCTTTGCATACCTTAATAAAACAGATGGTAGGGTTCATATTTACCACACAGCTGTGACTCATCCTTTGAAGATGCGATCTGCCAAGGATACTGATCTCGTCTTTATATTAGTGACTAATCATTTCTGTTTGTATGCCCAACGCCTGCTACAGAGGCCAGCACAGAGCAAGTGCTCAATAACTCTTGAGCATAAAAATGAATACATTGACTAAAACACTCGTGAAACCTTTACTATAACAATTCACAGACTTCCTATAACAGGGGTTGCTAAACTGCAGCCTGTGAGCTGGATCTGGCCCACGGCCAGTTTTCATACAGCACATAAGCTAAAAATGTCCCCCCCCCATTTTTTAAATAGTTCAACAATATTAGACTATTCTATACACTATAAAAATTATATGAAATTTAAATTTCGGTGTCCACGAATAAAGTTTTATTGGAACACCGCTATGTGCATTCATTTACGTATTGTCCATGGCTGCTTTCATGCTACAATGGCAGCGTTGAATATGGCAACTGAGACCGTATAGCCCCCAAAACTGAAAACATTTACAGAAGAAGGTTGCTGTGCCCTGTCCCATAGACTGCCCTCACCAGTTTTTCAGTCATGCCATTGTTCACTCCATGGCTATTTACTGAGGATCTCCCATGTGACCAGTGCTCTGCCCCTGGTCTGGGGACAAAATATAGAGTTGAGAAAGTTCCCTGCCATGATGTTTCCACAGACTGGGCCTGGGGCAGCAGAAAAGAACTCGTCACATCATCTTCCAAGTACCTTTGCAATTACCAGTGCGATGTGTGCCAAGAAATGGTGCACGGGGGAACCTTCCATTATGCACTAATAGTTATCCTAATTATTACATTTTGTCAAATCAGTACCCACACTATAGAGTTAAGGAGGATTTTTCTTACTGCCTTTCTTTTCTTCCCTAAGACTCCTTTCATTCTCAGGCAGATTCATCTTTTAGATCGACTCTTACATGACATGCTTCTGCTCCCTACGTGACACTCTTCCTCTATATAATCCCAGCACCTAGAACAAAGCCTGACACATGAAAGACACTTGGGCATCATTGCTGAATGAATGTGAGAATTAATTCAGAAGAAGATATGTGGGCAAATTCCTTGGCATCCCTGGGCCCAAGTTTTCTCATAAGTAAAATAAGGAGGCGCGATGTACTCAAGCCCTTCCAGTTTAGCACTGTCATTCCTCAGGGCCTGGGAGCTGGCCCCCATCTGGCTTTCTGATTCACTCGTCTCCACAGACATAAGGCAGCCTCCCTCTGACTTGGCAGTCTGATGCATCTTCTCTGGAGTGACACACGAACCTGCCCAAGGCAAGGCAGCCCACACCAATCCATTACACAGATCACTGCTGACAGTGAACGGGAGTATACCTTGGGGTTTCTGCCAAGGTCTGCTCAAGGTCTTTGGCATAAAGGGTGGCCAGACTGAATACATACCAGCAGGGAAGAGAGAAGGCATTGGCCTCATAATTTGGCCAATTAGGGCTACGAATTGTGAAGATATTCTTTCAACGTGCATTTTTAAATGGCTATTTTGAAACAGAAAGCTATTTTAAAATGCACACATATACATATAAATCAGCTTCTACATCCTCCACCCTCTCACATGCTGATCACTTTACTTTATTTATTTATTTATTTGCAGTTTTTGGCCGGGGCTGGGTTTGAACCCGCCACCTCTGGCATATGGGGCCAGCGCCCTGCTCCTTTGAGCCTGATCATTTTATTTTTTAAAGATCCTGGATCATAAGGAGTCCTGAAAACCTGATTCCAGGATAACTTCCTAGGCTCTTGCCCTTTCTGGATGTAGTTGTTTTCCTTTGCTGTCCAGACCCCACGGAAGCAGATTTGACCACAGTACATTTGCATGGGCCACTTGGTTTTCTTGCCTTGTTAACTGCCTGGTTCTACAGGGGCCATAGCCAAAGTGCTCCTTGATCAACACAACTGCTTCCACTGTTCCTGTTAGTCCGGGAATAACAGAACTAACCACTTGAACATGTTTCTTCCTGAAAATCCAGAACTTTTCTTTTTGCAAAGCAATAAGGAATCCAGAGTTGTGTTGTTTTTTTTGTTTTCTTTCCTTATGCCATGGCTCCTTCTCGTCATTCAGTTTCTTCCTATCTTTTTTTCTCCTCCATTTAAAATATATATTTTTTCAATTTGCTGAGCAGAAGACCAACCAGAGAGTCAAAAGAAATGACAGACATGCCATAATAGAAAAAAAAAACAAAACAAAACAGACTTTATGAAAAATGAGTTGATACAAGCCATGACAACTCAGGATAAAAATATTCACTCCTTTTTTTGGCCTCTTGTCATATTATGTGGCAACTGCTGGGCAGCTGAAAGAGTATCATATGAAAAGCTCTATTATCTGCTGAAGACGTGACCTTGGAGACTCATTCGATGGTAGTCAATGGTAATACCATACTCACTTGCCTCCCAAGAGGAAAGAACGAAATAATAACACTGATCATAGGAACACAGGGCCGTCTTCCTTTAAATGCTTGTACTTCTGGTTCATAAATCAGTTTTGATTCATTGGGGCACACATTATGACTAGACAAGATTTTATTAATAAAGTTCCTATTTCTGTTTTGCTTTGATAAACATACCTACTCAGAATCTGTGCATTCTTCTCATTTCTCGAAGCTGAAAACTTGACATGCAAAAAGCACAGCAGCAGATCACATCAATGTTTCTTCCCGATTCAAACCCAATCCAGTCAAAAGACAGAAGTGGAAACAGGGACCGCCTTGACTCTGGGGTCAGGCTGGACTCCCTCTCGAGGACCTGCCCTGGAAGGCCCTTCAGACTGGTCTCCTACAGGGAGTTGGTTTCAGTTTATACTCGGCCTGAACACATATGCCTACTTTTCAAAATCCTAGCTATTCTCTTCACATTTGTCTTTTCTCTAGGTTTTATACATAGTCTTTGGACCCTCCAGGGGTCTTTTAAAATTTTTTTTATCTTATAAGAGTTTTAAACTTCAGTCCTTCTTTCAGTAAAGGTTAATTAACCAGGATTGGAGGAGACAGAATTCTGAAAGCAATAGGCACCACAGTGTGCATTCCGCCTTCTCCCACTAGGTGGCAGCACTGCACAAGAAATCTTTTTCTGAGCGGCAGTCTGGGACCTGCAGTTGGGCAGAAGGGGGACAGGGAGACCCTCTGAGGGCTGTGGGGAGAGCTCACGCACTGGGGGCAGGTCAGTGCGTGGAAAAGCCAGAGACCTGTTTCCTATACGTCCTTGACCTCCCAAGAGAGCCAGTGTTCCTCCTCTCTACCAGACCAGCAGTCTTTGCATTGTGTAAACAAAAATAAACAGAAGAATTTAGTAAGAAGTCCTCAGATAATGTGCACTTTGCTCTAGATGCTATAACATTGGAGAAAGGGATTCTTCTAATGCTGTTTGCAAATTCAAGTTATAGTGTTATAGATTTACTAAAATATTCACCTTACCACAGTAGGAATTTTTGTTCTTGTGTTTTTTTTTATCTGATGGAACATGTTTGATGCTGACAGCAGATGCCAACGTAGAGGCCTTGCAATGCGTACTGGAAAAAAGATGTGGTAAGCAGGGAAACAGTCTAAGGTGGCCATTTCCTACAGAGCAAACAGAATTTCCTGTCTCAAGCAGAGGCATATAAAAATGCTGCAACCCGAAAGAGGGATGGAGGGAGGAGGGTGGGGCCTTAGTGTGTGTCACACTTTATGGGGGCAAGACATGATTGCAAGAGGGACTTTACCTAACAATTGCAATCAGTGTAACTGGCTTATTGTACCCTCAATGAATCCCCAACAATAAAAAAAAAAAAAAAATGCTGCAACCCACACCAGTTTGCAAACGCCAGGTCACTAGGGCCAAAAATAATTGATTTAGAGGACGAGGAAGGAGGAGAGGAGAGGGAGAATACTTCAATACAGCGAGAAGCAGCCAACGTTTGATCAAGGGCCTCACCCCCTTTTTAAAATTGATAACAGTACATATTAGGTATATACATTTCCGGGTACACGTGATAATTTGATACATTCATGTAATCAAAACAGGGTAACTGTGATATCCATCACCTTAAGGATTTATCTTTTCTTTACACTAGGAACATTCAAATTATTTTCTTCTAGCTACAATTGATTAATGTTAATGATAGTTGCCCTACTGGTCTATCAAATACTAGGCCCCGTTTCTTCTATCTAAGTGTATATTTGTACCCATTCATTAACTTCTCTTCAACTCCCCCTCCCTGCTGCCCTTTCTGGCCTCTGGTAGCCACCCATCTACTTTCTAGCTCATGAGGTCCACTTTTTTTTAGCTCCCACATATGAGTGAGAATGTGAGATCTTTGCTTTTCTGTGCCTGGCTTATTGACTTAACATCACAACCCCCAGTTCTATTCATGTTGCTGCAAGTGACAGGATTTCATTCTTGTTCCTGGAACAGCCTCCCTTTCAAGAGAGGCATTCCTCTGCTGCTAGAGACAGCCTCCACTGGGCCTGCCTAACCACTTGTTCTCCTCCTGTTGCTGTGAACATTTGGGTTTGCAACCTGGGATTATAGACTCATCTTTCCCACCATCAGGCAACACTGTCTCTAGTCTAAACTCCAAGCCCAGCACAGCAACTCACGCATTACACGGTTTTAAGACTTACTGAGCAAATAATGATGACAGTGAAGGGGACGGTAATAATAAAAGTGGCAAGATTTATGGAGCTTCCTAACCAGGGCTGAGACGAAGGTGACACAGCAAGGGATCCAGGGAACCAAATTTAAGGAGGCCTTCACTTGTGGGGTCAGTGGCATTATCCTACCCCTGGCCTGTTTAGAAAACAGGCCGGTTGGTGGTGCCTGTTGCTCAGTGAGTAATGCGCCAACCCCATATACTGAGGGTGGCAGGTTTGAACCCAGCCCCGGCCAAACTGCAACAAAAAAATAGCCGGGCGGTGTGGCGGGCACTGTAGTCCCAGCTACTCTGGAGGCTGAAGCAAGAGAATCGCCCAAGCCCAAGAGTTTGAGGTTGCTGTGAGCTGTGATGCCATAGCATTCTACCGAGGGTGACATAGTGAGACTCTGTCTCAAAATAAATAAATAAATAAATAAATACAGGTGGGTTTTGTTTACGTGTATCACCCCCTTGATAGGGTTTTGAAGATTTCTGTCTCTCGTACATAAGGGCTGCTACTGAAGAGTGAGTGCCTGGTGATTAGAAACTCCGGCTCTGAGATTACAAAGACCTGAGCTCAAATTCCTGCCGCATCACTTGCTGAAGTCGGAGAGCTAGGAAGACAGGGCACCTCCCAAGTTCCAGATTCTTCTACTTATGTTTTAGTACTATCAAGAAGATTTAAGAGAAGCACAGAAGAGCTTAGTCCAATATCTGCCACAAAATACTGACACGCATCACGTAATGACAGCAGTGCTCTCTGAGAAACATGTCCTCTGGTGATTTTGTTGTTGTGTAAACTTGATAACAACAAACGAGCTAGACGGGGTCGCCTCCCACACACCTGGCTATATGGTTCAGCCAACTGCTCCTAGGCTATCAACCTGTACGGCAGGTTACTATACTGAATAGTGTAGGCCACTGTATTAAATAACACAACAAGAAGTATTTGTATATCTAAACATAGAAAAGATACAGTAAAAGTAGAGGATTATAATCTCATAGAACTACATAGTATATGAACCTGTCAGGGACCGAAACATTATGTAGCATCTGACTGCACAGTGGCTGTAATAATAACGACAGCAAAGTGAGCTTTCATTTTATTACTGTTACATTTCTAATGATTTCAAAGGAAAGTTCAAGCCCATATCATCAAAACTGATTAGTAGCTAATATATGTAAAACATCGTGCCAGCCATTTAGAAGAATATAGAAGAGTATGTAACATAACTGCTAATCTAGACCAGAGATCAGCACACTTTTAAGAGCAGGACAGTAACTATTTGGGGCTTTATGGGCCCCCTAGTCTCTGTTTTATTGCCATAAACAACATGAAAATGAATGGGCATACCTGTGTTCCAATAAAACTTTATTTACAAAAACAGGCAGCAGGCTGGATTGGCCAACTCTGGATCTAATTATTAAGCCAGGTCATACGCATTATTTATAAAAATACAGACGCGTCAGGAAACCATCTATAGTCACAAGAGTGGTTCAGATGACAGTGGCTTTAGAAGAGGTAAGATCCTAACTGGTTGTAAGCAGAGAGGATGGGTGAGCACCTGCTAGACAAGGAACTCTCCAAGTCCTGGAGATGGAGCACACCTGAGATTGGGGAGGGAGGAGCTGGTGAGTAGGTTGGCGAGAGTCTAAAGGGGAGACCCAGGTATGAAGGGAGGCGGGATGAGAACATAAAGGACAAAGACTGTGAGACTGAGCTTTTATGAAAAGGAAGCATTTGTTATGTCACCATTTTGAACAAATTTGCGATTCATGCAGGAAATAGCAAGTTAATGGTACTCTTTGTGAGGTGGGATGCTAAATTTCTATCTGACCTTAGAGAGAGAAGTTGAGTTTAGTGATTATGACATGGGAGCAAGGTGGCACCATACTGGTATTTGTCATTTATTTCACATGATCGAATACATTTTATTTAAAAATGGAGATCTGCTCACTGCCTATCACCTGTTCTTCCTCTTGCAAGCAGCCTTGGCTCCAAGCCTGGGCATCTCTTGCAGGAGAGATGACTGGGAAATTTTTGTTTAAAACAAGTTATTGTGGGGGTCAAGAGGGGTTAGCTCTAAGAACCTCCTTCCCTGGAGGAGTGAGCTGAGGGATGTATCCCTGAAGGAAGGATGGGAATTTGGCCTGGGGACCTCCCTCCTCCCCTTTCTGTCCCTCATCTTCAGCACACCCTCATCCTATTTCCCTTAACTACCCTACCCCAGTTTCAGGGAGTTTAGGAAGAGATAGCAATCACCCTGGCTTTGGAAAAAATATTCATGACTAATAAAGACAAGAAAAGGCCCTCGCTCTCACTAGGAACCAAGGACTTGGAATGCCTTAGAAGGGGATTACAAATGGGAGGTGAGAAGACTTTCTCAAGAGGGTTCCTCTGCTCAAGTTAAAGTTACAATTTGCAATATAATACACTGGATATACCTCAAGATGTAAATGATTCATATTTTAATCTCAAAAACATACTGAAATGAAAGATTATATTAATAAAAACACTGATATTGTAGAGCATTAAAAATAGCACAAATTACTAGAATACCAGAATCCTGGAAACTAGCATGGTAGTCTCTACCAGAATTCAAGTTCAGCCTCATATGACGTTAGACTCATGGATCTCCAAATGTGGCTCCCAGATCAGCAGCAGCATCTCTTGGGAACTTGTTTGCAATACGAGACCTCAGGTTCCACCCCAGATGTGCTGAATCTGAA
The DNA here is from genome assembly GCF_027406575.1 of Nycticebus coucang. Lineage (NCBI taxonomy): Eukaryota > Metazoa > Chordata > Mammalia > Primates > Lorisidae > Nycticebus > Nycticebus coucang. The sequence goes on along the minus strand of NC_069782.1, from coordinate 90,457,563 downwards.
ACTTTAAGGACAAAACCCCAAAATATATTTTTAAGCAGCACTCCAGGTGAATCTGATATACATAAAATTTCAGAACCACTGGTCTATTTAGAATATGTAGCATTGACACTACAAAGTCATTGTCCTTAATCAGGACCAGATTTGGGAAGAGGCTTTAATTTGTGTGTGTGTGTGTGTGCTTCCAAAATAAAATTTCTCAGGTAATTCAGGGTTCCTCTGGTATAAGAACCACTACCATGCAGGGCTTCTCAACCCTGGCTGCACATTGAAATTATTCAGAGAAATTTTCAACATTCTGGTAGCCAAGTTCTACCCCACTCTCATGTCCTTGGTCTGAAGTACAGTCCAGCCAGGAGGGGCGTCAAAGTTCCCAGGTGCTTCATACAGACCTCCAACGTCATGTTAGCCTATGTAAGAATCACCCCAGCCCTGCCTTCCAGAGAGTCTCCAGGTTTGAGGTTGGGCGGGAGAACTTTCATTTCTATTAAGCTCCCAGATCCTGTGCTGGCCTGCAGACCACACCGTGAGTGGTGCTGTTTACTTTTTAGATAACTGAAATGTAACTTCAGGCTGGGACGGCCAATGTTCCTCCATCTGTAACTCCTCTAAATTCCTATAAACTTACTGTTGTTCTTTGTAGAATACAAACCTGATTAAATTATCAGCCTCTTATAGAGGAAAGATCTGTGTTTTCCCCATCTTTGGGTCACTCCTAGGAACTAGTGGTGTGCATACAGTAGGAGCTCAACTGAACAGCCCAGTGGTGTCCGTGCTGCTTTCTCGTGCCAATCATCTCCCTGCCTTATCTGCTAGCCAGGTCAATCTGTCATGGCCCTGATCTCATGAAAAAGAATAAAGGCATCTAACTTTTGAAGATGATGGGAAGGTAAATATACATCCAGCCCTAGAGATTTAGGTTGCCCGAGGAAGCTGTTCCAATAATACCCCAGATGAAGTACAACCATCTGGAGAGGTTTTGGCATCTATGAAAACCTACTGCTGAATGCATTCCTTGAAGACATTCATTTTAGGATGTTATTTCCAATTTGGCATATAACAGAGCCGTGCAAGTCAATGAGGATTTAGAATCTCTGCTACCTACAGAGGGCAACTTATTTAAAGCATGTCCCTGACAAAGCAATATCAAGGGAACACAATTGGAAATCTCTTAGAGAGGTGTAATTTCTCTGGGAGCTATTGCAGCTATCACAGCTACCAGAACGACAATGAGCTCCCTGAAATATATCCAAGTCTTTAGCATTCCACTTTGCTTGGGCAGCCTTCCTCAGAGCCCAGACACTGGGGCAGGAATTAATAATGAGTTCATTTTTCTTGCCACACTACTGCAGTTCTGTCTCAATGCTATTCCTAAGGCACATGGTGCCATTGAGAAGGAAGGAAGGTAGGAAGGGAGGGAGGGAGGGAGGGAGGGAAGAAGGAAGGAAGGGAGGAAGGAAGGAAAGGGAAGGAAGGAAGGCTCAGGCAAGCCTGACTTGGGCTGCTGTAACAAAATATCTTAGACTGGCATTTATAAACAACAGCAATTTATTGTTTATAGTTCTAGAGCCTGGGATGTTAAAGTTCAAGGTGCCAACAGAGTCAGTGTCTGGTGAGGGCTTGTTCTCTGCTTCATGGATGGCACATCCTGGTGTCCTCACATAGAGAGATGGACAAACAAGCTCCTTCAGGCCTCTTTTATAAGGGCACCAATCCCATTCACAAGGGCCCCACCCTCATGACCTAATCACAGCCCCACCTGCCAACTCCACTGCACTTGGATTCAGTAGTAACATATAAATTTGGGGGGAAGGATATGAACATTCCAAACACAGCTGCCCGTAATCTCTAAAATGATATTATAATATTTTAAAATTGGACTAATAGTAGTAACATGGATTGTTTTTATGTGGCTACTTTATAGAACAGGCCAAGAAGCTCAGAGGAAGGGACTGGTAAAAAGGGGGTGAAGGAAGTATTTTAGAGGCAGTAAGTTTTAAAACTTATACTAACTTGATTTTTTAAAAATGGATTTGAGTTACTTTTCTTAATTTCCTTTCTCACCTGGGGGTACCAGTAAAATTCTGTTAAGAAGAGGCATGGAGGGAGGGGATGGGGCCTTGGTGTGTGTCACACTTTATGGGGGCAAGACATGATTGCAAGAGGGACTTTACCTAACAATTGCAATCAGTGTAACCTGGCTTATTGTACCCTCAATGAATCCCCAACAATAAAAAAAAAAAAAAGAAATTTCTTTGCTTTTTGTCAGGGGTCTAGAACGAGAAAGAAACTGCATTTTGTATTTGATCGTGTTGGACAAGACTGTTAGAATTTTTTAAGTGTAAATATATGGCTAGATAAGCCCATAGCTTGGCAGCCAGCATAGTACGATGTCAAGGAACATGGACCTTGGGGGTAGAATGCCTAGGTTCAAAGTCTGATGATGCCCTTTACCATATAACTCTCAGCAAGTCACTTGCCCTTTGGAAGGCTCAGTTTCCCCATCCATAGAATGGGCCTAAAAACAACACCTATTTCATAGCACTGTTTGGAAGACTACCTGAGATAGGCATATATGCATGTATGTATTTATGTAAGCAGACACATGCACGCTTATACACGCTTATGTGATATGTAATATGAACATATCCAATCTCATCCTTGTTACAGGATCACTTTTTCTTTTGGATTATTCTCTCTCTCCACCTCCCAAAGTTACCTGTCCCCCCAGAAGGAAATCATATTTTACTTGATTATTATTATTTTAAATAAAGCCACAGACTATAGGGAGAGGTTTACTTAGAAGGCTTTGGGCTTTGGAGAACATAGAAGTCCAAGGTTGAGCTGCCTCAGGACATGGAGCAGGTGCACTCTGGGGGCTCTCTGGGGCCCTTCCTTCCACACCTTGGGCACCACCACTGAGAACCCCGCCTGGGTGGACGGGGCAGAGATGGTTGAGTCAAGTTATCAGATGCCAAACAGCTTCTGGGAATTCAAAGTGAGCCTATGCCACCACTGCCAACCTCAAACTGCCCATTTGCCCAGGAGCCAATCTACTCCCCTCCCCTCTGCCAGCTACTTAATCCCTTACTGATCCAGAAAGCTTCAGGACTGTCCTGTAGGGGGAACCAGAGACCTTTCTTCTAGAGCCCAAAAGGCCATTTCAGCTGCAGATAGATAAGGGAAAAGAGACAGGAGCCCCAGCCAGGCCCTGTGGCCCTGCTATCTTAGGTATATTTAATTTAATTGGGGTAAGGTCGTGGGGACTTCCTTTCAATGGTGATTTTAATGATTTCTCTGGCATCCATCCAAGAAATGTATTGACTTCTTTTGGGTATAGACTTTTTACTAATGGTCCTTTCCTTCAAAATCACTTCAAAAGAACATTAAGCCTGTATGCAAGAATATCCTGGGCATACAACTGTCACAGATGCCCACTCTAGAGGAGCACAGTCCAGAGCAGACTCTCTGCCATGATAGAAAGTTCCACACCTGTGCGGTGCAACGCTAGCTACCAGCAACAATGAAAAGCAGCTGGTACAACTGAGGAACCGAATTTATAATCTGATTCACACACACTTAAATTAAAGCCAAATGTGGCTCAAAGCTACGACACTGGGCAGCACAGTGTAATTTGGAAAAGTCTTGGCTCAGTGAGTAGGGCGCCGGCCACATACACCCAGGCTGGAGGGTTCAATCCCAGTCCAGGCCACCTAAACAACAATGACAACTGTAACAAAAAAATAGGCGGGCGTTGTGGCGGGCGCCTGTAGTCCCAGCTACTTGGGAGGCTGAGGCAAGAGAATCGCTTAAGCCCAAGAGTTTGAGGTTGCTGTGAGCTGGGATGCCCGCAGTCTTCTACTGAGGGTGACATAGTGAGACTCTGTCTCCAAAAAAAAAAGAAAGTCTTAGCTACTCAGCATGTGGTTCCAGACCAGAAGCATCAACTACACCTAGAAACCCGTAGAAATGCAGATCTCCCAACTTACCCCAGACCTCCTGAATCAGAAACTGCGCTCTAACAAGATCTCATACGGCATTCAAACACTTGAGTTTAGAAAACACTCTTCTAAAATAAATTAATTCAAAATTCATAGTTAGAAGAAATATACAAGTGGTTCTCATCCTTGCTGTACTTTAGACACAACTGGGGAGCATTAAACAATGTTAAGCTTGGGTCCCCACCCACCCCAGCCAGAAATACTCATTTGCGTATATATCATTATGAAAGTTTTAGATACACAAAAATCAAGAAACGTAAAATCTGCATAGACAGAAACAAATGAAGCTCCCCCAGCAACACGGATAAGTCGAGCAAGTTGGAACTCGCCTGGTGAATCGGAAAGGATGCGCCAGCTGTGTTTCTTGGAAGTGAATAATGGACCATAACACAGTCTGTCTTAAAATTTTCACAATGACCCAGGTAATTAGAGGTTTAGCCTGAACATGGAGAGTTTTAAAAGCCCTCTGGAGGTTCTAACATGTAGCCAAACATCTCAGCACAGCCTAGCACAAAACCAAGCTCCCAAAACTGAGCGGGCATCAAGACTTCTGGAAATGCTTGCTAAGACTCAGGTTGCTGAATCCAACCGCACAGTTTCCGACTCCTGAATTTGGGTTGGGTTCTAAGAATCTTCTTGCCTAACAAGTTCCTGGGTGGTGCCGATGCTGTCCCGAGCCAGGAAACACACTTTGGGAACCACTGGTCTCGTGATTTTTAAAGATGGGCTCCCATGTAGGACTTAGCTGGGATGAGTTCCAGATCCACCACTTACCACCTAGGAAAACTGCTTAACCCCCAATTCTCAACTTCTTAAATTGTAAAACAGGCTAAGAATATTTACTAGTGAGCTGTTGTGAATATTAACTCAGAGAATGCCTATGACAGACTGAGCACAGTGCCTGCTCTTGATCAGCAATCAATAAGCAATAGTTAATTACTGTCACTCTCATCAGAAGACTCATTCATTCATTGAACAAGCACGGACTATGTACCAGGCACTGTTCCAGGTACTAGGGACACAGCCAAAAAAGCAAGGCGGCCAAGGTCCCTGCTACGTTGCCCCCATGGAACTGGTGATTTTACTGAAAGTACAGAGCAGACTGTTGATGCTACCGCCTCAGCACTAACCAGGAGCAAAGGGAAAGGGTCAGAGAGGAATTCACTCCAAGGGGATGAGAATGGGGACACCTCACACAGCAGGCGGAGGTGGTGTCATAGCTGTGCCTTTGTGGGGGACAAGGATGACAACCCGTGGGGTGGGGGGGGACATTCTCATGCAAAGCACAGGGAAAGGGCAGAAAGAAAGATGCCAGTGCTGGGGCTGGGGCAGGCAGCATGGGCAAGGTGAGGCTGGGCCAGCAGCTGCCGCCACGCTCTGGCCAAACCAGAGAGCTCTTTATTTTTTGTTGTTGTTTGTATGTTTAAATCTCAACACACTGAAAATTACTGATGTCAGGAAACCGAAACCAGTGCGCAGCTTTCGCTTCTGATTGTTCTTACCAAATGCAGAGGCTGATCAGCATAAGGTGCAGACAAAAACCCAAACCTCCTGACCTCCCTGGAGCTTGGGTTCTTCAGCCAAGGGAAGGGCCTGGGGCCAGGTCCTCTGAAGCAGACGGACACGGAAGATGCCGGAGACTTCAGCCAAGCCGCTGATAGGGAGACCATTAGAAGGGGAAAGTGGCCTCCTGACCTCAGACAGCCCTGCCTTTAGGAAAGTGGTGGTGTACCATCACAACTCTTTCCCCTCATTTGGTACTCTTAAATTCTCATTTCTCTGTAAACTCAAAAAAAGCAAGAAAGCATAATTCTTAAGAAACAAGGGCTTTTAAGTGAGGACAGGAAGACCTGATGTGTTCCCCTGAGTTGCCACAGCCACACAGGAAGGGAGGCCCAAACTCAGTGAGTCGCTTAAGAACAATGGCTAATAGGCCAGACGGCTTAGTGATTCATCTCTTCCTACGAAAAGAAAAAGATCGCTACATGGAAGTGAGGGTGGCAGAGGGTCCCAGGCTTCAACAAGGTTCTCCCTCCATGACAGGATGGAAAACCACAAGGAAACCCAGTCCCCAGGGGCCCCTGAATGACTGCTGGAGCTCTTAGACTACGGAGGGCTGTGCAGAGCCTCTGGCAGGTCTGAACAGGGGACTGATCCCAATGCTAACTCTTCTGAGCTCCATGACCTTGGGTGAGTCACTTAACCTGTCTGAGCCTCAGGTTCCTCTTTAGCAAAATGGGAATGACGGTAATAACCCCTTTGGTAGGCAGAACAATGCACCCGCACCCAAACGTTTCCTGTGACTATGGTTACACAGCAAAGTACAACTATGGCAGCAGTCAAATCAAGGCTGCCAGTCATCTGATCTTGAGACCATGAGATGATCCTGGAGCATCCAGGTGAGCCCTGTGGGATCACCAAGGTCCCTGAAAGCAGAAGAGGGAGGCAGAAAAGGAGAGTGAGAGAAAGAAGAGATGATTAAAAGCAAGATCAGAGTGACACAGGTGGGGACTCCTCCACCATTGCTGGCCTCAGGGTAGAGGTGGGGCCCATGAGCCAAGGCATCTGGGCAGCCTCTAGAAGTCAAAAAGGCAAGGGATTGGAGCTTCCCACAGCCTCCAGATAGGAGTACCATCCTGACGATACCTTTATCTTAATCCAGAGAGAGCCATGTTGAACTTGAAACCTACAGAACTGCATGATAACACACTGTTTTATTTTAAGGCATGATGGTTGTGGTGGTTTGTTACTGTGGCAATAGAAAACTATAATACTACGCCCATCTCGCAAGGTCGTAAGGCTAGAGCTTGGTGCCCAGCCCAGACACTTTCCTACCTACAATAGTATTATCATCTGTGGACACACCAGGCTTCTCACCCCTCAGAAATGTCAGCTTCCTCCCTCTCCTGTCTTAGCCCACCGCGGCATGCCTCAGCCCAGCCCCAGCCTCTCGCAGAAGCCTCTCCGTGTTCTCCTGCCCACGGACGCTCTCTCTCCTCTGAACTCCCACAGCCTTTACAGCCTGTACCTCGCAATTTCGGCCTTAATTACACAGCGGATGGTGTTACCTTATGCTGCTGCATGTGTGTTCATTTTGGTCCCAAAACGAGATTGCAACCTTGGGCTCCAACAGGAACTATCTTTTATCCTTTTGCTGTTGTTGTTTTCCAGGACCTGTATTTTATATATATATATAATCCTGTTTTTATCACCTGACACAAAAAGGGGCTGCTCAGGCATATATTTATAAGCAGATACCCTCAATCATTTCAATTGCCCTGACAGGGCACTAACTCATTTTGCTAGTTTTGAACAGAGTTTTCTATTTTCTGGCAGAGTTGGCTGAAGGCGTTTAGGTCTGAGGCGGAAGGCCAGCCCTGCCTTGGACAAGAGGACCAAGTTTCCAGTTTCCATTCATGGTTCAAACACTTCAGCTCCTACCATACCCTGATCTCATCAGTCAGAGGACAGCGGATGATGCTGGACATCACAGAACAAGTGAGAAAGGGAGTGGCCAGGCCTTTTACCCCCATGCCGGCACATAGTACATGTTCAATTAAAACGGCTGAGACAGCGGGCTCGTGAGTTCATTATTATTTTTTCCCTGATCTTGTCCTCCAACCACGCAAAATGACCTTCAAGGAAAACATACAAACAAAGGCAGCCCAGACCACTGAGCTGCTGTGGGTATACAATTCCCAAAAGAATGAGACGGACAGCTCTAAATGAGTTCTCTCCAGAGCATGTTATTCAAGTCTCAAAATAAGATACAGCTCTCATTTCAAGGTGCATTTATTTTAGTGAGGTAGGATGAGGAATTTGTAAGGGAAACAAAAATGAAGAAGTTGGTGTGTGGGAACAGGAATTAAAATAAGCAGCGACTTGCTGCCTGCCGTCCTGGACGTCCTCACATCCTGCTGCCTTATTTTTGGTTCCATTCTGGTTTGTTTTCTCCTCTGGTGCATTAAAATATGATAGGCAGGTTAGAAGGAGAAGCCAGGATAATTATGGCTTCTGTGCCTTAAGCTCACCCTATGTACAAGGCGCTCACATTACCCTATTGAATCCCCGTGAGGTGGGTGCTATTATTATTCCCATTGTGCAGATGAGAAGACTGAGTCTGAGACAGATCAATTGAGCTTGCTATCAGTGACCCATTAGCAAGGGGCTGAGCTAATTGAGTTGGTTGACCTCAGAGATGGGCTCTGATCCAGTCTGCTCTATTAACCAATAGTGTGTGGGAGGCCCCCTTTCAACTCTCCTGGGTGGGCAGGTTGGAGCCCTCAAGCTGTGTTTCCCCAGTCCTCACAGCATTTCAAGAAACTGAAAGTGGGCAAGAAGCAGTGGGAAAGAGGAGACACGAGGATGTGTAGGCTTAAATAAGATCTCTTCTCCTCCCTGTGAATAAGAGCAGATGGAGTGAGGCCAACCTAAAGCAGCAAAATCAGCTCAGTCATTCCCAACCCCGCCTCCCAAACCCCAGATCACTCAAGGGTAAGGACAGAAGTGGGAGAGCAGAGAAACGCATGCCCACAGAGTCAGATCAGTCAATCACCCCTTCCACCACAGCCAGCCTATGTGACGTTGGACAGGAGAATTAACCTATCTGAGCCTCAGTTTTTCTCCTCTCTAAATAGGGGAAAAAGCAATTCCTGTCTTATAGGTTTGCTCTGAGGACTGAGTGAGTTAGTTCATAGACATGACGGGCTTAGCAGAGTGCCTAGTGCACAACAGAACCTGAATACATATTAGGGTTACGAGTATGTTGTTAATTGCACCAAAATGATCTGTGCAATAAAGTGTGCGTGTTCTGTGCTATAAAGCACGCAACCATATACTACCAATATGAACTCAAACATAGTGAGGCAGTAACCTGGGAAAGGTAAGGACAGGGGCCCTGCGTGCACTCTGCTTTCCCCACCCCATACCCTCAACAAGGCCCAGGACGTCTGTGCAGGAGAACTGGGATAGCCTGCTGGTTCTTGTATCTCCTCCCAAAGCTTCCCCAGAAAAGGCAGCACTCTTCCATATTCCAGGAGAAGGGCAGCACTCCTTTAACAGGATTACTCCTTCCCCTTCATAAGCCATAGCTCACGGGAATGTTCATTTTCTCTCTGGCAGCTCATCACTGCAAAAATTGTTTCAGGATGTAATATCCCGTGTATTCAATCAGACGAAGACTTCTTTGAAATATTATTATACCAAATTCTCTTCCAAAACAGATCACCCAAGGAGATCAGCTACCAAAGAACCGAAATTAAAGGTGTTTTCTCCTACAGGAGGATAGACTATTTATTATTATTATTATTATCATGTCATGGCCCAAAAGGCAATTGGTCTGTTTCTGATTTCGGTAGCACTTAGGAAAGCAAATAAGCATTTGCTTATTTATTAGGGTCTTTGTTTCGGGCTCTCCCCACACTGCAATATAACAGGGCAAGACTCCTGCCTAATTTCTTCACTGTTGTTTCCCAGTCATCCAGAATAACGTCCAGCACACAGTACGTGCTCAATAAATATTGTTCAGTTAATGAACAAAAATTGAAGCACATAAAACTGAGCACATTTCTTTTCAAAAGCAACCACTTAAATAGACTGCAAATTAATATACCCTTTTTGGAAAGAAGTATGAAGAATCCTCAAAGAACTCAAATTAGACCTCTCCTTTGATCCTACAATCCCACTACTAGGCATCTACTCAAAAGAAGAAAAATTCATTTTATCATAAGGACATTTTCACTAGACTGTTTATCGCTGCTCAATTTACAATTGTCAAAATGTGGAAACAGCCTAAATGCCCACCAACCCAAGAATGGATTAACAAGCTGTGATGTATGTATACCATGGAATATTATTCAGCCATTTAAAGAGATGTAGACTTTACATCTTTTGTATTAACCTGGATAGGGTTGGATAACATTCTTCTCAGTAAGTATTGTAAGAATAGAGAAGCAAGAATCCAATGTAGTCAATTCTAATATGAAGGCAGTAGATGATCTAACACATATCTTCATATGAGAAAAACTGAAGTCAATGCAAGGGTGGGGCAAGAGAATGAGGCAGCCGGGAGAGGGGAGGAGGGAGGGACATGGGGGGTTATGGTGTATGGCACACCTCTTGGGGGCGAGACCACAGTGGACCAAGAAAAAATGGACATCCAGGATAAAATTCAGATTCATGAAATGTGAGGACTGGAATGCAATTTCACCCAAAACCTTACTTTTCAAATGAGAAAATTGAAGATCCAGAAAAGCAAAGTAGTTATTCATTGACAATCATATACTGTACTTGTTAAATAAATAAATACAACATAAGTTTAAATGAATATTAAATAAATATAATTTTAAAAATTAAAAAAAAAACAATAAAGTGCACAGAATAATTAAGTATGGCCAGGCAAAGAGGCCAGTCCTCTCTCCTTCCCTTCTCTATTTCCCTATGTGAGGATGGGTGTGTGTTTGAACTCTTAGCAACAGGATATTTTTAAAAGAGTCCCAGTTAACAGCTCATCCATAATTCTGAGTCAGGGATTTTGGTGATTTAATTTCACTAACTTCCCTGTCTGCCCCAATGACCTAGATCCCAAATTTCCCATTAATGACTCAGGAGTCTTAAAGATTTTCCAAGCTCAAAGAATCTTAAGATCATCTAGCCCAACATTTATTTTACAGATTAACAAAAAAAAAGGCTGAGTGAATAAAAGTGAGTTCTCCAAGTCACAAAGAGCCAGTTAACAGTTAAGCTGAGGTGGGGGTGGGGGAGTATGGATGGGGGTGGGAGTTCGTGTCCTTGGCACCCAGGCACATATAGGTTACAGTCAGGACAATTCACAGATTGGTGTGTGGCTACAATGGCCTCATCATGCTGCCTGGAAAACCTAGGCTGAGCAAACATATTTCAGGACAAAGATGAATATTTTTCCACTGAGCAAGAGAATACAATTCTAATGAGAATACCAGTAGCAAATGGAATCCTGATGGGATGCAAACACATACACACGTATCCACTCACACGTGACTACCACATACATTATACAAAAAGATGCTTATTTTTAAAAATACCTGACACTAGGTATATAATAAATTCACAGTGCTGGCAATGGCATCAAAATAGATTGCTAATGGAAGCCAACCTTGACATAATATATTTTTAAAGTTATCCATCAATATCTCACGAAGAAAACACACATGCTCTTTGATCCACCAATTTCTCTCCTAGGAATCTGAAACTATTTACAGAAATAGAATGGAATAAGGGTGTTTGTTACTCCATTGCTTATAGAGGCAAAAAACAGGGCCATCAGCATCGTTACCGATGAGTAGAATGTGGTACCAACGAATTATGGAACTTTATGCAACTGTTTTAAAATGAAGATTACAGAGTTGAAGGGATGTCCATCACATATTAGTCAGAAAGCCAAATTGCAGTGCAATGTAAATATTTGATCCAATTTTTGTACAAAACCACTACCTCTGACACACTGCCATTTGTGCACCTTTATGTTTATGGTGGAATGAGGATGAAAGATATGGAAGCTTGTGAACATTGGGCATCCCAAGGAAAAGTTGGTAAAGCATGCAAAGGGAAGAAATGATTAATATTTTCTTTGTACATCTTCGAATGTTTTCACTGATTATAATACATACATATTACTTTAAAAATAATTAAACCTTAATTAGCCTCTCATCTTGGTTGTTATTGGAGTATACAAAGGCTACTGACTTATAGACTTTGATTTTGTATCCTGAGACATTACAGTATTTTTTGATGACTTCCAGGAGTCTGTGGTTGAGTCTTTGGGGTTCTCTAAGTATAAGATCATGTTGTCAGCAAAGAGGGAGAGTTTGACCTCCTCTGCTCCCATTTGGATGCCCTTTATTTTTTTTGTCTTGTCTAATTGTATTGGCCAGAACTTCCAGCACTATGTTGAATAGTAATGGTGACAGAGGACAACCTTGTCTGGTTCCAGTTCTAAGTGGAAAAGCTATCAGTTTTACTCCATCCAGTAGAAGATTAGCTATGGGTTTGTCATAGATACCTTCGATCAGTTTAAGAAATGTGCCACATATGCCTATACTCTTCAGTGTGCTAATTAGAAAAGGATGTTGGATTTTATCAAATGCTTTTTCTGCATCTATTGAGAGGATCATATGGTCTTTGTTTTTGCTTCTGTTAATATGGTGGATAACGTTTATGGACTTGCGTATGTTAAACCAGCCTTGCAGCCCTGGGGTGAAACCTACTTGATCATGATGTATGACTTTTTTGATGATAAGCTGTAATCTACTGGCTAGGATTTTGTTGAGAATTTTTGCATCTATTTTCATGAGTGAAATTGGTCTGAAGTTCTCCTTTTTAGTTGGGTCTTACCTGGTTTTAGTATCAGGGTGATGTTTGCTTTGCAGAACGTGTTGGGGAAGATTCCCTCCTCCTCAATTTTTTGGAATAATTTCTGCAGTATGGGAATAAGCTCTTCTTTGAAGGTTTGATAGAATTCTGGTGTGAAGCATCTGGACCAGGGCATATTTTCGTGGGGAGCTTTTTATTGTTTCTTTGATCTCAGTGTTGAAAATTATCTGTTCAGGAGATCTATTTCTTCCTGGCTAAGTCTAGGGAGAAGGTCTGATTCCAAATATTGATCCATTTCCTTCACATTGTCACTCCCTTCACCATAGCTTCAAAGAAAATGAAATACCTAAGAATATATCTAACAAAACAGGTGAAGGAACTCTACAAAGAAAATTATGAAACCCTACGTAAGAAAATAGCAGAAGATATTAACAAATGGAAGAACATACCATGCTCATGGCTAAGAAGAATCAACATTGTTAAAATGTCTATCCTCCCCAAAGCAATCTACTGATTCAATGCCATCCCTATTAAAATACCAACATTGTACTTTCAAGACTTGGAAAAAATGATTCTGCATTTTGTATGGCACCAGAAAAAAACCCATATAGCTAAAGCAATTCTTACTAATGAAAACAAAGCTGGGGGCATCAGCATACCAGATTTTAGGGTGTACTACAAGGCCATAGTGGTCAAGACAGCATGGTACTGGCATAAAAATAGAGACGTAGACATATGGAATTGAATAGAAAACCAGGAAATGAAACTAACATCTTACAACCATCCAATCTTCCATAAACCAAACAAGAACATACACTGGGGGAAAGACTCCCTATTTAATAAATGGTGTTGGGAGAACTGGATATCCACATGTACAAGACTGAAACTGGATCCACACCTTTCTCCACTCATAAAAATTGATTCAAGATGGATAAAGGACTTAAATTTAAGGCATGAAATGATAAAAATCCTCAAAGAAAGCATAGGAAAAACACTGGAAGTTATCAGCCTGGGGAAATACTTTGTGAAGATGACTTCTGTGGCAATTGCAACAACAAAAATAAGCAAATGGGACTTAATGAAACTGAAAAGCTTCTGCTAAAGAGACAACAACCAAAACCAATAGACAACCTTCACAATGAGAAAGGATATTTGCATATTTTGAATTAGACAAAAGCTTGATAATTAGGATCTATAGAGAACTCTAATCCACATGAAAAAAGCCAACAATCCCATATATCAATGGACAAGAGACATGAATAGAACCTTCTCTAAAGAAGACAGACGAATGGCTAACAAATATATGAAAAAATGTTCATCATCCCTAATTATTAGAGAAATGCAAATCAAAACCACCCTAAGATACCATCTAACCCCAGTGAGAACGGCCCACATCACAAAATCTCAAAACTGAAGATGCTGGTGTGGATGTGGAGAGAAGGGAACACTTTTACACTGCTGGTGGGACTGCAAACTACTACAACCTTTTTGGAAGGAAGTATGGAGAAACCTCAAAGCACTCAAGCTAGACCTCTCATTTGATCCTGCAATCTCATTACTGGGCATCTACCCAGAAGGAAAAAATCCTTTTATCATAAGGACACTTGTACTAGACTGTTTATCACAGCTCAATTTACAATCGCCAAAATCTGGAAACAGCCTAAATGCCCCACAACCAGGAATGGATCAACAAGCTGTGGTAATACGTACTCCATGGAATACTATTCAGCCATTTAAAAAATGGGGACTTTACAGCCTTTGTATTAACCTGGATGGGGCAACAGGAACACTCTGAATTCTTGGGGGTGGGAGTAGGGAAATAATCAACACAATAAAAGGTAACTTGAAGCTGTCTCTCTAAGCCCTCGGTACCCATGACCATCCTCTGAACAAGTTACCTCCCCCACCAAATCATCCTCGTCCTGACACAGGAAGTACTTATTGAACAAATACAGAAAGTGACCCGTTGAGCATGGCACCGGCAACAACTCTTCTCTTAACATAGGAAAGGAACTTGGTCTCCTGTCAGGTGAGAGGTGACTCAAGAAGCTTCATAAAGAACCTCATAACTATGAATAGATCATGCAGAACTCACTCTTCATAAAACTGAGAAGCAGAAAGAAGACAACCCTGGCTGGCAGTGCCTCTCCGGCACCTGAACCAGCCTCTCAGAAAGTCAGTCTTAATCCCACGGCTATATCCAGTCCTAACTCCAAGTTCCCGAATGAAAAGTGACAGACCCATGAAAGTAGAGGCCCTGGCTGGGACAGTGATGACCGGTGGGTTTCAACATTGATAAAACTGCATTAACTTGAAACACAAACTATACAAATCCTTCTGGGGCAGAGCTCCAAAGAGAACTGCCACCATCAACTTTCAGAACTCCAAGAGAATTGTTCACATTAATCCATGAAACATCCTAGTATGGGGACAGCCATTGCTCCATCCTAGATTCTATATTTTGACCACAAGTAAGGAACCAGTAAGGAGAAAGAAAGGGAGATTGACTTACCAAGCCAACTTCTGTTTAAGTACACAGACACAAACACAGGGGGCACCGTGAAGAAATCCACTACAGAGTTCACTTCCAGCCAGAACCACAGCTTATCGTTGGCTGCAATAAACTGGGGGAAAGAAGAAATAAGAGAGAGAAAAAAAATGAGAAGCATGGTGCCAGCATTCAACTGATACTCTTTTGTCAAAGGGTAAATTCTGTGTTTTCATGGGAGTCTGGAGGGAGAGTAGTTAGAGTCTTCTCAGCTCTACACCAATCACATCCTTATGTGGTCAGATACACAGCATTTTCTGAAAAGCGACTATCTTGGCCAGACAGTACATTTTTCTGTGGCTTCCAACAGCTTCATAGGGAAGGTT
The DNA here is from genome assembly GCF_027406575.1 of Nycticebus coucang. Lineage (NCBI taxonomy): Eukaryota > Metazoa > Chordata > Mammalia > Primates > Lorisidae > Nycticebus > Nycticebus coucang. Next base: position 90,442,342 of record NC_069782.1, on the reverse strand, counting down.
GAGTGATAGCACCTTCATCAGACTGGGTAATGTGAACACAACAAACCAAACACATATGAATGCATCTGTTCACATACATGCATACATCCTGGCAATGCACATTTTGCAAAGCATCCCTCATAAATAAGGTCTAGCATAAACCCTCCAGGATGCAAACTGTACCAGTGTACTTCCTGGGTTCACCCTCACAAGTGGCCTCGCAGGGCTCAGCTAAGCAAGTGGCGCCCATCATCATTTTAAGAGCTAAAGGTTTTTTTCCCCCTATTTACTTTGTAAGGGTACAAAGCATTCATGTTTGAATAGAGGGCTGAGAAAAAAATTGCCAGTGGCAGTATCATCATCATTTCAATCCCTATTCCTCCTCCTTCAAACAAAACTGGCATACATGCTAGAAAATGCTGAGCTAAGGAAAGGGCCCTTCCATGGACTGAAGGATCAGTATGCAGATACATTTTCTCTCCCAGAAACACAGGGCTTCTTCTTGCCCATGAGAGCAGACGCTGGTGGGGGTGACCCCTGGGTAGAAGACTGGCATACCCCATCGTGACACTGAGCGATGCTTCACAAACTTACCCGCAAGCCAAAGTAGAGGAGGAAGAACACGTTGAAAGCCATGTCGATCTGCAATGTGAAATCTTTGTAGAAATTCTGGCAGGATTCTATTGGGCTATTAGACAGGAAGAAGGAAAAGCAAGAGGTGAATGACGGGCAGCACCATCCAGTCTTCCCCAGTGCTAACAATAGGGGGTGTTTGGGGTAGAGGACGAAATGGATGTTCATGAGAGAAAACCTTTGGTCTTTCTACCCCCTGTGATCATCAAGCAAGCATTGCCAATGGCCTTTCCATTTCGTGTTTTGTTCTTGTATTTGGTTTTTCTTTGGGGGGTATTAATAACACATATATATGTATGTTATTTTTATCATCATTCAGCAGTTGATCTAAGAACCTAAAGAGGACCATGCGGGCACCATGGAGGAAGGACAAGCAAGAGAGATCTCCAAATTCTTTCATTGCATATTAACCCTTAAAGAACTGACTTCTTTCTTTTAGAGCAGTGGTTCTCAACCATCCTAATGCCGCAGCCCTTTAATACAGCTCCTGTGGATCGTGACCCACAGGTTGAGAACTGCTGTGTTAGAGGAAATACAACAAAGCTAAAACACAGTCCTTCATGCCCTCCAGCACACTGGGAGAGGGGCGTGTTTTCAAGTAATCATGGAGGCTGTGTTTTTCATAAAGCCATTCAATGATTAATAAATGAAGACCCCAAGAATATCTCATAAAAGCTATAGAGGAGAGGATCCTGGTTGATGCTCTGTCTAGACTCAGTGTGAACAGCCTGTGTTGTTCTTGGATTTGAGGAAAGAACACCATCCAACAAAATGGTCAAATTCAACATTAAACCAAAATGTTGAAGCAGTACTTTAAGGGTTATTATTATTTTTTTTAGCATGCATGTTACATGGCTTTGTGTGTGTGTCCAGCAGCCAACACGAATCCCTGACACACTCTACATCGAGGGTAGGCAGTTCAACAGGGTACCACTATACAAACTGGTAGAAGGCTTCTGTGTGCCTTCCTGTGTCAAACTGAGTAGAAGAACAATGTGCAAAAGGGTCAAGGTTTGAGCTGGGTGGGAAACAGGAAAGCCTCATAAGCATCTCAAAGCTGCGACTGCAAATTCATATAGTTATCTGTTATCTGTAAGCAAAGGTGGCCACCCAAGCCAGGGGGTCCACGAAGAAGGTGAGGTGAGGAAAAGGGGAGGAAACTATCGGGAGAAGCAAAATATTTTCCCCTAAGGGAAGCAACGTGAACCTCCTTCCAGGAGAGGGCTAGCTTGAAAAGTGCAATACAAAGGACTTCTGAGTATCGCCACCTTGGAATCATTATATGCAATACCAGTTAGTATAGTCATACTTGTGTAAGGACAGTGTTGGCTGGTTACAGGCAGGTATCTGTGCAGATGGGAACGCAGAGCCCACTCAGAGCCTGGGGCATCTGTACATGCGCTGGATTTATCCATTCTTCATCTCCACTACAAGTCAAACATGCCCTTGGTCATCTCCCAAGTCACAAAAAATCCTCCAGACAAGCATCCAGAGTAACATTCACTTGCATTTACAAACTAAGAAGATGGAACAAAAAACAATACTGAAAAATAGTTCTTTTATAAAGGAAATGACAACTGTCAGATTTTCACTAAAGTAGGGAAGTGGGAGGGGAGACAGCATGGGGGTTGGTTAGTCCAGGGCTAAAAGGAGGCAGAAGCAAAAGAAGCTAAATACCACGGCCTACCACTGTTCCTTGCCTACTCTCCTACACAGGTACTTAATTTAGATTAAAAAAAAAAAAAAAGAAAAATCCAGACCTGTGGTTAACCAGTGACACTTCTGCCATGGTGGCGTGTGGTTTAGCTTCAGAAAGAAGACCCACCAGTTCCACAGGTGTCAGAATTCCTCGATGCTCTCATTGCAGTGAAAAGACGTACGAGAACTAGGCTGACCAGGAAATTCTCTATAGATTCCCGAGTCAAAGCAACAATGCATTTCTGTGCTTGGAAGCCACTGGCAGGATATGTTACTAAAGACTAAGCTCTATAATAGATAGAGGGGGAGTGTGTGTATCCCCAAAGGAGGCTAAGTGAGAGAGTATGGGGCGATCTGCAGGCAAATCTTGCCCTCATGAACTCACTGGAATCAGCAGGAACTTAGCTGGGCACTAGAAATTCATATGCATTACCCTGTTTCCCCCAAAATAAGACATCCTCTGAAAATAAGACCTACTTACAGGAAAGATAAGACGTCCTCTGAAAATAAGACCTAGCACATCTTTGGGAGCACACCCTAAAAATAAGACACTGTCTTATTTTCGGGGAGACAGGGTAAAACTGATGTACATATAGTCAAGGGGAGAGAGAAAAAGTCTTGGTTTCCAGGATTATCATGGAAGACCAATGTCACCTCATCAAGGCCAAACAACAACCTTACTGCTACCCTCCCCAAAACAACAAGGTGAAGTCACTATAGCTTGATTCCTTATGTTCATTTGAATATCTGTTTCCATGTACATTGAACCAAAATATCCCCAATGGCATTGAGCTAACATCTCTTTCCCCTTTTTTTCATTCGCTATCACAGCTTAGCAAATACTTTTCCAACTAGATGTATTTCAAGGTTACCACCAAATTAACCACAGAGGCCATGGAATTAATAGAAGCTAAGAACTCGTTAAGTCCCCCCAAATATACCGCCAAATATTCAAAAGTACATAAGGAATCAAGCTATGGTAACTCCTCTCTTCCCTGCCTTCCTGGTCATTGCTGTTGTTTTCTCCTAGATTGCTCATACAAAGAGAGAGCGTCAAGCTACAAGCTACAGGACACTGTTGTCAATGTATTTCAACAACACCCCTGATTTACAAAAAGAATTGTTACAACCATAACAGACTTTTTTCTCTACTCCTCCTTTCAAAAAACTATAACTGATTTAATTGTGGTTTCATTGGCATTCCTAGAGTCCCATCAGAGCTGAAATGATAAAGGAAGTAAATCGTGCTGTTGATGCAGGTGGCTCGTCCTCTGGCTGGAGCTCACAGGTGATGTGAACACACCCTGATAACATGGGAGTGAGGGCAGGGAGAGAAGCAGAAAACTCTGGGACAAAAGAGAGCAAGGCGCTGGGACCCAGGTAGGACCAGAGTGATCAGGGAATGTATTTTATATTCCTTTTAGCTATTTCCTGCTTGCCACCAGAGCCCCAGGGAACTGTTCTGCCTGGTTTAGTCAAGTGGCAACAGAACTGTTTATCAGGATCCCCCCTGAGATAAATCCCCTGAGTTCACAGACTCACACAATTGGAGATCACAGAGTGGAGGTTTCAAAGCCCCATTATTTCATTCCCCAAATGGAAACAACCCATGGAGCAGTTCACTGATCTTTTAAAGAAGAGAATACACAATTCAACAACAGAAGGGTTGGCCATATCAACCAGGATTTATTTTCCTCCTAAAGATACTTTATCTTAATGATTAATGCTCATTGTAGGATAGAGAATGAAATACAACCTCCTCTTCCTTCTTGTGTAAAGTTCACAGAAATTTCAAGAGCTAGCAAATAAATCATACTTTTTTTTTAACCTACAAAAGAAAGTGACTCTGGATCCCACACTTAAACTTAGATTGCCATTCTAATGAGGCGTGCCCACATCACAAATGGCTCTGCATGGGACTATGTTGCCAATAGAAAAAAATAATGTGGAGTTTTAAGGAATTAAAGGATACCACTTTTGACTCTGGTAGCAGAAAATTGACTTACCCTAAATTGTTCTTGGGCAACTAATGACTTAATCACTAAAGGATACAAGATCCAAGATACTCTGTCGAAGGGCACACTACTCATTCGTAGGTACCCATAGAGTGATAACTAAATTTTGGGTTTGGACCAAGATTTTATGATGGAACATCTTCAAGGGAACTTCAGTAAAGAGCTGCTTCTCACAGGGGTAAATGTTCAGTGTAGGAAAGGAGTTGAAATACAAACTCCTGTTTCTTCTTGACCATCAAGTATATCCTCAATATGTAGAAATCTCCACAGAATAAAATAAGACTCAGCCAAAATATGAAATGTATCTCTTTCTTCATCTGTTTAATAACATAATTTAAAAAAAAAACCCTTGAGCAGGAAAGTCCAACAGATCTTTCTGAAGGCTGACTTGAGAACCTCTCCCTGGAAAACACAAGGCCAGAACAGACTGCCCAGGTTTTCCATCAAGGGTCAGGGGCTAAGCACAAATCTCACTGCCAGCAGCCACTCCTCTAGATGTCCACCTCATCTCCAAGAGGGATGTGCTGCCCCCCTCTTCTCAGCTGCTACACCTCCCTGGGGCTTCCTGAAGTCCCTGAGTCTGGCTACCTAATCCTATGAAGCTATGTATCCAGGACAGTGGTCCTGAAACTTCGCCATGCACTTAAAGGGCTTGTTAAAATCCTGCTGGGCCTCAACCCCCCTTTTTGATATAAGTAAGTCTGGGGTCAGGGTCTGAGATTTTGCATTTCTAACCATTTCCCAGATGGTGTCAATGCTGCTCATCTGCCCACTTTGAGAACCACGGGCTCCCAAAGAACTTTCTCACAACTAACTGCACACTAATTGCTGGTGTCATTGCTTGAGAAGATTCCCACTCAGACCTGAACAAAGATGATTAAGCATGTGAGCCGCCCCCAGATAACCAGCTGCGCACCACTTAACTAATTGCTGAGATCAAGGGGTTGAACAGATATTTTCAGTTCAGATGTGAACAAGAGGGAAAAAAAATTATAAAGATACGGGGAAGTAATTACAACGCCACTGTGCGAACTTCACCAGTGGACGTTCCAATTAGTAATCACAGGGTACCCGCTGAGAGCATTTTTAGTTTAAGATTAAAAGGAAACATGATAAATGTCAATGGGGAGAGGGTATGGAGACCATCATTTAGAAGGGATAAAGAAATGTTGAGCAGCTTGGGAACAACAACAACACACACCCAAGATGATTTAATAGGGAAGGGACTGCTAAAGAACAAAACAGCACTTTGTGAAGTAATTTCCAGTATTCAAATTCTCCTCACTCCTGTGGTTAGTCTCTTTTCAAATTAAATGGGGCCCTTGCAATTCCCATTAGGATTATGGACCAGCAGAATTCATGCTCAAGGGCACCATAGACATGAGTCAATTCAATAAGCTTAATGCTTCCAGACTCTTCTCCTGGTCTCACCTCTGCAATGTTGCCAGATTAATTTAATTAAAAGATGTCATTCACCCACCATCATGGCTCCCTCCTGTCTCATACATCAACTCTAAGCCTGGCTGGAAAGAACCTCTAAAATGTGGCCTAATCCTACAAGTCCTACTTTATTTTCGTATTGTGTTTCAGTACAAACCCTTTGTCACCCTGAGTGGGTGCCTTCATTATTTCGGTGAAATATTCGGTGAATATTTAGAACTGGGACCATTTGTTCCCAGTTCTAAATCTATGTTTTTGTTCTAGGCTCTTTAAATGATCTTCCCTCGGTGTTCAAACCTTAGCAGCCTTCAAGGCCAACCCAAAGATTTGACTCAGCAAATCACTCATGCCTTCACTCACCTTTCCCATCTCTGAATTCCTACAGTCCTGGGAGCAGAGAGTTCTAAACTGCCTTCCTATGTTCATCCTCAACTCTTTTTCAATTCAGTATAATTATACCTGGAAATTGTATAAAGTTTACACATACTATTGCCTTTGTTTCTCACAAATATTTTGTTATAATTCCCATTTTGCAAACAGAAAAGCAGAGGGTCAGAATCTCCCTCAAGAGCCAGCAGCTAAGGAGTAGATTTGAGATAGAAACTCAATAGCATTAGCGCCATTCCATCTTCCTCTTCAGGTGGACTGAAATCTCCCTTCTTCCCTGGAGAGGAAGAAGAAAGGTAAGACATAGTATCCGCTGTCTACTGAGCCTCGCACAGAACTCCTGCAAAGGCAATGAGGTTGATGGACTTATGGAGGACATAAAACTGTCTTGGGAAGAAAACCATATGTTTGTTGGGTAGTCTGGGAGAATGCAGAGGAAACAGACCCTTCTAACTTTGCTCTGTAAAGACTATTAGGTGGGATAGTAATAATCCCCAAAAGTTTTCTCAGGGGCCTTGTGTGGAGGTGGCATCCTGGAGACTAATCCTGTTGGCTGAGGGGAAGCTCTTCTATTTAGAGATGAACAGTTCCTAGTTATCCGTCCTTATCTTAAAGGTGGGTGACTCTCAGGGTACCCCTATTGTCCCTCAGCCTCTCCTATTCTGAAAGCACAAGAATGAACCTAGCAAAATATTATAATACTCAGATACTTCAAACACTCCTAATTATAGACTAGATAATTAATAAGCTTTGCATCTATTCAATCCAATCAAAACGAAGGAGGGAAAAGACATCATGTAGCTTGGATACTAGGAATCTATCTTCAACCAAAAGGGAGCAGGTCTAAGTGATTTCAAGTTTTCCTAGTAATGTTTCAATATACTGGATAAACTAAGCATCTCCACTTTCCTGCCTCCATACCTAGCCAGCCAGAATATTATGAACCTGACTAATTTTAGAAGTCTTTACTCCAAATAAGAAATCAGTGATTATTCACGTAATTTTAGATCTCAGAAAAAATGTTTTGCAAGCTAAAAATGTAATGGATTTAGTGTAAACGACATGATACTAATCATTGAGAAAGCAAACCTTTATATAGAACATTGTCTCCTAAACTGGACAGCATCCCACAACTGCCCTGGTTCTCAGTGGACCCAAGTTGAAAGCTTTGTATTCTTTTACTTTTCTTAGTGTGTCCATTTTAATTACCTTGTCAGAGCTGCATACTTAAGAGTTTCTTTCTCCAATATTGGTTCCTTTAGTATTTATACTGGTCAGGGAATACATTCAATAAGATGTGTAGTTTTTTATTGGTTTTACCAAATGGAATCAAACCTCTTCTGCTGACCAACATTATATCCTTATCCCAGCACATCTTGGGGTAATTATCTTTTAAGATGGTGTTATCCTTGATGGGTAGGTTTGTGTTCAATTGTTAATTAATACTAACGATAACTTTCAAAACGGGCCCTCTGTTTTATCTTAATAAAAAACAAACTTTTCTTAGACCTTGCAATGGCTCTAATGTGAATAGAAAACACTTTTTGTTACTCTGCAGTATTGATCGATCATGATCCCAAGCCAGTTGGTTAAATGGCTTTGTTGGGAAGTCTTCAGTTATGTGTTCGTATCAATAGGAATATTAATCTTTCTGATAGCAGCAGGCTTCTAATTACACCTCTGCCCAATTGATGCATGTGATCCAATAGCCACAAGCATATGCATCATTAGGACCAGGTTGAAATGAATTGAGTATGTAGGGAAGTGGTATATAAACTCTCACTATTCTTTGGAATCCATCATGCTCTATATTCTTGAGCTTAGAGTATCATTGGAAAATCCTGGGAACATGATGCAACTTCAGAACAATTATCTCAAGGTGTCTACCTAAATAATTGTTCTTAAGAATAAAGCATTCTTCTAGGAGAAAAAGAAAATGACATAGATTACTAATGAAAAGACCAAATATGCCAGGTCCTTACACATTGAATTTCTCAGTGAAAGGCACAGATAATTTGTTTTCATGAAACTCAAGCGGTGAGATCCCTGTCACTTTCTTATGAAGCTGTTCTAAATTTTCTCTCAAGAAGATTCAATATCTTACCTAAGCTTAAGTTCTCCTTTCTTGTCTTCATTCCACATCTAACCCACAATGAACATGAATAAATAAATCAAAAGCAAAATGTGGGCATTACAAGTTGTCTTCAAGAGTCTAGCAGTTAGGCAGTTTCGGAGTTCAATGGACGAGTTAAACATCCCAACTCTGTCGCTTACTAGCTACAAGATCCTGGGCAAATAATTTGACCTCTTCAAGTCTTGGTTTTCTCTTCTTGTAAACTGGAGATTGGGATATAAATTTCCAAGACTGTGGTTAAGAATAAAATGAGATAACTAAGCACTCAATAAGTGACAGCTATTTAAAAAAAAGTAGTGATAATAATAACTGTAGAAAAGTGTTCAAAAAAGGCAAGGATCCAAATGAGCAAAAACCATAGAATCAATTATTTCTATACTTAATTTTTTCATTTGTATCTACTTTACTGCCTCCTTATCAAGTGTGGTTGCATTGTATAATAATACAAATGTTCAACAGGGTGTGCAGGGAGCTGCTGTGAGGAGCTAACACTAACATCCGTTAAGATTCTACAGAGTATTAAAGAAGAAATGGGGAAAATTATATTTCCATGAAGGCAGCCACACAGTCTCACAAATGCTAAATAATTAAACAAGATTTCTTAACAGAGAAAGCCATGAGTCACTTTAATGTGTTGACCACAGGAGGTTGTGTATTCTCTTTTTCCCAGGACTTTAGCAGAGGGGAAAGTTTTGCTTGCCTCCTTGCCTGGAGAAGAGGCAGAGGTTTAAACTAGTCATCTGTCTTCTAAATATCTCTTCCAAATCTACTCCGGTAAGAGTATGTATTTTTCCACTGCTGGACTCTTGGAATGATGGCCAAGACAACTACCCACTAATGCCTGTTTTCTCCAGCACGTCTACAGACTACAATTATTTCAATCACAGTTGTTACCAGAGTAGAATTAGTGTTCATATTTGCCAGCAACTTTCATGTAATAAATCAGAGTTAAACTACTGCATAAAACAGCAACTTGCCAAACAAATGCTGGTTGATTTAGTTTTCACTGAACCATATGAAGAATCATGACTGTCTGACTCTTACGCATCTCTCTACCTCCACTAATTCTAGCCACCTTTCTTTTTTAGGAAACTCTCATTTGTCTACTACAGGGAAGGGATAGAGCAGATGATTCAGATAGCACTTAATACATACGCACTTATACCAGAAAACAGATTGAGAGTTCTTCAAGGGCAGGGCTAATGAGCCATGTATAAATATGGGGTGGTACGTGTAGGTGGTCTCACACACACACATGCACAAACACAGAGCTGTCCAGCTCTCTACCCATCTCCAAGCCCACCGTGGGACCATCCACAAAACAGCCTAAATGAGATGATTAGAAAGGGGGGAAAGAAGGGAGAAGAGAAGAAGTCCCAGGTCTGAAGGGAGAGGTGGGACTAGATGAAATCTTGGCACAGGAAATGGTATCTCTGATTCTGGAATCCGTATGTTTCTGTCACTATAGAAAGTTAGACCTGGAAAATTTATCACACTACCTCTGCCTGTGATGGCTTTTTTGTGAATATTAAATGTGTTAAGAGGCCCAAAAACAATCATCTCTAAACAGTAACAATGGAAAGTCCCTAGCCATTGGGAGCAATGGCGTGGTGTCCACATTTCTGAAGGAGAGAGTGAGCAGCCCAGGGAGGTTTCAAGGCACTTCAGCACCAAGGCATCCAAGTCAGAAGCTCTCGTCAATCCATAGGGGATGGCAAAGACAAAGCATGAGCCCTCTATTTGCCACTGCCTGGAGAATCACGGCAAGGTGAGCAGGTAGGTTAGTCCGTCCACCACAGCATAACTGGTTTGTATAGCATTGGGGGACCTCTCTGCATTGTTACTAAGAGTAGACTTCAAAATTCCTCTGTCTGAGCCTTTTTCTCCAGAGATTTGTCTTAGACTTTCTGAGTATCCCCTGGTCACCTCACTGGTCCCCTACTTAGCTCGTGGCCATGCTCTCTTCTCTCGTACTTCTCCCTGGCTTTGACATAGTCCTGACATACCTGGACAATGTGGCTTTGGCAATGCCACCTTGCTATGACTTAGAGTGAGGAAGCTAAAACTAGTAATTCTATGGCCCCGCCCAGCCTGTTTTAAGGCCCAGCCAGGCAGCTAATCAGATGAGGGTAATGGGAAGTCTCAGACAGATCCCTTTCCTATTCTCTTCAGTGGATGTCAATACCCAGACAGCAGCAACCTAAGAGACCTCTTACAGTTCCAAACCTTACACCTCCCAGGCACATCTGCGCTCAAGCAGAATGGCACACAACTCCCTCAGTGGCCCGCTCAAGGTCTGCACTAACAAAGGGTTCCAACACTGAAGATCTTCCAGGGAAGGATGTTAGGAAGCCTGAGAGCATCTGAGAAGAAAAAAAATGTAAAGGCTGGGTGTGGTGGCTCACACCTGTAATCCTAGCACTCTCGGAGGCTGAGACGAGCAGATTGCTTGAGCTCAGGAATTCGAGACCAGCCTAAGCAAAAGCAAGACCTTGTCTCTACTAAAAATAGAAAAATTAGCCTAGTATAGTCCCAGCTACTTGGGAGGCTGAGGCAAGAGGAACTCTGAGCCCAAGATTATGAGGTTGAAATAAGCTGTGATGCCACAGCACTCTACCCAGGTTGACAAAGTGAGAGTCTGTCTCAAAAAAAAAAAAATTAAAAAAAAAAACAGTTGTTCCATTTACCTACAGCTTCACTTTGAAGAACAGAAATATCATATAACATATATCGTCACCATAAGGACCTCAGTTTTTTAGAAGTTACACAAGTGATTCTATAGAATAATTATGATAGCTTTATTTCCGACATTGTGAGGTTTGTTTATTTGATTTTATTTTTTTCCTTATTGTTGTTAAGGGTTTTGGGTTTTTTTGCTGTTGCTGTTAAGAAGACACAGAAAAAGAGTTGGTGCAAGTCTTTTTGACATCTGGACTAGAAAACAATTATACCTTTATTACACAAAGAAATTAATAGCTGTGTCTTGTCTCTGTGTTTGGCTGATGGCTGAGGGGTAGAGGTTTTGTAAGTATTCCTATTTAGGAGTTTTGCTGAGAGCTCAGCAGCCTCACAGCCAAAAAGGAGAGTCTGAGATGCTGCTGATTAGAAGTCACGGGTCTGCTGAGTCCAAGGCTGGAGTCATTCCCTAGGAATGTCATAAAGCAACCTGACCAGTAAAGACCAGCACCACCATGGAAAATCAGACGTGAGGGGTTACCTTCAGAAACACACTGTCATTGTGAAAAAATGGTAGTGGCTTGTTAAGTCCCACAATTATAGCATCGTATCTTCAAGTATACACTCTTTTAATTTCCTTCTTAATGACTTTAAGAAAAGCACATCTCCTAGAAATTTTCCTTTCCTTTTTTCTTTCCTTTCCCTTTTGCTCTGGTTAATATTATAAGTCGTTTGTTTATCAATATTGAGTTTGTCCTGCTCATGCCTCAGACAGAAGTAGTTTTTTCTATGATATCAGTGATACTCACTAGACTTTCAGATCCAAATTAAAAAAAAAAAAATCTTCAAAGTACAGGTTCAATGGGGTAAAGTTCCTTTTTACTTGCTTTCTCCTGCAGTTTCTCTTTCTGATTCTATTGCCATGACTATGATTCTTTCTAGAGATGTTTTCCCCATCACTGTAAAAACATCTCTGTGAGGGACCAAGGATGCCCACAGGAAGCAGATTTCTTAGGATCTTCTTGTTTGTTTCCATGAAAGGATCCACTTATCCTCACTCTCTGTTGGGCTTCAGAAATGCTTTCACTTCATCAGGAAGCACTGTTATTTTTTCTGAGAAAGAAGAATGGGTCTCTTTACTAAAGAAGCTCAGAAAGGAGAACCAGATGTCTCCCTTACCAAACTCCCCAAATGAAATATCTCATAAAGAGAGAGCATTTCAACGTGCTGGTCAGAATTGCCTGCCTACACAGGTCTGTACTATAATTCCATCTGAGCTCCTTTCAAAGAAGGAAATGTTTCCCTTCGAAGAATCTTCTTTACTGGGTACCAGAAGACCATGTTATGAAATTCTAAGCAAAATCCATTTCAAAAGAATGAACAGGACACGTTTAATAGAATCAGGGAAGGGAAGTGTGGAAAGAGCTTCAATCTACTAAAGCCCTTGGACATGAGAAAGTCACAATTCATGAGGGGAAAAATAAAAACTGAGATAAGAAGCCTTTGACTTTGTTTCATTCTGCTTAAGGCGTAGTTTGAGTCTCAAGTCCTCCGACAAGCTAGTACCATCAGGAATCTTCAGGAAAGCTTACTCCTACCCTGGAATTGTCAGAGCTTGGTAATGCCCCACCTTTTGTTTTTCTCAGTTTACAACCAAGACATGTCAAAAATGTAAATTATCTATTTATTTGAAACGACAAAAAAAAAAAGTAATAAAACATCCTGATAATTATGTTTCAGGAAAGTCCATTTTGAAATATAGGAAGGAAATAAGTTCACCTGCAGGAAGGAAGGAAGGAAGAAGAGAGGAGGGAAGGAAGGAGAGAGAGAGAGAGGAGAGGAAGGGAGGGAGAAGGAGGAGGAAGGAAGGGGAGGGGAGGGGAGGGAAGGGTTTTAAAGAAAGCCATTAGACAGCCCTAAGGCAAAAAATGTATTTCAACAAGAAGAGAAAATGATCACAATTTACTAATCAATAATGCTGAATGCAGCACCAACATGCTTCAATGAACGTGAGAATGTGATAGTCCTTTATAAGGCCACATCTTTACACCTTTTAAAGTCAAATTAATGGCATTTTGACACATAAGCAAACTATAAGAAAGGTCAATGATTGTATTCCCCATGGTATTCAGCCTAAGAGGCGTTTTTGAAAACTATATAAATATATAGACATATATGCAGATATGTGTATATATATATATTTATTAGATCTACGCAAAACCAGACTAGTTAATCTAGTTCAGAATGCTGTGCAAAGGCATCATAATACTGGTCATCTGGGGTGCATCGGTGTAGAACTGGGAACGTGGAGGACTGACCATCAGGTGAGTGCTCACATGGAAAATTGACCCAAGCTTCTGAGTTCATTGCTGCTAGCCTTTGCTCAACATAACCCTAAAAACAGAAGATTTTTGTCCCCTTTTACTCAACATCCTAGTCTTGAATTTTTCAGGAACAGAGTGTCCTTTGTGGCATCTCAGCAAAGTGGGGCCCACAAGAATGTCCAAGGAGAAGCCTCAGCACTTCAGTGTACTGGAACGCTCGCCGCTTTAGTTCCATGCATGCGTCCAGAGCTCACGGCATTCACGGCCATCAGGGAAAGCGCATCAACATGCTTGGCAATGCAGGGAAAGGATCTGCTTAACCTGGAGGCCACAACCGAAGGGTGAGGTTGCATCATGCAGTGAAAACCACAGCTGGACCTTAGCTACCATGCAGAAAAACCTACATCAGGGAGTCTGCAGTGTGGCTCCTGGGTAAGAGTCGATATGAGAGAGGTGAGTTACTTCAGCAATGAAAGACCTGGGCAAAGGAATGTTCAAACCACTACAACACTGTACAAAGTGCGCTGGCATTACACGCGGGAGAGGCAGCTCTGGGGACGCGGAGGGAAGAGGCAAAGGGGAAGACAGAGCTGGCCATTACTCTGATGAAATGGTTTCCCTGGCCATCCTTTCATATGTGTGTAGTCTTATAAGGTATTTTGCTTCAACAAGTAACCTCGTAGGGGGTGGAGGTTTAATATCAACCATAATTGTTAAGATGTTTTGAAAACTCAGGAGAAGCAGGGCATCGGTTACATGAATACACACACCACGGTTTCCTGTAGTTACAGTTCATTATAGAAGCAGAACTGAAGCTGGTCAGATAAATAAGGGACAGTGAAGTGCCAGATTTTTGGTCACAGAACGCATGACTCTCAAAAGTGTAACATGGTGTTGAAGGAACCCAACAGTCACAGAGGCTCAAGTGATGCAAGGTTGGGTAACTCTATGCAAATACACGCCTGCAAATCACCTCTAACCCTGGATATAACCCCACTCCCAAGTGCGACCGGTCAAACACAGTTCACCCTGTAAACCTTGACCGTTTAACAGAACCTCCATTACTGGTGAGATTCCTGCAGGAGTTTTTGTTTGTTTGTTTTCATCAAAATCAATTGGTCGTATATATTTTTTTCCAGAGTTTTTATTAAAAGGATAAAAATACTACTGAACTACTGTACTGATTCAGCAGGGGTCCATCGAGCTCCCCTCTAATGTCAAGGCCACCCTGAGTATCTGAAGACGAATTTTCTGTATGCTATCTGCTTAACAGTGTCTGTTTGCTTTTTACCTGCTCTTTCTGCCTTTTGTGATTTCTGACACATTGAACACAACTCAAAGAATGGTGTGGTCTGATCCTCCCTCGACAATTCCTCCCTCCTGCTTCTGACTGTAAATAGCAGGGAAGCAAGCCCCATGTTTATAAATTACTCCTTTGACAATGTTCTCCTGGAGCTCAGCCTTCTTATCACTATCAGTGACAAGCTTGATAGGGAGCTGAGGCCTGACATGAATGAGCGGTCACTACTCAACTTCCATGCTCAGTGAGAGCTGAACACCAGCCAAAACTTGAACCTCACCCAAATGCAGGTGGAAATGAAACAGGACAGTCCTGCCAGTGTCACCCTCCTCGTTCCCCCAGAAGCAGCTGTATCCTCTTAATCACAATTTATTCTTTCTTAGAATGTAAAAACGTAAAGGCTTAAGTTGAATGACACATTTTCAAAAGGATTTATAATAGTCTGTACATTCATTCAACAAATATCTCTGAGATTCTCCTTCCGTGATGGGCTCTATACTAGTTTTGGAGACATAAAGTTCAACAAAACATGGGTTCCTGCTCCTGAGTCATTTTCCACACGGCCGAGACGTCCATCCAGATTTTCCTTTCTGGCCGTATACATACACGTGCAAGAGCAACTTGCTTCAAAATTCTGCTATCTGACAAGACCTTGAGCAAGATATTTCATCTTTCTGAATCTCAGTCTCTTCATCTGTGAAATGCAAATTCTACCTCCTTCCTGGGGTTCTTGAGAGAAATGAGCTGGGAAATGTGAACTGCCTTGTTAGTGGCCAGGGCTTGCTGAATGCTATCTCAGGGATCGCCATTATGACCACGAATACTCAAATACAGGTAAGAAACAGAGGGCTTTTCAGCAGATGGCCTGTGCCTACCCTTTGAAGTGGGTCTTGAATGATGAGAAGAAACGTATCAGGGAGAGAAGAGAGGAGAAGGTATCTCTGCAGAGCTGTAAGCGTGAACAGAAAGAGTTACAGGAGGGCATAGCGCCTCCCAGGAATGGAAGTCTGCCTGCAGGACCAGAGCCTCCATAGACTGCAGGGGTGACAAGAAATGAAGCCAGCCAGGAGACCAGGCAGCTTCTGCACACTTGGGAGCATGCCTACTCATTCTCCTCTAGAAAACAGGAAGCTGATAGACGTTTAAGTGCAGGAGAACGGTGAAGTTTAAATGCAGGAGAATGGTGCCATTATCTTTGTTTTGTAGCAAATTAATTCTGGGAAGAATATGGAGAAGAAATGAGAAGCAGGAGAATGTCAAGGAATGAAGGTCAATTAGTCAAACTAAATCCTAGAGGAAAACAACCACGCATGCACATGTGAAGATAATCATTCTTGTTGCCATACGGTTAAAGTATACTAATATCCTGGAAAATGCCCCGTGTTCAGGGTCTGATGCTGTCAGGGCAAAGATTAGGTCCCTGGTATCACTGAAGCAATTTCCTAGGCCACGTGGTTCTTTCTCCTCCCATGGTTTCTTCCAGGTCTACTGTGGAGTCTGTACCAAAGAAATTAAACCATGTGTCCTTTACCTTATGAAAGAACCCACCCTGTTAAGAAGCTGTTCCCTCTGCTATTTGGAGACTGGTTTCCAAATTATATTCAGAATCTACACAAAATGGACATATTTTATGGGGCACCTGTAAATATTAGACACTTGCCAACAATTGCAAATTCCATGTGATCACACATAGGCACACAGAGGAGTGACAGCTAACACCGTCTCGGCACCCACTGCTCATCCCCCCAATGCCTGGGTTGGCAGCACTAGCAAGCCACCATACTCAAGTGCCTTTTAAAGGTCCGTCCAACCCTGTGCACCGTGGGGCTCTCATGAGGGTTTTCCTTCGTGGAATCTTGTCCTTTAGGGTTCAGATACTAAGTATTCTCAGCTCCCAGAGGGTTGCCTAAGAGTTCCTCTGAAGGGTGAGGCTTTCTTGTGGTCAGAGTCAAGAGAACAAGAAGGAAGATGCCATTTTCTGATAATGCACTGACTCTTTAAAAAGTGACTAAATGCATGAGGTGCTGCTCACTGAGCTCAACTTCAAGTCTAAGGGCAGAGGGAGCTCTGCAGCTCCAGCTGGTGATGCAGAAACAGGAAAGGTTCGTCTAGCTGCTGGGTCCATGTGATCAAACTTGTTCGGTGGATTGCCACTTGTCTGAAGTCTATTCTCTGTTGGAGCGTCCATGATGCCAAGACAGGAATAAAAAGGAACCCTCTGCACACGAACTCACAGAGAAAAGAATTGAAACATGGAACTCATGAAAGGGACACAGACAGAGAGTCCCTAAAGTGATGGCCACCTTGCTGCTTAGCAGACACTCAGCAGGAAGAGCACGATCTCCTGTCAAGGAAAGTGCAATAGGTCTTAAGTAATGCTGAAAAGAAAAGGTACAGTCCAGGTGGCTGTCACCTCTGAAGAATGGATGAAGAGGTAAATCTATCTTGGTCTGGAAAGTGTGAATTATTCTCAGCTACCTGATACCACCGCTTTTCTCTCCTATATGGGTTAAAAAAAAAAAAGATGGAGACTCAACAAAACCAGTTCTCTCCCTACCACTCCAAACAAAGACACATGGAGAACGCCAAACAGATAGTAATATGAAGCAGCTTCAGAATCCCATCACCTTCCCCAGGTTACTCTCCTGGATCTTACAGGATGGAAATCATCCGGGAAATAGCAAGGACTGAAACCTCTTCTGGTCCACACTCTCCCAACACCTTTCCCAGCAACCCAGTCAATGCAAGTGGGCCGGCTTCACCTCACCCTGCGGTCTGCTGAGAAACACCGGAGCCTGTGCATGCTGCCCTGTTTACGCTCACACGGGATTTTAGAGGAACATACCGAAGTGAGAGTAATTTTTCAGTAGTTAGCACTTTACATTTTGATGAAGAGATCAAGTTTCAAGGATGCTTTTATTGGGAGAGGGGCTTAAAAACACACAACAGGTGTGGCTCAACGGAGTAGGGGGCCGGCCCTATATACCAGAGGTGGTGGGTTCAAACCCAGCCCTGGCCAAAAACTGAAAAAAAAAAAAGGTGGATTTTTTAAACCCACACTTCCTGCATTTAAGGAATTCAGCTGAAGAACAATTATTTTTTAGTGGATTTTAAACTTCGATCTACGTCATTATGAAATTAGCCTGATTTTAAAGTTCATTAATGTGATCTTACACCAATTTTGGTGTTTATTTTTAAGTAGCTTATTTTTCTTTTTAAAATTCAGTTTCTTATAAGAATGTTTCTTCGCGCTGATGGAAGAGGTCTGCATAATGATCGAGGTGGTGATAACACAAATCTACCTAGGAAAAAAAAGTGCATGTAAAAACTGGCAAAACCAAAAAAAGCCCTATGAGCTTGAGTTAACAGCATTGTGCCAGTGAGTGTCAATTGCCTTGTTTTGACAGTACACTAAGGATATGCAGCAGAGTTTTATCATTGGGGAAGGAAAGTGGGAGAAAGGGTACAGAAACTCTGTACTGTTTTTTGCAACTTCTTATAACTCTTACACTATTTGAAAACAGAGTTATAATTAAAAAAATAAGTTATTCACCTGTTTTCTTTTACTATAGCCAGATGTCAGGCTATTGGTCTTACGTGGGGTGATATGAGCCTCAAACAATCTATAAATTGATTTCCTTTATTATTATTTTTTTTTTTTGCAGTTTTTGGCCGGGGCTGGGTTTGAACCCGCCACCTCCGGTATATGGGACCAGCACCCTACTCCTTGAGCCACAGGCACCACCCCTATAAACTGATTTCTTTAAAAAGTATTTATTTGGGGCAGCGCCTGTGGCTCAAAGGAGTAGGGCACCAGCCCCATATGCCGTAGGTGGCGGGTTCAAACCCAGCTCCGGCCAAAAAATAAAAAAATAAAAAAATAAAAAAAAAGTATTTATTTGGCACCTGTTATAGGCATAGTACTGTGCTCAATTTCCAAAACATACAAAAGAGCGGTGAGCAACCACAGAGATACAAATCAATATTAACTATCTTATTTCTTTTCACAAAGGAACACTAATTGAAGCAAAGGTATCATTTACCTACTACACCAATTGTCAGAGATGATCCCTCAAGACTGAATCAGCTGTCAATAAAGGTAAGTTGTTAATGTAACCGGGGAGCTGCTAGAATTAACCCACAGTAATCTCCTCAGGTAAGCAGATGTCAGGTAACAAGCTGTGCTGATTAAAGCTGCTGATATTATAATGGCTCCCTCGCTGTATATAAAGCCAGCCAGGGCTAAGCCATCCTTTTGCTTGTTTTTTCCATCTCTCCTCCCAGAGCTCAGCACTCACCACACAGAGAGCCAATAACTAGTACCATTTTGATGAAGGTGTAAGGTGATACTGCGAACTATTTAGATTTTAAGAAACTAAAAAGGCTTCCAGAATGAATGTCTAATCATGGAATTTCAGGTAAATCTTAAGGTGGAAGAGGGTATGTTTTAGGAGTATAAGGGTGTTTACAGTTAAAATACCCAAAGGTAGCCATCCACCACCCTATTTACTAAAACGATGCTTGTACTAGGCAATTCCATTGGAAATAAAGTGAAAGCAAAATGAAGCAGTAAGGATGGATCCTTAGAATCCAAAGACTTTACAAGGAACATGCTACAGTTTTTATCTTTCTGAGAAGCTATCTCGAACAGAAACAAAAGAAGAACAAAAAAGCGTGCAAGGAATAAAATCTGGAACTGAAGCCTCGACAAATGAATGTTCAGGAAGAGCAGATCTGATCCTTCCTGAAATAGAAAGTGGGTCCCTGCTGTTAACCTGACACTGTTATTACCTGCAGATGGCTCGGGCTTTTAAGGAGTCTGGAAGTCCCACCTTTCTCTCACTGTTTAAAGGGTAAACAACTAGAATAGCATCATCTGGGAACAAGTGAATTTTTCAAAGCATTTCCTGAAGAGCTGGGAAACTCCTACTTAGGAAGAAGGGTCCTATTCTAATTAAGTTTTTTGAGGAATTTTATAACTAGTGGAAGACAGAAGACTCCCCAAAATATTTCAAGAATGAAGGGCTCACTACCTTCATTTCTGTTACACACCCATGCTATTTTCTTACCAACTTTTACTTACCTACCTTTGCACACCCAGCTCAGTGGCTCCCTCCTTCAGGAAGCCCTCCCTGACCAGGAGGTAATGAACCTTTAGAAAGAAAGGGTTTCTCTTTCTTCACGGCCACTGTGATAGTCTGTCGGAGCACTCATTGCTCATGCAGTGGGGATTTATTTGCTTCTGTATCTGTCTTCCCTCCTAGATTGTGAGCTTCCTGGGGGGTGGGGGTGGGGGCTTTGTTTTTAGTGTCTGTGCTCCCACTAGCATGGTACTCAAATGCCAGGTCCTCAATGTTTAAGGAAGAGGAGAAAAATAAACAGATGGAAGGAGGAAATGGAAGAAGCTGGGGAAAACATTATAATCCAACAGTGCCAAGATGAAGTACTAAGCCTACAAGAGAAATCCCATCTTCCACATGGTTTTTGTTTGTTTGTTTGGTTGGTTGTTTTTGGTTATTTTAAGACTGTCTTACTCTGTCCCCTTGGGTAGAGTACCGTGATGTCACAGCTAACAGCAACCTCAAACTTTTGAGCCCAAGCTATCCTCTTGCCTCAGCCTCCCAAGTAGCTGGGATACAGGAGTCTGCCACTACACCCTGGCTATGTTTAGAGATGAGGTCTCACACTTGCTTAGGCTGGTCTTGAATTCCTGAGTTCAGGCAATCTACCCATATCAGTGTCCCAGAGCACTAGGATTACAGGCACCTGGCCCCTCAACATGGTTTCAAATGGTCCCAGGATCCTGTACTGATTCATAATTTTTATCACATGACAGAACTCACATCATGTGACAATTACATCAGCTACAAGCATACTACAATCCAAAGAGGATGTCATGCATTCCAAGAACTGACTTATGGACTCCTCCCCTATCCCAGGAGAATTATAGCTTATCTCACCTAACACATGTAAGGAGAGGAACGGGAAAGATGTTGGAGGTGGCAAGATTCACCACTCAGCAAAGCCATCTGACTTAGCTGGCTGGGAGAGGTCAAAGTCCTGAGAGGGTTATAGAAGATTCTGAGCTCTAAGTAAGAGAGTCTCTCCCAGGCCATTTGATATCTGTGTCCATCACAAAACAAAAGGCCTAAATCTAACATAAATCTCATTTCTCTTAAACTAACCGATTTGTGGTTTTCTCCTCACATGGAGGTAATCTTCTATAACTGGGAGGCCAGGATGGCAATAGTACATGGAATGATCGAAGCCCCAATTCATTCCTTTCTTTTTCTTGAAATGATCTATTTTTATTGTGTGTGTGGTAGCTCAGGGAGCTGGATCCAAACTTGATATTAAGTACACCAGCAGCACAAGCTAAACATCTAGAGATTATGTGCACATTAGATGTCAGGAAATCAACTCAGTCTCTTTTGCTGATCCATTTCTCCAAGGATCCGACCTAAAGAACCAAGTGTTCAAGAAACAATGGGAAGACACTAACTGAAATCCCCACATAAGAACCCAGAGAGGAAGAGTCTGGATGAGGATTTGAACCTAAAGGGCCTCCTTAGAAAGTGGCTCATCTTACTGGAAATCAACCAACATGCTCTAATTTTTCAAGAAGGCCGAATATAATAAATTCTAAACTTCAAAGAATATAGTAATTTTTAACGCAGTCTCACACAGAGGAAGGTGGTCCCTATCATAGTCTTTACTCCATGCTATGTGTGAACCAAGTATTTAAATCACTTAATGTTGACTTTCCCTTTGACGTATCCTCTCAAATCAGCATACACTAATAGATTTTGATAGGCAGCTCCTCTGGTTATCACTTTTTCTAAATATTGAGTGGATTTTTAAAAATCAAGATGTATCTTCTATAATAACCTGGACGGAATTGGAGACCATTCTCCCAAGTGAAGTATAAGAATGGAAAAACAGGGCAGTGCCTGTGGCTCAATGAGTAGGGTGCTGGTCCCATATACTGGAGGTGGTGGGTTCAAACTCAGCCCTGGCCAAAAACTGCCCAAAAAAAAAAGAATGGAAAAACAGGGCAGCGCCTGTGGCTCAAAGGAGTAGGGCGCTGGCCCCATATGCCGGAGGTGACGGGTTCAAACCCAGTCCCGGCCAAAACTGCAAAAAAAAAAAAAAAAAAAAAAGAATGGAAAAACAAACATCACATGTACACCGGGCATTGTGGCAGGTTCCTGTAGTCCCAGCTACTCAGGAGTCTGAGGCATAAGGATCTCTTGAGCCCAAGAGTGTGAAGTTGCTGTGAGCTACAGTAACACCAGGGCACTCTGCCCAGGGCAACATTCTGAGACTCTGTCACAAACAAATAAACAAACATACATCCATGTACTCTGTGCTAAATTGGAACTAGTTGATTAACACTTCCATGTTCACACGAGAGGAAAACTCAATGAAATTCAAGTCCGGGGGACAGGGGAAGGAGTTGGGTAACTCAGTGGGTGTGACACTTCACTGGGGGACATTGCACAGTCCCTGGGTGAAGAACACACCTACCACTCAGCCTTTTACCTACAAAAGCAAACGATATAAGCTAATCACTATGTACTTCCATGTTGATCTGAAAGTTTTTAAGATAATTTTTAAAATCCTATGAAATCAGAAGCATTTTTTAAAGTTGTCACTAGCTTCTGAAACGACATGAGTGTTTACAATTATGTGTGAGTTCATGGTAGAGAAGCATAGGTATAACATTGTAAGATTTTTTTTTTATTGTTCGGGATTCATTGAGGGTGCACAGAACCAGGTTACACTGATTGCTTTTGTTAGATAAGGACCCTCTTATAACAACTAATGAATCACTGCATCACTTTCACTCAGATGAATCTGGGAACAATATAACAGCTTGGTCCAACAGAACAAAATAAAGCCATTCAGTGGACCCTTTTCCAAACAAATCAGTTTGCCCTGAAGAGAGAGAACACTAATTTAAAGCTTACAAACAAGCCCGTTAAATACAAACTACTTTTCCTAGTTTAAAAAAAAAAAAAAATCTATTAGCGCTAAAACAGTTACATTAGTACAGCATCATAGTTGTTTGAAACTGAAAAAAAAATGTTTTAAATTAATCTTATTGTGTCCTAACTCACTGTTAACTCAATAAGCATTTTCAAAATTGTCAACTTGACATTGAATTTATTGTTTTCAACATAGTTTAAATATAAGTGCTTTGACAATTACAGGCATCTAGTAAGGGCTCAATGACTATTACCATTGTTGTTCAACATAAAGCCACAAACCAAGCTTTTAGCTTCCCTTAAGTAAGTCTAACTGCAAACTGGACCTCTTTTACCTCTCTATAAATTTCCTACAGCCTGTCACTCTCCCCCTTTCCCAGTAAGCTCCAACCACATTCACTTTCTTTTGGTTTCTCTCCTTAAGTTTTGAGGCATCATCTCCACTGGAAAGCAAGTTCCATGAAAGAGAACTTACATGTTTTCTTCATCGTTTCACCAAAGCCCAGATTAAAACCTAACACACTGTAACTATTTCATAGACTTTACTAAACAAACAAATAAATAAAAGTCTAAAGATATAAAGAAATTGAGAGAGGGAAGGAAGGAAGGAGAGAGAGAAGGAAGGAAGTCTTAGTTCACCCTCGCTAAGATCAAGTCCATGGCCACGGCTAGTTTGTTAACGTTTCCCTTGTCAGGCCATGATCATTCCCAGCATGAAAATTCTTGCTCCCACCTCACTTCCTATGCAGTTAGGATTTTCATATCCACATGAAAGGATTTTCATCTCTCATATTCCAACATCGGGAATCTCTTCATAATCTACTATTCTGTGATAGATGCACCTGGAAAGATGTTTGCCATCAACATTTTACTTACACTTAACCATGTATTTCTGATCTCACTTGCAGGCAAAACAGAAAATCTCCTTGTCAATTTCCTTTCTAGCTTTTGTAAAGAGGAAATTGGCAGCCTTGTCTCATGTTGATGCAAAGCTCTGCTTAATACGTAAATTTAATAGAGGAGTATTCCTAAGTAAACTTTGATCCCACTCTTGGAATGCATTTGCAATGATAAAATTGCCCTGGTTTCTACAGATACTGGAACAAAATAGATGGCATAATTAGGGGTTAAGATAAAGGACTCTGGATTCAAACTAGGGGCTCAAATTCTTGTCCAAATTACTAAACTCAGTGGGGCATTTGACCCTTCTGAGGCTCCCTTTCTTTTTTTTTTTCTTTTCTTTTTTGAGACAGAATCTCACTTTGTTGCCCTTGGTAGAGTGCCATGGCATCATATCTCACAGCAACCTCAAACTCTGAAGCTCAAGCGATTCTCTTCCCTCAGCCTCCCTAATAGCTGGGATTATAGGCACCCATCATGGTACCTGGCTATTTTTAGAGATGGAGTCTCGCTCTGGCTCAGGCTGGTCTCAAACCTGTGAGTTCAACCAATCTACCTGCCTCGGCCTCCCAATGCTGGGATTACAGGCGTGAACCACCATGCCCGGCCAGGGCTCCCTTTCTTCATCAAGCAAATGGAGAAAATCATAGCAGTGCTGATTGAAATAAGGCAAGTTTCTAAAGAGGTTATCATGGAACATTGCACATAGTAAGTTCTCGATAAACATAGAAACTGCTTGTAGACATAGACAGACCAAACTAGAACTAAAGGCAGAGTACCCTAATGATAGCCAGCCACACCAGTGCCTGACCTAGTGAACATCTGATTGGTCTCTGCTGAATGAATGGCTGGTCTGGTGCCAAGTGCCTTCCCCCACTCTTCTTCATTGGTGGCTCTTCTGGTTGTGTGACGCTTCTTCCCACAAGGATGCCCTGCATTTTGTAGACTTTCTTTCCTTGAGCCTGTGATAGCCAGAATGGCACGCATACAACAAATGCTCCATTAGGCAAATGCCTCTGTGCGACCCTGATGCTAGTTCCCGCCCACACCTCTCCCCATCGCTGCGCTCCACTTTAATCTTCACACTGGCATTTCCGTTCAGAAAAGCCAACCAGGAATGATGCCTCTGGGTTGAGAATCTGGAATGCAGCTTATAACTGCTGGGAGACTTCACTTGTTTTGTTTAAACTGGTTATGCTTCTTTGGCTCTCATTTAGCAAAAAATAGCTTCAGCTGCTAGATGTCAGGACATCTGCCGCTTCACACATTCTTTGTTTCTGACAAGAAAAGTGAAGGGTGGAATGCCACGCCACCACCAGCCGCTGATAAGCATCTGCTGAAATGCTTATCCTCATTTGTTCTGGTGGATTTCTGTAGATGAGAAGGCTATTTGGGATGCAAAGTTCCAGCCCGATTCCCCTTCTTACTTCCAATTTCTCAGGACTTATTTGTTCAAATTTCCAACATAGCCGCTCCACTGTTCTAAGTGACACCTTCCCCAGCTACAGTCGACATCAATCAATGGGCATTAACCCTGGATGTGGGAATGAAGGCCCATGTTCGAAGAGGAAGAAAACGCAACCCTGGAGCTATGTAGAAACCAAAGGACAGATGACTATGTCTAGATCAGGGTCCCTTACTCTCCACTGTCCACTGCAGGGATTCCACGGACATATATACTGTAGAAGAGAAAGAATTAAAATGCATTTCCTTTAGATCTGAAGCACATTTCTTCCTCATTTGTGTTATCACTGTGAGGCTGTTTGTTAATTTTTTAATGTACAGGCAGGAGCTAACCAAGCACAGTGATCCCCCACTGTGAACCCCAGTAGCACAGAGACCTATTTTTACAGCAGTATTAAGTACACACACCAGCCATTATGGGTACTTATGAAGTAATCCGCATCCTGTCAACTGCTGTAAGATCTCGGGGCAGGAGCTGAGCAATGCTGGTGCTCAGTGGTTATGCAGTACTCAGCCAAGCTCAGCAGGTAATTTTCCCTAAGTATATATGTGCTCAAACGGCACCTACCAATTATATCTCTTTGGAAGACTGCGAATGTGGCAAGCCCACTCTCCCAGATGTGTGCGCGTTCCCACCTCCACCAAGCCCTCTCTTCGACTCTCCTCTCTTCAAGCTCTGGGACAGTCCCTTCCCCAGGCGCAGAAGCAGCTGAGCCAACTCGGCACCTTGTATACCAGTCACTGTTCTTTTTCTAGCTCTGAGGATTACACCAGAGAAAAATCTATTCTCCAGAAAAGACCACGCTGTGGATGTCTTTGGAGAAAAAAAAGGGGGGAGGGTCACCTGTGACACACCCCAAGTTCTCAAAATTTTATAGGCACCCCACTTCAAAACTACCCAATAACCCCAGGTAATGCAAAGGAAAAGAATAATGGTATTTATTTCTGTACCAATTACTGGGTTTCTTGCCTATTAATTCTTGGTCTTACAAATGATGCTTGAACAGAACAAGATAGGCTACTAGCCGTAAAGTTCTAGGTTCACGTAACACATTCAGCTGGTGTTTAGGGGGCTAAATCAAGGGTGAAAGAAAGAAATCAGAAATGCCAGAGTGAGTTAGGTAAGGACTAAGTTTCAGATAATAACTCTGACTTGTCTTAGCACTGATTCTGTTCTCCGTGTTAAAATATACTGTACTTCTTTTAATTATTAAATGTCAAACTTATTACATTCTCCCTCCCTCCTACTCCCCCACCCTGCTCTCAAATTGTGTTGCTCTTTCTCTCTCTCTCTCCATCTTCTCTCCCCCTTCCTCATCAAGCTGCACGGTGAAAGGGTCAAGAAAGTATAAGAACAATCTCTGCTTCAAGGCACTGTGCAGAGGAATCAGCACTCCTGACTTCATATCCTCACTTCTCACCACCACCCTTTGCTGGAGGAAAAAAGGGACAGGAAACTTCCCGACAAGATGATCCAGTGTTATCCTCAGAGACCCGTCCAGATCCCGTAATTCCTTTCTTTCACTTGCTAATGGCATTCATAAGCCTTCTTCCTTTTCTTGTTTTCTATTCCTGTTTTCAGGGCAACTGCCGACGTAAGCGCAGTTCTGGATTTTATTTTAAGTAATTTGTAGTTGACTATCGTTTATTTGTGCAATTGGTGTAATTAAATCTAATTATATAATTGGTGAAAGACTGAGTAATCACATAATTAGAATGTGCAATAATAACTGTTGAAATCCCATTGTTATGACGTGCAGTGATACAATTATGATGTGTAACGACGTGGTAACACTGACAGGGCACTCGGAGAGCTCCCGCCTGCATGGAGGGCAGCTCAGGCTGGAGACCACAGTAGCTTTCAGTATCTAGACTTGGACTTCCTTTTTGTTTTTATCTCATGAATCTAACCCTTGACGTTTAAGTTCCATGCAAATCCAAGGCAGAAGGCCAGGAGGAGATACTTGTGAGGACAGAAGGTCCTACATCTCTAAAACCCAAATCACCAAGAACCATCCCTAAAACATAAACCAGGAGCTCAAGGAATGAACTTCAATTGCTGAAATTGTCACGCCTTGCTTGCCAATTTTAAATCTGAAATTGTAGTCAGGGCATAAGAAAATAGAGCTGGAAAATATCTCATAATCACACACACACACACACACAATCACACGTGGACTGAGTGATTATGACTAGCGACACAGCTTCCAGCCCCCAGGCCTCCTCCTCCCCCCAACTCTAGTCATTTTCTTTAAAAAATGGGATATAGGTGAATGGCCAGAAATGCAGGCCTGCTGGTTCCTCACTCTGCTAATTGTTGGAGACCTTTTCTTACCCACCTGCTTCCACGGTCACAGTGAGCAGTGAGTAGCTGCAAATGCAACAGGTCTGTTATCCAGCCGCAGAAATGCCACTCTTCAACAGCCACCCCTACCCGGGCTTCACCTGCTCAAGAGCTCCCCACTGGCCTCCTTGTCCAGCCTCAGAGAAACCTCGAGATCCTGGATCTCACTCCACCCCCTGCCCCATCTCGCTGCCCTCCTCACCCCTGGGCAGCATTCTCTTTCCCTCACAGAAGTCCTCGGCCCTGCTCCGCACCAGCCCCTGGAAAGATGAACATTCCTAGGTAAAACCACACAAGACAAATGTCTGGCTTCACTTTAAATTTATGATCTCCAACTGCAAATTGACACTCAATACTGACTGGAAAACTGCTATTTTTCTCCGATTGGTTTACTTTCCAATTTTCCAAGTCCATAATTTCACAGTTGTTCTCTCTTCTAACCTCCCATGTCCTTTTCTGCACAGCAGTTGACCTCACCTCATCCCGTCACTAAAAGTCACACAGAGAATCAGCCCGGTTTCACTCTATTTCTAATCAGCCCTCTGACCTTGCCCTCTGATCTGACCTTGCCCTCACCTAACTCTTGTCCCTCCCTACCATTCACGAAGTCATTAGTTGTCAGGGCCCCCGGCAATGTCTCTGTTGCAAACTCCACAGATGATTCTGCACTCTTCCCTTCCCAGAGTCTCAGCAGCATTTGGCAGTTGGGTACTTCCTTCTGCCCCAAATGCTCCCTGCCTTAGGCTTCTGCCATCCCTGGGCATCTTCTTCCTCATTTTCCCATCCAGTTTCTTTGCTCCTGCTTGACTCAACTGCCAAATGTTGGGATCCTCCTGCCCTCACCCCATGCCACCCTCTCTCTCTCTCTCTCTTTTTTTTTTAAATGCTGAGTATTATTTATTCTAAATGACAAACGTGCCACCCTCTCTTATCTCTACACTTCCCAGATCATCCCATCAGCTTGCTGTGACAGTCTCTGGAAATCATCTCAGCAATGCTCAAATGTGGCATACATATAACTCCTTTCTTCCAAGTTTTGAACTCACTTTCCTACCTTGCTACTTAGCATCTCCTCTTCCGGGACTCACAGACTTCTCAAAGTTAACATATCCAGGGTGGACATCCCGAGCTCGCCTCCAAACACTTGAGCCCTCAATGCAGCCCTTCCCTTCCCACCACCACCCACCTGTCATTCAAGCCGAACACTAGGAAGGCCCTGATTCCTCCTTCCTTTCCCTCCACATCCAGTCCATCTTGAGTCCTGTCCCAAATGTCTTTCGCCCCACTAACTTCCCTACTTTCCCAATGCACTAAGTCAGGCCAGTGCCATCTTCTGTTTGACTGACCTCCTCTTTGTCTTCTGAGCATGATTACAGATCTTGATTGTTTAGTTTTGTCTGTTTTTTATTTTCGCCTTTTCTTGTTTTCCCTGCCTCCCCCACTAGACTCTAAGTGCTCCTTGACTGTGTTTAGTGTTTTACTCATTTACAGCATCCAGCACAGAACAGGTTATTAACTTTCTGCTGAATCGATAGCAAATGACCACAACATTGGCATCTATAGGCAGAGGGCAGAACAGAGATAATAATAAAAAAAGCTAAAAAGTTACTCAAAAAGTGAAACCTAGAGATACACTATGAACTGAGATATGTTCCTTGAAACTCCTATGTTGAAACCCCAACCCTCAAGGTTATGATATTTGGAGATGGGGCCTTTGGGAGATAACCAGGATGGGATGGATTAGGGCACTTGGAAGAAGAGGGCATTCTCTCTCTCTCTCTCTCTCTCTCTCTCTCTCTCTCTCCCTCTCTTTCTCTCTCTCTCTCCCCCCGCCTTGTGGGGACACAGCAAGAAAGTGGCCATCTGAAAGCCAGGAAGAAAGCCCTCATCAGAAACCAATATGGTGACATCTTGATCTTAGACTTCTCCAGAACTGTGAGAAATAAATGCCTGTTGTCTGAGCCCTCCAGTCTGTAGCACTTAGTTTTGGCAGCTGAGAAGACTAAGACATCATATGACCCATCAGCTCTACTGCCACCTTAAAAACATCATGCTGCAAGACAGCAGGTGGCCACAAAAGGGCACATAGTATAAGATTCCATTTATGTGACATGTCCAGAACGGCAAGTCCATAGAGGCAGAAAGTAGATTAGTATTAGCATTTTCCTGGGGCTGAGGAGATGCAAGGGGTGAAGAGAAATGGAGAGTAACTACTAAGGTTTCTTGGGGTGTCGAAATGTTCTAGAATTAAATTGTGGTGATAGTCATACAACTCTGTGAATACACTAGAAAATCATAAAAACACTTTACATGGGTGAATGCCATAGTATATGCAATATATCAAAATAAAGCTGTGGGGGCGGCACCTATGGCTCAGTGAGTAGGGTGCTGGCCCCATATACCTAGGGTGGCAGGTTCAAACCCAGCCTCGGCCAAACTACAACAACAACAACACACACACAAAAAAAATTGCCGGGCATTATGGCGGGCGCCTGTAGTCCCAGCTACTTGGGAGGCTGAGGCAAGAGAATTGCCTCAGCCCAAGAGCTGGAGGTTGCTGTGAGCTGTGATGTCACAGCACTCTACTGAGGGTGACAAAGTGAGATTCTGTCTTATAAAATAAATAAATAAATAATAAAAATAAAGCTGTGAAGAAGGAGGAAGACAAAGAGGAAGAGGGGAAAACAGAGCCAGTGAACAGTGGCAGCCAAAGGCACCTGCCTAGTTGAGTTAGTTTGTTGAATCTAAGACACCCTCCATAAAAAGATGGGCCACTATTTTATGTGCCATCAAGAAAGAAAAACATTATTAACTACAGCTATAAGAGGCCATTAATTACAGGACACTTCCTGATTTTGCAGATGTTAAAATATGAAAAACAAACGTATCTTAGAATTAATGAACTATGGTCCAGGTAGTTGTCTTCAGATCTAGGTACCAGTTTCTGAAGCCTTCTAAACAGAAATTGCTTCTTTAAGGTAAAAAGAGACCTTCTATTTGATCTCACAATCCCATTTCTGAGTATCTACCCAGAGGAAAAAAATCATCTCACCATAAAGACATTTGCACTAGAATGTTCACTGCAGTTCAATTCACAATCGCTAAGGTGTGTAATCAGCCCAAGTGCCCATCAACACATGAATGGATTAATAAGCTGTGGTATATGTAAACCATGGAGGGCTAGTCAGCCATAAGAAGATGGAGAGTTTACATCTTCTGTATTTATCTGGATGGAGTTGAAGAACATTCTTCTTAGTAACGTATCACAAAAATAGAAAAGCAAGTATTCAATGTACTCAATACTAATGTGAAACCAACAAATAAACAACTACATGCCCACAGGAGAGAAAAGCACAGTTAAATTCAAGCAGGGGAGGGGAGAGGAGGGAAAAAGGAAGAGGGAGAAAGGAGGAGGATTAGTGTGTGTCCCCTAAGGTACACAGTGTAAAGATATAGGGCGCCTTCTGGGTGAAGGGCTCAATTACAACCTGAACTTTGCCTAACAAATACAAACAATGTAACTTAATTATTTGTACCCTCATATTAATCTGAAATGAAAAAAAAAAGTGTTTCCCTTGGAGGGGTAAAGAAATTGCTCCTCTAGAGGGAATTTATTAACTATGAATTCATTCATGCATTTAGAAAACCCAAATAACATTAACCAAATGAGTACTATAGCCTGGACACTGGCATTGTATGTGGCTTTGACTTTGTACATATCATTCATTAAACCTCCAACAACTATCCTCCAAGGTAAGCATTATCCTCCCTACTTTACAGACAAGGAAGTGGACTCCAGCAAGGTCCCACCAATTGTAAGGAGCAGAACAAGGATGTAAAGCCATGTCTCTACAGTCCCTTCTCTGCCACTGCATTATGAATGAATAGTTCAAAAGCAAAAACTTGAGCAAAGGCCTTCATGATGATTTTTTTTAATAAGCCCTATGTGTTCCTCTACCAGCTGTAGAGATACCGAGATATCCATCAATCCCCACCATCTCATCCTCTGGCCACCTCGTCCCAGTAGGAACTGGCATATAGGATAGGAATTAGGATCCAGTGGCAGAGAGGAGTCTGGGGCAACCCTTGAGTTCCCTACCTTCAGTTGGTTTGATATGAAGTCTCCAAGAGCTGCAGGAATGAAATCACAGAGACATTTAGAGGTGACACAGACAGAGCAAAGTGGAAAATGGAAAACAAAATGAGGAAAAAGTGGTATGTGCAGGTGCACCTCAATTTATGCTGCCGATGCTTTCCTGAAAATTACGTGTAGATCAAATTGATTTACAAACTAAGCCCTATTACAAATTCAGCAAGAACAGTGTGATGGAACCTTGTGATGGAAATTTTTATGATGAGAAAAATGCGTTTGTGCTGAAAATAGTCAATTCAGCCTCTGTTTGGAATTTAGTTTTCCTTTTTTCTTGGTACATAAACTTCTTGGGGTCCTAAATATGCAAAAGTATCCATTACACCAAAATGTTTTTGACTTAAAGTTTTACTTAAAGTTGTGGCTTAAAGTTTTTGACTATCTACCCTATTTATAATAGTCATTTCCATAATATTTTTAATGGGAGGGCTGAGAGGATACTTCACTGGAATGGAATTCTAGGACCCACCATTGGGGGAAGATTATTTGAGAATAGGAGGTGGGGAGTGCAGAGGAGAAGGGAATCTCTTGGGTCCCCAAAAGCCTGGAGCCTTTCTCTGTTGACAGTGAAGGGGGAGGCGGCAGTTGGAGTCCACCACCCCATTCCTAAATGGCCCTCATGGCCTCCTCACAAGTACAAACTCACTAGGTCCCTGCTCTTCTTCTTTCGTCGAAAGTTACAAAACGATCACCCACACAGGTTTAAAGATCAGAAGTGATACATTAAAAAAAAATGATTTTCAGAATTATTTGAGTAAAAAGGAGCTCTGACAAACTTGCTCTCTCTTCCCACTGGGGAGTACTCCCTGGATTGGAGCAGATGCCTGTGAAGACAGGTGTCCTGGTTCCCCACTTCTCCTTTTTTTTTAAATTAAATCATAACTGTGTACATTTATGGGGTGAAATGTGCTGATCTGATATACAATGATATAAGTATCCCATTATGCCTTATGCACAGTACCCAGCCTGGCTGTTGCTGGCATTTTCACCTGAACCTCATAAGAGGGCACTTCAGAGCAAGGCCCCACCCCCACACCACATGGCTCCACCCCTTCAGCTGGGAGGCAGCAGAGCCTCAGCCCTCACACCAAGAGCCCACAGACAGCCATGACCTCAGGAGGTCCTGTCTTCAATATGGGTCACATTTCAACATTTATGAGAATGTTGCTTTTTCCTTTGTAAAAAATTTGGTGAATATTTTTAGACTTATCCCAAATTCTTTCAGATCATCTGCTTTTGAAATGTCCTCCTGGTTCCTTTTGTCTAGTGACAATCGTTGCTCCATGTCACGGCTTTCCTGGAGAATCAGCACCACAGCCACGCCCCTGGAGCTCTGCTTCACAGACACTCTTGATAAATTAATTTTACCCGTGTAGACCACAAGGCCTAGAAAGTAACAATGATCTTTTTGTTGTTGTTTTGCTTTCCATAAGGCATAATACAATATTTTTTCTTTCTTTTCTTTTTTTTTTGAGACAGAGTCTCTGTCACCCTGGGGTTGAGTACTGTGGCATCATCATAGCTCACAGCACCTTAAACTCTTGAGTTCAAGAGATCCTCATGCCTCAGCTTCTCAGGTAGCTGGGACTACAGGTGCCCACCATAACACCCAGCTAATTTTTCTATTTTTACTAATTTTTCTATTTTTTGTAGAGATGGGGTCTCACTCTTGCTCCAGCTGGTCTTGAACTCCTCCATTAAAGCAATCAGCCTGTCTTGGCCTCCCAGAGTGCTAGGATTATAGGCATGAGCCACCACACCTAACCAGCACAATACAATCTTGATATCATTCTTCTAAAGACCCAATACATTCATTTCTTTGAAGTACTATTACCAGTGAGCTGACAACAGAAGTTAATAAAACACAGGTCCTTGGGCCCACTGTGTTGAAATGGGAGGTGGGGGGACACAGGAAAGAGGTGCATATTCCACACCCACTCTGGCATGGCTGGTGTCTTAGGTCCCAAGAGATGTGCTGGCTTTGGCCTGAATTCTGTATCTATGACCTTTGGTTTGTGCCAAGGTTATGAGGGCACAAAAGGTGAAGGTCAGAGTTGTAAGGGTTCTCACCTCCTATCAGTTTTCTCAGCAACTTTAAGTATTAACCCACAGAAGAACTGTCAAGATATCCCTTGGTTTATTTCTTGTCTCTAGAGTTAGGACGTGCTACAGCCAAATACTGATTGAACACGCACACTCTGCCCAGCATCGTTTCCTAAGCATTTGGGGTACACTGTCACATTATCCTCACAACCACCCCCCAACTATCACCTTCATTCCACAAGTGGAGACCCTGAAACTTAGAGAGTTTAAATAATAATCATTCTAAGTAAAATTCATTAAGGGAGCTGTTCTGACCCCCTCCACGTGCCAGGCACTGATCTAAGTGCTTTTCTATGTTGACTCAGTTAAACCTCATCACAAGCTTTCTTGAGGCTATTTCATATCACAAATGAAGAAACAGAGGCACAGAAAATGGCTTCAATAATTTGAACTCAGGCAGTTTGAACGCCAAACACTGTGATTTTACTTCGAGCTGACTTGTTCATAGTCACACCACAGGTTAAGGGTAGAGCTGAGTCAGCCTCGCATTTTCAGAATCTAGAGCTCCAGGGACAGCCTTGCGCTTGCTCTGTGGCCTCCTCGGAGGTATATGGAGTCTGTTCTCCTCTACAGTGGCTCAGAGGACCGGCCAGCAGGGTCTGGATGGAGTGTACTGCCTTCCTCAGAACTAGGCTATGAAAAATATTGCCATCTCTTATTTATTTCTGAAATATCAGGAGATTAAAAAGGAAACTTCTAGCAGAAGAGTTTCCCTTCTTATGGAAAGTAGAGATTTGGGGGCTCTGAGAAGTCTCTAGCAACTGGGTTCTATAAACAGTAACCCCAGGTAGCTCAGTGAGATCATCAATTGTCACCCCACAGATCTGAATAGCGAGAGGAGAGCTGGAAGGTTTATAAATCAGGATGAGTCATTTGGTTCACCAAGGGAAAAGATAAATAAACTAACATGCCAATTAATTTCAACCTGAAAAGAAACTGCTGGTGAATGGTACTTCAGCCAAGTCCGTAGGGTCTGAATAACCCTTAATTATTCACAATGCAAACTGCTTTTACTGCTGCTAGATAATTTTTTTAAAGAGTTTGTATAGAATTCTTTCATTTTTTTCTTTTTTCCTTTTATTAAGTCATATACACATACATAGTTTCTTAATGCCTTCCAGCTTCCTTTTCCCCTTGCCATCCTCCCCT
The DNA here is from genome assembly GCF_027406575.1 of Nycticebus coucang. Classification (NCBI taxonomy): domain Eukaryota; kingdom Metazoa; phylum Chordata; class Mammalia; order Primates; family Lorisidae; genus Nycticebus; species Nycticebus coucang. Next base: position 90,407,658 of record NC_069782.1, on the reverse strand, counting down.
CTCCTCACCTAGTCTCTTTATTCCTGAAGAGCCAAAAGGAAATTTCTGAAAATGGCCTTCTGATCATGCAAACTTTGAAAAAAAAATAAGTTAATGAATCTTCCCAAGACTCTAGTTATCTTAATATGAGATCCAGAGACTCCCTAAGCCTAAAAAATCCATATACAGGTTACAGGGACCCCAGAAACTTGCTGAAATCATGTGCAAAATTGTGGGAGTGAGGTAATTCCTGACTCCCTGCTCACCCCGAGGTCCAGTTTTTATCAGATTCTCAAGAAGGTCAATGCTCCTCATCCCCTCACCCTCTAAAAAAAAACCCAGCATTAACCACTAAGGGATTAATCCTTATCTACCTAAACACAATGAATGATGAGAGAGACTGGGCTATGTAGAAAGACAGGTTCAGGCTCAAATCCCAGCTCCGTCACTTACAAATATGAATTTATACAAGTGTTTTAACTTCCCTGAGCCTCAGTTTCATCATCTGTAAAATGATGATCATAATAACTATTTTATCGGATGACTACACAAAATAATATGAGAAAGTACAAGGCATACATGCACAGAAAGGGAAAAATGAAAATCTTCTCTGTAGGTGAGAGAAGAAGGCAGTTCTCAGTTCAGGAGTGGAGAAGCTCCTCTCTTGTCTGGGGAACTCCATCTCAGGCTTTGCTAAAGATGACGGTCACTATGCTACCAAGACCATGGGATAGGGACAGCCACTGGGGAATCCATAAGAATCAGATAAGAAGAACACTTTTCCTTGCGAGCATCATATTATTAGATGATAATCTTTTTTATAGCTCTGACAGTGACATGCCCAGTGGAATTAAAACGAGCCACCAATGCTTTATTCTCCCACCCTTTCTACCCGCTACTCCCAACAAAATGTGACAAGCAAGCTCATGTAAAATAGGAAGTTACATCCCTGAAAGGTACTGAAAGGACACAAGGGGCTGCTGGGGGACTGCTGCAAATCTCAAATCTCCCCATCCCATTGGCAGCCCAGTTCCACCAAGGTCAAGTGGGGACCCTGGGCTTAATATCAACTGGATGAGTCTAGATCTTTTTATGGCTGTGGGACTTCCAGAACAGTTTCAACAACTCCAGAAAGATCTCAACTAGATGGCTCTTGTTTATTGCCTAGATTCCCAATTCCAGAAAGACTATGCGAAGAGGTCTCAGGACGAGAGGACCCCGCTCTTTGTATTTCTATTTCCCAAGGTAAAGTTGCCCCACCCCCAGCAAAAAAGGAACTCCAGCTTTATTATCTGAAACTAGGTGGGAGATTGGAGCTGACTGCACTTCTCTATAGACTGATTTTACATTATGAACTGGTTTGCAGGGTGTGCTACTGTAAGGTATAACTACTTTGAAATAATTACATCATTTCTCTTTGGCTATAATGAATTATTTGGAAGCCATTTATAGTGAGTGTAGTTTTTCTCATGAGACCATGTCTTGACACAGAATGTGTTGGTTTTTCAGACAACACTGACCCAGCCACTTGCTCATCTTGATGTGCTCAGGTAACACCTGCTACCTGTGTTTTTGTCTTTAGAGTCCTTATTATCAGCCTCACTCCCCACCTAGGGAAGCTGTCTATCCCCAAAACGAGGTGAAAAGACAGCACAGAAGAGTTGGAATGTGTCTAGAATGAATAATGAAAGAGAATCCCATGACGATGGTGGCCTCTCAGGATACCTTCATGATGGGACATGCAGGCATGGTCACAGGAAACCCAGAAGTCAGGATGAAGGCTCAAAGAGCACCTGCCAGGGCAGATGAGGCTCATGGGGCCAAAAGTTCATATTCTCAAAGGTGGGCACTTTGTCCTCTCTCCTTCATCCCTTCCCCAATTGTGGGGGACTGTCCCTTACCCAAAGGTAGTTTCTCTAGGCTGCCCCATTTCAGACATCACAATTTCAAGGAGGGCACACTTAGATCTGGCAGAAGTCATGGGCAGAGGGAAGAGGGAAGTAGAAAGCCTTCCCGGTGCTGGTTTATTGGCAGACCAAACAGCCCAGTGAATCAGCAGTCTGGTAAATAATTGTGTGAGAGTCCCTGTGACTTAAAATACCCAACTGCCATCAGAGAGGTTCCAGAATAGAAGAGCTTCTCCCAGCACAAACATGATGGCTACAGAGGAACTCAGATTGTGGGGTGCTTTCCACAAGCCGGTCAATCACGGCCTCTGCCTCTCTCTCTATCTCTCAGTCTGCCATCTTTGCTATTTATCTGAGATGTCACAGTTCCATGGGTCCAGACTCACTTGGGGTTCGCAAATTTAATTAGCCCTAGATGTGTCTGCTCCCAAAATAGAGTCAATTATTCCAGTTTCTGCTGTGACCAGCACGGTGTGGCCTAGGCCCCTGGCCGCATAGCTCTAGACCGGGAGAGGACACTCATCCCTTCTTCACAGTTCCTAAAAGGCTTTCAGTCCAATGTGTTGGACATGGTCTTCTGAGGGTGAATGGATCTCACACCTTCTCCTCTTTCTAATCCAGCTCCCAGCCCCAAGACGCAGAGAGAGAGCACTGATGGGCCTCCCTCTTCCGTAAAGATCTTTACACTACACGAAGTATAGACAGCAGCCTGCTCAAGATGATTTTCCCTGTCCCAGCAAGGTGCTGACCACCCCCTGCCCTAATTGACTCCCACTGTAGCACCAACTCGGAGTGTGGCACCCAGAAGCCAGAATTTCTGGGATTAAGATCTTGGTGGTGCCACCCATTTCCCCCTGACTATGGGGGAGCTACTTAGCTTATCTGAAGCCTACTTTCCTCATCTATAAAACGATGATGACAGCACCCACCTTGGGCTTTGTGGTAAGGCTCAAAAGAATTAAGAAGAAGAAAATGCTCAGAATGCGTGCTAGAACACACCAGCACACAGTGAGCACTCAGCAGACCTCTGGTGCTGTTGCTGCTCTGCCATTTGTCAGAGCCCAGGTGAGACTATGAGCCCCTTGAAGGCAGGAAACTTGTTCTATTCCCTCCTGTGGTCCCAGGACTGCACACAGAGCACAGAGCAGGATAAGGCTCAGGGAAATGGTTGATGGATAAAGTGGGTTCAGGAGGCAGTGCTGGACCATGCCTGGCTGGATGAGGCGATGGCTGCCCTAGAGTGTCCTCCCCTGCAGCATCCTGAGAGAAAGGATTGTCAGCGGGCAAGCACAGCAGGCAAAAAGGAACTGAGCAACGTGAGAAAGACAGACCTGGGGAACGGACTTGCAAAGAAACAGACTGACATTGAACCTTACCAACTGGGTGGTCTTAGACATACAAATTTTCCCTCAGGCATCAATCCAGCCATCTGTGTGTCTAAACAAACACTGAAGGTACCAGGAAGATGGGGGATCACTTCAGGCAGAACAGGCGGGATGGTGGAGCATCTCACATCTTTCTCCACCTGCCCCAGGAGACTCCTCCACAGCCGGGAAACACCAGAAAGCTCTCAACAGGCCTTGCTCCTGAAGTCACAGAAAAGCCAGTTCTAGTGTCCCCACTAATTCTCCAGGGGCTGCTGGTAGGCCATTGCCTCCAACCTGAGAGCTTTTCCTCCCCTGCACAGGCCTGTGGGGTGCAAGGGAGCCACACTGCGTCTCTCTGACTGCACACGGCAGGAAGCATGTGACACTCCAGGGACAACCATGGGTGCGTACAGAACTGTTGGCCACTATGTGTCTATCACTGGAGAGGTCTTTGTGGCCTCAGGAGCAAGCCGGGACCAGACCTCACAGGCAAAGGGACCACAGGGGCTGCACGCCCAGATGGAGGAGAGTAGCAATGCCCTTTGAGACCGCAACCAGTGCAGTCCCACCTGCAGCCCACACAGCGCTGGGGGTCCCTCTTGCAGGATAGTTGTCCCACCTGGTCCCGGAGAAAAACAACCCAATGATGCTACTGACAGAGACTCCAGATTCTAGCACCAGAGGGACTTTCCTGCATGGTCCTGAGACTTCTATTGACCAAGTGATATATGACTGTCATTGCAGGAGCTCTCCCCTCTCAGCACGTGCACGCACACACACACACCCTCTCTCTCCCCCTCAGAATTTGGGAGAGGGAAGGGTACTCTGTGCACCTAGAAAAGGCAAATTCTAACAGCCCTCTGTGAATTTTAGACATGGTATTTAATCTCTTTTGAAATGCCAAATAATATTAAAAGAGGGCATGCTATTTTTATGATTTTTCAGAAAGGGTCATGGACTAATAGCAGGTTGAGAACATTGCCTGGAGGGTTCTTGCCCTTGCTGTGTGTTCTATTTATAACCAACATGGAAAACAACATAATAATCAGAACTTGGAGACACAGACCCCTTTAGCCTACCTCCTCCTTCCCTCCGATCTGGAATTTTGTGGGCCTCCCTTGTTGGTTTTTAGCAACAGCTGAAAGAAGCTAACCAAATGCACATTCCACAGCTGACATTCCCTGTCTCTCTTTGTCTTCAGCCAGGAGACACGCTTCTTGAGCCATTGTGGCTCCAAATCCCAGCCTCCCCCAAGCATGCGACGGCAAAGAGAAGGCCTCCTGAAGCCACAAACATTTGTCAGAGTGATTTGGTGACGTTCAGCACTGAAAGCAATTTCTTACTCGGAAAATCATTTATCATGGACAGTCTGTCGAAAACAATCTCACTTCAAACCCTTTCCAGGGAGAAAAGAACTGACAACTGGCACTAAGTAATCTGCAGCTCGGCCACTGGGAGTCATTTATCTTTCCTCTGCCCAGCCTTGGACTTGCTGCTTTCAGGAGAGAAGAGAAATAGATCATAACTGCTCTGAGGGGTTCAGGTTAAAGAGGAGTGGGCTGTGGAGATGGCCATACACTCCTGAGTGTACAATGGGAGGTTTTTCATGGCCCCACTTTACTAAAAGCCAAAGTCCAGAAGAATAATCACAGCAGTCCTTCAAGAGAGGTGTATCTCCCTTATCACAAAATACGATCTTTTTGTACTTTGAGTTCATCTTAAAAGCCAGAATTCCCCTTCTTAGGGTGTAATTAAGGAAAAGATTGTTGTTGTTTTTAATAGGTGATATAATCCAACTTTCCCTTTGCCTGGGGCAGCATTTTCTTTGCCAGCCCATAGCATGGAGTTTATAGCATCATAGATTATTATTCTGTGCATGCTGTTTCCACTGACGTCAACACCCTGGAAACAGTCAGAATTTCAAGCAATTTGAGGTCCGTGGAGAAAAGCAAAAGAGGGGAAATTTTTTCCCCTGTTTATTTTCTGGCTTCATTCTTTCTTTCTTTCTTTTTCTTTCTTTTTTTTTTTTTTTACAGACAGAGTCTCACTCTGTTGCCCTCGGTAGAGTGCCATGGCATCACAGGTCATAGCAACCTCCAGCTCTTGGGCTTAGGCGGTTCTCTTGCCTCAGCCTCCAGAGTAGCTGGGACTACAGGCACCTGCCACAGCGCACAGCTATTTTTTTGTTGCAGTTTGGCTGGGACTGGGTTCAAACCTGCCACCCTTGGTATATGGGGCTGGTGCCCTGCTCACCATAGGCGGCACCCCAACTGGCTTCTTTCTTACAATTATGTATAGATAGGAAAAGCGATCAAGCACTTCCCTTCCTGAATGTCTGATTAAACCCATGCTTTGATTTTGAGGTTAACCAAACCCCAGAAGGTGCTTGTGAGTGCCAACATTCCTTCATTCTGATGCTTTGGCCTCAGCCAGTGACTACGAGGTATTGCCAGGGATTGTACTTCTTAGGAACCAGATGACAACACAGCCGCCTTTGTAGGTGGGTAGCTCCTACCAGTACCCAGAAAGATCTATACTATGGACATTTGTATTCCATTATTATACCAGTCTTGATTCAGAAATAAATTAATCAGGTTTGGTAAATGGGTGACATTGTCCTCAAACTGTTTTCATTTTGCTGTCATGGTCAGGGGGTCTGAATCTGACTTTGACAAGAAGTATTATGTGATTTTTGCCCAAGCCAAATGCAAGGATTAAAATTAAAGGTCTGGGTTCAAACCCTACTCCTGACACTTTAAGCAAGACACTTTAACTCCTCTGTGCCTTAGTTATCTCATCTGTAAAATGGGGACAATATTGGTATCTACCTGATAAGGGGTTGTGAGAATTAAATGAGGTGATACTTACAAAGAGCACAGTGCCTGCCAGAAAGCGAGCATTTTCTTAACCATTTTTTTAAATAAAACTCCCAGCCAGAGATAAATTAGAAAGTAAGCCAAATGCCCAGTTTCCTGGCAACCAATCTATAAGGTGTCCAAGAGATCACTGGAAGAGTAATAAGATGGACAAATGTGATTTTCAGGGCGCGTTCTTACTACATATGACAAGGGATAACACTTGGAAAAGCCATTTGTGAGGTTAAGACTCCTGTATGGACAAGTTCAAAGACCAAAAGAGAGACTCCAAACTGCTAAGAAGCCCACCCAGGGTCCCTGAGGCACGTCTATGATGGTTTTCTCCTTCCTCCTCCTCCTTCCCTTTCTCCATGCAAGACTTGGTCTCTTTGCTAAATAAATATTTAATAAAGATGTAAAGAATATTGATTTGAAGGCACACAACATTATTAGCCTGCTCTGGCAACTTCTTGGCCTCCTGTGTCCCGCGCTGATTGTACATTGGTTCTAAGCATTCTTCCTGCTACTGCTTGTCTTATTCTCCCTCATTATTCACCACTGGACTATAAATTCCAACTCAAGCCATATGCAGTCCTATGGAGGTGGCCCAAAGCCTTCACTATCATCAGAGCCAACCCTGAGGGGACGGCACTTCACAGCATGTGCTGTGGTGAGGACCTGCTGTGCTTGGGACCCGGAAGAGAACCATTTACATATAAACAACATCACTAGGACTTGTTAGTGGCTATGACTTGGAAAATGTGGCAGGAGTTTTTATGTAAGGATGCATGCTTACATCACAAGTAATATAAATAGTGTTAATACCACCAAAATTATTTTGTTTTCTAGGATGAATAAGGCCATGCTTTTGATAAACTCAAGGAGCAATGACCACTTCAAGTCCATCCTGAAATACAGACATGATGGAAATGAACAAAGGTGGGCCAGCCACCTGGGAATCTCAAGATCAAGGGTTATCCCACTGTATCTTCCCAATTTGCCTTGCGGACCCATCCCCCTCACCCCTAAGGCTGGTCTAGAGAATAAGCATATTAATATTATAACATTAATTTAATAAATCATGATTTGGTAGACTTCAAAGGAAACAGTCTATGATAAGGCCCAATACCAAAAATAGTAATAAGAATAATTTAAATTATTTAATAATTTTGTTGGTATCCAAAACTGAGGAGGAAGGACATTTGCTCAGCTCACTATCTGCCAGGCACGTGCTAGGAGGTTTCCTCACCTCTTTGCCTCAGTATCAAGATATACAATATCATTGTTGTTGTACAGATGAACAGACCAAGACTCACAGATTATAACCTGCCCAAAGTCATACTCCTAAGAAGAGTTGGCCCTGGATTTGAGCCCAAACCCTGTGCTTTTCCCATATTGTCCCTCTGGCCCCCTCTGAAGCTAGCACTGTAGGCGAAGCAAACCTCCTAGGCTGTCCCTGGTGGGATTCGAATGCTGACTGTGAGCTGTTCATACTCCAGAGATCAAAATCGAAGTGTCATAGCCATAAAGGGGCGGGGAAACCAGAAACACAACAAACAAGCAAAAACAGAAAATTACAAATGTTGGCAAGGATGTGGACCTATTCCAACCTCTTCCAGTGTTGGTGGGAATGTAAAACGGTGCAGCCATTGTGGAAAACTGGTGATTCCTCAAAAAACTAAACATAGAATTACCAGATGACCCTGCAATTCTATTTTTATGAATATAAAGATTAAAAGCAGGAATGCAAATAAACACTTGGCACAAATGTTCATAGGAGCATTATTCACAATAGCCAAAAGGTGGAAACAACCCAAATGTTCATCAGTGTTTATCAATGGATGAAGAAAATGTGTTACAGCCAGACAATGGAATATTATTCAGCCATAAAAGGAAAGAAAATACTGGTGACATGCGACAACATGGACGAACCTTAAAAACATTTTGCCAAGTGAAGGAAACCAGACATAAAATAGAATCACACATATATATGATCTCGTTAATGTGAAACACACGGAAGAGCTAAATCCATAGAGACAGACAGCAGACCAGCGGTTTCCAGGGGCTGGGAGGGCAGAGGAATGGAAAGTGACTACTTGATAGGTGTGGGGTTTCCTTCTGCAGATAAGAATGTCTTGGAACTAAGCAGATGTGATAGTTGCACAACATTGTGACTGTACTAAACTCCACTGAATCGTGCTCATTAAAATGGCTAATGATTACTTTTATGCTCTGTGAGTTTTATCTCCATTAAAAAACAGCAGTAAAGTGTAGAAGAAGAAATTTCCCAACTTTTCATTGCACGATATCCATTTCCGATGAGGAAAATGAACGATGTAAGTCTATCTGGCTGAGAATTACACAGCTAAAGTTTGTTGGCACAGTTGGGTTTAGAAATCAACCCTCTGTCAATTAATTTATCCAAGCTGGCACCAGGCTCCCACTGGAGCACTGGGGGGAAAGGAGAATAATGTTGAGGGAAATAAATCTTCCTCAAGCATAACTGAGAGCCTCCCACCTCCTGCCTCTTTGGCTCAAGGCTCAGATTCCCGGGAAGTCTCCCTTCACCCCTCCTCAGGGAAAGTGGCTTCCTATTTCTATGTGAAAACAAACCACAGAGAATTCAGCATCATGGACTACCCCCGCCTCTACTCAACAGGGCGGAAGTCTTCTGTGGAAGTCCGTTTGATTTGTTTCTGCTTGAGGTGAAGTGGATAACCAAAATCACACTCTCCCTAGAGGACCCAGAGTGAACTCAGATTTTAATACACCTGGACTGACAAGTTACTTAGCCTGGACTAAGTTGGGACAAAGAGATGGAGAAATTATAGTTGTTTTATCCATTATTTTGCTGACATTATACAAAGTCTGTAATATCAAAGGCCCTGAAATAACACTTTCCTCTCCTTTAACATTTTTATACGTGTCTAGGAGAAAATCATGCTTGATGGACATGTTGAAGATACCTAAGTTCTTGAAGAGATTCTTTCCTCTTTGCTGTAATCACTGATCCATTTCCATTGAACAAATCAAGCACAGGCATGAGAAGTCACGGGGCTGAGAGGTCATTCGTTCTCCACTGGCTTGGTTTTCTGAAGTGTGTGGTTTTTATTCTGTGGCTTTGTGAGTGGGAGTGTTCATGGGCAAGCGTGTCGGAATGTCTGTGCATATGCACGTCTCCAATGACTATAAGAGTGTGTCAAAATGTGTGCACATTTTAAGAAAGGAAAAACTGTATTAAAACTGTAATACTCAGTCTATACCAATAATGTTTGTTATTTTGTGTATCATGTCCTATCTCTTATAATTGAAGAAGTCAAAAGTGACTTGAGTATTACAATTTTAATACAGTTTTTTCCTTTCTTAAAATGTTTATACATTTGGGGAGCACCCACTGTAAAAGGAGTAGGGCGCCGGCCCCATATGCCAGACGTGGCGGGTTCAAACCCAGCCCTGGCCAAAACTGAAAAAAAAAAAAAAATGTACCATGAAGTTGATAACACCAGGCAACTCAACTCTCTGACAAGCTTGTCGTATTGAGGTGTGCCACTGATCCTCCTGACACCCCTGCAGATTGTAACTGAAGCTCAGATTTTCTAGGAAGGAAATACCAGGTATAAAGGTCACCAACCTAAAAGTCACTCTTGATTTCTCTCCATTTTCAACTGAACAGCCCATTTGGCCTATGATACCTCCAGCATAGCTCACCACTTCCACTGCCACATGCCATCCCAAAGCAACCTCTCCTCAGCTGACAATAATAAAACAGCGTCTCAAATATTCTCTTTGCTTTTCTCTTTCCCTATGCTCTATTCTCCACATCATAGTCAGATTGATTCTATTTGGTAATAGCTTTATTAAGTTATGATTCCTATACCATACAAGTCACCCATGTAAAGTTGCCCATGATATGGTTCCTATACCATATAAGTCACCTATGTATAATTCAATGGTACAACCAACTTTAGGACATTTTTATCAGCTCCAGAAGAAACACTGTGCCTTCTAGATATCAACGTCCCATCTTCCCATGCCTGCAAGCCCTAAGCAGACACTAATCCACTCTTGGTCTCTATATATTTGCCTACTCTTGACATTTCATATAAATGAAGTCCTATAATATGTGATCTGTAATGACTGACTTCTTTTACTTAGTGTAATATTTTCCAGGTAAATCCATGTGGTGTAATCAGTACTTCATTCCCTTTTATGGGTAAGTCATATTCTGTTGCTTAGATACAGCATATTTTGTTAATCTCATTGTCCATTGAGGAGCATGTTGGTTGCTTTCACCTTCTGTCTATTATGAATAATGCTGTTATGAATACCAGGTACAAGTTTTATGTGGACATTATTTTCATTTTTCTTGGGTAAATTCCTAAGAATGGAATGAGCATATCATGGTAATTATATGTTTAATTTTTTGAGGAACTGCCAGTCTGTTTTCCAAAGCTGCAGCACCATTTTACATTTCCACCAGTAACAATAAAGATTGCAATGTATCCACATTCTTGCAATACGTGTTATGTTTAATTATAATCTTCCTACTAAATGTGAAATGGCATCTCACTATGTTCTGATTTGCATTTTCCTGATGAGTAATAGGTTGAACATCTTTTTGTGTGCTTTTTGGCCATTTGTTTAGACTTTCTTTGGAAATAGATACACAAGTCTGATAATTAAGTCTGTGAACTTGCCACCATGCACTTATGTTGGCAGCACTGTACAAACTACTCAGTAAGGTTTCATAACCTTGGTATACGGATGTCTCACATTTGTGTTCTTGCCAAGTGATGTCCTCTTACTGAATGGCATTCATTATTGTTGCATGATTTTATGTTCTGTTGCAAGAATGTAGGAGCTTGAATTAGAACAAGACACAAACATTTGTAAATTTCTTATTAAACTTGGCAAGAGTGGAAGGGAAACCAGGGAAACGTTAGTCCAAGTTTATGGGGATAATATTATGAAGAAAACTGCAGTACACAAATGGATTAAATGTTTTTCTGAAGGAAGAGAAAGTATCACTGATGTCAGGGAAGCCAGTAACAAGAAGAACTGATGAAAACGTTGCAAAAATTCATTGAACTGTATGGCAAAAATCATTAGCTAAACTGTGAGAAGCATAGCAGACCAAGTAAACAAGGATAGAGAAACAGTCAGAAAAAGCTTAACTGAAAATTCTGACCAACAACCCATGACTATTGCATCTTGTATCAGCGTGCATAGCACTGCCTGTGAGGGAGTTTTTAACCAGTAAACAAGTAACTGTATTGTAACACTCTCCCTACTCATCTGAGTTGGCCCCCAATAACTTTTTTCTTTACTCAAAGATAAAGAAAATATTGAAAGGAAGACATTTTGATGACATTCAAGATATCAAGGGCAATATGACAGCTTTGATGGCCATTCCAGAAAGAGTTCCAAAGTTGCTTTGAAGGGTTGACTAGGCACTTACATCAGTGCAGAGCTTCCCAAGGAGTATTTCAAAGGTGACCACACCGATTCAGTAATGAGGTATGTAGCATTTTTATAGAATGAGTTCACCAGTTAATTGTCAGACTTCGTAGGCATATCTTTTGCCCTTTCTTATTAGATTATCTCTTCACTTTCTTTGTAATGTCTTTTCTTTGAAATACAAAAGTGTTTATTTTCTTTTTATTTATTTATTTTTTTTATTAAATCATAGCTGTGTACATTAGTATGATCATGGGGCACCATACACTTGGTTCATAGACCGTTTGACACATTTTCATCACACTAGTTAACATAGATTTCGTGGCATTTACAAGGGTATATGTGAATCCTAGTAAATGTGGAATGTAAAGGTCTTAGCAAAAAGTGTTTCTTTTCAATGAGGTCCGATTTATCTATTATTTTCTTTTGTTGCTCATGCTCTTGGTATCATTTTAAAGAATTCATTGCTAAGTCCAGTGTCACAAAGGTTTAACCTCATGTTTTCTTTTCAAGGTTTAAAAGATTTTGCTCTTACATTTAGCTCTTTGATCTATTTTAAGTTAATTTGGTAAATGATATTAGGTAAAAGTCCAATTTTATTCTTCTGCATGTGGTTATACCAGACATACCAGCACCATATTGTGAAAATGCTATTTTTTTTGTCATTAATGATACTGGCATCCTTGTCAAATTAGTCATTAAAGAATATGTGGGTTTATTTCTGGACACTCAATTCAATTCCATTGTTCTATATGTCTCGAATAACTTTTTAAAAGCACAAATCACATTATTCATCTCTCTAAAGTAACAACTCAACCCCCAACACCAGTCACTTTCTATTCCAAGGCTTCTTTACCGGGACCACACACTCCCAAAAGGTCCTTGAGATGTACTCAGAGAGTCCATTAACTTGGACAAGAAAAATTGCATCTTTGTTTTTATCAGCTTCTAATTCAAATTTGGCATTTCCTTTAATGACAAACATAGGCAATAACTAAAATAATATCAATGATGCCTGTGATTTTGTCAGCAATAGAAATCTCAGATATTTACACATAAGACCACAATTGTTACAGGTACCTGAAAGCATGATTTACATTAAGCCTTTAAAGTGATAGTGGTATATTAGAACAATTGCCAGATCCTGCTAAAAATGCCCTAATTAAGAAAAAAAGCTTATTTTATCATGTATTTTTTTATATTCTGATAACTATATTTTAGTATTAGTAATCTAATATTTTGTTATGCCTTTGTAAATAATATTATTCTAAGAAAAGGTCCTGGTCTTTACCAGATGGGCACAGCAGTCCTCAGCACAGAAAAGTTCAGAAACCCTGCTTTTCCTATTACCAGTTCGACTGTCTTCTCAGCACTTACTATCAACTGAAATGATCCTATTTGTCAACTTGTTTATTGTTTGTCTCTTTCTGTAAGTGTTTAGGGCTTAAAATAGCCATTCAATAAATATTTATTGAATTAATGACTGAATCATCAGTAATTTTCTAAATAAGAGCTAAATCCTCAGCTTACGGAAAATAAAGCCTATGCTACCAAATTAGTGATGTGTAATTCATACTGAAAATAATTTCACATTTATACCATCATAATCATTAGATTCAATAAATACGAATATAAGCTATGTCTTGTGTGAAGTGCTTTACGTGCAGAACCTCATTCACTGCCCGCCACACTAAAGAGCAGGAATATTATTACCCATATCTTCCATTGAGAAAACTAAGGCTCAGAGAGGTTAATTTCTTACCCAAGGTCACACAGCTAGTAAGTGACAGAGCTGGGATTTGTAACCAGGTATACTTGCTTTCAGAGTCTCAGTTTTTAACTACAAAAAAACACTTCTAGGGGAAAAAAATAGAAATTTCGGAGAAAAAGAGGAGAGATTTTTCTTACTATTTGAGAACACTAAAATCCTGTGAAGCTAAGAAATGTGCCCCAGAACCCAGAGTTCAGCAGAGATTTCCACTAGAATGTTCTTTCCACTGTCATGTTTATGAGCTACAGCAGGAAAACCCTTTAGCAAAAATATAGCAGAACTGGGTGCTAACAGATTGCCTCCTATGAGAGGATGAATTTCAGGAAAGGCTTACTTTGTAGGCACAGTTAATGCTAACAAGCATTAGCTGAAGCCTCTTCTTTTCTTTCCTGGGGTCCAGTTTGCTTTCTTAAATATTAGGGCTCAGGTTCATTCAGGGCATTAAGCACTTCATTAAGCTGAACTCCTAGTTAATTTGATTGCAGTTATAAATGGTCCCTGGCTGGAGGTTGTCTCATTTGTCAGGTTGCAAGGGGCGGTGTGGCTGCATGACGTGCTCGGTCTGCTTCTTATGCCCCATTTGAGGTCTCAGCGCTTTCTGGCTTTGACCTCATCACATGTTACTGTAGGAAGTTAAACTGGAACAGAGAGACAGACGTTCTTCTCACTAGAGCTGTGGAGGCACCTGGAGGACCACTCATTGAATATGCAAAGGAATGAGACACAGGAAAAGTACTGCTCATTGGAGCTGGCAGCAAATGGGCTCCACCAAAAGGTCACTGGGCCCATGGCCACTGACCCACATGGGCAGCACGCAGGCTGGCCCCTTTCCTGTCTCCCGTGCCCTGTTTCACCTCACCAGCCTCAGTATTGTCTGACAGGTTATTCAGCCTGGCAGTGCAGAGGAGGCCAAGGAGATGGATAAATTGTATTGTTTTCAGCAGTGATTTTGCTGACCTTGACAGAACCCAGAAGCACCCAAGTTCATGGAGCAGCAGTTCCCTCTTTTCATGCAAGTGATCCAAGGACCCACTTCAGTTTTCTCCATGGGAGGCCTCTCCTCCAGCCAACACAGTCCCCTCACCGACTATTCTGTAAAGATGGTAACTTTGTCCAAAGAGAGGTTTGTCTTTGCCCTCAGCTTCTGGGGGGTAACCTCTAAGCCCTTGGGATGTCATACAGGATAAAAATGTCTTTGCCTGGGGTCTTAGGCCAGCTAGATAGTAACTCTGTTACTTTGGTTGGAAACTGACCATACCAGAAAGTCTAACAGTGTGATTTATGGTGGAGGCTTTGGGTCACCTGGACTCAGTCAACCTCCAGAGGAGCTGGAGACTGAGGCTGGCCATGAGGGCAGTCACCCAGGTTTACATGGTCAAGGCCTAGGTGAGCTTCCCTGATTGGAAGTCCTCCTGGCATATGGCCACATATGCAAGAGTAACACGGTTGAAGACTCCACAGGAAGGAGAGAAGATAATGGAAGCTCCGTGTTTGGAAATTCCCTGGAGTCTGCCATGTGCACTCTGTCCCTTGGCTGATTTTAATCTGTACCCTTTCCTGCAATAAATTCTAACTGTGCGTATGTGCAATAGCATTCAGTGAGTGCTGCGGTTCTTCCAATGAATTATCAAAACTGGATGTGAGTTAGGGAACTTCCCAAACTTGCAGTTGGTGCCAGAAATGAGTGGGAGGTGAGTAGGCTGTTTTCCACGGGCCCTTCAGCCCAGGTTAAAGCACACAGGTGGGCCACCCTGGTACTCCTAAATGAGAAGAAAGGAATTTGATGGTTGCCCAGTCAGGGGAACGTCTGTGTGAATATCCCCACATGAGGAAATCAGAAGTATAGGCAGAAGTGCTCAATCAATAGTTTAGATCAGGGAAGCTAAGACTTCTGCCTGAAGAGACAAGACTTGCTCTCCCCACTCTCTCTGCTTTGCACATGTTATCTGGCTGCTTCAGATGTTCCATAACCCTGCATCCCTGTTTATCTTACCATTATCCTTTACCCAACCTTCCTGGGGGCCATAATCTCTCCTCTCTCATTTTTAACTTTGACTGCTGTGTGTTACTGCACATTTACTCTGCTGCTGTACCCAATAAAAGACTATTGAGAAGCAGGATCGAGGCTGCATTATTTCAGGCTACCACCTGGCACATGAAACAGTGTATGCCCTTTCAGGCTGCCAGGCTTTATGCTATAAGTTTGATATAAAGTCTCTTGATTTTTCCAGTGCTGGCTCCCTTGCTGACCACTGTTCCAGGTTGGGGTCAATGAGAACATCAACAAGTAAGGATAATCTAGGGGACTGCTCACCCTACCACTTTTTCTACGTTATCCAAACTCTACACACACTTTGAGATGCTCCTCTAGCTTGCTTACTCCTGAAGCTTCCCTAAATTACTACAGCCTGGAGAAGAGTAGTCTTCTGGACTCAAAACTAGTGCTTCTCAAAGGACTTTTTAGCAAATTTCACAGTAAGAAATGTATTTGGCATCATGATATATTTTACGATGCATGTGGACACACAGTGTTTATGTGGTATTTTTAATCTATGTACACACAGGAGAACCTCCATGGTTGACCACCTCCCTATATTGACCACCGTCTTAAGTTGACCTAACTTTCATAGACCAGACATGTACCACATGTACCAGTCCAGGAGCCTGGTTCCTTATGCTAACCACCTCTGTAGGTTGACCAGTTTGTTACAGTCTCTTGAGTGATCAACTTCCAGAGGTTCTGATGTAATTGAAATGGACGTTTTGTAAAATCACACTGATGTTTGTTAGTTATATTTTTATCAAAGGCTGATGATCCTCATCTTTTAAAAATGCTTGTTGCGACCCACTCGATTGCTCTCCCAAACCATTAATGAGTTGAGATTTATACTTTTACGAAGCAATCATCTTGTCTACTACTTTGATAATAGATCCCATTATTGCCTCACAAGACATCTTGTTTTGTTTCTTAACTGCACTGTGTTCACATCTTGTCTCTCTAAAGACCTGATTAAAATCTTCAAAACAAACCTCAAAAGGACAATGGCAACATTAACTAATACTTTCTGGCCACATCCCCACTTGGCACTATACTAAGACCTTCTCTGCGCATCATCTAATTTATTCCACATGTCACACTAAGGCAAGTATTATCATCATCCCTCATCACTGCTCTCACCTCATTTCACAAAAGAATGACCTTAGAGCTTGGAAAGTTAACTGACTCGTCCAAGGACACACAGCTATAAAGAGCAGATTCAGCCAGGAAGGTCCGCTTGCTCACCTATCTTCATTCCCAGCCAGAGCCACCCAGCAAACCTCTTTGCCCTTTGGTAGAAAGGGCAAAGATGACAGTTAAATGTGCCCATGTCTATCTATCATGGTTTTCCTCATGCCTCTCAGGGGAGACTCCTTCTCCCAGAATGCCATGACCCCCGACTGTATCTTCACTGCCTCCCCCCCCCCCCCCCCGTGCACCAATTAAACTGTCACAGTTGACTGGCCTGGAGACAGGTGAGGACAGGGGGAAATCTGAGGGAAGTGGGAAATTCAGATGAGATGGGGCCTCTGCCAAAGCTGCTCTTCTGTTTTCTGTCAAATTGGTCTGGAGATGTTCGGATGAGCCACGGGGGATCTCCACATCCGCCTCTTCCTCCCCAGTGGTAGGCAACACATACAGTCTTGCAGAGAAGTGGTAGCAGTTTGTATCCATTTGGGTGCCCCAATAGTGCCCAGATCCCAGTGCAAAAAAACAATCAGTTTGTGTAGAATGATTTTAACTGGAAATTTATTTGCATCTCAGAATCGCAGTCTAAAGAGGAATTTTTCCTCTATGAACAGATAGAAGCTAACGCACAGTGCATAAGGGAAGAAGAAAACACGGAGGCCCCAGGCTCTGCCCAATACATTCCTCTCACCTGACCTGTTCCCTTCATACTTGCCTGGTATTAGAGAAAAGCAGGGAACCCAGGGCCCTCCTTCCCTAGTTTCCTTAGCATTGCCTCTTCATTGTCAAGACTTCCAATGCATTGGCAGGTAAGGGAATACCTGCTCAAGAAGAGAAGGCACTGTAGAGAGACTTACACGGAGATGTGTTCTGTATTCTAGGAGGAGAAAGGTTCCCAATCAGTCTCTGTTTAACCTCTGAAGATGGTCCTCTGTTGATCACCTCATCTTCATGGTAGACAAAACAGGAGTCAGTGAGAAGATGAATCAACTGCACAGGGGAGGAATCCTTAGTTTGGATTCCATGGACCAACTTTAGGGTCCTTGGCAAGCAAAAAAAAAAATTATGTAACTTTCACCCAATTCCCAAAGGGGTGCATGGCCCACAAAAGAACCACCCCCAGTCTACACAGTAATCTACACACGTTGGGTTCTATAATTTTACTGGCTATTGCTGCCAACTCTCATTCATGCTTCCTCCAAGCATAGGCACATGTGTGCACGCACACAGCCCCCACATGCACACTCCTGTCTCCTCCCCAGCCACATCTCGTCCCTGATAACAGATTGTGCTCAAAGGCACTGACAGGCTGTATGACGCCTGGAGCACATCTCAATTATTCATGCTGCTCTTTACAGACACTGCCTTATTATTCCTGTTCATGCTATTATGAAGAGGGCAAGCTCCTTAATGCACTCTTCTCCCACTTCCTCCTGCTGCTAGAGGCAAAACACCGGCCAGGGAGGATCATCTAATAGCATCCCTGTTATTTTCACCTTTCTCTCCACACTGGCCCTGCAATTCCTATTCTAGGGCATCAAGATCAATTGTATCTCAAACTGGGGGTAGGCTTGTTTTCTGTACTTTCTGGCATGACATCAGGGTAATAAGGGATGTTTAAAAAGTACCAGCTCTCCAATGAAGAGATGGTTCTCTACCTAGACCTGAGTAGGAACAAGGATAGGCAGAGTATCCTTAATAAGGACAGTGCCTTCCAGTGAATTCCAACATCAGGGGTCCTGGAGCCCTCCCTCCCCTCCCTCCCTGAGCACGTCCTCATCAGTGAAAGGTGGCGTCCGCATTTTCCAAATGGAAAACAGACTGATGAGATAGCTCTGCAGGAATGGAGCTCAGCATTAATGTGGCCATCTTCCTCCTAGTTCTGAAAACATCTGAGCACTAGGCTCTGCGTTTTAAGCAGAGCTTACTTCTATCCTAATATTAACTGCCAAGTTTCCATGTAAAAAGTGAAAGGTCAGTGACAGAGTTGCAGCCCAGACTTGGAACCAGATCTCAGGGGAAAGGTCTAGATGTGCTTCCAATTTTGTTTTTGAAGGGGCCGCAGCAGAAGAATGTCATCAGTCAATGTTAAACACGATGCAAATTGTGAACTTTAAGTTTCCTGAAAACTACAACCAGGATTTATCTATGTCAACCCACACTTCATACTTACAGGTGCCAGAAAACTCAACTGCGTTTCGTGTAATGGGCCCATTTAGCTAAGTCAGTCAAGGAGAAGACAGTCTGCAACAATTATTAACACTTATAAGGTTAGTATAATCATTTCTGTTTCGGTCAAGTTAATAACTGGCAGAACAGGCTGATTTGGGCCTCTCTTATAAAAAAAAAAAATCTGACAATTTAAGGAGCATATGTTCCCTTCCATTTATGTCCTGGAAAATATGCCCTTGTGACTTAGCAACCATGTTTAAAAAGCTCTTGCAGTTCTTAAACAAACAGAGTGTATGTTTATGAGGTTCTAACGACGTTATTTTCAGAGATGACGTCGAGTTAGTGATATGTAGCTTTGGGGCTTTACAGTAAGTTGTGGGTGATTTATTGGTGTGACGTACAGTAATTTACTTCAGGAAAAGTGGAAATTTAATTAAGCAGTGTTCGAAAATGTGTTCAGTGATAAACAGGTCAGAGCACCCAAAACCAAAGATGTCCCACCTTGGAGAGAGAAGGGGCCTTTTTTGGGAGATGGAGGACCAAGAGTTAAGAACATTTCCTGGCACTCGGGGAGCACAGCCAATTCCAGTGCCGAAAGAGAGACAGTTTAGAATAGAGAGTGAAAAGCAAGAGGCCCAAATCTGGCCTGCAGAGGTATTTTGCTTGGCCTACAGAGCATTTTAAGAGTTCTGGATTTGTGGCCAATATTTTAAAATTGGAGATGCAATGCAAAAGTTAGTATTCACTCTTCTCTTTGAAACAGGGAGATCTGGCCATGAGAGTCTGCATTTCTGCTTGGGAACGCTCAGCTGGGGCAGGGAAGATGAATTAGGTGAGACCT
The DNA here is from genome assembly GCF_027406575.1 of Nycticebus coucang. Taxonomy (NCBI): domain Eukaryota; kingdom Metazoa; phylum Chordata; class Mammalia; order Primates; family Lorisidae; genus Nycticebus; species Nycticebus coucang. The sequence continues at coordinate 90,388,083 of NC_069782.1, read as the reverse complement.
GAGCTCTCAGCGCCTGGCAGTCCTCACCAGACCCGCCTCACTCACTACTAACACCTGCCCTCCCCAGTCCAAACTTTGCAAACCTCGGACACAAAAATAAAATGTTATTGTATACTGTGATACTCTTAGCAAACAGATCCCTTCACCCATTAAGACTCGCATTCAGATATAAAGATGGTGAAAGCATGTGTTTTTCAAAATTCAGCAGGAAAACAAGATTATTAGGTTTTCTTAAAGTTTTTAATGTATCCATAGGTGCCATTGTTTTTAATGCTGGGTTGCTGGAAAAAGCCAAGTCAGAAGACAGGGCTTGAAATAAAATGCTAATTGTTTCAGATGAGAAAATAAAAATTAGCATTTTTATTTTCTCATCTGAAACAATTAGACAACATGGAGAGGGGTGCAGTATGAGGCATCTGTCTCTGAGCATGTTTTCTTATCTGTGAAAATTTCCAGAAGGATGAGGCCGACAGGAAGGGGGAAGTAGTGCCAACTTCTCCAGCAGACGCAGCAGGCATAGTGCCTGGACCTGCTATCCTTCTAAGGGTCCAAAAAACAAAGTCTTAATTTTAACTTCTGTAAAATCAGAAAAAAAACAAATATTATAATAATAATAATAAATGCAGCCTGGACTATATTCATCTTTATACTAAAGTAGCTACACAATTTTTAATGTCCTTTATGGAAAAAGGGACCCAAGCAGGCAAAGTATGTTGAGCCCCTGGAAGTCACCATGTGGTCCTTGGCCAACATCCTGGGTCCATGCCATGGTCTGTTCGCAAACACAGCCTCCTCCCCATCATAGCCTTGAGATACTCTGCATGAGGCAAGGTCATCTACAAGGCCCCTCTGAAGCACATCACACACTGACCTCAGTTTCAAAAAGATGGAGTGGCTGCCTTTCAGCTACTTCTAGAAATTTTCAAATATAAATTTTCAAAGGTTTGAATCATGTGCAATTGAAGAACAGGCATTACTCTCTCCCTGGAGAGAGTTCGCCTTTCTGATCCCCTTATGCCATTCTTGTTGTGTTTTTGAGCCCTAATCTCAGTGGCTGATTTCAATGCAGTGTTTTGGCTGGGCGTGGTGGCTCACACCTGTAATCCTAGCACTCCGAGAGGCCAAGGCAGGTAGATTGCTTGAGCTTAGGAGTTAAAGACCATCCTGTGCAGGAGTGAGATCCCATCTCTACTAAAAATAGAAAAAAAAAAAAAATTAGCCAGGTGGTGTGACAGAAGCCTGTAGTCCTAGCTACTTGGGAGGCTGAAGCAAGAGGATCTCAAGCCCAAGAGTCTGAAGTTGCTGTGAGCTTTGATGCTACAGCACTCTACTCAGAGCAACATAGTGAGAATCTGTCTAAAAACAAACAAAACAAAACACAACACACATCTCAGCAGGGTTTTGCTTGATTTAGCACATGCTGAAAATCAAAATCACAAGGCTCAAGTATGGGACATAATAACAGTCCTTCTGGTGGATTCCTAGAGCTGGGGGATGGGAACACGGAGTTTTCTGTTTTCTCAACTGAAAATCTCCACCAGAACCAAAACATTCTCTAGCATCCAGCTATCTTCTAAGCCCCTCGAACTTCGGCACTTACTATCTACAATGCTCGTAGGAGTAACTGAGGACATATTGCCTACAAGGTATCTCCTTGTTTTATGAACTTGTTTTCCTGTATATACGGCTGGGCTTCATGACCTTTGCAAAAACACAGATGGTGTCCCAAAAGTCGACCATAAAGTTGCCACCCACAGGGAAAACAGGAAAATATTTTATAAAATATTTACAAAATATTCCCTACATGTAGGCCACCTCTTTGTAAAATTTTGTACTAAATATTTTGTAAGTACAGGCAGTTTAGCTACAATTTCCCATTTTCTCCTACATATGGTTAATTTATGGGAGACTTTGGGGGCACTCTATATGTATAATTTAAATATGTTAATGGAAAATATCTAGTATTACAAATAAGTATTTAAAATCCTCCAAAAATAGCAAAAGGTCTTGCACACAGTTGGTGCTTAATAAAGACTTTTTACCTAACTGACACCTTTACAGCCACAGGTACGTAGATGTCAGCCTCATCTGCTGCTGAGCCCACCAGCCCTTCCACCAAGCTCTGTGTCTCTACTCCATCTAGGGGTGGGACACGATGGTCCCCTACTCACTCTCTCTCTCTCTCTCTCTCTCTCTCACACACACACACATACACACACACACACACACACACACACACACACTTCCTTCTCCCAAATTCTATGAACAGTGACATAAGCATCAAAAAGTCCCAAGGGCACCCTTGTTTCAACAGATTCTATTTTTAAACCACAAATGACTCATCACCAACCAGGGTGTCCCCAAAGCTACAATTTGTCAGGCTGTCAGGACAAAGGACAGGGATAAAAAGACATGAAAGAGATCACATCTCCTCCAGTCTATAAACCTCATGATGACACCGTAATAGCTGCCACCACTCCCCAGTGCCCTCCCTCGTTGGGTTAGGCATGAGCTCTGCCCTTGGGTTTGGATTAAACTGTTCTGAGCTATAACATTTCACTCCAGCTGGCTTCCACCCTGATCTCTCAGCAGTTTCTGAACACATGTCTGCCTGGGACTTCAGAGAGAGGACTGGTGCCATGCGACGGGAAAAAGATCCAGCTCTGTTGGGGTATGAACTCATGCTTGCTACAGAGGACATCAGTAAGCACAGGGCCTGAAAGGGAAGGCATTGTCTTCATTGGCCCTGAAATACCTGTTCTTCTAAAAGAAAAAAGATGGCCAAGAGAGTGTCAGATCATCTAAAGCATTCTTTCTAAGATCTAGAGAGTGAAAGAAAGAATTTGTTCTAATTTTGGAGGCTACAGTAGATGAGGCTTTATAGATGTAGTTATCAGATAGCATCTTCACAGGGAAACAAATGAGCAATCGGGCAAAATGTCCTCAAAAGCAATGCATAATAAATTCCAAACAGGCCAAACCAATGAGCTCAGCCTGTTAACCTTCTGCAATAGAGCTGAACTCTTACCCTCTCCACCCCCATGCTGAAATAATAGAGACAAAGAGAGAGAGGCAGAGACAGAGAAACAGAGAGAGAGAGTTGCTGGGTAATAAAATCAAGGAATTTCAGGCTTCTTGACAAAGCAGCAACCTGGTTGGGTTTGATCTTTTCCACCTGGGATTATCTTTGTTCTTTTCCATGGCCCTGAGGTTTGCCCCATCATAAGGGCCTAGAAGTCCAGCATTGGCATAAAACAGCATTTCTCACCCTGTGGGTCGCGACCCACCGGAACTGTATTAAAGGGCCGCAGCATTGGAAAGTTGAGAACCACTGGCGTAAAAAATCACAATATGCTTTGTTAGTCAATGGGTAAGCTATCACATGTTTGTTCACTTTTTCATTCAGTAGGAAGGACCCATGAGATCAAGTACAACAGGGCCTGGACTGGGAGGGAAGAGCTTCAGCTCCCAGCTCTTGCAGTGCCCTTCACTGGTTGGGTGACCTTCAGCAAATCCCAATCCTCACTCCTCAGGAGAGGATGGTGAGGCACTGGCAATGGTGTACCAGTTGCACTCTGAGGACTTTCCAACTCTCAGGTCACACTGTCAAGTTGCTTTCTGCAGTGTACTTGGAACGTCCAGCTCGGTTCTCTCCCCCTCCTACCATAGTCCTGGATTCTTTCGAATAAAGTGCCAAAGACAAGCAGTTCCCTGATGCTGCTAGATGCTTCCAGGTCTAGGTGCCACTTACACGGTGAGAAAGAAGCTACAGAGCCCAGATCACCTCGCCAGTGTGCAGGGGAGAAGGAGGAAGGGCACTCACGCTCTCAACTTGGAAGTGAATAGAGTCAATTTGGTGACAACAGAACAAAATATCTTGTCACCCAAATCTACCCACATGAAGACAAAGACACATATAGAATTGGCATTGTCTGCACCTGTCTTCTCTCTCAGATTTATGTTCCGTTAATGAAAGAATAGCAATGTGAAAAACCAGGCGAGGTAGAAAGGAAGAGTTAAGGTTACTACCATACCAGGGAACTGAATGTTACCATTAAAGGGTAAATTCTGAAAAGGGGACAAGGACTCCCCATTGGGAGTTATTTATAGGCTCTTCGCCCTGAAGGTGGCTCCTCTCCCCATCCCTCAGTGGGCTCCTCCACCATCTGACATTCCATCCTTTCAACAGCTGCTGGCTCTCCTGTCGTGTTCCCTTCGCAGATGTGCAGTGCTGTTCTGAACATCCTGCCCTTGAACTTTCCCTACCCATAATTTTCCAAACCAAAGCCTGGTAATAAAAGTGTCAGTGAGGGGTGGAGAAAATTGGAGGGAAGTATTTTAAAAGAAAAAAAAGGGAATAGGGAGATGCTTTGCACTCACAGTGATTTGTGTTGACTTCTTCAACAAAGGTTAAATGCATGCCGTGACTTCTCCAAAAGGGCACCAAGGCGGAGGGCGGGGGCTAATTTTCCAGAGCACTACCTAGAAAGGCCGTGTTCCATAAAGGAACTGGGCATGGAGCAAACTGGTAAGCTTCCTTCCCTAGGCCACGGGCTGCCCAGCTGGCCATGCTGTGGGGCACTGTACTAACAATGACAGTGAAAGTTAGAGTTCACAGTACTTGACAGTTTACAATGCACTATCCCGGACGGGATCAATGGTGTCCTCACATCTCTGCCAAGTGCTTGCCATGAGGCTGGCACATGAGAGGCACCAGGTCAACACCTGTACATAGTCCGAATGAGGCTGGAAAAGGAAGCCAGATCTCATATGTCTTATCTCCATTGAAACCTCTTTGGAGACAAATTTTCCTCTAATCTATTAGTGATACTACTAATTTTTTAGACATGTAACTATTGTGCAACATAAAGTAAAACTACATCAAAACTAATTCTATGACTCTCTAAGAAATAAAAGCATTTATCTAATGGAGAAACAGGACATCTCTCATCTACTTAATGTGCCAAGTGACAGCCACCAAAAACTAGGTAAGGATGGAGAGACCAGCGGGTCCCTCTGTGTGCACAGAATCCCCTAGAGAAGCCTGTGAGAAGCAGATAGCCATCCTTGTTCTTTGCTCATTTGACCATACTCATCAGAAAATGCTGCCACTCCACTGAGTCACAAGAGAAGTGGGTCTTACTCAGCCATTATCAGGAAGGAATGCATGAAGGCCAAGACAGACAGACATCAACCAGCACATGACCCGGCCAGCATTGTGGGGGGAAGGCATGGGATCGGAGCCTCTGGAGCACCTCTGACTATAGACTTGGCTCCCAGGGTAAGAAAAAGGGAAAGAGGACAAAAGAGAAAACAAGATGGATGAGTTGGCAGGATAAGACCACATGGCCTCTCAGTCTCGCGTTATCTCACTAAACCCCTTCCTTTATTTCCACAATCTGGAATTTCATTTCTTGACACTGGGGAGAGTGATGGCTTTAGAACAAGCCACCTTGGAATCAAATCCTGGCTCCACTGCTTACTAGCTATGTGGTGCGGGCTAAGCTCGCAGCTTCACCCTTCCCATCTGTAAAGTGGATAGTAACGCTTACCCCAAAAAGGCATTAGGGGAACTCAGAGAGATCATATGTGTTATTTGTTTTAAAAGTGCCTAATGCCTGGTGCTATAGCTTTCAGACAGCAGATAATCATTGGGAAATGTTAGTTCCTTCTAACCACATGCCTTCTCTTCCCTTTTGAAAGAGCTTTTCTAGGCTGAGGGATGAAAGGCCAGGCTGTGCAAAGACTGGGGTGGGTGAAATGGTAGGACAACTAACCAGCTCTGCTAAAGCTCTGGGTTATGGTGCCAGTTTTATTTCAGAGTATGAAAACAATCTGGTCGATTCCTATCACAATCTTAAAGACAGCTTTTCTTTTTCTTTTCTTTCTTTTTTTTTTTTTTTTGAGACAGAGTCTCATTTTGTCACCCTCAGTAGAGTGCAGTGACGTCATAGCTCACAGCAACTTCCAACTCTTGGGCTTAAGCGATTCTCTTGACTCAGACTGCCAAGTAGCTGGGACTATAGGTGCCCGCCACAATGCCTGGCTATTTTTGGAGATAAGGTCTCACTTTGGCTCAAGGCTGGTCTCAAACTCATGAACTCAGGCAATCCACCCACCTCAGCCTCCCAGAGGGCTAGGATTACAGGCATGAGCCACTGTGCCTGACCCTAAAGACAGTTTTTCTTAACCATACCTAACTATCAGCAATTTTATTGCCCAGAAAATAGTCAGCATTGTCACATTTAAAGATGCTTTCAAATGAATACACAATGAATAAATGAATGAATGAATACAAAAGTAAAAATTTTGAAAGATTGGGGAGAGGCCATTTTCCCAACATAACCCCGGTGTTGCCCTGGGAATCGGGCCCTTGAGGTAGGTGCTCTGTAAAATTTGTGCTGTTTCCCCTTCCTTCTTCCCATTGTCTTTATACCCAAAACAGCAGTGCTGATACCAGAAGCCAAGAGTACAGAGTGAAAAAATCAGCAGGTGCCTCCTCTGTTTACCAGCCATTTTGGAGCAGATAAAGTCATTAAGGAAAAATTGAACAATGTATAACCTTTCAGCTTTACTGTGCTAACAGTGGGTAGCTTCCCTTTCAGAGACAAGAGTCTTCATTGAAGTCACCAATGAGTGGGACTTGACCTTCATTTTCAGTATAGGCAGCATTAAATATTCATAATCCACGTAACCGCAGCATAAGAAGTAGAGGCATTTAAACATGAATGAAAGGAATAAATACCTTCACCCATGTGAGTCATCCTTTCCCAGGATGCCCTGGGAAAAAAATGCAAATACCCAGAGCTCTGAGCCTCTGTCTCCTCCAACTTTCTCTTGAAATTCTAGAGGCAGCAAAGACCTTATTATGCAATCCATGAATCTCACCCTCATGCTGACACCACTGGATCTTTGGGGATTTTTCCCTTATCTATGAGATAGGAATTTCTGTTCTTATATCAGAGGGAGGAAATAGACAAGGATGGAAGCAGCTACAGTGATATTAGCACCCACAGACACTTTAGACTTGGTTGTACAATATTTTAAAAATCTTTGTTTCACAGGGATCCAGGTATGTGGGAGGAAAGGGTCAGCGTAGGCATTAGAAGACTCCAGAATTAGGAGGTGGAGTGAAGTGTGACCTAAAATGGGCAAGAAACCTTTTAAAAAGAATGAAAAGGAAAGGGAGGCTTTGGGGGTAGTATTAGTCTTGTGTGGCTAATTAGAGGACATCTTCTGGGACGAGGATTGTGATGTGGTATGCGTGGGGCTGAATGCTGCTCTGCGTTTGCTAAGTCCCTGACATGACATCTAACCAAAGACTCGGTCCAGAGACATCTCCCCCTGCTTGGGTATTTCTAGAGAGTCTATTTCTGGGATGATGCAGCAAAATTTTAACACAGTATAATGTAATTCTCTTTGGCTTTCAACTCTTAGAGTGCTGAGGACAATCTGTTGTAGCTTGATAGTAACCAATCAATGCTACACAAATGATTTTTCCCTTGCAATCACTCTAGGATACTTAAGACCAGACCCAAAGAAGGGCTTTCTCAAACCCCTGGATGAACAAGACCTAAGGAGTGATCTATCTTGGCCTAACAACCAAAAATGAAAGATGTGCAGAAGATGATTACTTTGGAGGTGATTTAACCATCCCCTCTTGAGAGTAAATGAGCTTCGAAAGGTTAAAAAGATCACACACCCACCAATGATGACATTCATGTGAACTGCCTAACCCTCTGCTGATGCACAGATATGGACGAACCTCCTGACCTTCCTGTCCATGTGCACAACTTGGGCTGGCCTGCCTTCAGACAGAGCAGGCAGAGCAGAGCACTGGAGTCTGTCACATTAGTACATTAATCTACAAGCCTTGCACTTTCCAAAGGGCTGGGTACAAAGAGCCTCGAATCTTGAACTTGTGCTAATGGGATATTCCCCCCTTCATTTTTTGAGGGGGCTAGCTCTGGTTAAAATTCATGATGACAAGCCACCACGGACAATTTCTGCCCAGTTAGGGTCACTCATGGGTTGACTCAACTTACAGGTTGTCACTTGACTGACTTAAAAGGTGCAAACATAGGCAATCCTCAGGTTAGGAATGAGATAGGTGCTATAAGTCTGTTCTTAAGTTGAATGTGTATGTAAGTTGAAACAAGCACATTTACCTATTATTACCTGTTATTAGCCTCTGTTTGTAAGTGTGAGTTGTATGTAAGTCAGATATTTGTAACTTGGGGACTGCCTGAAAAATTCATCTGGAAAATATAGGCTACTTTTTTCCAGGGTGATGATTATGGCTTCCAAGAGATGTTTAAAGCTGTCTTTGCAAGATGCCCAGATGGCCAGCCAAACCATGACCGTGTAAAACGAGGGACAATTTTAAATGAAAAAGAAATTTTAAAAATTTACCTCCCATTTTCTTATCCTCTTTCTGTTTGCATCATACGTGAATAAAACTTCATCTCATTTTGTTCACTAACCTTGATTATAATTTGTTCAGTAGGTTTTGCTTTGTTTTATTCCTGGGAATCTGTGGATTTACCATGCAGGTGACTTTCTAGTTCTACTTTAATTCTTCCTCACACTTAAGGTGAACATTCTCGTTGGTTTTCCCTGGAAGATGGAAGACTCCCTGTACAGACTCCACTGATTAGACACATCCCAGGAGAGAATCCTGGGCTATGGTATCTGAAACTTAATGAAATAACGCAAATGAAGAGAGGAAAGGGCCACATGAACAACCACAAGGTCTCCTTATAAACAAAATTTTGCTGGGCCAAACTACTCAGGCTAGAGACAGAGAAGAGAAAAAGGCTGCAGTTGGGATGAGGCTAGGACAGTCTTCAGAATGAGTGGGGACAGTTTTGTTTCTAAGCTTATTGGTATTTTTGCTAGGAAAAGCTAGGGAGAAGAATGAAGTTCCATCCTTGGAACAGACTCTTGGCAAATTCTTAAAAGAAACCAACCAGAATCAGAGGACCCCTAATGTCGGCTTCCCCAGGCCTAGCAGAATCGAAATCAAAGCCAAGGACATTGAGATGGTGCAGGGTATTTTGGGAAAAGGGTCTGTGTTGGGGAATCACATCCCCTTCCATCCTCTCACATGGTAGTGGAGAGAACCAGGATCTATGCAGGAAAAGACGGTCTCATAGAAGACAATATATAAAAAAGGACATAATCCAAATCCATTGAAAAGCATTTTATTTCTGAGAAATACAGAGGACCCCAAAGGTAGGAAAAGGGCAGGAATGCGCTGGCCAGGGCATCTGTCCTCCTAACCCATCACCACACTCACCTCCACATAAGGGTCTGTTCTCTCTGGGGTATAGGTTACATGCCTGAACCTTTTTCCTGAGCCCCAGCATTAGAAGTTGACAGAGTCTGCATCACACAACATGTGAGAACACTTCTGGAGAGAGATTGGAAAAATAAGAGCAGGGACTTTAGAAGATCTTCAACTCAATTCAAATATGAACCTGCATCATTAAGAGTAAATATTTTAAAAGGGGCTTACCTTCAATAACATGCCAATTAGAGCATTCCAAAAATCTCCTCCCTTCTTGGCTAGGGAGAGCTGACGGAGGAAGCATGTGGAATCTTGTTTCTTGAAGGACTCAGCCTTGTGTGTGCAGATGGGCTGAAGGACCTCTGATGTTCTCAGACTAGGCTGATTCCCAGACACAGGTTATTAATGGAGATATTTTCTTTATTTTCCCTGCCATGACATTTTAGTCTCTGCACCCAAATACACAAAATCCTTTGGCTGGTGACCAGACAGCTCAAGAGAAATTCAGAGTTTAGGTGTGCATGAAATTACTACCATTCTGAGCCCCAGAAAAAGAGCACAGAGCTCAGAATTCAGGCACACTGTGGTCTGAGCCAACAGGAACACCAAACAGGCTTCCAAGGATCAAAGACTAGTATCCAGGGATACAGTTAAAAACGTTAAAATCATGCTCACAGTAAACAGTAAGGAAACATGCTCAAGGCCACTGTCACCAGACATACTGCCAAACTCATGTCACAACATACTGCACTCTTATCATTATTAGTATTTTGGGATGTTTTTAGTGAATATGTTTTTCTGCCTTAAGTATTCTAATGTATATTTCTGGCATATGAAACCCATTACAATTATCATAACACCACCCAAATGATGTTATGATTAGTTTTTATTTCTTCTTGAATTGATCAACTTTGCTAAACTTGTCTACTTTTAGTGTTTTGTGATTTTTTTGTATTATATTAACCAATTAACTATTGCTGGCAAATATCTTGTTTTTATTATTTTATAAATTTAAATTTTATTTGTTTCATTATCTTATCTTGTGTATAATCCATTTGTTGAACTATTGTTAATTCTTAAAATTTTCCCATTCATCCTTAACAAAAATTTCTTGGTAGAGTAAAAAATGTTTATTACACAAAATATTCTTATTCTTGCAAATATTGATATCTCTTAATTTTTGTTTCCTGTCTCAATGAAATGGTTGGAAATTTGTGATCAATATAAAATAATTATGATGGCAAATATATTTGACTTTTGGCTGAAAAAAAAAAAAGAAAGAAAGAAAAAAAGTCAGACTCCAGCTTTCCTGGTCTCCCAGATACTGTCAACTTCAAGATTGCAATAGAAAGCTGGAACAAATGAAGCTCTCAAGAGTGGCACTTGCAGGAAACAGAGCCAATTGGGCTGCTGCCACTTAGCAGCCTAGTCAGCAGCCTCTTCTTCCTCCTGCAAGATCTTCATCATCTGTCATCCAGGCTCACCCTAGAGCACCAGTCCACTCAGCTGTCACCCCAAGGGGTCTGCACGAGTGTCCACTGTAGGAATTCTCAGGTGGTCATGGACCTTCACCATGGGAGTCATAGTGAACTCCTCCATCCCATCTTCTTCCCTTCCTGATGCTTCAGCTGAATATTTCGTTGGCAAGTTAAAGGATAACACCATGGCTTTGAATCTGACCTCCAATAAGATCAAGGCATTGGAAACTCAAATGAGGCAAAGATCCCACAAACATGACAAGAATGAAGGGCTCAGACTCTCATCTGTTGGACACTGTCAACCCTCCCAGAGGCTGCAAATTCCCATCAAGCCCTCTCAAATTCTTGACATCTTTGGTGCAAGGACTTCAGCAGGAAGGAGTTATTAAAAAAATAAATAATACCCAGCAAGGAGGTTTGACCTCAGATACCTCTCTTTCCTAGGCCAGCAAAATCAAAGTAGACTTCCTTCTAAAAGCTTTCTTTCCCATTCCAAAAATCAGCCCTACCTTCCTCCAAAAGTCTTCAACAGTGAGGAGGCTCTTATAAGGGTTAGTGTTAGGTAAGGAAATTGATTGATGTAAAGAGTAACACAGAGATAATTGTTTTTGAAAGGAAGGCAAGACAATGCATTTGAATACTCACTTTGACGAATCTATGAAGTATATTACAAGGGCACCGATGCTGAGAGCAAAGACTAAGACCACCTGCAAAAGAAGAGAAGAATGATATCACTCAAGAGCTGGTCATCAGCATGTTTGGGGGCTCTGACACACGCAGCAGTAACTCTGAAATACTCTTCCAATTGCTATTGGGGACCTGCCTGGAAACCTCACCCATTGCTGCCCCTACAGATGAATGATTCTGATGTTGGCTCCTTCTTCAGTGGTGGGCAGCAACTTTGCCCCTTGCCCATAGGTATCAGAGAAAACTTTTACATCCCGGGGCAGTAGGTTCTGATCTGACCCTGTTATCTCAAGGTCTAGCTTTTCTGCAGATGAAGTCAATAAACTGCAGTGGGAAAAGAGCGGGTAAAAATTTGGAGTGATACAATTTTTCCTATTACATATAACCTAGGACCTAAATGCACTCAAATTCAGAAATTTCAATTTTAACAGTTTTATATAAGGCATAAGTTATATACCATAATGTTCACCCATTTTAAGTGTATAATTCATCAATGACTATTCCTAAATTCACAGAATTGCCCCCTTATCCAATTTTGGAACATTTTTATCATCCCAATAAGATCGGCACCTGTTCAATGAATCCTTGTTCCCATCTCTTAGCCTCAGACAACCGCTAATCTACTTTCTGTCTCCAGACAAGAATATCAATTTTAAAGCACAAATTTGCTTACAGAAATATTCTTATGTGTGCGTTTATGTGTATTTATTTATATCTATGTGTGTTTATGTATATATGTTTATATCTATACTATACAGATACAGATATACTCACAGCTTGTATACTAAATATACACAGTAAGACCTCTGTCAGCTGACCACACGAGGGACTGTAACAAACTGGCCAACATATGGAGGTGGTCAACATAAGGAACTGGGCCTACTATACTGGTATGTACATGTGGTGCATGTCCGGTCAATGAAAATTAGGTCGACTTAAGGAAGTGGTCAGTAGAGGGAGGTGGTCAGCTATGGAGGTTCTACTATATATGTGTGTGTTGGGGTGCAGGCTGTAATACTTCTAAAATGTTTAGGAAAACAGTTTAGGTGCAAGAAGTCAAATTAGGTAATCCATTAGGCCAGTTATATGACAATACTTATCCTTCTTTACACTCTTCATTCAAAACTAATCACCGTTGATGGAAAACAGTATTGGTGTCTCCTTCAGTAGACACCTGTCGTCATGCTTAGGTCCATCAAATGAATATGTAGCAGATCAGGCTGACACTGACACTTTTGTCCTCACTGAACATTCTGTTTATTTACTCTTTCACAGAGGAGACTATTGATGAAAATAAAGGACAGTCAAAATTTTTAAAAAGAAGCTATCAGACAACAATTATGCCGTGCTTAAAAGTAAACAACACCCCACACACAACGTCTGCCTGCTGGGTCAACAAAGACCTTTTAGATATGCTAATACCCTGAAGAGACTGCAGACTGAAGGGCTTTGGAAGTGTCAGTCTCCTCTGAGTATACACATCCTAACATCCCTGGTGCATTAGCTGGGATATACAGATGGCTCTCAATTTATGCGAAGACTGGTCATGATCAAGCTGGATGTGTTTGAAGAGGACGGGTATGTAAGACAAAGAAAAAGAGAGACTCTCTCATACACACACACCTGTATTGTGTGTGTGTGCCAAAGTGGCTGATGGAAAATGAAATCTATGTGAAATATTGTCTATCTATCTATCTATCTATCTATCTATCTATCTATCTATCTATCTGTCTGTCTATCTAATAGAGACAGGGTTTCCCTATGTTTCCAAGCTGATCTTAAACTCCTAGGCTGAAGTGATTCTCCCACCTGGGCCTCCCCAAGTTGCTGCACATCTGACGAACACAAGATGCTCATTTGAAACATTGCAAAACTCCATGGATAGAGGGTTGGCTACAACCCACCAGAAAATGAGAGTCAAACAACTGGGCACTATAGAAGGAAGATGTAGTTTCACAGCAACTGATAAAATCTCCTTATGAAAGGGAATTTAAAACAATACACTAGGGTTTATTTCATTCTTCCATTTTGTTTTAAAAATGAACATGCTCCAGTTCAATCCGAGGAAACTCCTGCAGTCTGTCAGTGATTACCATCTACCCGGCACTAATCCTCCTTAGCTGGCTCACCTCCATCTCTTCCCCCACACACATTCATTCACATGTTCCTTGCAAAGGTAGACGCAGAAACAAGCAAACAAAAACACGTACAGGCTTCTGCTTTTTCCTCTATTATCCGAAGGAGGCAGCAAAACAAACAGCTTAAGATTAATTTTGATCTGTGCTGCTATTTCTGAGACATAAGCAGTTAGATCCTGGCCCTGACCTCATTCTCAAAAAGCAGCAAAGAGCAGGGGTGTGGCCAGAATAGAGGGGAAGGGCTTTGTCTTCATTCATAAACAGCTGATCCCAGACTAATCCCAGGCCATTTGGCTCCCTGTGTGTGTGTGTCTGTGAGTGCTGGGCATCTGTCAGAGCTGGCTCTATAAGCCTGTGCCACTAAAAGCTGCGGCTGCAGGAAAGGACGGGAAAGAGGTCCTTGCTGATAGCATCTACAGCATTGTGTAAAGAACTCAAAATCTAAGCTTTCCAGCAATGGCAATGATTTCCCGCATCAGGATGGCCAGACGATGTAGCTCACACTAATTTGTTCCAGCTGCCTCCACTTGGCATCTGCGGTGGGGACTAATGCCTTGCTTATTTAAGCAAATCAGCCAGTGACAGGAGGAGGGCAGGAATCCTGCTGCCCTCTTAAGATGTAAACTCTAATGGTAGCATCTCTCTGATAGCATAAGAGAAGGAAGAAAGCCAGGAGGCAAATGACCCCACAACTTCCAAGCACTGAAGATTTTGTTGAGTGGACCTATGCTTGGCCCACGTGTCTAGCTGGTAGGCTTTCTTCCAAAGAGGCACAGGACAGCCACACTGCCCCACACATCATGACCCACCATCACCTGCCTCAGCATGGAATGCTCTGTGGGGACAGGATCTGCTTCTCAGTATTAAGATAACTGTGCACATAATCTTTAAACTTGCTAAACGCTTCTTTCTCCCATCAGAAGTGATTACGTTGTCAGCCTGGGTCCAGGTGCTGTAGAAAGACACCCCAACCCTTTGGATGCGGGCATGAAAACAGAACCCCAGCAGAGATTCATCTTTTCTCAGGTCCTAGCAAAGCCACTATAGAAGGACTTGTTTGTTATTCTTCCTCTATCTCTGCCTCTCTAACAAATCCCTCATTCTCTGAGAACTCCACTCTGAATAGGAAAAATATCAGTCTGGGGCCTGGCACAGTGGCTCATACCTGTGATCCTAACACTCCGGAAGGCCAAGGCGGGTGGATTGCCTGAGCTCAGAAGTTCAAGACCAGCCTGAATAAGAGTTAGACCCAGCTGTAATAAAATAGAAAAACAAGCCAGGTGTTTTGTGATGGGTGCCTGTAGTCCCAGCTACTCAGGAGGCTGAGGCAAGAGGATCCTCTTTTTGAGGTTGCTATAAGCTATGATGAGGCCACAGCACTCTACCCAGGGCAGCTGAGTGAGACTCTGTCTCAAAAAAAGAAAAATCAGTCTGAGAACACAAAATGATTCGATTTTAGTTTATATTGTAATGGTCATGTTGTTATAGAGGCCCCAAATAGCCACCTATTTATTCAACATACACTATGCATAAAGCCCAAGAAAAACAAAAGAAGGAAGTCCACTTGGAGTAATAAAATAAACTCTGTGATGGAGTAGTCCTTACATAGATGGATCCTATGCTATATAACCAGTGATAAATCCTACAGTATGGATGTAGCCATTACATAATAAGCTATTGCCTGAGCGAATCTTTAATAAATGGAGAAGCAGTGAGAAAGGGGTAGGAACTAAAGGCTCTTGTCTCAATATCCTTTTCTTTCTCAAAGTGTCCTTTCTATCTACATTCCATGCTACCCAAAGATCCCTCCAATAAGGACCAGGGCCAGTGGGAATCCTTCTTTGTGCTTCTATAGTCCCAGAAACAAAGAGGACTAAAGCCCAAGGGGCCTGGTAAGATAAGGCCAGGAAAGCACAACACCCTAAGCTCTGTGTGTGTGTGTGTGTGAGAGAGAGAGAGAGAGAAAGAAAGAGAGAACACACTTGGCCTTCAGCAGCTGAGTCATAGAATAATCCTTACAACAGCCAAGCACTTTACAGAGCACTGTCTATATAAGAGCTTGAAGCCAGCCATGTGATATAAGAGATAATTTCAGCACTGCCTTTCAGGGCACAACTTCTGCCCATTTTCACTGGCACCTGCCCAGTTTCCCTAACTTCCCATAGTCTGGGCTCACCAATCACCTCGGCTACTTTGGACAGTACTCGTGGCTGAAAACACCCATATGCTGTGTGGTGATACTGAATGCTCTAGTCAGAGATTAATTTATACATGTCACTTTACCAGTTAGCCCATTAGAACATATGTATGAGCCCTGCACGCTTAGATTTCTAAGAAAACAAAAGCAACCTGGTAAATGTCATTCAAACAATCTATTTTCAACACTTTGTGCATTCTTTGTGTGCACAAGAATGCCACATGTTGGCACAAAAGAATGCCAGAACACACACACACAGTGTACCCAAAACAGAAAAAACAAAGTGCCTGACACAAGGAGGAGTCTGGTGAGAAACGGAGAGGACAGAGGGAAACTTCACAGCTATCTTTCTAGATGGAAATCCCAGCAGGCCATGAAGGTCTTTCAAACGTCTCAGGAAGTTCATAAAAATGGAAAACAGGGTGGCTGAACACAGCACATTCCCCCTTGGGTTGGAGAAGCTCTTCAAGGCAAGGGCAGGTTCAGGGATGTTCATACAGAGGCAACTGAAGCAGGACAGCTGGTGTTTCAGAGACTTGGCCCATTCTAGAACTGGGGTTGCCCGTGCAGGATTTAGGCCCATGTGCTTCCAGTGGGCGCGTGAGGCTGTGTGGGCCTTAGTTAAAAGATTAGGAGCCAGGGCCTATAAAGATGGCGACCACCAGCATCCTATCACTTGAAGAGCTTTCCTTGAAAAGCAGAGATGCCCTCGTTGTACCCAGGACCTGTGAGCTGGGGGAGGGGAAGCCTGGGTGTCTCTTTCTTAACAAGTTCCTCCAGTGAATCTGACATGCTGCCAAGCTTGGGAGTCACTGAATTAAAGCCATTAGGGGAAACCACTTAGCTCAAGTCAGAGATTAATTTACAAATGTCGCCTTACCAATTAGCCCATTAGAACATATGTATGAGGCCTGCAGACTTAGAGAATTGTGCTAGGAGGACTCTCAAAAGGGCAGAGAAGAGGATGAATTAATTCTCTCCTGAACAGGTTTTACAGCTCACAGTAGAACAAATGACCCTTATTAATGATTCTACATGTATGATCCTAAAGGCACATGACTTTTTAAAATGAAGTACAATTTATATACAATAAAATTCACCACATAAAAAAATAGACATGAAAACTCTCAAGACAAAACAATCTGGGGACATTTTATTTCCCAGCGGTAATACCATCTGAACAACTAAATTATAACGTTTGGGCTGGTGAATTTAACAACGCCAACAAACATTTATTGAATTGCCACACACAAGACCCCGAGTAAGAGATGGGGAAAGGCAAAGCTAAAACAGCAAAGTCAGACCTAAGCCATTGCTTTCAATGATTATGGAATCCAGAAGTGTAAATGACATGGGAATCCTTTATGCATTTAAGAAATGCTATGTGTGTCAACAGAGATTTTTGGAAGGTCAATGGAAGGACTGCATCAGGGATAGAAGTAACACTCACCCTACTGTAAACTCAGAGAGTAGAAGAGGAGGAGGAAGGGAAGAATGGAAAACCAAGGAAGAGAAAAGAATTCCCTCCATTCCCAGTGCACCTGGCTGTTCTAGGGAAGGAGAGAGCTTGGACACAGCACGACTGACATGGGGCAGGAAGAACACAGGACTCCACGTCAGGAGGCCGGTTTGGAATCTCCACTCTGCCCCACCAAGCAGTTCCCTCTTAAGCACAAATGTCTGGGACTCCGTTTTGCAATCTGTGAAATGGTACAACTCAAATGGACAATTATCAAGGTGGGGCCCTTGTTAGGTTATTGCACACAGTGAAAAAACTAAAAATCTCCAGGTTTCCAAAGGCAGCACTCCTTTATGGTAGGTAACTGGATACCATTTTCGCCTAAGTATAATTCAGCATAATGACAATACACCTGTCCCTAGATCTGTATCCAAGAGGCTCGTTCATAGAATCACAAGAGTAAATTCCAAGGATGCCTGAATTCACAGTTTGTGTTTCCAGCAGCATGATCAATTGTTCATGCAGCCCGTCATCCTACAAAGCCAAAACAAAACAGAGGAGCCGTGATCAGCCCTCTCCTGGGTCTGGGTCTCAGCTCTCCTGTCTGGCAGTCTGACCCTCCTCTCCTCACCTCTGCAAGTCCTTGAAAAGCCCACGTTTCACAGGTCTTACCTCTGGAAGATCACACTCTAAATCTCAGTATTTTCTTAATGAAAAGGGGAAGGATTTTTTTCTTTTCTTCTTCGCAATCTGGTAAGTGTAGCTAAAATCATTCTCTCATTCCTAAGTCATTAAGGATTCTCAACAGAAGAAGACAAAATTTTGCTCCCAAAAAGGTATCTTTGTTTTCTTAAATAAGAAAAAGGCTTGTGAAATAAAAAATCAATATTTTAATATTGCCATGTAAATATCCAAAAATTCCCCTAAATTCTCAACCGAGTCTTCTGGAACACTGAATTTGACTTTGTATGTACACAAAAATGCTATAAATTGATTCACTGGAACCAAGACTCCCAACTACGGAGTAAGTAGAGATGCATTCAAGAAAAAAGAAAAGAAGAAAGAAGTGCTTTCAATAGTTAAAATAAAATGCATAGAATTTCCAGATAAGAATAAAACTGGTTTATTCATATGTAAGGAAGCCTAGTGAAAATGTCTATGATGTAACAAGCATTTGACTCTGGTACTTCCAAAAATGCAGTATTATGCAGCCATGCTCACTATGCAATGGACTGGATTGCTGGGACACACATATAATTTGAAGAAATCCCCTCCTTAAATCACTTCTAATGACTTCTGTAGCATTTGGTATGGAAAAGAAAATCCCTGACAGAGTCACCAAGACCCTGAAACTCTCGCCCTTTCCTCCTTTCTGGGTTTCTCTCACACGCCTTCCCTGTCTAGTTCCCAGTCTGCCAAAGCCATAGCTCTTCCCATTCACCGCTTGCCTCTCCTCAAAC